>NC_048233.1:69032837-69659828 GCF_002007445.2 Ailuropoda melanoleuca | reverse complement strand
TTGGACATTTAAATGAACAAAATTATAACCAGGTATTTATGATGAGAGCTGCTAGAAACTCCTTCTGTAACAATATCAGGCAAAAAGGTCCATGTCCTCAAGAGTGCTCTAGATTACCTAAATGGTTTGTGACTTTAATTTTTAAATTAATTCCTTTATTTTAAAATTTTCTTAGACTTCATTTTTCAGGGTAGTTTAAGGTTCACAGAAAAATTGTGTAAAATAACAAAGAGTTCTCATGTACCCCCTTCTCACCCCACCCCCACACCTTCATTTATTACTAATATTTTCCATTAGCATGGTACCCTTTTTATGATCGGTGACAACTGGTGAACAAATACTTACACATTATTATCAACGAAAATTTGTAGTTAATGTTGGGGTTCATTCTTTGCGTTTTGAGTTTTGTAGGTTTTGTTAAGTATGTGGTGTTATGTTTCTGCCATTAGAGTATCACACAGAACAGTTTCAGTGTCCTAAAAGTTGTCTGTTCGTCTGTGTTCCAGCTATTCATCCCTCCCTCTTCTGCTCCTCCCCTGAACTCCTAGCAACCACTGATGTTTTCACTGGCTGTGCACTGATGTTTTCACTGGCTGTACAGTTTTGTCTTTTCCAAAATGTTTGGGAGTCATAAATTTAAGCCTTTTCAGATTGGCTTTTTTCACCTAGCAATATGCATTTAAGATTCCTCTGTGCCTTTCTATGGCTTAGATAGCTCGTTTCTTTTTCTCAATAAATAATACCCCATTGTATGGGTGTGCCACAGTTCCTTTATCCATTCACCTATTCAAGAACATCTTGGTTGCTTCCAATTTGGGGCAATTGTGAGTAAAGCTGCTACAAACATTTGTAGGCAGGTTTTTGTGTGCACATATGTCTTCAACTCATTTGGGTAACTGTTTTTTTTTTTTCTCATTTATTTACCATTTTTTTCTGCTCCTGCTAAAATATAATAAGTGGTGATAAGTTTTGTGACTTCAGATCCAATACTTGTCAACATTTGCCTAGTGAAACCAGGGACTTTGCAATACTGGGGCAGTTTATCAACTGTAGTTTGAGGTTTCAGGGGAAATATCAGGCAGTAGTTGTGTCTGGAGGCTCAAAAACTAGGTGGACTGAGTTCAAATACTATTTTTTTTTTCAACTTCTCACTCCATGACCCTAGGAAGATTGCTTAACTTTGCCTCAGTTCCGTCACCTCATCTCAGAATGGAGATGACAGTGGTATATTGCACGGTTGTTTTGATGCTTAAATGAAATAATACGTATAAGGCACTAAGAGCAGCACTTGATAAAAGTGAGTTGTTCTAACTGGGGTTATTAAGTAGGTGTAGATCTTTCTGCATAGATTGGCTCTGTGAATGGCATAAAAGTTGATAAGTTTCAGTCTGGTGAATGTCAAAAACAAATGAACAAAGCTTGTCATTTGTTTACACATTCTCAACAACTATTTCTTGAGGGTTAACATGAGCCAGGAATAGTACTGACAATTGAAATAGAGGAAAGACAAAAATCCCTGCCCTCAAGGAGCAAACACCTCCAAAGAAGCAAAGAGGCCATTTCCATATAGTGTGAAAGAGGTCTGGGTTTTCACAAGGGAAAGTCACATTTTCCTGACATCAGTCACACAAAAGTCCGAAAGTCCGTTTTATACAAGGGCTCCCTCACAAACTCTAGACTCAGGCAGAGTCAGGCACTAGGTCCTTCTCTACAACCACCTTGCCATGGAAATTTTGGTAGTTTCTAAATGTTCCAAACCTCAATTCAGTTTATTTAGCTATATATTAGACCTTCAATTTTCCTTCTGAGTTGGATCGGAAGGATTAGATGACACAATTATACATCACCCAGCACACAGTAAGTGCTTAAAAAAAAGTTAGCTATTACATATCGTGGATTTTCATCAGGTAGTTTAGATAGATTTTAAGTGAGAAACAACTGATTTTTCAAGTTTCCTGTTCACAGGGATCCTAGCCTTTGAGAGGTAATTACAAGTTTAGGATCTTCTGAATAACATTTGGGCTGGGGATCAACAGATCAGAAGTCTATTTTAGATTCAGTTAATTTAGTCTAACACTCAAGATTTAGCTGAGAGAGGGGAGGTTAAGATGGCNAATTCCTTGTTTTATTTAAAGAGACACGCTTGATGCTTCTGTAACTGTCTTGTACAGCTAAACACTGACAGAAGTGTGATGTCTAAATTAATGCCAGCCATACTAATCAAAGGTTATTTGCTTTACTGTTTAAACAGAGATTATTCATGGCATGAGCTGATGTGTTTTGATTTTTCAACATGTCAGCTATAAGATCAGAGTGGATATTTTAGCCTTGTGATAACTCCCTATAAATAGATGCATAAATTATAAATGCTCATTGATGCAATTATAAATTGTCATTTGGGATTCTTTGATCCTGGCAAAATATAATGACCCTGAGTTAGAAGATTGCACTAGGGGTGACTTCTATCTCCAACACTCTATAAGCCAGCAAATCCTGATGCAAAGATCCTTTCTTTCCTCTCATCCTATTCCCTGCTCACCTGCATGGTTGGAGACTTATCCTTCTCCTAACTCTGCACCTGGCCCAGCAGCATTATAACAAGGTTCTGCTGAAGTACCAGGAGGTAAATGCTAGTAAAATACAGATCCTAGCAGTGTGGCTCAATCTGATAGGTTTTATCAGATGACCCTGCCGTCTAGTTCCTGGATGTGTGTATTTAGGATGTTGGCAAGGGAGGTAGAGTAATGATTATTACCAATGACTTGAGCCTAGGGTTAGATATTACTACACTTGGATTAAAATACCATCTCTGTTGCTTACAAGGCAAAAGCTTGGACAAGTAAATCAACCCCCTAGTTCCTAAATATTTAAAAAAGGCTTAACAGTGATATAAAATTAAAGGATGTTTTTGAGGCATATATGAAATAATTTATACACATTCAGTACGTGGGGAGGAGGAAACAATTTCCCCCTACTAATCCCCTTATGAGTTCTTAATGACTAACCTACTGCCGGTATTCTAAGCAAATTAGAGTTAAGCAGATGTGGGGTGCAGCATGGAATCAGTGATGCCCTGCTCTATTCACAGTGGGACAGACTGTCTTTCCTGCATGCCCTAAATGTCTCTTTCACTTTGCTTTCTGTGGTCCCAGTAACATCTTCCATGTTTAATGTGCCTGCTGGGATCTTTGATTTATCTCCCCTTTCAAAAATCCTCCTATAGCTCTGATTTCTCCCCTGTATACCTTTGGCTTCCTAAATAATAAATGTCCCATTCTTTCTTTCTCCTTTTGTTCACATCTAGTAGCTAGGGCTCAAATTATATCTTAAGGGAAAAACAAAAGACAAAACAAAACAAAAAACTACAGCTCTCCTCCCTCATGCCCTAAGAAATTGAAGGACAGTGGTAGAATGAATGCACAACAAATGAAGATAAGAATAAAAACACAAAGTAAACCTACTGAGCAACTCTTGGTCACCCAAGAAATGGGGAGAGGCCAAACTCTGGACTTTGCAGTACCTTGTCCTTTGAACATCAGGGAATCTCAGGGTACAGATAAGGTTGATCCAAATCCAAAAACACAAAATTAGACTTGGTGGAGCAACTAAGTCTCAACCTGATTCAGTGTGCACACTAAATGTATTTGGCCAATCTGAACAATTCTCTAGGACCAGTTCAAATTGCGTCCCATCTGGCCCCATTAGTAGATTGCTATCAGTATGTTAGTAAAATGCAGGCTGCAGGCATTGGAATGTGGTACCTGGGTATTCCTTGCCTGGTCTGTTACATACACGGCAATCCTGTCTCATTCAAATATAAAATTGCCAGCGATGGCATCAGACTCCCAGTGAATTCTCTCTCCCACAAAATTTGTAGCCTCTCTTGGGATTCTGAATGAGAGCTTGTGAGTTTTGGGAAGGGCTGTTGGGAAGAGTATCTTCACAAAGTTTTCACCCCTCCCAGCATGGCTTGAATGTCCAGTTTCCTGGCCCAGGTAATAGATTTTGTAGCTGGCCACATCAGCCCATAAGACTTTTATAGTGTACTTATGGGTGCCATGAGCTCAATAAAAGCAGGGCAATTGAACTAGACATAATTTCTTCTTTAAAAGAGGTGTCACATTTTGAAAGGCCCCAAGGAATTACCAATGGATCAAGAGACAAGGAGCCTGATACTACATCTTACCTGGGCCACCTCTTTCACCCATTTTATTAGCTAAGAATGTGTCTAATTGGGAAAACAGTCTCTCTTTTCAAATGAAGGTTAGCTAAGAATGTGTCTAATTGGGAAAACAGTCTCTTTTTTCAAATGAAGGTTAAATAAGTCAGCAACACTCAGGTAGAGGCAGATCGTTTGTAGGCTACTTCTCTCAATGCATATTTTACTATATATATAAAATCAGATCAAGGGTTGAGGAGGTTTATTAGGGGATAAAAAATACCTTTATGAGCTGCCATATTTCATCCTTGAGTCAATCATGCTGTAATGAGCACCAAGCACAGGAGGTAAAATGAGATGGAATGTTTCAGGCAAAGGAAATCTCAGTGGAAATTAACCTAGCCTCAAAAGAGCCTTTAAAAAACAAAATGCTGCCAACAGCAAGCCCGTGCAACAGCAGACTTGAAGGTCAGCATTCAAAAGGACAACAAATGCAAATATTATACCAACCATTTACAAAGTTACTTTGGTAAAAGAGAGAATGTATTCGTTCAGCTTGGACTACCACTGTTGCTGCCAGTGAAAAATCACTAATTTGCTCCCTGTTACCTTTTTCTGACACATGCAGTATCCATTTTGATCCAAATATGACCTTAGCCTTGGGAAAATATCACCTTCATAGAAATAAATGACCCTAGGCTTGCTTCTATATATTCAGCCCCCTATTAAAGGAGTAAAGAGTTAGAAATTGAAACGAGGGGAAAACTAATGAATGCTTTAGAAAAAAATTTTTTTTCTCTTGAAGAATTAAGCAAAGGTGCTGTGGATATGGAATGAAAGGAACACATGTCTGCATCTATCCCTAGGTCACTGTCTAGTAATTCCTGCCAAGAAAGTGCTAGAAGAAAGTGACAAATGTCCCAGGAAATCTAGGAGTATCTGAATCAAATTCTTTACCTCTTTTAATGAATAACTCTATCAGAAAATGAGGATATTTTATTAGGAAGGGTCACTCATTCAAACCCAGACCAGAAATCTCTATCTTTTTAGAATTATTAGATGATTTTTTTGTAGATATAGATAGATGTAGATATAGATATAAAAACAAAAATGAGGAGAGCTGGGAGAGAGAATAAGAATTTAAAAAGGGTCAATTTATGTTTTTGGTTTTTATTTCTCCAACTCTTCATCTTGCAGTCAGATGCAGAATTATACGTTGAAACAAGAAGTACGCCAATAACAATATCCAAGAAAACTCAGATATTGCTGGGTAATCAAGCCCATCATTATAAATTGCACATTGAATCAAATCAGCAAGTCAGCAGACACAGATATATATGACATGATCATATAGAAGAGTTTAATTAACCCAATGGAACTTTCTAGAATGATTAGCCCAAGCAGGCAACCTACATTCGAATTATATATGTGGGCTTTCCAATTTAAAGACTAGCTGGTAAGCCCCATCTAGTAAGAGACACTTTGCTATTATTACCGCATATTTGTTTATTACATTTATATAATATTTTTGCTTCAAAGAGACGGAAGTGTTATACTGAGACTTCAGCACATCTGATATCATAAAAATACAAGTGAAGAAAATTAAGAAGAGAGAATAAGAATGGGGATAAAAACAGAAGGGATAATAATGGCGAATAATTGCAAAGTTGACTTTCCTTTGGAGTGCCCACAGTATTTCAGAGACACCTAGAAGCACTAGTTGGAAAAGAGGATGGCCAAACTCACTAAGTTATTTTACAGCTGTGTCATGTTATCTTCACAATACTCATGTAAGGTTGATATTCTTGTCTCTGCATTACAGATAAAGCACCAGCTCAGTGAGGATTAACAAAATCAGCCCAAGTCAAAGGAATGCTCAGTAGAAGCATTGGAATCTGAGCCAGGTCAGTCTGATTCTCAAGCACAAGAAATTCCTGTTACATTCTCCTTGCCCCCAGCTCAGCTAGATCTTTCAAGATACCATTGATGCTAGATCTAACTACTGAAACACCTGAGGGACCATTTGGATATCTTTACTGCCACATGACATGATTCACTCCTGTAGTTTTTCTGTGTTATAAATGTCCCTGAATCTTAATCCCTTGGTCGTATGTTTGGAATCCCTTGACTTAGATAGTTAGGGGAAAACTCTAATGGGAATTCCCTAAACAGATGAAAAAAGGTTTTCTCTGTTTTAATCAGTGTTTGGTTATTAATGTAGTTCTCCTTCAGATGACTTAATCCTCCCCACACCCAGTGAAAAGAATGAGTCATTCTTTTCAATTTCCTTCTCAGAGTCAGAAGGAAGACTTTTCAGACATCACCATGCGATGGCAGGAACAACATCTGTTGCTCACATGAACATATATTAGAAAACTGTGTCTGTGGAAACTCACCTCTGCCTCTGAGAAAAACTTGGGGAGTGGGGCTGGAAGTGTTTACACTGAAGAATTGTTGGGACAGATGGTGTAATTAAATATGTTTATTTGTCTATATTATGCCGTCAAGTTTTGGAAATACACCTAATTAATACACAAAATAATACACAAATAAACAAAAGAATGTGGTAATAAGTATTTTTTTTAAAAGAATCTATTAACTTTGGGGGAATTGCCACTAGTAGTTTACTTTTGCTTGGGAATTTCCAGAATTTAAAAAAAAGGTGCCCAGTAGAAATCTAGTAGGTAATGAATTATCCAAAGAGTCATACTATTCATAGAATATAGTAAAACTCTCAAGAGTGGGTTTCTGATTTGATTAAAACAATCTCTGTGAGGAAAAGAAAAAAAGAAAGGAAAGAAAGAAAGAAAGAAAGAGAAAGGAAGGAAGAAAGAAAGAAAGAAAGAAAGAAAGAAAGAAAGAAAGAAAGGTAAAGAAAGAAAGAAAAGAAAAAGAACAGAAGGAAGGAAGAAAGAAAGAAAAAGGTTGAGAATATACGAATTGAGATGTTCTGACTCTGAAAAGATCAAAATGTCAGAGCTGAAAGAAAAGATAAAGGACAGGAAACCTATTTGTTCAATGAGTCAGAGATATCTAATTTTAGCAGACTCAGTAATCTTGCTAGACTCAGTAATCTTTCCTTACAGAATAGTAAAGTGAGAACAATTTGAGTGTTGGACCCACCAGCCATGAGTTTGAATTCTGTCTTTGCTATATGTTAGGTACATGGCCTTCCAAAAACTATTTAATCTAATTTCATTTTTATCTATAAAATAGAGATGGATAGTAACAGTGCCTACCTCATAGGAAAAGATCAAATGACATCAAATAGAAAGCAACCGGTATAATTTCTAGAGTGTGCCAATACATTTTAGCAATAGTTATATGTAATATTTTAATATTACATAAGATTTCGATATAGTTTTGTTTTCCGCTTCCTCCCTTACCCTGATTTTGATCCTAGAATTTCCTGTTTCTAACCATTATCTCTACGTCCCCATCCCCATTACAGAGCAAAGATATTCCTATAAGATTCCCCTGTCATATAACATAACTTAATTCTAAGAACCCACAATAACTGAGAACCATTTCATCTAAATGCTAGGTACTTTATTTGGGGGCTTCAGTAATTTGGTCTCTAAAATTATAGGGAAGGGGCGCCTGGGTGGCACAGCGGTTAGGCGTCTGCCTTCACGCTCGGGGCGTGATCCCGGCGTTCTGCGGTCGAGCCCCGCATCAGGCTCCTCTGCTGTGAGCCTGCTTCTTCCTCTCCCACTACCCCTGCTTGTGTTCCCTCTCTCGCTGGTGGTCTCTATCTCTATCGAATAAATAAATAAAATCTTTAAAAAAAATAAAATTATAGTGAAAGAAGCAGGAGCTAATTAGTTATATAATGCATGCTTTCTAATCATATATTTTTCAAGCCAGTGGGTGCTTCATCCAGTGTCCCAGTGCCCACAGGCTGAATTTCTGAAGAGGAACTTGATTCAATATTATGCCTGCCAATGATGTATTGATAGCAGCAACACCACGAGAGAGCCATCAGTGGCATAGAGATGGCTTTGTCCACAGCAGATGAGGACAGACTCAAGTGTCCAATGTCAGAAACAGTATCCTAACCCTCTGCAGCATTATCTGTTAGCTCTAGATCACCAGTGTATGCCCCAAAGACTGAAGAGATTTGCTTACCTTCTTTATCTGCACTTATGAAATACTTGTTATGACCTGAAATTATTTAGCCAATTTTTAAGGCTGGAATTATATTTATCTGAGAGTTACAAGAAATGCCGAAAGTAGATCTCCACATGCTAAATCTCCCTATACTTGTGTTATACATACTGAGGCATTAAATTTCACCTGGCTGCGTTGTTCTATATCTGGATTATGGAATAGAATTTAAGGGCAGACCCAGTTGGTTAATTACAAAAGTACGGTTGTATTTGCCAGGTCAATTATCTACCTCAAATTGGCCACATTGTTTCCTTCTACTCCCTTATTAACAAGACTTTTAAAGTTATTTTTTTCATTTTAAAATCAGCTTCAACTATCCCAGCATATTACTAAGTGGTTAATGCTTTCCCCAGAAGAGACTAATTCTTCTCTCAAATCAAATTAATCCATTGATTCAGGCTTGTGGATGTTCATTCTTTTAACCATGGGATTAAATGTGTATTGTGCAATCATCTGTGGCAATGAGATACTTAGACAATGCTTGAGTGGTTGTCAGGGAAACAATGTGAACATCCAGTTTCCTGCAATAGTGAGCTAAGTGCTTGTGTGTGTGCACACGGACGTACACACACACACGCAATAGCTGTCAATCAGTTTGTAAAATGTGTGTCAGAGTGACCTTTTTTTTTCCCTCTTCAGGGCATTACTAATTATGTGCATATGGATATAATTGTGTGTGTGTGTATGTGTATGTGACCACAGGTTTCATTTGCATTAAATTCTCATGATGTTTTCTGTTCACAGTGATAATATTATATGTCTTAATGGTATTTTTCACTATAGAGCTCATTGACTCCATTTAATATTCCATGAAGTATATGGCAGATACTATTACTAAATATATTTATTCTTATGTAATCTCAGCAGAGAAATTCACAGACTAAAAGAGACAGGAAGAATGACAATGTATGTGGATTATTTCAGTTAATCGTCCTAACAAGCAACAGTCTTTTGGTATAGTTATTTTTATCTTACACATTGGAAAACTGTATCACCATATCATATAAATGAAGCAACTAGTCTGTGGACACACAAGTATTAGTTATACTGAAGTATTAAGAAGCAAGTACACAAAAATTAACATTTGTGCACAGTTCTTTCTCTGACTCAAACCTTTAAACACCATATTATACATTTCTCCTATAGATTCTGGCTTCTCAGCTTTATTTTCTCTATATTAATCACTATATTCTTCAAATTGGTGAGAATTTAACCATGAAGTTCTAAAAACCAAACCAAGAGCAAAGGATTCTCTGGAAGATTTAAAATATCAGCTACCAAGAAATTATTGCTTGATTACTATCTAGATTTGAATCTTCTGATTCTAGTTCTGTTTAGGATGACTGTCACTGTTTTTTCTGGGAAATTCCTACTCTCTCAAGTTTTAATTGAAGCATAGCCTCCTCTATGAAGCCTTCCCTGACCCCCTGAGGGAAGGAAAAAAAAGTCCTTTTTCCTCATATGTGACCCTTGTATCTTGCACATGGCTTCACTGAAACATAAAATAATTTGCAAAATTGTTTTTCTCGTATGTAAAATTCTATGGAGCCTGAGAGACCCTTTTAAAATCTGCACAGCACAGTGATCCTCAAACTTCAGCATCCATCAGAATCATCTGAGCTCTCATCCAGGGACTCTGATTCACTAGGTCTGGGGTAGGGCCCACACTTGTGCACTTCTAACAAGTTCACAGTTGATATTGATCTTGCTGGTCTGGCCCACAATTTGAGAGCCACTCATGTGTCATTTGAAACATAAAAACATGTTTAATGAACACCTTGCTTTAGTCTGCTCTTTATTCCTCAGAACAGATTGCTTGTAAGTTTTCCATACAAAGACTGATGACCTAGTAACCATCAGGTATGAAGCTGATTCCCAAACAGAGAGATTGGAGGATTAGAAGAAATTATAGAAATACATGCCAGGTTTTGTCTTCCTCTCCAGTCTTCCTTAACCAGTTATCTCACACGGAGAGTAGGAAGTAGAAAGGCAGACTAATAACTTGGAAAGAAAAAAAGGAACTTCAGATTTCTGTTTCTTCTGGATGAATCTTTAGGTATCTCGATGTGTTTATCAAGAATACAAAACTAATTTCAATTTGCATTATTTTGGTGGGGGGTATTATCACACACCAGGAACTGGACTTCAATTCTAAGCCTTTTATGAAAACCACGAGATTTAAAATAGTTGTCTGTGCCTACATGAAATCAAAATAATTAATTTGTGTTCTTCATTAAAATAATTTCACATTTTGTATTATAATAGGATTTACAATATAATTTGTATTCTTTAAATGACCAAAATGACTGCTTGGGATATTATTTAGACTCAGCAGGATGTTGCTGTCCTCACACCTTGAGTTCGGGTCTCGTACAGCTCCATACCTTCTTCCATATATTTTTGATGTACCCTGATTCTTCATATTTTTAATCTCCTCTCCTGTTCAAATTGGTTTGTAGGGAAGGTTCTAATGTTACTATGATTTTAAGTCACACTGCCTCCCTTGGTATTTGTTGGAAGTTTATTTCCTCATATATCATTGTTGAATAAATCAAGACTTTTGTACCTGTCAAATATCTGTCAGTAAAGAACTGGGAAACACACAGGTATACATACACACACATATATTTTATTTCTAACTCCATACATTTAAGCAGCCCAATCTGATAGCAGACCTTCCTTGAATTCTGCAAAAGCAACTGGGACAGAGGATTTGTAATCAGTTAGTATAGCACAAACACGGCTTTTGTGTCTGCTACTTACTTCTCTGTCCTCTCACAATGAAGGAATATAATCAGAATCATTAATTCCAAATTGGAAGATGCATTTTTGGCTGCCTGAGCCACAGAAGCTACCAAATCTGCCACCTAGGAGGATGGATGACAATGTAGTTGCTGATAACACCTATGATGAGACACTCACTATTCTGCAAGGGTTTCCAATCTGCAGTCAATAATTAATTCTAGAAATATCTTTCTTTTAATATTATAAAGTTTGCCCCTCCATTAATTCCAGTTCTACTTTACAGAAATACATTTAACATTTATATGCCCCAAAAACTGCCTTTTAAAAGAGATGTCGCTCTTCATCAATCACTTTTAGAATGACCCCACATGACCCTAATATGCCTATAGGGCAAAAGGTCATAATTTAATTGTTCATGGAAATGAGAATTTTTGATCAGGTGCTTAAAGGATAGTTATGATAATTTCCTGTGATTACTCCTGAAATAAATCAAGAGAAAGAAGCCGATGTACTAAACACCAAAAAAAGATCCAAACATCAATTTTTTAAAAAATATTTTATTTATTTATTTGACAGAGATAGAGACAGCCAGCGAGAGAGGGAACGCAAGCAGGGGGAGTGGGAGAGGAAGAAGCAGGCTCCCAGCGGAGGAGCCTGATGTGGGGCTCGATCCCAGAACGCCAGGATCACGCCCTGAGCCGAAGGCAGACACTTAACGACTGAGCCACCAAGGCACCCCCAAACATCAATTTTTTCAGTTGTCTTGCACCAAATCATTTTTTGGTATGTGATCTGAATTGGCTTGCTTTATAATGGGGTGTCAAGAATTAAAGTTTGGTGCCCTTCAAAATGAACCCAGAGTATAATGCCCAAGAACCTAATAGGCCCAGATTAGCATAAATGCCATCTATTGCTATTTACTGAGTTTATTATATGTCATGGAAACTAAGCAACTTCATCAGGTTTTCATAACTTTGTATNAAAGGCACCCCCAAACATCAATTTTTTCAGTTGTCTTGCACCAAATCATTTTTTGGTATGTGATCTGAATTGGCTTGCTTTATAATGGGGTGTCAAGAATTAAAGTTTGGTGCCCTTCAAAATGAACCCAGAGTATAATGCCCAAGAACCTAATAGGCCCAGATTAGCATAAATGCCATCTATTGCTATTTACTGAGTTTATTATATGTCATGGAAACTAAGCAACTTCATCAGGTTTTCATAACTTTGTACGACAGAAGGATCTCTCAATCACAGAAGTAGTGCCATTTTGCACTGGATGATCCTTTGTTTGGGGGATCTGTCCTTTGCATTGTAAGATGTTCGGTGTGTCACTGGCCTCCATCCACTAGGTGCCAGTAGCACCTTTCCAGTTTTAACAACTAAAAATATTTCCGAAGATCAGTAATCTTGCTCTGAGAAAGCAAAATTGTCCTATCTGAGAAATACCATGTTAAAGAATGATGTGTCTTCTTGTTTTTTCATCTCAGAAAGCTTCCAGATGCTTTTTACAGTGTATACATTCTTTCCCTGGGAATCTTTAGGATGTATATGTCAGAATTTCTCTCAGAAGAAAAAAATAATAATATTCCAGCCTTAGGCTATTCCAATACAGAAAATGACAAAAAGGTTATATACAAATTGCCAAAATAAAACTATGAATTTGAAAATAATCAGATTTAGTATATCTCCTTATTCTTCACCCACCTCAAAATGTAATAAAATTTAATTTGATGATACAGTTTAAAAGAAATGTAACTTATGTGGCCCCTTAAGTAAGCCCTTAAATAAGCCAACCATAGTTGGGAAAAATATTTTTGATGGCATAAATTAATGAACAGCTCAGAAAGTGCCAAGAATAGGTTTCTTCATAATGTTCTATACTGTATATCACACACAATTGTCATTACCATTATCAAATAATAGACCACATCTTTTCCTATTGTGTAATTTAGTGAGATGGGGGACACCACAAAGAGTAAGGGAAGGGCCTCTCATGTAAAACCAGTGTGTGTCATTAGACTTGGTAAGATTTTTCAAATCAAGGCTGCATTACTGGCCTCAAAGGCCATCAGCTGTAACCCAAAACCATGATCTGAACGACCTCTTCTATTTCCCATTCTTGTACCTTCTCATTGACTTTTCTCATCTTCACTGTTTATGAATCATTAAACACAGGGTGAGGGTTTGTAAATGTCATTTCAGAAATAAGATTGGTTAATGAATATAATTTGAAGGATGTCCAGTGATTACGGGGATTTTTTTTTTAAGAAAAAATAGATAAAACAACATGATATACATGTCAGGAACCCTACATGATATATGAGTTGGGAACCTTGATCTTTCTAAGAATGTATTTGTCTTGGTTCCTCAGGGAATCTCCTAATCTTCTTCTGTGGCTCCTTTTTAACTACAAGTTTGTATTTTTGACTAATGTAAGAATACAGACCACTGTGTAGGTAAAAGACATCCCCACCCCAGATATACACACAAAATACACACACAGACATTGATATGCTCAGACTGTCCCTGCTTTTGTCTCTGGGTGCTAAGGAACGCTTGCAGACTCCCCTGCTCACTTTAAAGTCCGTAATTTCATCAAGCCCGTGCATGCCAAGCCCTGAGCTACAGCATCTGGCGGCAAAGCTGTTTAATCTCTCTGGGAGTTTATTGGTTTAAATCCATGACTAACAATCTCATAAAAAATATGGCAAAACCAGATGTTTTTAAACTCCTATAGTTTTTTGAAGCTGGAGTACTTTTCTCTCCACTTTCTTTCATTTTCTTACACTCCAAAGAAATTCAAACTGATTTCTTCTCTGTTCTGCTCTTCTCCTCTTCGTGTTTCCATATAAAAGCACTGGGGAATCAGATCTATAAGATATGTACTCAGTTTCCTGACCTGGAAAACTTCTAAAAAGTTACTGTGCTTGAGGCTGTGGCTACAGCCCCATTTAAGCCTCAAAAGGGCTGACAAGAGGGGGTTATCATGAGTGGGTATTATATTATTTGTCTTGATTTTTTGAGTCTTTTAAACCATGTGTCTACAGATAAAGTGTATTTGTGAAAATGGATCTGCAAAGTAAAAACGACAAAACACAAACTTAATTATCCTTATCACACAAGCAATAATGACTTGGTTCATATCTCTCTTTCCTGTGTAAGAGTATTATTTGATAACAGTACTGGTTATACTCAACAGTCTTCCAGGACTGTCCTAAAAACATTAAATAAATCTAATCATTCAAGTTTAAGTGGCACTCAGATAATTACTTTTATTGTCCCTATTTTAAAGGGAGCTGAAGCACCTAGAGATTAAGGGATTTGACTAATGTTCATAGGTAGGGAGTAAAGAATGGGACTTGAAACCAGCCTTCCTGATTCTAAGATTATACACTTAACTCTCATGTTAGTCTGCCTATCTACTCCCAACAGTTGATCAGGAACTGTCTGTCTGTCTCTATGCATACATGTGTGTCTGTCTATGTTTGTTGTTATGCATGGTCAAATGAGAGATCAGAAGTATTCCAGAAACTTTGCATAACTGCGGCATGGTCACTAGAAAACGTTTTGTCTTCAAACATTTAAACTTCATTAGAGCCTGCTGCGTATTTGATTTTTCATAACCACCTGGTCCTAGTTTGGGGGTTTGCTACAGAATGTCATATCTTGGCAAAAACTATTGCATTTTACTAATGCGGATATGCTACTCATAAGAAAAAGACTGTTATTAATCTAATTTTGCAGGCTATACTCATTTCATCCAAATACCAAGTAGTGTCAGTGAGGGTTTGTTGGTTTGTACTTTGTCATTATTTTTCTCTAGCTGTTAAAGACATGGTTCATTTTCCAAGTTGGTTCAACCCCCCCCAAATACCTCAAACCTTGCCTCTTTGGAGTGGATTACCTCTGTTTTATTTATAGAATACTTCAGTGGATAACTGCTGTTGAGGAAGGAGTATTGGAATTTGCTTGCCATTGTCATTTTCCACTTCTAAGGTGATGTATTGGTAATAAAATAGAAAGTGTGTTACCATGTATGGCTACAGAGACCTAAAGTTAATATTCAATAACTCCATCAGCTATATGCCTTAGAAACTCATCTGTTACCTGATGCTATTACCAGAAAATTAATTTTGTTTTGATTGAGGTATAATTGACATGAAACATGATATTAGTTTCAGGTATACAACATAATGATTTGATATTTGTATACACTGCAAAATGATCACAACAATAACTCTAGTCCCCAACCATCTCCACACAAAAAAACAAAAACAAACAAACAAAACCAAAAAACGCATTTTTTTTTTCTTGTGATGAGAACTTTTGGGATTACTCTCTTGGAAACTTCCAAATATGCACTACAATATTGTTGACTATAGTTACCATGCTGTACATTATATCCCCATGACTTCTTTGTTTTACAACTGGAAGTTTGTACCTTTTGACCTTGTTCACATGTTTTGCCCACATCCCAACCCCCTACCCCCTAGAAATCACCAGTCTGTTCTCTGTATCCATGAGTTTGGTTTTATTTTGTTAGTTTATTTTGCTTTCTACATTCCAAATATAACTGAAATCATAGAGTGTTTGTCTTTCTCTGTCCATCCTATTTCACCTACCATAATTCTCTCGGGTTCTTTCATGTGTCACAAATGGCAAGAGTTCGTTCTTTTTTATGGCTGAGTAGTATTCCATTGTAAATATATTTACCATATCTTCTTCATCCATTCATCCAATGATGGATGGTTAGGTTGTTTCCATAATTTGGCTATTTTAAATAATGCTGAATTGAAGATAGAGGTACAATATTTTTTATATGACTGTTTTTGTTGTCTTTGTATAAATGCCTAGTAGAATTGCTAGACCATGTGGTAGTTCTGTTTTTAATCTTTTGAGGAAAGTCCATATTGGTTTCCATAGTAGCTGTACCAATTTACATTCACACCAACATTGTATGAGGATTCCCTTTTCTCTACATCCTCACCAACATTTGTTATTTCTTGTCTTTTAGATAATAGCTATTCTAACAGGGATGAGTTGATATACCAATGTGGTTTTGATTTGCATTTCTCTGATGATTAGTGATGTTGAGCATATTTTCATGTGTCTTTTGGCCATCTGTGTGTCTTCTTTGGAGAAATCTCTATTCAGATCATCTGCCCACTTTTTAATCAGTTTTTTTTTTCCCTATTGAGTTGTATGAGTTCTTTACATACTGTGGATATTAACACCTTGTCAGATACATGATTTGTAAATATGTTCTCCCATTCAGAAGGTTCCCTTTTCAAATTGGTGATGATTTTATTTGTTGTGCAGATCTTTAGTTTGATTTATTTTCATTTTTTTTCTCCTTTTGTTGCCTTTGGTTTTGGAGTCAGATCAAAAAAATTATTGCCAAGGGGCGCCTGGGTGGCACAGTGTAAGCGTCTGCCTTCGGCTCAGGGCATGATCCTGGCGTTATGGAATCGAGCCCCACATCAGGCTCCTGCTATGAGCCTGCTTCTTCCTCTCCCACTCCCCCTGCTTGTGTTCCTTCTCTCTCTGGCTGTCTCTATGTCTGTCAATTAAATAAAATCTTTAAAAAAAAATTATTGCCAAGACCAATGCCAAGGAACAAATTGTCTGTATTTTCTTCTAGCAGTTTTATGGTTTTCAGTTCTTATATTCAAGTCTTTATTCCATTTTGAGGTAATTCTTATGTATGGTTTGTGATAGTTTAGTTTCTTTTGCATGTAGCTGTCAAGTTTTCCCAGCATCATTTTTTGAAAAGACTGTCCTTTCTCCATTATGTATTCTAACCTCCTTTTTCATAAATTAAATGGCTATATCATGGGGTTACTTCTGGAGTCTCAGTTCCATTTCATTGATCGATGTGTCTGTTTTTATGCCAGTATAAAAATGTTTTAATTACCATAGCTTTGCAATATAGTTTTAGAGCATGATGCCTCCGGCTTTAATTTTCTTTCTCAAGATTGCTTCTGTTGTCTGGGGTCTCTTGTGCTTCCATACAAATTTTAGGATTGTTTGTTCTACTATTATGAAAAAATACCACTGGAATTTTTTGGGAAACATTTATTCTGTCCTCTAAGCACCTGAAACTTAGAAAGGATTGCATGGAATCTGTAGATTGCTTTGAGTAGTATGAACATTTTAACAATAGTCTTCCAATCCATGAGCATGGAATAGCTTTCCATTTATTTGTGTCTTCTTCAGTTTCTTTCATCAATATCTTATAGTTTCCAGTGTGTAGGTCTTTCAATTCCTTGGTTAAATTTACTCCAGGTATCTGATTTTTTTAGATGCAATTTTAAATGGGATTGATTTCTTTATTTCTATTTTTAATAATTTGTTGTTAGTGTATAGAAATACAGCATATTTTTCTATATTGATTTTGTACTCTGCAGCTTTATTGAATATATTTAGTAGTTCTAACAGTTTTTTGGTGAAGTCTTTAGGGCTATCTATATATAAAATCACGTTGTTTAAACGTAGTTTAAACATTTAACGTCTTCCTTTCCAATTTGAATGCCTTTTATAATTTATATATTTTATATCTTTATATTGTCCTATTTCTGATTTTAGAGGAAAAGATTTCAATATTTATCCATTGAGTATGAGGTTAGCTTTGGACTTGGCATGTATGACCTTTATTACATTGAGGTACATTCCCTCTATATCCACTTTGTTGAGAGTTTTTATCATAAATTAATGTTGAATGTTATCAAATGCCTTTTCTGAATCTATCAAGGTGATTATATTATTTTTATTCTTTACTTCGTTAATGTGGTGTAACACCTTGACTGAGTTGAAGATATTGACCCATCCTTGCATCCTTGGAATAAATCCCAACTGAGCATGTCATATGACCATTTTAATGTATTATTGAATTTGGTTTGTTAATATTTTGTTAAGGATTTTTATATCTATGTTCATCAGAGCTATTTGCCTATGGCTTTCTTTTTTTATAATGTCAAAGATGGTGTTCCTTGGTCTGTGTTCCTGAGAGCACCTCTGTAGCCTCTAGATGTGTGGCAACCTTGAAGTCTACCCCTCAGGCTGAAAATCCAGGGTAAGTTAATAGGTCTTTTTCACAGCAAGACTGCAGGTGTCTTTCAGTCTGCTGTCTGTGCAGTGTACCAGAAACTTCTGTTCAAAATGGAAAATATCTTAGGAATCTCAGGGGATCCGTAGAGATAATTCTTATAATTTTTAAAATTAGCATAAAAAGAAGATAAAGAATTTAAAGTCAGCTTGCCAGCTATGTGACTTTAAGACATTTGCTTAGCCTCCTTACACTTCAGGTTTTCTGATTTGTAAAATGAGGAAATTGTAGAAGAGATCTTAAAGTATTTGGGGTTCTATTTTCCTTCCATTAATAAATTCAAAGAATGTTGAAATTTATTACCAGATGATAAATGAGACAACTAGAGAGGTAAATATATTATCCTAATCTGATTAATAGCACAGTAACGTTTTGTACAGGATGGAGAGAATTTTGGAGAGATTTAGCAGATTTCCTCCTTTCCGATGTTCCTTCTTTCTGCTTTGCTTGCTGGGTATGAAATGAACACCTGCTAAAAAGAATGTCTGAAATTTCAGAGTGAAATATGATAAGCATGTACAAAAACTTGATTAAGAAATCTCAAACTTTCTCCAGAATCTTTGTTTTTGTTTTGTTCTTAATAATATACCTTCTTTTTTCCTGGGACATATTAAGCATTAAATAAGTTATAGATATTAAATATTTTTATGATATAAATTTTTATGAGGAACCCTGAGTCAGAAAGAAATAAGAGATTAATTCCATTAAAGAGTAAGTAATTTGAGTACAGGTACTAAAACTATTCTTTATCCACATCTGTATTTTCAGAATCTAACATGGTATTGTGAATGCATATTGAATGGATGAATAAGACTAATCCTTGGGGCGCCTGGGTGGCACAGCGGTTAAGCGCCTGCCTTCGGCTCAGGGCGTGATCCCGGCGTTAGGGGATCGAGCCCCACATCAGGCTCCTCCACTATGAGCCTGCTTCTTCCTCTCCCACTCCCCCTGCTTGTGTTCCCTCTCTCACTGGCTGTCTCTATCTCTGTCGAATAAATAAATAAAATCTTTAAAAAAAAAAATAGACTAATCCTACCCATGAGAGTCAGGAAAGGCATGATAATAACAACCACAACAGCCACTACCACCACTACAACCACAAATATTTATTTAGTAACTCTTGTGTGTATTAGCACTTTTCAACCATTATCACAAAACTGTTGTATTATTCTCATTCCCATCAGCTATGAATGAGAATTATTCTTGGCCCACCTTTTTGCCAATTCTTACTGCTATTAAACTTTTTAACTTTTGGTAATCTTATGAAGATTTATATATCTATATACCTATATATAGATATATATATATCCTTTTGATTTCATTTACATTATGTTGGGTGCTAATTATTACATCTTTCATAAATTTATTAGTTATTTAGATATTTTTCTTATGGAAAGAGCCAATTGAATTAATTATCCATTTCCAATTGAGTCTTTTTATCTGTTGATTTGCAAAAGTTTTTATTATATTCTGCATATTAATCCTTTGCTGATTTATGTGTTGAAAATGTCTTCCCTCATTTCAATACCTGATTTTCACTCTCTATGTTACATTTATATGAAAAGAATATTTTCATTTAATTACTTTTAATTATTAAATTTATCAAGATTTCCTTTATGGTTAATGCTTCTTGTGACTAGTTTAATGAGATATCATTCCCTACCCCCAAAGTCATAAAAATGTTTTTCTATATCATGTTACATATGCTTTAACATTCTGCTTTTCAAATGGAAGTCTCTATTTATGTGAAATTGATTCTATGATATGAGGTAGATATTAATATTTAACTTTGTCCTATAGAGGCACCCAACTGTCTTTGCAATTTTTTAATTGGAAATGACACACATGTGGTTTAGGAAGAATAGGACACCACTACTAGACATAGCAGTCCTCAATTCACAGATAATAGTTGCATATCTACTATACTGGGCATTATTGGCTAGGCTATTCAAACTACTATAATAATAATAAAAAAAAAACACACCAAATTCTCTAGCTTAAAAACAATCCATTATGGATCAACAAACAGTCTCTGCTAGAATTGGTCAAATGCCCCTATGCAAACACTCAGAGGCCAGATATTCAATCCTACCATATGATCAGAAGGTCAGAAATGTTTGACAAATAGGTATAATGAAAATAGTCTGCTTTGCTGGTCATGATATATACAGCTTACTATCCCTCCTACCAACAACATATTACTCTCTCTCTCCCCAAGGGAGACAATTAAAAAATCTCATCCAGGCTTAAGCCATCAAGCTCAAACTCTAGAATTACTTATAACGGTAGGCTGGATGCCTCCCCTCCCTACTCCACTCTTCTCCTGCTCACCAAATAATATCCCTGCCCTAACCTGTGAACATGTTATGCTACATTGTAGAAGAGATTTGCAGATGTAATTAAGATTGTAAGATTAATACAGCACCCCACCCCTGCCCCATCCTGCATGTAACAGTTCTGCTGATCATAGATTACTCCAAAGTGTCAGCTTCAGTTCTAGTGGAAATAGGAGCAAGCTTTTATTTATATAAATACAAATATACATATAAATATATATATATTTCATTTATATAATATTTTTACATATTTGATATTTTATATAACATTATTTTATATATTATTTACATATTATAAATGTCTATTTTTATATTTTCTTTTCTTTTTTTTCTTTTTTTTTTTGGTACCAGGCTTACAATTTCTGTTCATTTGTTGGTTTGTTTGTTTCTTTTTCTCTTTTTTAGGATCAGGCTTCCCTTTTTCCTTCTTTCTTATTCTTTGGAATCAGGGTTATAGCTTTTTGTTTGTCTGTTTGCTTGCTTTTTTGTTCCTTTCCCTGTTCTCTTTTCTTGAATCAGCCCCCCCACCTTTTTTTAAATCGGGCTTAACTTAACAAACAAATCAAAGCACATTAGTTAAAGGTCCAAACACTCCCCACTGCAAGCAATGAGGAAGTCTGTAGAGGACTGACCTGTGGGATAGAACAGCCAAAACACAACATCAGAGTGCAAACAAGACATAGAAGACACCAGAGAAACCTTGGCTGGTGAGATAAAAGACCTAAAAACTAATCAGACCGAAATTTTAAAAAAATGCTATAACTGAGATGCAAAACAGACTGGATGTAATCACACTGAAGATGCAAGAAGCAGAGGATCGAATAGGTGACATAGAAGATAAAATTATAGAAAATAATGAAGCTGAAAAGAAGAGGGAATGAAAACTATTAGATCACGAATATAGACTTAGGAAACTCAGCGATTCCACAAAGTGCCATAATATCTGTATGATAGGAGTCCCAGAAGAAGAAGAGTGGAGAAAAGGGGCAAAAGGTTTATTTGAACAAATTATAGCTGAGAACCTAATCTGGGGAAGGAAACAGGTATTCAAGTCCAAGAGACACAGAGAACTTCCCTCAAAATCAACAAAAACAGGTCAACACCAAGGCATATCATAGTGAAACTTGCAAAATACAAAGATAAAGATAGGATTCTGAAAGCTAGGGATGAAAGGTCCTTAACCTACAAAGGTAGACATATAAGGTTAGCAGAAGACCTGTCCCCAGAAACTTGGCAGGCCAGAAAAAGTGGCATGATATATTCAATTAGCTAAATGGGAAAAATATACAGCCAAGAATACTTTATGCAGCAAGGCTGTCATTCAGAATAGAAGGAGAGATAAGAAGTTTGTAAGACAAGCAAAAACAAAAGGAGTTTGTGAACACTAAACCAGCTCTGCAAGAAATACTAAAGAGAACACTTTGAGTGGGAAAGAGAGTCCAAAAGAAACAGACTAGAGGAACAGAGACAATCTACAGGAACAGTGACATTACAGGTAATATAATGGCACTAAATTCATATCTATCAATAATTACTCTGAATATAAATGAACTCAATGCTCCAATCAAAAGACGTAGGGTATCAGAATGGATAAAAAAGCAAGACCCAACAATATGCTGCCTACAAAGGACACATTTTGGATCTGAAGCCACCTCCAGATTGAAAGTGAGGAATCATCTATCATGCTAATGATAATGGACATCAAAAGAAAGCTAGAGTAAAAACTGGGAACTTTTCCCCTAAGGTCAGGAACAAACAGGGATGTCCATTCTCACCACTATTGTTGAACGTAGTACTGGAAGTCCTAGCCTCAGCAATCATACAACAAAAAGAAATTAAAGGCATCCAAATCAGGAGGGAAGAAGTCAAACTTTTACTATTTGCAGCCAACATGATACTCTATGTAGAAAATCTGAAAGATTCCACCAAAAAATTGCTAGAACTGTTACATGAATTCAGCCAAGTGGCAGAATATAAAATCAACATACNCAGATTGAAAGTGAGGAATCATCTATCATGCTAATGATAATGGACATCAAAAGAAAGCTAGAGTAAAAACTGGGAACTTTTCCCCTAAGGTCAGGAACAAACAGGGATGTCCATTCTCACCACTATTGTTGAACGTAGTACTGGAAGTCCTAGCCTCAGCAATCATACAACAAAAAGAAATTAAAGGCATCCAAATCAGGAGGGAAGAAGTCAAACTTTTACTATTTGCAGCCAACATGATACTCTATGTAGAAAATCTGAAAGATTCCACCAAAAAATTGCTAGAACTGTTACATGAATTCAGCCAAGTGGCAGAATATAAAATCAACATACAGAAATCCATTGCATTTCTATACACCAGTAATGAAGCAGCAAAAAGAGAAATCAAGGGGGGCACCTGGGTAGCGCAGTTGTTAAGCATCTGATTTCGGCTCAGGGCGTGATCCCAGTGTTCTGGGATTGAGCCCCGCATCAGGCTCCTCCCCTGGGAGCCTGCTTCTTCCTCTCCCACTCCCCCTGCTTGTGTTCCCTCTCTCACTGGCTGTCTCTCTGTCAAATAAATAAATAAAATCTTTAAAAAAAAAAGAGAGAGAAATCAAGGAATCAATCCTATTTACAATTGCACCAAAAATCATAAAATACCTAAGAATAAACCTAACCAAAAAGGTAAAAGATCTGTATGCTGAAAACTATAGAACACTGAAGAAGGCACAAAGAAATGGCAAAACATTCCATGCTCATGGATTGGAAGAAAAAATATTGTTAAACTGCCTATACTACCCAATGCAACCTACACATTCAATGAAATCCCTATCAAAATAACACCAGCATTGTTCACAGAGCTAGAATGAAGAATTTTAAAATTTGTATGGAACCAGAAAAGACCGCAAATAGCCAAGTAATGTTGAAAAAGAAAAGCAAAGTGGGGGCATCACAATTCCAGATTTCAAACTGTATTACAAAGCTGTAGTCATCAAGACAGTATGGTACTGGTACAAAAATAAACACATGGATCAATGAAACAAAATAGAGAACACAGAGATGGACCCACAACTCCGTAGTCAACTAATCTTTGACAAAGCAGGAGAGACTATCCCATGGAAAAAAGACAGTCTCTTCCAGAAACGGCGTTGGGAAAACTGGACAGCAACATGCAGAAGAATGACACTGGACCACTTTCTTATACCACACACAGAAGTAAATTCAAAATGGATGAAAGACTTAAATATAAAACAGGAAACCATCAAAACCCTAGAGAAGAACACAGGCAGCAACCTCTTTGAGCTTGGCCATAGCAACTTCTTACTAGACACATCTCCAAAATCAAGGGGAACAAAAGCAAAAATGAACTATTAGAACCTGATTAAGATAAAAACTTCTATGTAGTGAAGGAAACAGTCAACAAAACTAAAAGGCAACTGACAGAAGATACTTTCAAATGACACATCAGATAAAGGGTTAGTATCCAAAATGTATAAGGAACTTATCAAACTCAACACCCAAAAACTAAATAATCCAGTTTAGAAATGGGTAGAAGACATGCATAGACACTTTCTATTCAGGGAAAACATCCAGATGGCTAACAGATACATGAAAAGATGCTCAACATCACTCATCATCAGGGAAATGCAAATCAAAACTGCAATGAGATGCCACCCCACACCAGTCAGAATAGCTAAAATTAACAGCTCAGGAAACGAGATGTTCGTGAGAACGTGGATAAAAGGGAATCCTTTTGCACTGTTGGTGGGAATGCAAACTAGTGCAGTCACTCTGGAAAACAGTATGGAGGTTCTGCAAAAAGTTGAAAATAGAATCCAGCAATTGCACTATTAGGTATTTATCCAAAGGATACAAAAATGCTGATTCAAAGGGGCACATGCACCCCAATGTTTATAGCAGCGCTATCAAGAACAACCAAATTATGGAAAAAGCCCAAATGTCCATCAACTGATGAACGGATAAAGAAGTGTGTGTGTGTGTGTGTGTGTGTGTGTGTGTGTGTGTGTGTAAAGGAATATTGGCGATCAAAAAGAATAAAATCTTGCCATTTGCAACAATGTAGTTGGAACTACAGTGTATTATGCTAAGCAAAATAAGTCAATCAGAGAAAGACAAATATCTTATGATTTCACTCATATGTGGAATTTAAGAAACAAAACAGAGGAATATAGGGGAAGGGAAGGAAAACTAAAATAAGATAAAAACAGAAAGGGAGGAAACCATAAGAGACTGTTAACTGTGGAGAACAAAGTGAGGGTTGCTAGAGGGGAGGTGGGTGGATCAGGCTAGACGAGTGACAGACATTAAGAAGGGCACATGTTGGGTTGAGCACTGGGTGTTGAGGTGGGTAATGAATTGCTGGATTCTGCTCCTGAAAACTGTGCTGCACTATATGTTAACTAAATTTAAATTAAAAATAATAATAATTTAAAAAATACATCTCAGGAACCTATTTGATCCCATATCTATTTAACCCATGAGCCGAAGGCCACACCTATGCTTCTTTTCAATATATGCTTCTTAGATTTCTAGATATGCTTCTAAGACATACTTCTATATTTCTTTTTGTTAATCTTATACCTATCCCTTCTCCCCTCCCCAAGCCTACCTGGCTGTGAAACCTATGAGCCTGTGAGACTCAAGTGAAAAAGCAGTATTTTCCTGACCCATGTTATCTAATTGGGAATCTCTGCTTTCATTACGTCTTTGTTCTGACCCATTTGTGTTTCAGTATTCTTATAGTACTCTGCATATAGGTCTAATCCTAGAACTGATTATATTTTTACACTTCTGTGAGACCATCAGGGCCAGAGGCTTTGTCTGATTCACCTTGTATATTCATTTTTTAGCACATAGCTTTCTTTGCAAATAGTTTTTGGCTCACTGAGGATATATGAAACTCATGATCATATCTGAAAGGGTTAATAGGCCCAATGCGTATTTAACTCAGAAGGGCTTCAGTTGCAAAAATGAAAGAGTCCACCATGGTCTATAATCATTTACTCTCTGATTAGGGATTTAGCAACTGGGAGGTTGTAGTAAATGAATTGATCATTAAAATAATGTATGGTTACTTGGGCCAAACCTGCAAATTCTATACCTCTGGATCCAAAGGAAATATTTCCCCCCCAACAACATTGTGAAAAGTATACAGAACACAGTGTCTAGACCTGTCCTATTCACAAAGAACCATCTCCTCAACTTTGCAGCGCAGGCAAGGCCAAAGCATATATTACTCCAGCTGGACAAGCTTGAGTAGAATTAAGCTGCAGTTTATAATATTGGGAAGTTGCCTGCGATTAAAAAAATTAAGACCCAAATTGACAAGTACAGATGCAATATCTACGGAATTTTTAAACTACAAAGTGAGCAATATAAAAACTAATAATCCTATGCTTCAGTTTTTGGGGAAAAAGTGCCTATTATGTATCTTCTAATTTTTTTCATTGATGTTTTTGTGATCCAGCAAGCAGCACTTCTTATGCAAAAATGAGCGTCTCTATGTCTGAAGGTTGTATTTAGACAAGATTCTTCAAAAAGTCAATGTACAGTGGCAATTAAATGACTCATTCCACGTTAAAACCTTGCAAAGGATTTGCTAAAATGAGCTTACAAAAGATCCATTTTTAAAAGGTGGGCCTATAAAAACCTGAAATAACAGCAATGAATTAAAAACAAATTTTATTTTAATGTTTTTATTTTCAGTTATTTATTACATAATTTTATTTTAAAAACAATTTTTCATCTCTTGGAAAATAAAGTCTTAATGAGCACTATATACTCCTCTTCCTACCTTTTAAACCTCATGCTAGGATGATTTTACTAAAACATTTTACCAAAAACATTTGCCAGCTTTGTTTTACCTCTTGGTGCAGAGTGTGGGCTGGAAGAAGCCCTCTCGATATGTTACTTTGACTTTGTGTTCTTGGGTTTTTTTTTAAACACAGCTTGATGACCCTGAGTCTTGACAGGTTTGTTTTGAGGCCCTTCTTCAACCTTGATATTCTTATTGCATTTTGTTAAGGTTATTTAGAATATGTATTAAGTAAAGGCATTGTTGTTGTTGTTTTCTACTTTATTTTCCCCTCCCTCCTTTGCTAATCTAACTTCTGAGGGTTGGTTTAACTATAAAACTTGCTCAAAATAACACCTTCCATCAACATCAATCTTAATGGGGATATAAAGAGCCTCCTATACCATCCACAGTGGTAGTTTAAGTGAATGTTCTAGACATAACAGATAGAATTTAAGTCTCTGCACTGGGTATTTAATTGGATGTTGCACTCTGTGTGTGTGTGTGGGTGTGAGTTCCCATTCAACCAACATTAATAATCCCTGTTGGTCAGCTCTAAGATTTGTTTCTGCAGGTGTTGAATTATATGGGTCCCTGTAGGCCTACGTTCATTTTATCAGGCCACTAAAATTCCTACATCCTTGCTCAGATATAAGAATTCTAAAGGGAATCACTTTTATAACTTCTTGCACATGCAAATCTTCTTGGGACCTATGAAGTACCATTTTGTTTTTAAATAATTACTTTGTCTTCTCCCTATTAAAAAAAAAACTGGAGACAAGCTGGACTTATCAATATGGAGTTCCTATAAAGTGTTTAGCAAGTCTGCCATTTTTTTCAATTTCTATTCAGTATGTACATCTTGCTTTATACTATAATTTTGGAAGTGATGTTTAGGTAGTTGCTTCTTCTGTTTAGCCATTCTGATAACTATTTAAAAACTACAGAATAAAATGGTATCATAAGAGGAAGGAAAGTAATGGAAAAAGAGAAGCATAGGTCCTTGAAGTTCACTGCTGTCTGGGAATTGAGAGAAGGACCAGTAATAGCAGAGGACAGAGCTGATTCCAGCTCCTATCTCCATATAATTCTTGTGTGGAGTCAACTGGTTTTCACCTTGGTGACAGGCTTGTGTTCTGATTATGACTGTGCCCCGTACATCTAGCCACAAACTTGGTATATAATAGTTATCAATAGATTTCTATCAAATGGATGTAGTAAATAACAGCGCCTCTGCCTTTCTCTTCATATGCATTAACCATTATCTTATTATCCCATTAACTATCTCATGAAGCTTATTTATTTGCTAAGACAGTGTAGATACTTTATTTGCAACATCTAATTAATGGTTCAGCATCCCTTGAGGTAGGCATTATTTATCACACTGTTCCAGATTAGGAAACTGTGACTCACAGGGGTTTAAAGACTGGTCCAAGGTGATACAACCATTAAATGATAGAACATGGATCTTACCTTGTTTGCCTGTCTGCAAAGCCGATGGGACAGCTATATCATTCATATTAGTACTGCTAATGGCAAACTTATCTTTGTAGAACAAAATAGTATATCATGGAAAGGTCTTGTTTCCACAGGACAAAAGCTTACTAGGCTAGCTAATCAAAAAAATAAATAATACCAGGAATTTTATTATTAGAATGCAGAATTATATCCTGAAAGCCAATGATTGCAGACACACAATCATTCCTCAAGAGAGACCAAATCAGGAATTGGAAAACCCCAGGATCATTCACTTATAAAGCTTTCAGTCTAGTGGGACTACAGATGTTAATTGAATAATCACACAAAAACACACATAAAAGTATCCTGTGTTAAGTGCATTGAGGGAGAAATCTATGGAGCTATGAGGAAATTTTGATTCAGACTTGCACAGATTTCATGAGCCCTGATCTGAACATTGAAGAGTCATTAGCTAGGATTAAAAGAAGTAAGGAGAACAGTGCAATTCAAAATTCTCTTACCTTTCAAGATTCCACTCAAGCTAGTACTTTCAAAACATCTTTAATCCTCCTAATGTAAATTGCATCCCACCGTTATTTCCTCATAACCTGAACTTTTATTTCATGCCACATTAGTGCAATTTACAAGTATTTGTTTATGTGTGTTGATTTCTAAAATATCTATTTCTCCCACTCTACTAGGTAATTAAAATAAACGTCCAGGCCACATTTGAGAATGTACCTGCCTTAAGGCAGTAAGCTGCGACCACAGTGAAAAGTCATTAATACAAACGCAGCTGCCCAGGTGATCAGTGGTGTGCAGGGCTGGCAGGTGCAGTTCACCTTGAATATTTGAAATTTTGAATATTTGTTAAAATACTACTTGTGAATGGCATTATGCTAAAGTCTTGGGATACATACGTAAACATGGGCAAAGCTGCCCTTACAACATTCACAACCTAGTAGGAGGAACCAGGTAACACCAAAACACATTTGTGACTCACTTAACATTTCAGAAGATAATTGCTGTGGAGAAAAGGAAAGGGAGTAAAAATAAGAAGTTACAGTAATAAATAAGATTGGTAGGGAAGACCTCTTTGAAAATAGGACATTTTACTAACACGTTGAAGGAGTTAGGGACATAAGATATGTAGATGTCTTAGTTCTCAATAAAAGGGGGTTCATGACTTGGAAGATACCTAAAGAGTTTTCCATACAGTATTGTGACTTCTAACCCCCGTTCTTCTCATGCTTCTCCTTCTAGCTAATGCCACTTTGATTTTCATCTCTTTGCTAATATCCAGATTGCCAACATGGCCACAATGCATTTCAATGTAGTATAACAGAAATGATGATAACAATTTTTCAAAAAATATTAATGCAGCATCAAAGTGTCGCACATTATACAATTTAGTCGTGAACTCTTCTCTTATGAGCTAAATGCGGATTAACTACTGAAACTGTCTCCATCAAATGAATCAGAAAATGAGTATATGTAAACTGGTATATGTCTGTACTGTTCTGTAACAGTAGAAGTAAAGAAACAATGAAACCCTAAATAGGGCACTAATTAATTAACTAGTATTCGTTCATAAATTTATTCATTGATAATTTAAGTGAGAAATTAATGTCTACAATGTACTTGGTCCTGGGCTGAGCATAGGAAATACCACGAAAAACAAGGCAGACATGGTTACCACAGAAATGGAGATAAAATATGCAGTAAGGATGCAAGTATTAGAGAAACATTTGTACTCTCAACTTCATATTTATGCCTTGGTTCCCAAACCAGATTAGAATCGCCTTCTGGAAGGACCTGTGTACCTCTGTATCTCAGAAACAGATGCAATGCAGTGATCACAGTCGGCACTAATTCAATTCAAATTGCCAATATATAATGATGGAGCTAGCACTGGCATCAACCTCATCTAGTTTACGAACCCCCCACCACCATGTTTTAGAGCTAATAACTGAGAAATGTACAAACAGTTGATGAGATTGGAGATCTAGGTAGTTTCAGTGTTGGGACTTGAAAGGAGAATATCTGGGTGCTATTTCTACCACATCATCCCACTGCACCTGTCTTCCTTCTCTTTCTCCTCCTCATTAAAATGGCTCAGTCAAGAAATGTATGTGGATGTATATAAGTTGTACACACACACACACACACACACGATTTAAATAAGGCTTACCTATAGTAAACCTTATCTATATGCATAATATGAGTAAATACTATTCTTTTAAAATTTTTGTCTAAAATCTTGCCATCTAGCTGAGCCACATTCTCACAATACCCTCAGTTTAACACCATCCACCTTTCAAATTCCGTCCTGTATCTTCACTTCTTTGGAAAGCTGTTCCTGAAATCCTAGCTGACAATATCTCTCTGGAAGTTTATACCTATTATAATTCAGGCAGCACCAAGCCTAGCCCCTTGCACATAATCAACATTCAGTAATTTATTCTGAGTTAAATATGTATACAGTTTATCGCCAAATTAGACCATAATTTCCCCAAGTGTAAGAAGCATATCTTATACTAGTTTATTTTCTCCACAGTTTCCAGTACATTTGTAAGTACATAGACACATGTGAGACTTTGTAACTGCAAATTACCTTAAGAATAACATAATTTAGCCTCTTAATTTTACAGAAAACAAAACATATTTTTAACAAAACAAGAATTTTTCTAGGTAATGGAGCTAGTTAGTTGTGTTGAGATTAAAATCCTGGTTTCGTATCATTCTGATATACCATATTGAATTCCTCAGTTGGTATTCAATTTGTTGAACTAAAATGAACTTTGTAGTCTGTGTGTGAATATATATAAGGTGTATTCCTACTGAGATGAATTTAAAATATTATTGATAGTATGTATCGGGTTGCAAAGTCAAAGTAAAATGGAGATAGGTCTATACCTCATACAACCCACTCAGGTACTTTAAATAGAATAAATATTTGAAAAAATGATGATGACAATGAAGTTAATTGTTCTCACCATGTCAAGATTTTTATGTTCTGCATCATGAATATCTGACAGTCATCAGCTTGAGTCACTACCCATGACATTTGCTTCTCTTAAATACTATCGTAAAAAAAAAAAGTTCAGGCCTCCTCATTTCTTTGATTTATAAATTAGTTTGCTCAAAAATCTTCTTTGAAGCTCTCCAAGCTTGCCTTCAGTTCTTCCTTCAAATTTAAGTGACAGGAGTTTGCCAAGAAGAGACATTAGGAAGGATGCATCATACGGTAAATGAACCACAGAATTTAATAAAGGCCAATGCTTTTCTTTTATACATGAGCAATGTAGGCACAGAATGAGAAAGCAACTACCTTAAGGTTACATAGTTAGAAGTAGAATTGGAAAAAGAACTCAGTCCCTCCCTTCAAGTTTTTTTAAAGCTCATTTATCGAATTTAGAGAGAGAGAGAGAGAAAGCATGCGCACATGTGCAAGCAGGGGGGAGGGGCAGAGAGAGAGAGAATCTCAAGCAGACTCCATGCTGAACGTAGAGCCAAATGGGGAGCTTGATCTCACCACCCTTAGATCCTCACCTGAGATGAAACCAAGAGTCAATGCTTAACCAACTGAGTCACCCAGGTGCCCTTCCCTTCAAGTTTTTAATATACATTCCTTCATAGAGATGAAATGAGGAAAAAAATAGGATGATTAAATTATGATACAGATGTTATTTTATATATATTTATATATACATTTACATATATATTGTATATATATCACAATGTTTTAAACAGCTAATAAAATTTCATTTCTTTATTTCATTATTTATTGTCAATTAAATTTTAAGTTTTCCCGCATACTTACCATGTCCTGTATACTTGTTTCCTGTGTGTAGATCCAGATTTCCACCTGGTACCATTTTCCTTCTGCCTTAAATATGTCCTTTAACATTTCTGTGGTGCTGTCAGATAGTGACGAAGACTCTCAGGTTTTGTATTTCTCAAAATGATATTATTTTACCTTCATCATGGAAAGATATTTTTGCTCGATATAGGATCCTAAGTTAACAGGTTATTGGTTGACTTTTTCATTTTGTTTTGGTTTGGTTTCAATTAATACTTTACAGATCCTGCTCCACTTTCTTCCATTTGTAATTTTCCCAATAAGAAGTCTTTGTCTTTTTAACCTTTTCTTCTGTAGGTAATGTTTCTTTTTCACTGCTTGTAAGATTTATCATTAGTTTTAAGCAATATAATTGTTATGTGACTTCATTTTGTTTTTTTCATATTTCTCTGAGTTTATTAGCTCCTTTAACCAGTAGGTTCAGAGTTCTCATTAAATTTGGAAAATTAGTGAAAATTATTTCTCCACGTTTTTTTGTTGTTGTTGTTTTGGTTTTTTTGTTTTTTGTTTTTTGGTGGTGGTTTTTTTTTGTTTTTTTGGTTTTTTTTTGGTGGGGGGATCTGTCCGTGCTTCTCAATTCTGAGATATCATTACATAAGTTTTAGGCTTCTTTAATTGTCTCATAGCTAATGGATGTTTTGTTGGCTTGCTTTTATTTTATTTCATTTTGTATTTTAAATATGGATAGCTCCATTCTGGATAGTTTCTATTTCTATGTCTTTGAGTTATATTTGCATCTGAAGCGTCTATTCTGTTTTTAATCCTACCAAGTATATTTTCCCTCTGAAGCAATATATTTTCCATCTTTAGAAGTTCAATTTGGGCCATTTTTATATCTTCTTTATCTCTTAACATATCCATACCTTTCATTTACCTCTTTGAACATATGCGGTATGTTTATCATAGCAGTTTAACATCTTTGTCTATTAATTTTTTCATCAAAGTCAACTTAGGGTCTATCTCTATTAACTGATGTTTCTTTTCACTATAGGTCATATATTCCTGCTTCCTTCCTTGCCTGATAATTTCATATTAGATGCCAGACATTGTAAACTTTATGTTAGTGGTTGCTGGATTTTTTTTTTCCTGTTATTGTTTCTTACAACATCTGGGGTCTTTGTTTTGGTGTGCAGTTAAGTTATGTGGTATTATTTAATTTCTTTTGAAATTTTCTTTGAAGTTTGTTTGCTGGTTACAAAGCAGCCATTAGTCTACAGCTCGTTTGACCTCACTACCAAGGCAGTACCCTCTGTGGGTACTGCTCAATGGTCTGTTTCTTAGGAACTCTTTCCATTCTGTCTGTGGGGAACATGAACTTTTCCTCTTGTGTAAACAACTAGGATTCATCCAACCGCTCCTTTCTGTGGATTCTTCCCCTAGACTTGGTAGTTTCCTCATGCTTCCATACTGATCAGAACTCATCTAATGGCCTGCATGGAAACTGTGGCAGTTCTCTGGAGTCCTCTGTTACTCTCTCCTCTCTGTCTTCTGCCTCTCAAATTCTAGCCTTTTTGCCTCCCCAAACTTAAAACACTGTCTCCCCAACTCAAGTAGAATAGGAGGCTCTTGGATTCCTCCTCTCTATATTGTGGCCTGGAATCTTTCTCCACGTGGTAAATTAGGATAGTCTTAGGGATCATCTCATTTGTTTACCTCCTTTCAGTGATCTCTACGCTACACAGTCTGTGGTCCGCACTGAAAACTAGCATATCTTAGTTCAGGCTGCCATATAAAGGACCATAGATGGTCTGGCTTATACACAACAGAAACTGATTCCTCACAGTTCTGGAGACTGAAAGTTTGAGATCGAGGTGGCGGCACAGTCAGGTTCTGGTGAGAAAACTCTTCTGTGTTGCAGACTGTCAAACTCTTGTTATATCCTCTTATAGTAGAAAAAGACAGTGCTGTGGGCTCTTTAGTCCCTTATAAGGACACCAATGTATCGTGGGGTCTCCATATCTATGACCTCATCCAAACCTCAGTACCTCCTAAAGACCCATCTCCAAGAACCATCATATTGGGGATCAGGCTTTAACATAAGAATCTGGAGCAGAGGGTGCAGCACAAGCATTCAGTACATAGCACATTGTTTTATACATTTTATTCATTTTTTATTTGCTGAATTCTCAATTTTTTATGGATGCAAAAAATGTTTAGGGTTGAATTATATTTTTTAATATTTTTTGTTTAAATCTAGAGAGTAGCCAGCTTAATTTTCAGCAAGTGATGCTTTATTTTTTTTAACTCTCACTCCATAGGCCTTCAAAAATGTGTCCTAATTGGTGTGGGTGGGGTATGAATTTCTTTTTTCTTTTTCTTTCTTCCCCCACCCCCAGATCTCATAAGCACTATTGTATCAGAGTGGGAAAGGCTTTTGCAAGGCTCCTAGTTAGACATGCTCTTCATCCTGACTTTCATTTGCAACTAGGCGAGTTTTAGATGGCATAAAGCATTCATGAAAATGAAGTAGGAGACATGAGGCTGGTCAGGTGGACTGATTCATACTGTTTATAGCCTTTGTTGCTGTGTGAGAGAACTTGGATCATATCTGGTAGAGAGTGGGAGTCTAAGAGGTTCCAAAGCAAGGAGGATCTTCTCATCAAACCTATGCATAAGAGGATTAATTTGGCCACAGGATAAAATGAGATGTGTTGATTGGATGCAAGGATGCTTGGAGGGTAAAGCTTATTCTCGGCATGAAATGAGGACTAGAATTAGCACTGTGATGTTTTATATACAAATCCCAATGAAATTAAGGGATGAGCTTAATTGACAAGCAGTGAAATTAACACTGAGTCCCCATTACAAATAATGGATGGCTTTGGGGAAAAAAATGTTATCTCTACTGAGGAAGCTGAATTCATATTACTGGGAAGTTCAAAATGAAATGACAGCTTATTTCCCAAGCAACGAGGATGTGACATGCACTTCTACGACCTGGATCTGTTCCCTAGAGCAGAGGTTTGCTGGGGAAAGATGGGATGTTTGGCTTGCACAATGCCACTTAGTGGTGCTGAGCTTTTAAGATGAACACACATATCTAGACTATTTTTCAGTAATGAATTACTTCTGTATCATTTGCCAACACCTTTCCTTAAACCTACCTGGCACATCACTGAGGGGAAGAACATCAGCTTTACTTTTTCTCCTAAACATTTTATCAGATTGACTTGTGTTTTGTTAAACAGAAGGAGATTAATTAAACTGGTTCTTTAAGCTGATGAAAATCATTAGCATGAGGCAAGTAAAGTATTTATGGTTGTGTGGGAAGAAGCATGAGCAGTAGAATCCGTGGGAATTCAAACCAGCCACGAGCTCATAGTTGGGAGCTTTTGATTAAAAAAAAAAAAAATGAAATTTCTTCTTTGGTGCTTTTCCAAGACCAGGTCTCAAAAGATGATCAGTGTGAAAAAGAAGTGCATGGAGTATTTTCTAGAAGGTAAGGGGAAAATTTTTATGTGGAAATAGAAGGATGCCATGTTTCTCTATAGGTGCAGATACATTTGGGGGGAGGATAGATAATAGGCATACAAAGAGGTCAGTGTGTGGGACCAGTGCAATGATCACTGTTAAGCAGGTAATCCAATATAGGAGAGAAAAAGCTGTATTAAGAGTTTGGAGAGGATAGCTTGATTTAAGTTGCCAAATAATCACCTGCAGGAGCCTGGGCTAATTACCTCACCCCTCAAGCCTCAGTTTCCTTATCTATAAAATGGGAAAACTGGACTTAATTTGAATTAAGGGCCCTTTTNTTTTTTTTTCCTGTTATTGTTTCTTACAATATCTGTGGTCTTTGTTTTGGTGTGCAGTTAAGTTATGTGGTATTATTTAATTTCTTTTGAAATTTTCTTTGAAGTTTGTTTGCTGGTTACAAAGCAGCCATTAGTCTACAGCTCGTTTGACCTCACTACCAAGGCAGTACCCTCTGTGGGTACTGCTCAATGGTCTGTTTCTTAGGAACTCTTTCCATTCTGTCTGTGGGGAACATGAACTTTTCCTCTTGTGTAAACAACTAGGATTCATCCAACCGCTCCTTTCTGTGGATTCTTCCCCTAGACTTGGTAGTTTCCTCATGCTTCCATACTGATCAGAACTCATCTAATGGCCTGCATGGAAACTGTGGCAGTTCTCTGGAGTCCTCTGTTACTCTCTCCTCTCTGTCTTCTGCCTCTCAAATTCTAGCCTTTTTGCCTCCCCAAACTTAAAACACTGTCTCCCCAACTCAAGTAGAATAGGAGGCTCTTGGATTCCTCCTCTCTATATTGTGGCCTGGAATCTTTCTCCACGTGGTAAATTAGGATAGTCTTAGGGATCATCTCATTTGTTTACCTCCTTTCAGTGATCTCTACGCTACACAGTCTGTGGTCCGCACTGAAAACTAGCATATCTTAGTTCAGGCTGCCATATAAAGGACCATAGATGGTCTGGCTTATACACAAAAGAAACTGATTCCTCACAGTTCTGGAGACTGAAAGTTTGAGATCGAGGCGGCGGCACAGTCAGGTTCTGGTGAGAAAACTCTTCTGTGTTGCAGACTGTCAAACTGTTGTTATATCCTCTTATAGTAGAAAAAGACAGTGCTGTGGGCTCTTTAGTCCCTTATAAGGACACCAATGTATCGTGGGGTCTCCATATCTATGACCTCATCCAAACCTCAGTACCTCCTAAAGACCCATCTCCAAGAACCATCATATTGGGGATCAGGCTTTAACATAAGAATCTGGAGCAGAGGGTGCAGCACAAGCATTCAGTACATAGCACATTGTTTTATACATTTTATTCATTTTTTATTTGCTGAATTCTCAATTTTTTATGGATGCAAAAAATGTTTAGGGTTGAATTATATTTTTTAATATTTTTTGTTTAAATCTAGAGAGTAGCCAGCTTAATTTTCAGCAAGTGATGCTTTATTTTTTTTAACTCTCACTCCATAGGCCTTCAAAAATGTGTCCTAATTGGTGTGGGTGGGGTATGAATTTCTTTTTTCTTTTTCTTTCTTCCCCCACCCCCAGATCTCATAAGCACTATTGTATCAGAGTGGGAAAGGCTTTTGCAAGGCTCCTAGTTAGACATGCTCTTCATCCTGACTTTCATTTGCAACTAGGCGAGTTTTAGATGGCATAAAGCATTCATGAAAATGAAGTAGGAGACATGAGGCTGGTCAGGTGGACTGATTCATACTGTTTATAGCCTTTGTTGCTGTGTGAGAGAACTTGGATCATATCTGGTAGAGAGTGGGAGTCTAAGAGGTTCCAAAGCAAGGAGGATCTTCTCATCAAACCTATGCATAAGAGGATTAATTTGGCCACAGGATAAAATGAGATGTGTTGATTGGATGCAAGGATGCTTGGAGGGTAAAGCTTATTCTCGGCATGAAATGAGGACTAGAATTAGCACTGTGATGTTTTATATACAAATCCCAATGAAATTAAGGGATGAGCTTAATTGACAAGCAATGAAATTAACACTGAGTCCCCATTACAAATAATGGATGGCTTTGGGGAAAAAAATGTTATCTCTACTGAGGAAGCTGAATTCATATTACTGGGAAGTTCAAAATGAAATGACAGCTTATTTCCCAAGCAACGAGGATGTGACATGCACTTCTACGACCTGGATCTGTTCCCTAGAGCAGAGGTTTGCTGGGGAAAGATGGGATGTTTGGCTTGCACAATGCCACTTAGTGGTGCTGAGCTTTTAAGATGAACACACATATCTAGACTATTTTTCAGTAATGAATTACTTCTGTATCATTTGCCAACACCTTTCCTTAAACCTACCTGGCACATCACTGAGGGGAAGAACATCAGCTTTACTTTTTCTCCTAAACATTTTATCAGATTGACTTGTGTTTTGTTAAACAGAAGGAGATTAATTAAACTGGTTCTTTAAGCTGATGAAAATCATTAGCATGAGGCAAGTAAAGTATTTATGGTTGTGTGGGAAGAAGCATGAGCAGTAGAATCCGTGGGAATTCAAACCAGCCACGAGCTCATAGTTGGGAGCTTTTGATTTAAAAAAAAAAAAAAATGAAATTTCTTCTTTGGTGCTTTTCCAAGACCAGGTCTCAAAAGATGATCAGTGTGAAAAAGAAGTGCATGGAGTATTTTCTAGAAGGTAAGGGGAAAATTTTTATGTGGAAATAGAAGGATGCCCCATGTTTCTCTATAGGTGCAGATGCATTTGGGGGGAGGATAGATAATAGGCATACAAGGAGGTCAGTGTGTGGGACCAGTGCAATGATCACTGTTAAGCAGGTAATCCAATATAGGAGAGAAAAAGCTGTATTAAGAGTTTGGAGAGGATAGCTTGATTTAAGTTGCCAAATAATCACCTGCAGGAGCCTGGGCTAATTACCTCACCCCTCAAGCCTCAGTTTCCTTATCTATAAAATGGGAAAACTGGACTTAATTTGAATTAAGGTCCCTTTTACTTCTAATTTCTCATGACTCTATTTCACGCACAGGATGTTATATACTTAATGTGTAAAAGGACATGAGGTCCTTAACATGCTTTGTGGGCTTTGTAGAACTCAGTAGGAAGGCTTGTGTGTAGATACACTGTGAATGAGTCTCTATGACTTTGTGCATACGAGAGAAAGAGAGAGAGAAAGAGAGAGAGAGAGAGGTGGATTTTCCATTTTTGGTAAGATATACATTTGTTAAGAAACTCTATTTTTTGCTGGGTAATGGAGTTTTACAGAAGGAAATAAATGATTTTTGTCTATTAAAGGAGCAAGAGCAACAACCGCACATTTTTGAGAGCCCCATTAAATGTGTTCTGTTTCTTGCACTGTCTCTGTTCATTTGGATGAGAACTGAAGTGCACAATAAAAGGCTGAATTAAGTGAAGGGCTAAATGAACCAATTAATTCTTTTTTTTTCTCCNTCTGTTCATTTGGATGAGAACTGAAGTGCACAATAAAAGGCTGAATTAAGTGAAGGGCTAAATGAACCAATTAATTCTTTTTTTTCCTCCAATACAATGAAGGTGCAAGCAGAATATAGAGCAGCCTGAAGTTGACCCTTGCATATTTCTTAATGTGGCTTAATCTGAAAGGCATAAAATCCACGGTCCTGCTCCAGTCCAGTCTCAGAGCTATATGCATACTAAAAATAAAGTAAAGGGGCTTTGACAATAAAATGTAATTATATTTTTAATGAAGTAGCAGTTATATTGAACACATGAATTTCCTTCAGCCCCCTATCTTTGCCTGACATTGGTCTTTAACATTCTCAACTCTAAAAAGCTTTAGCGTGAACCTCAAATTTCTCAATGATACTCTCGCTTCTAAAGGGCATCAATGTAATCCTCAAATTCTTGACAATTTTTTGTGAATTTAAGAGACAACAGTAGAGTATACGTTTTTCAGTGTATCCACAGACTTTGGATTAAAACAAAGCTGATGTTTAATAGACACTTTGTGACCTTGAGCAAGTTATTAACATCTTTGAGCTTCAGTTACCTCAGCTGCAGAATGGTACAAAACAATCCTTCCAAAGACAGTTGCTGAAATTATTGCATAAAATAATTCATTCCAAATGATTAACAAAATGTCAACCACATGTAAACACTCAGAGAATGGATGTTGTCATTATTTTCTGCCTCATTCTTGTGAATGCATTATAGAATGGCTTCTTCATAGTATCATGTGATAAGAAATTTGCCTCCAAGGCAAGAGAAAGATCCCTGGGACCAAAGGACCCTCTAGAACCAATAGGGGCAGTCCACTGTGTGTTATTTTACCAAGATTCTCTCCCATTCTTTCACTCTGCGAGCATGCACGAACTCTTGCCTAGGCACGATGGGATGTGATCCCCCAAGGACCCAGGCAAGAGGACAGTATGGTGTGGCAGGCTGTTCAAATTTCACTTCTCTCCTTTCACTTCTCTCCAGACACTGAAGTCCTTCTCACCTCATTAACCTCCTCTGAGATTGAAATAGTAACACGAATCTCAGAGTAATTGTGAGGAAGAGATGAACTAATGTAAGTATCTCTTTAAAAAACAAAAACAAAAAAAATGCTTAGTATATGCACACTATCCCAGGAACTCCTCTCAGTTCTTATGATACTGTCTTTAATCATCATAACACCAGAAGTGTGGTGGAGTTGGCTTGTTCTGTCCTGAGAACCAAACTGTTGCATATTCAAGAATTTCATGAGCTGTTTGTTGGTAGCTTCTTATAGGCACTGGTAAGAGCATTTACCCAGAGGAATTGGCAGAGACCAGTCATTCCTGAACAACCCTGTGAGGCAGGTGTGTATATCAACCCCATTTTACGGCTAAGCACTGAAGCAATAAGCAACCAGTACAAGACTCATAGTGAGTGCCAGAGCTGACCTTCAAATGCCATGCAGTCTGACTTGTCAGTTTATGCACTTAACCTCTATATAATGACCCTATGGGCTTTAAACACTACAGAGTAAGTGCTCAATAAATGTTAGCTATCATTAACATTGAGAAAAGCATTTCCTCCTCTTCTTTCTCTCTTCTCCCCAATTCTCAAATTTTCTCTGGTCTTGACCTCGGGTGTTGGAGAAGGAACTATGTTTTGTTATGATTGTTACTATTTCCACAATACATTGAAATCATCAGAAGGAGTTTCAGATTTGGATCATCAAGTCTCTTTAGTGTGCATGGCTACNGGGTGTTGGAGAAGGAACTATGTTTTGTTATGATTGTTACTATTTCCACAATACATTGAAATCATCAGAAGGGGTTTCAGATTTGGATCATCAAGTCTCTTTAGTGTGCATGGCTATCAGTGGATATCAGTGGAGGGACAGTATAATTGTGTACTGGCTGTTGTCTGAGCTGTTGGAAGCAGAGGTAGACAAGGTGTTTGTGAGAATGTCCCCCATCCCTACTGCAAATAAAGCCTCTAAGGAGGAAGAGACAACTTCCATTTCACCCTTACCAATCTCCATAGAAGTTTACTGGGTCTAATCCCCCAGAAGCACGCTGGCTCCAGAAAAACTTAGTAGTGTGATTTCTTCCTTGAGATAACGTAATCGGTTGTGGTTTTGGATTTAAATGGCCTCAGAATCAAGCTCAGTTTGATGGCCACTTGTGAGCTGTGGAGACTTTGGGGAGATAAATATGCTAAGTCTGTCTCTTCAACACTAAAATGTGAAGAGGGTAATACCTATTTTTCTGACTTGAGATCACCTTGAAGATGAGAATGCAATATAAGAGTCGTAAACTAAAAAGTGATACACAAATGTCAAGGCAGTGCTTTTCGCAGAGACCATGGATGCGACTCTCATATGGAATTCTTCACTGTCTTTCTGACGTCAAGAACCACAGACAACATCCACAAACAATTACTGAGCACTTGTGCACCAGATTTTGCGATGAGCGGGGAACTCAGGACAAGATGTCCCTCACAAAGTTCTTGACTTCAAAGTATTTATAGATTATAAAGCTAAACAACCACATATAGATAACTTTAATAAGTGCTGGAATAACCCAGGAAATGGAACAAGTAATTCTTCCCTGAAGTGTTTGGTGTTACTAGAGAGAGACACNTTAGAGAGAGACATCGGAGTGCGCAGTACAGTAATACAGGTGTTCTAAATAAAAAGACTAGCTAAGCCAAAGTCCAAAGAGTTAAAAGAGCCTAGTTTATTTAGAGAAGTAAATTGGCATGAATAGACTGTATAGTTCTTGCTAGATCCATAAAATTATTCACTTTCAACTTCTGATCCCACATCTCATTTAATATTTACCTTCCAGGTTCACTTTGCATTGAAAGACATTCTTTTTATTTCTAAAGTATCCAAAGGTAGACACAGTCAAGATCTGGTGATGCTGGGTTTTTATATATATAATAAAGGCTTTTTTAAATTACAAAAGGAATGCACGTATATATCCTCACTATTATAATATTCAAGCATACACAACATAAAGAAAACATTAAAATCTTCCTATGATCCCACTTAATTTCTTTTCCAAAATTCATTGTAGTTAACTCTTGAGGGACATTTGTCCAGTAGCATTTAGACTTTAACATGTATCTCTACTTATACAATTAGGACCTACCTATACATATGGGTTCTTTCTTACTCTCAATTTCTTCCATTCCTTTTACTTAACTACATTTTTTTCTACAACTTGTTTTTTTTTTTTTTACAGATATTTTATCTTTTATTTATTTGACAGAGATAGAGACAACCAGCTAGAGAGGGAACACAAGCAGGGGGAGTGGGAGAGGAAGAAGCAGGCTCATAGCAGAAGAGCCTGATGTGGGGCTAGATCCCAGAACGCTGGGATCATGCCCTGAGCTGAAGGCAGACTCTTAACCGCTGTGCCACCCAGGCGCCCCTACAACTTGTTTTTTTTAACCTAAAATATATATTGTAGTATCTTTTAAAATAGCAGATGTAGGTCTATATTATTATTTTTTCAGATGTTATTTTATTGTAATCAACAACATCATCACTAGAAAAATACCACATAAACATATTAACACGGAGAGGCTAAAATGAAAAAAGTGAGNGTGGGAGAGGAAGAAGCAGGCTCATAGCAGAAGAGCCTGATGTGGGGCTAGATCCCAGAACGCTGGGATCACACCCTGAGCTGAAGGCAGACTCTTAACCGCTGTGCCACCCAGGCGCCCCTACAACTTGTTTTTTTTAACCTAAAATATATATTGTAGTATCTTTTAAAATAGCAGATGTAGGTCTATATTATTATTTTTTCAGATGTTATTTTATTGTAATCAACAACATCATCACTAGAAAAATACCACATAAACATATTAACACGGAGAGGCTAAAATGAAAAAAGTGAGTCTCTTTTCCACCTCTTTCCGAACCTCACACTTTTTATATGTAATTAAATTTCAGATTTGTGTGTGTGTGTGTATACACACATAAATATGTGTATATATACACACACACGTAACTATGTGTATATATATACACACACACGTAAATATGTGTATGTATAAAATGTTATACACGTATATAAAAATTTTAAACAAATTGGAATATTATAAACAAATTTGTGTATCTTGCTTAAGAAAAACTAAGAAATAGGACTTAGGGATCTTTAACTATCACTCCATGTAAATAACCATATTGGTTTTCATGACTAATGGTATTCTCATCATATGAATGTCAAGTAATTTCTTTGTTCAGTCTCCTATTGATAAATTTAGGTTAACTCTGGATCTTTATTATCACAAATATTACTGCATTATATAACCTTTTATACACAAGGCTTCATTTCTGTGTAAATTTGTCAAAGTATATATAAGCCATGTTCCACTAATATGCATTTCCAACATTAGTAAGCTAGTTTATCTATACATTCTTTAATTCTGTACCATGTACTTATTCCTTCAATGAAAATTTTATGAACACCAATTAAGTTTCAGGCAGCATTCAGGCACGGGATGGGGTGGCAAGTAAGGAAACATTACTGATGAACTTATGGACCCACATTCTATTTGGCAAAAGATGGATAATAGGTAAAATAGGTAGAGAAAAGGAGATAGGGATTGATAAAAGGATGGATGGATGATAGATGATAGATAGATAGATAGATAGATATAGATAGATAGATGATAGATAGATGATAGATAGATGATAGATAGATAGATAGATAGATAGATAGACAGACATAAAAGGCAAATTACATAGTATATTTAGCTATATTTAGTATATAAATAGGTTAAAAAAATAAACAGTAACTGGGGAAAGGGAGCCACTTTATTTTTTTTTTATTTTATTATTATATTATGTTAGTCACCATATAGTACATCCCGGATTCCGATGCAAAGTTCGATGCTTCATTAGTTGTGTATAACACCCAGTGCACCATGCAATATGTGCCCTCCTTACTACCCATCACCAGTCTATCCCATTCCCCCACCCCCCCCGAAGTCTTCAGTTTGCTTCTCATAGTCCATAGTCTCTCATGTTTCATTCCCCCTTCTGATTACCCCCCCTTTCTTTATCCCTTTCTTCCCCTACCGATCATCCTAGTTCTTATGTTCCATAGATGAGAGAAATCATATGATAATTGTCTTTCTCTGCTTGACTTATTTCACTTAGCATTATCTCCTCCAGTGCCGTCCATGTTGCAGCAAATGTTGAGAATTCGTTCTTTCTGATAGCTGAGTAATATTCCATTGTATATATGGACCACAGCTTCTTAATCCAGTCATCTGTTGAAGGGCATCTCGGCTCCTTCCATGATTTGGCTATTGTGGACAATGCAGCTATGAACATTGGGGTGCATATGGCCCTTCTCTTTACTACGTCTGTATCTTTGGGGTAAACACCCAGTAGTGCAATGGCTGGGTCATAGGGTAGTTCAATTTTTAACTTTTTAAGGGACCTCCACACTGTTTTCCAGAGTGGCTGTACCAACTTGCATTCCCACCAACAATGTAGGAGGGATCCCCTTTCTCCACATCCTCTCCAACAATTGTTGTTTCTTGCCTTGTCTATCTTTGCCATTCTAACTGGCGTAAGGTGGTATCTCAGTGTGGTTTTGATTTGAATTTCCCTGATGGCTAATGATTTTGAACATTTTTTCATGTGTCTGTTAGCCATTTGTATGTCTTCATTGGAAAAGTGTCTGTTCATATCTTCTGCCCATTTTATGATTTGTTTATTTGTTTCTCGTGTATTGAGTTTGAGAAGTTCTTTGTAGATCTTGGATACCAGTCCTTTATCTGTAGTGTCCTTTGCAAATATATTCTCCCATTCTGTGGGCTGCCTCTTAGTTTTTTTTGACTGTTTCCTTGGCAATTGGTTTCTCTAAAGAGGTGCTTTTAACTAATGCTTTAGTGATCACATTTAAAAGAGATTTGTAAAACTGATCAATGAAATCAGCATTTAATTATTATTTGCTCCTTTAAAATAGTGATAATTTGTATGTTTTTTAGCCTTTGTCTTTATTTTTCCATGCAGTGGTTCTCCATCTTCTTCACCTATTTTTTTGTTGTTGTGGAATTGCAGGTATTTTCCCTACTGGTTTATGAGGTCTAAGGCTTTACTTTTTTAAATGCTTAAATTGAGTTTTCAAGACTTCAATTTGCTCCAAAGTTATGCATTAATATGTCAGATATTTCTGACAGCTTTATTAAGCTGAAGATTGTTAATTTTACATAGTAGTATTCTTGAATTTTTCAACCATATGGTTTATATACAGACAGGCTTTGTTGTATTTTCTTTAGAATGATTTAATTGTCTTCCTTAAAAAAATATATGAGTAATGTAATCTTTATCAAAACCCAAAGCATAACACTGAGATATAATTTACAAAGAAACCCTCAGAAAAACTCCATATTATGGTTCAAATATACAATGTCATTCCTGTATTTTTCAAGTGCAAGGAACATCAATTTATATTTCTTTTTACAGTTGAACACCAACCTTGCCATTAACTCAGGCAAAGGCAAGTGGAGATATGAAAAGTGATGTATCAACTGTGATGACTGTCTTTGCTTCAGTCATTTGAACTCTGAAAGAAGATAAAACAACAAAATTAATAAAAATTTAAAAGTTTTCAATAGTTCATATATTTTAAGTTAGGAAAGAAATGAGACACACCAGGCATCACTTGGTTTTAGGGTTTTCAACAGTTGAGTTTCCTTTCCACAGTCTTTGATGCTGTGACACCAGCAGGCAACTTGCAAAAGAGACACTGCAAGTTCAACTTTTTCTTAGATTGTTTTGTGCAACCTCCACTACCAAAATATTGTATACCTAATAGGAATATATGGGCTTGTGAGTTCATCCGTACTGGTAAAACCTTGACCTTCAAATCTTCTCCCATCATAGATAATTCACCATATGGATTTAGTTTGGGACTTTTGCAATTTAATTTTTCCCCTCCCTTTGCTCTTCTGTATTTATGAAAGACATCTCATTTGCCCTTAGTGAAGGGGAACCAGAATAAACAGACCTGGGATTTCACCCCACCTATACTGTGCATATGCATGTCATGATATTACACAAGTTGGTTAACTTTTCAGATCTACACTCTCCTTTTTTTATGAAATATAGGTAAAGTTCCTATATGGTGGCATTGGGAGAATTAAATAAAAGAGGGTTGCATTGTACTTGTAGGGGTGCCTGTACACAGTAAACAATACAAGTTCTTAGGACTACTCTTATTGTGTTTATTATATTTTATATTCATGTATACATTATATTGGAATTAAGTAATCACAGAATTTAGCTTTCCAATTCTCTGTATATATCCCCCATCGCAATTTACCTATCCACTGCCACACACATTCTTTAATCACAGTGTCTTTAAAGCATAATATTTTCAACAAACTAGGTAGGTAAACGTGGGTGTATTATTGCATCGTAATCTAACACTGTCATTTTCCTATGTTTTCCTAGTTTCCTAGAGTAATGGAATGCAAATGATACTAACACTTGAACTCTATACTGACTCAATGGTGAACTTCTCATGTTTCTGACCATGGAAACAAAAAAGAAATCAGAATTCCATATGCATAGTTTCTTTTACCTATTAGTTGTGTATGTTGGAAAACAGTATATAGAATAGAAATAACCATATGCCTGGGCAGAATGAGCAGGGAATTGAAGTGGAGAATTACTTAGAAAAATAAGAATATACTAGAACAAGAGAGAATATACGCAATTTTAATGAAATAGTTTCTCAAATAAAATTTCCAGGTATTCATTTTAAAACACTATAAGGAAGCGTGAAATACATCCAGGCAATCTATAGATTTTTACTCTCTTGGAACCACATATGCCAAATCTCCAAGAAAGTGTCAGTTTCCTCTTTACTCAAAGTATTAAAAATCACCTTTAAATTTTATAATTGTCCAAAAACATGGAGTTACCCTTCACCATTGCTCTTTACAGAAAGCTCATTAAAAGGGAGAAGAAATTGATATAATTAAAATTAATAAGTTCTATTTAACTGTCCAGTCATCTAAAATACTTCCAATATTAAAAGTAGTATTATATGATGAATAAAAAGTCATTGCCAAAACCCATATCATACTACTGGTGATCTTGTTTATGTTAGACTCTAAGATTTAAAAAAAAAAAAAAAGAGCTTCAGTATCATTAGTATATGCAATCAACCAACAAATATGTTGCTTATTTTATGCAAGATACCTCTCTTGGTCTTTGGGGTAAGACAGAAAGCAATATGGTCAAAACACCTGATCTATTGAATTTATGTTCTAGAATATTCCAAATTTTATATCACATTACTTCACATTAGAGCTCCATTAAGTTTTTCCCCTATTTAAAAGATGGAAAAAAAAAAAAACACAACAGGCCCACATTCATTGAGCACTATTCCACCTAATAGATGCAGAGCTGGGGGTGTTTTTGACTCTAAATCCAAAAAAAAAAACACAACAGGCCCACATTCATTGAGCACTATTCCACCTAATAGATGCAGAGCTGGGGGTGTTTTTGACTCTAAATCCCATGCTATTCTCATTATATTGTGAAAGATAAGGCATTCTGTAGTTTGGGACAACCACTCAACTGTCCAAAATAAATATAGCATACCTTCTTTTCTGGGTACAAAGAGACTGCTGACGGCAAAGTGGTGTCTATCAATCCTGAAGCAATCTAAAGAATCCAGCTCCTACGGAGTTAGATAATGTTTCTGGGCGGACTCCAATGTGCAGAAACACTACCTGTCACATTGGGCTGTGAAGTCTGCCTTAATAAAGAGGAAGGAGAGGTGCACAAACACCCTCTGGTCCTTTGTAACTGGTTACTCATCTTGAAACAGGAATAGGAAAAGGGTGAACGCAAACATTCATCTCTGGCTTTCTGGAAACCCCTCAGTAACTGGATGAATCACAGCTCTGCTCTACTGCAAACCTGTAACATCAAGAACCTCTCTCTCTTTGTGAGCTAGTGGCCAGAAATAGTGCCAATGTGTTTTCCATTAGGCTCCCCCAAATTTTACTTTTAATGAAGGTAACACTGAATATATGAGATTCATGTATATTCATGCAGACCTCTAGAGAAAGTTTAGGTAGTATTAACGATTTCCCTGGAGTCATTTCCATTTTAAAAATCATTTCCCAAATGGCTTAATCATGAGATTGTTATCAAGAGAAGTTTTCTGAATTAGTGTGGGGGTACAAGCTGAGTGAGTGGTAGTTCTTATACACAGTTTAGTTATGATTTTTACAATATAGGTTGCTGTTTTTTTGATTATTTCAGATTGAAATTTATTTAAAACTACTGTCTTCCAGATGTCAGTAGCATATATTCAAGCAGATTTTTAGTTCCATGAAATGTTCTATAAAAGTCAGAAGAGGGGAAGAGGAATTTCTATAGTCAATTAACTGTAACAATTATAGTATTTGGTAAATACTCCAAATGTCATCTCACTTCATGGAAGTCACAAGGCCTAAAATCATGTTAAATTCTCTGAACATCCTTGTAAAAATGGGATCTGATTAACTTTATTTAGTTAAATGATTACAAAACATATTTGACTATTAAATCCTTTTTTCACATCAAATTCATTTACTGTTTTAGAACATATTCTTTGAAAGCCTTGACTAAATTATCATGATAGAAAGAAGTCAAACTAAGTTTCCAAATAGCCACAGGTTCATATGGAAAATATAGTCATAGCGCTGCCTGGGTGGCTCAGTCAGTTAAGCATCTGACTCTTGATTTTGGCTCAGGTCATGATCTCGGAGTCATGAGATCAAGTCCTGCATCATCAGGCTTGTTTGGTGAGGAGCCTGAGTAGTCTGCTTGTCCCTCTCTCTCTCCTCCTCCTCCTCTCTCTCTCTTTCTCTCTCTCCCTCTCCCTCCCAAATAAGTAAATAAAATCTTTAAAAAAAAGAGAGAGAATATAGTCAATAGTTAAGTTACATGAGCTCTGNCCTCCTCCTCCTCTCTCTCTCTTTCTCTCTCTCCCTCTCCCTCCCAAATAAGTAAATAAAATCTTTAAAAAAGAGAGAGAGAATATAGTCAATAGTTAAGTTACATGAGCTCTGTTTAATGATTTTTTATTATATTATATTAGTCACCGTACAGTACATCCCCGGATTCCGATGTAAAGTTCGATGATTCATTAGTTGCGTATAACACCCAGTGCACCATGCAACATGTGCCCTCCTTACTACCCATCACCAGTCTATCCCATTCCCCCACTCCCCTCCCCTCTGAAGCCCTCAGTTTGTTTCTCATAGTCCATAGTCTCTCATGTTTCATTCCCCCTTCTGATTACCCCCCCCTTTCTTTATCCCTTTCTTCCCCTACCGATCATCCTAGTTCTTATGTTCCATAGATGAGAGAAATCATATGATAATTGTCTTTCTCTGCTTGACTTATTTCACTTAGCATTATCTCCTCCAGTGCCGTCCATGTTGCAGCAAATGTTGAGAATTCATTCTTTCTGATAGCTGAGTAATACTCCATTGTATATATGGACCACAGCTTCTTAATCCAGTCATCTGTTGAAGGGCATCTCGGTTCCTTCCACAATTTAGCTATTATGGACAATGCTGCTATGAACATTGGGGTGCATATGGCCCTTCTCTTCACTACGTCTGTATCTTTGAGGTAAACACCCAGTAGTGCAATGGCTGGGTCATAGGGTACATGAGCTCTGTTTAAAAAGAATGTTCAAAACCATCAAATGCAGAAATGTAAAATGGATGTGATAGGATTTAAGTGTAGAAAATATAAAACTAGATTTCCATATTTTAATGAGTCATGCAACAGTGCAATGCCCAGCCTTAGGAAACCATGACTTGTGGGACATATGTGAAGAATAATGTTTAATTCTGGCTGAATGTAAGAAAGATGGCATCAAACTAAAGTGCTTTTCAGGAAAGAGTAAACAGGATGGTGAATGACAACATAAGTTTCCTTACATGATGAACAGACAAAAGATCCAGGGATCAAAGACATTAACATGAGAAGACTCAGAGCCACCATTTTGTTGTTTTCAATGCTATCATAATAGCATCATAGCTGACATCTCAGCTTTCATTCTTCCCTTAGCCCAACTTCTACACAGGAGCCAGAGTGATTATTTTTTAATGTAAATTTCATTGCCTCATCTCCCTCATTACATTGCCTACTGAAAATCTTCCAGTAAAATCCACAATTTTTACCATGGTCTGTGAAATCATACCAGTCTGTCCCATGGTTGCCTCTGAACTCTTCCTACTCAACTCCATCTTGGCCTGGCTTTCTCATTAAATTTCAAAGATTCCAAGCATATTCCCAGATCCAGGGTCTTTATTCTTGTGATTCTGTTTGCCTGGACTGCTTTTCCAATAGCAATGTATGTGTCTCTCTAAGTCTTGCTTCAGATTCCTGCTCCTAAGTGAGGACTCTCCTTCACTCTCTACTCCCTTTCCCTGCTTTGCTTTTCAGGCAGATACTTAGCATTAGCCAATATGATGTTTTACATTTATTTCCTTTTCCCCTTCACATTAATGGAAGCAATGTTAAGTTTCTCAAGGCAGCGATTTTGTTTTTATTCATATTATATCTACTTGCCAAGGACAATGCCTAACATATGTTGAACATAGCAGATAATCGACAAAAATAAATATAAAAACCTAATACATATGTCTTAATATGTGTCAGGCACTGTTCCGAATGCTTGACATAGAGCACTTTACAAAATGACCCTACATGGTGGATGCTATTACTGTCATATTTTACAGATAAAGTTAATGAGGTGCAGAGATAATGGGGAACTTTCCCGAGGTCTTAGAGCTAGTAAAAGTCACAGTAGAGATTTGAACTCAATTTTTCTAGATCCAGAACTCATGTTTTTAACTACTTCACACAGTGCCATTCTAGGTATGTAGTGAGTGAATAACTATATAAATAAGGAATTTCAAAAATTTAGCAAGTTCCCTCTATCTTAGGTAGGTAAACACTCAGAAAAAGTGAGTTCTTTCTTGCTGCAGGTATATTTTCAGAGGCAAGATAGCATCAGAAAAGGAGAGAGAAAAAGAGATTCCTAATGTGGGTAGACATCTCAACTAGGAATATCCAACAATTAATAGCTACAATTCTAAGATTTTCTTCTTCCCTATCCTGGTCACATAATATATTTTTCACACTATAGCAAAGCAAACAATTGGAATTCATTCAATTTTTATTAAATCCTAATTCTTTATTTTCTGTTGTTTTTGCTATTTCATTGGGAATGATGTTTGAGAAGCCCTTTAATAAGAAAGTTCACCTTCTGTCTTACATCTCAATAACAGAGGACTTATGTGTAGGGTTTATAGACTGGAAGAGAAATGTTAAGCCTAATTTCTAATTCAGAAATCTATTTTTTTGATATGCCTTTAAATGTCATCTACAAAACCTCACCTCCTTCTTGATATAATATAAATACCTGTAAAATGAACCTTCTACTAACACAGACACAGGTCATGATGTGACTTCTGTGTTCATCATAATGGTTTCTACACCTAAAAGAATGTAACACAAGAAACATGAACAATTATGAGACACTGCAATGTATAAAACTTTTCAGTTTAGAAAGGCCTGGAATTTTTTGTGTATTTCTTAAGTAGTATATAACATTTATAGGTGAAAAATCTATGGTTGCCTCATTATTTTAAAAGTTATGAAAACATCGGATTTGTGGATCAACCAGATACTGGTTAACTAACTAATAATTTACAAAGAATATTAATAACTGAGTGAATGATTTCAACAATTTCCAGTGGCCAAGTAACTGTTATCCTATTCTTGCTGCTGCTGTTGTTGCTGCTAATTTTTCTTCTCTCATAATTTTGCCAAGGTTATAGAATATAGAAGAACTTTGGATCATTGAATTATATATCACTAATATTGAACCTTTTGAAAGTTTTGATTCTAAAAGGGATTTAATTCTTTCAAAGTTGAAGAGAGAGGAAAAGTACTTTTGCTAGTAACTCCAAAGGGTTGTCATAATTCCCATTTAGGAAAGGGGCCATAATAGTGAAGAGCGAGCCCAGAGTAAAAGTTTTAGTCAATGCTTTCAGATTACATTCTCCTGAGTTATAGCTAGTCATCTGCAGCAGAGAACATACTTAGATGAAAAACAAAACAAATCAGAACAAAACTAAAGGAGGGGTGGGGGAGGAAGGAATGGGGGAGGGAGAAGGGAAAAGAGATAGAAAATGAAATAAAGTAAAAATTTGACATAGATACTCCCCATTGTGTTGATGCTTTATCATACCTCACTATGATGACTGGCTGGGTGGCTGGCTTGCTTAAATGTGTGTGTGTGTGTGTGTGTGTGTGTGTTTTATATAACACATGAATATATATATATATATATAGTATATATAATATTTATCTTGTGACTTCAGTATTGTGCTTAATGCTTTGTTCATTATTATGCATATAATGGCTGGATTCTTACAAATAATCACAAAACATTGGGGATTGAGACCCAGACCCAGGAAAGGGAAGACATTAAAAAGAAAAATCAGCGCTCGCTTTGGTAGCACACATACTGACAAAAAAAAAAAAAAAGAAAAGAAAAGAAAAATCAGATACCCTAAAAGTGTTGATGAGGGAAGATGTAAAATGTCTTGTTGTGGGTTGAATTGTGTTTCCCCAAAACATATATTAAAGTCCTAACCCCAGTAGTTGTGAATGTGACCTATATTGGAAATAGGATTTCTGCAAATATAATCAAATTAAGATGAAGTCATACCAGATTAGGGCAGGCCCTAAATCCAATGATTGGTGTCTTTATAAAGAGAGGGACATTGAAAGACACAAAAGGACACACAATAGAGGAAAGAAGGCCTTGTGAAGATGGAGGCAGAAATTACAGTTATGCTGCCACAAGCCAAGGAACACCCTAGAATCACCCAAAGCTAGAAGAAGCAAAGAAAGATTCTCCCATAGAGCTTCAGAAAGACCAGGGCCTGCCCACATCATTTTGTTGTTGTTAAAATTTGAAATTCAGACAAGTAGTGCATATATTTGAGTCATACTTAACAATTATTCATTGTTTATCTGAAATTTAATTTTAATTTTTCCAGCTTTTGGAGATGTAATTGGCATATTGTCTAAGTTTAAGACATAGAGTGTGATGATTTGATCCACATATATATGGCAAAATGATTGTCAAAATAAGGTTAATTAACAAATCCTTCACCTCACATAATTATAATCTTTTTGTGTGGTGAGAACATGAAGATGGACTCTCTTAGCAACTTTCAAGTGTATAATACAGTATGTGAACCATAGTCACCACAGTCTACATTAGATCCTCGGAACTTATTCATCTTATAACTGGAAGTTTGTACTCTTGGACCAGTATCTCCCCATTTTCCTCAGCTCCCAGCCCCTGTGAACTTCCATGCTACTCTTCTATGAGTTTTGATTTTTTTTTTTAGACTCCCCATAGAAATCAGATCATAGAGTATTTGTCATTCTCTGCCGACTTATTTCATTTAGCCTAATGCTGTCAATGCCCATCCATGTTGTTGCAAAGGCAGGTTTTTTTTTTTCCTTCTCAATACTATTCCATTGTGTGTGTGTGTGTGTGTATCACATTTCCTTTATCCAATTCATCCATTAATGGACACCTAGGTTGTTTCAATGTCTTGCCTATTGTGAATCATATTACAAAATATATAATGAACATGGGGATACAGATATCTTTTTGAGATCCTGATTTAATTTCCTGCATATATGTACTCAGAAGTATGACTGATAAATTGTATGATAATGCTATTTTTATTTTTTTAGGAAGCTCCATATTGTTTTCCATAGTGGCTGCACCATAACTATACATGCCTACAACAGGGCACAAGGGTTCTCTCTCTTCCTCATCCTCCCCAGCACTTGTTGTCTCTTGCCTTCTTAATAATAGCCATTCTATCAGGTGTGAGATACTATCTTATTATTCTGATTTGATTTTGATTTGCATTTTCCTGATGACTGGTGATGTTAAGTATCTTTTCATGTATCTGTAGGTTATTTGTATGTCTTCTTTGGAAAAATGTCTATTCAGTTTTCTTTGCCAATTTTTTAACTGGATTATTTGTTTTTCCCTCTTGAGTTGTAGGAGTACTTTATATATTTTAGATATTCACCCCTTATCTGATAAATGGTTTGCAAATATTTTCTCCCATTTAATAGGTTTCATCTTCATTCTGTTGATTGTTTCTTTTGCTGTACAGAAACTTTTTAGTTCGATTAGTCCTACTTCTTTGCTTTTGCTTTTGTTGCTTTTGCTTTTGGTGTCATATCTAGGAAAATTGTTGCCAAGACCAACATAAAAGAACTTTTTCCCTCTGTGTTCTACCGGAATTTTACGGTTTCAGTTATTGCCCTTAAATCTTTAATGCATTTCAAGTTAATTTTTGTGATTGTTACAAGATAGGGGTCCAGTTTTACTCTTTTAGATGTGATATCCAATTTTCCCAACACTGTTTATTGAAAAGTCTTTTTCCTATTGAGCATTCATGGCTCCCTTGTCAAGTAGTAACTGACCATATAGGCACAGGTTCATTCTGGGCTCTCTATTCTGTTTCACTGGTCTATGTATCTGTTTTTATGCCAGCACCATGTTGTTTTAATTAGTATAGTTTTGAAGTACAGTTTGAAATTAGGAAGTGAGTTGCCTCCCTCTTTGTTCTTCTTTCTCAAGATGGCTTTGGCTATTTGGGGTCTTTTGTAGCTCCATACTAATTTTAAGATTTTTTATTTATTTTTTATAATAATATTTTTATTATATTATGTTAGTCAGATTTTTAAAATTTTTGTGAAAAAGGGTTACCTGGGTGGCTCAGTTCGTTAAGCATCCTACCTACTCTTGGTTTTGGCTCAGGTTATGATCTCATGGGTTGTGAGCTCCAGCCTCACATCAGGCTCTATGCTCAGCAGGGAGTCTGCTTGAAGATTCTCTCCTTCTGCCCCATCCCTGCTTGTGCTCTCTCTCTCTCTCTCTAAAACACATAAATAAATAAATATTAAAAACAAAATAAAATAATGTAAAATTTTTTGCAGAAAATGCCATTAAAATGTTGATAGGGATTTCACTGACTCTATGGATGGCTTTGCATCTAATGCATGTCTAATATACCTGCATATATCGAGTATAGACATTTTAACAATATTAATTCTACCGATCAACAAATACACGATATCTTTCCATTTCTTTGTGTTTTCTCCAACCGTTTTCATCAGTGTCTTATAGCTTCCAGTGTACAAATCTTTCAACTCCTTGGTTAAATTTAGTCTTAAGTATTTTTTTTAATTTTTGATGCTATTATAAATAGGATTATTTTCTTTATTTTTTTAAATACTTTGCTGTTAGTGTATAGAAATGTAACTGATTTTTGTATGTTGATTCTGTGTCCTAAAACTTTACTGAATTCATTTATTAATTCTAACAGCTTTTGGATGGAATATTTAGGATTTTTTTTTTGTATAAAGTATGTCACCCGTGAAGAGACAATTTACTTCTTTCTTTCCATTGTGGATAACTTTTTTTTTTTAATTTTGCCTAATTGTTCTAAGACTTCTAGTGCAATGTTGAATAGAAATGGTAAGACTGGGCACCCTTGTCTTGTTCCTGATTTTAGAGGACAATATCTAGCTTTTCACTGTTGAGTATGATGCTAGCTGTGGGTTTCTCATAAATGGTCTTTTCTATGTTGAGACATGTTTCTTCTGTACCCAATTATTGAGAACTTTTATCATACAAGGGTATCAAATTTTGCCCAATAGTTTTTCTTCATCTATTGAGAGGATAATATGATTTTTATCTTTCATTTTATTAATGTGCTATAACATATGTATTGATTTATATATTCAACCATCCCTGCATCCCAGGGATAAATCTGATTTGATCATGGTGTATGATCCCATGATGTGCTGTTGAATTTAGCTTGCTAGATCTCTAGGGGTGCAGATGGAAGGTTCTTTTGCCTGGTTCCTGTGCCAGCTGTCCAGTTTGCAGGACTACGGCTGGAAGAGGCCTGATGTCTAAAACAAGGCCATTTCAGGACCTCTGGGGGTACAGACAGGAATGTCTCCTGCGGGGTCCATAGGCCAAAGAGAATTTCATTGTCTATGGCTGGGATGGGCTAGAGCACATTAAAGGGCTCTCTCAGAATCTACAGTCTGACTGAATTTGGTGGGCTTACCTCCAGGGGCCTCCCAGACTATGGCCAAGAGTATCTATGACTGGTTCTTGGGCTACTTCTGGGTCCACAGCCAGGACCAAGGTCTGTATCTGCTGCATGGGTGGGCGTGACTCCCCTCAGGTCTCTTGGCATATGGTGCTGGTGACAAACCCAAAGCCACATGGGTCTATACTTGAGTTATCAGGAGCTTCAAATAGCCAGAACTATTTGTGTTTCTGTGGCCAGGGCTATGGTCAGTGACTCAGCTTCCTCGTTTCAAGGCTGACCAGCTCTCCTCAGTCTTGGACTTCAACAGAGTTTCATAGTCTCCTACCTGGATCCCAAGCTGTCAAGAAGGCACTTTAGTGCACAGATACCAAATCTGCTGCTGGCAGAGGGAGGGGGCAGTCATGCTCAAGGGACATTGTATTTGTCCATTTTGCTGATATCATTCCCCACATCTTGATTTTGAACTTCTGGCCTCCAAGCCTGTGAGAGAATAAATTTCTGTTTTTTAAGTCCCCCAAATTCATCGTGTAGGTATTCCCTGCTTTTCAAAAGTTCATATTATGCCATGTTGCTTTTATGAAAGACCCAAGTTAGTACCTGTTTTTGCTAACTGAAAAAAATCTGAAGAGGATATTTGGTTTTACGAAAAAAGGCAAAAGGTGAAGACAGTGTTCAGCAGTTGCTTTGGAGCAGGCCATGATAGAGGCAGCAGGCACCCCAGCAGCGACAGTGACCCCACCGAGCTCCTTCCCGGGGAACTAAACAGTACCTCAGCATCAAGCCACCGCACCTTTGAACTGTGTCTGTGAGCATTTGTGCTTCGTCTCAATTTATTTTGTGCATCTCTTAGTAAGATGTGTCCTAGGGTATCAGAAAAGCCTTGGAAAGGTTATTTTTTTCATGTGAGAATCTTAAAAAAAATCTATATAAATTAATGGCAATCGCTTCTTCACTTTATGCCATTTCTATTTTCACAAGGTTTCCCTGGAAGCTCTACTTTCAGATGGTGGAGGAAATCTGTACTATATTACAGCAGTCCAAGGAAATGAATACACCGTTAGAATGTACAGAATTCAATTTTTAAAGCCCATGTATGTCAAGAAAGCTTCATCAGATTAAGGCTTCTCCAGCGTTGACACTAGTCATCTGATCTGGAACTATACCACATAAGCACCCGCAATTTGTATATATTCATAATGCAGCTGCCTCATTTTCATTAAAATAAAACCAAAATGGTACAGCTTGTTGAATTTGGTGAATAACACTCTCCTAAGAAAGAAAGTCACGGCACTAAGCGGCCGTGCAGCCTCTACTTGAATACTCAAATGACAGTAAACTCACAAAGGCAGTCTCTCCTACCCCTCGATAGTTTCCCTGCTTAGACACTCTTTATGTTGAGATTGCCTTTCCTATCATTACCACATGCGGGTCTCACGCTATGCCTTGAGGTGCATGAAACCCTTAGGGTTACACTTTCCCGGAACAACCAGGCCACCCTGATTCCCAGCCACTGTCCTCCAAGTCTGTTTTCTTTCTGGAGACTCCACACCCTCCTCTCCTTTGAGCACGGCTCACGTGCCCTGGTTTCAGTTCACCGCATTGCTTCAGTGGCTCCCCTCATCTTGTTTACATTATCCACGTGCCCTGGCATTTCAGCTCCACGTCATTTTGCTGCTAGTCAACACAGCCCTGGCTTCTGTTCTCCCATGACATCGCTGCATGGCTAGCTTGCCCAAGTAAAACAAGGTTTAATTAAATCTTAATGTTGCACCCGGCTCTTGCAGAACTGTTGTTTTCTGGTCCTTGTGCTATTAGCAGAATACATAATGACAGCAGAACGTATGAGTGCAGAATCGGTCCCACTTATAGAAAGTCGCATTTTGTCGCTCACTCGCAATTTCCTTTCATTGAGTTTACTTTTTGGCTTATCACAGAGGTCTAAGTTTTCCTCCCAGACAAATGGACTTATATTTATGGCAGTGTTTGTTGTTTTTAAGTGATGAAATTGGCATCAAAAAACTTTTAAAATACGTTAAGAAATCTAAATGGAAAGGAACAGGATTTAGTTTGGAAAGTTTTGAGGATTTCCCTGTTCTCACCTCTTTTACATTCATGAAAAGTCTAAATTGAAACTACTAGTCTTCTGAACCCTACAGACGCTAAATAGCCCATAAATTATTCTGGTTTTAAACTGCTATCATTTCTCTCCTGTTTTTATTTTATGGCAGAAATCATCATCATGGTTATTACTCTCTGGAAAAAAAAAATAAAAAGTGATACCACCCAGCAATCCCTGACATGACAAATTTTTCCAATTTGGTCGTAAATCCTTAGGAAATGTCCTGTATCTCAATTGTTAAATGTTGGTCCAGTAAGAGTTATTTCAACAGTTAACTATTATTGCCTGCCTTAGAGAAGTATAAGAGAAAATATGATTACATGGTTTGATGTATCCATGAAACTTACCAACAACTTTTGTTGTGTCCAACAGCTAAACAACACGAGGACGTTTTCTACTGTATCATTGAACTGATAATGATGTGACTATATTATTTCTGGTAATTCACCTCTCACTTTCTTAACCTTTTTACTTCAGGTCATGACAATGATTTGCTGTGTTTATTTTGTGATAAGAAAACCAAAGAGTTTAGAGGACTTTCTGGACACCAGACCCCTGATTCCCCTGTTAAATAAGAATAGTTTAAAGCAGCTACATAGTATGAACCCTTCCTTCGGATAAAAATACCTTGGCACAGAATGTGAGAGGTCTCTTTTCAAAGCTACCAGCCCATGCGAAAGTAAAATATCACTTAGGTGTAAATGCCTTCATTTTAGTTTCTCCTGTGCAAACTAAATTCTTTAAAAATATACGAAAATATTTCAATCTGAGTCATCTACGAATCTATGTGCCTATATTATGTGTCTGTTAACGTGTGTAAAGATCATGATTATTTATATATAATGACTGGTGCCGTTACTTAAAAAAAAAAAAAAGGAATCTCAAGTGCCGATTAAAAACTGGCAGTATAAAATGAAAATAAAATCTGATTTTCTAAGGATGTAAAGTTTTCATAAATCAAACATAAAAGCAATTGATTTAATTATTTGTTTATTCCTTAATTTTTGCAATAGTCCCAGAGTCAATATAGAGTGGACTGAAGTCAATTTTCTGAGTTGAACTTGGGGTATTTTTTGTTAGTGTTTAATAGACTAAATATCTAGGCGATGTATAGGAAAATGAGGGGTTACATAAGACTCATCTCTGGGGCGCCTGGGTGGCACAGCGGTTAAGCATCTGCCTTCGGCTCAGGGCGTGATCCCAGCGTTCTGGGATCGAGCCCCACATCAGGCTCTTCTGCTATGAGCCTGCTTCTTCCTCTCCCACTCCCCCTGCTTGTGTTCCCTCTCTCGCTGGCTGTCTCTATCTCTGTCAAATAAATAAAAAATCTTTAAAAAAAAAAAAAAAAGACTCATCTCTAATACCTAGCCCAGTGCACGGCTCATTTCTAGAAAATATTTATCAAGGGAATTGTTGACTGACAGATGCATCGACTGACTAAATCAATGACTATGAAAACATATTCATACATTGAACTAAGAGTTAATAATAATTTTGAATCTCCATAGCTTTTGATTAATAATATCTTCTTAATGATTGAAAAGATGGAAGCCCTCTTCTTGGTCATTCATTTTCTGCAAGAAACAGCAAGATCCAACAAATTTGAAATAAATCTGAAACACTGAGACTTCCCATTTGGATCTTCCTACTTATGCATGGAAAACTGGATTCATTATATGAACAAGGCATTTATATAGTACATCATTAGTTTTTGATGTAGTGTTCAACTCTTCATCAGCCATTTCTTATAACATTGTAACATTTCTTCCTCTGCCATTGCTAGAGGCACCCCCTAGCTGTAAGACTGAACCTCAGCCTTCCAACGCAGTCCTTCTCCAGCAGCCACATTCAGCATTGACGAGATTCTAACAGTTGCCCCAAACCTAGGAGTCTTACTGTGTTACATTTTTCAATTCCAATCCACGAGCAAATTTTGATGGGATTTCTTACAAAACATATCTCAAAGTCCTTCCACATTTTTCATATCCATTTCTATCATTGGGTATGAGCCTTCATCACTCTTGCCTGGATTGCTGCAGTATTCCTCAACTTTTCTCTCTGCACTCAACCCTTACAATCCATTTTCTACATGTTGGTTTATATCATCTTTTACAAATGCAAAGCAGATCAGTGGCACTCTCTTATTATCTTAGAGAATTCCGATTACACTGAGAATTAAATCCAAAAATGTTATCAGGAGCTACAAACCCTGAATTCTTTGTTTCTTGCCTACCTCTCTAATACAATATCTCACAGTACCCTTCTTATCACACTCAAGATGCCACAGTTTCCTGTTTGCTCCTGGCACATTGAAAGTGTTGCAAATTAATGTAAGCTGAGTTGGTCCTGTACAACGCATAGGTGCTAAACATTTTTTAGGTAAATAGACAAAGAAGGCAAAGACTTGTTTTGGTAGATAGGCAAAGATAGGCAAAGCAGCCTGAGATAGGTGAAGGTTAGCTATACCCTCAGTACTAGGTAATAGTAAAACAAAGCCACTGATCAAATTTTGCCAAACACACAGATATTTATTAGACATGCATGCTTGTATTAGTGAGCACAAAATAGTTTCAACAGCAACCTGTTCTAAAAGTGCAACAAAGCTACATATTTTTTGTTCTTTCAGGTGTTCTGCATGTCATTAGCAGAGAGCTTTCCAGAGGCAGAATTAGTATACCTTTAAAGTAGGATCAGCTAATGAAATGTTATTCTAACTCATACCTAGACAGAAACACTTTATGGATCAAGCCTAGGGTATCTTCCCTAACATAAGGTTATAAGCTTCATTCCCCACTAGATTCTTTTTTTTTTTTAAGATTTTATTTATTTATTTGACAGAGAGGGAGACAGCCAGTGAGAGAGGGAACACAAGCAGGGGGAGTGGGAGAGGAAGAAGCAGGCTTCCAGTGGAGGAGCCTGAAGTGGGGCTCATTCCCAGAACGCCGGGATCACACCCTGAGCCGAAGGCAGACGCTTAACCGCTGTGCCACCCAGGCGTCCCTCCCCACTAGATTCTTAAACTGTGTTAAAATAAATGTGAGGAAATATCTCAAAAATACATAGGGCAATTCCACATATCATGAATACCTTTAATTTTTACCAGTAAAGGCCCATTATCCATAATGCCAAGTATCAAGATATTTATCTGCCAACAAATACCAGTTTAGTAGTTTCTAATATCAGATCACCTGGTGTTGATCAACAGATGGACTAAAGTCTTGGTAGCTATCTCTGGAATGTGATTTTTCTTACGTAATTCTAGCAGATGACTTCTGGATTATGGGTTCTTGATTGACACAAGTGATCCCCTCTTCCCGGAGTCAAAGTCTAGACAAATGGAACTTCCATACAATCACTCTATCTACCCTGACATAGTCTCAGTAAGTTGAAGACATTTTAACGTTATCTCAGGAATTTTGCACTTGTTGCTGGCTCTATCTAGAAAATTATGTAAACACCCTTCCTAAAGCTCTTCACGTGGTAAGCTCCTGAATTCTCATTCTTCAGGCCAAAGTTCAAATTTCACCCTTTGGAAGAGGGCTTCCCTTACCAAGCTATCCAAAAAATAGTAATAGTAAGCACAGAGTAATAATAGTAAACAAAACTATAATAATAGCTAAGAATTTTGAGGACTTCTATGTGCCATGTACTAGGCTACTTACTGTACATTTATTATCTCATTTAATCCTCACAACACCCTATGAAGTGAAATATTTATCTTCATTATACAGATGAGGAAACTGAGGCAGAGGATCTTGCCAACATAACATAATGGGAAATGGGAGAGCTGGGATTTGAATCTAGTGAGTACCTGTCCAGAGTTTGCCCTCTTTACAATTAGAGCAACACTGACTAACCCCATGCTAATTACTATCACAACATCCTGTTTATTTCTCAGTAGTTTTTACCATAATCTCTAAATATTTTTTATTTACTTAATTGTTCTTTCTCATCTCTCACTAAAATGTAAATTTCTTGAGGACAGACACCATGCTTTCTTGTTTATCACTCCATCACAGGATCTAATACTTTTCCTGTTACCTTCTTGGTGCTCAATAAATGTATCTTTGCAAAAATGAATTAGGGTAGTAGAACACAAGTACGGCCTTGCTAATTCTATCTTTTTCATTGACCCATATCACTCCACTGTCAAAAAGAAAGCCACAAGGCCTGGAATTACTGATTCTCTGACACTCTCCACCACCTGTGTCTTGCATCTAGTATCACAAGAAATCTATTCGGGGTTTACTAGGGCATACTTTAACATCTGACCATATTATGGAGAAAGAACAGCTCACATTTCATCTATTCTCCACAATGTTGCCGAAGTGATATTTCTTAAATCAGAATTCTAGGTAATTCACTAAGACAAGAAAAAGAAATGAAAGGTATACTGATTGGGAAGAAAAAAAATAAAACTTTCTTTGCAGATGACTTGATCATCTATTAGAAAGTCTGAAAGGATCAACCAAGACTCCTGAAACTAGTAAGTGATTATAGCAAGATTGAAGGCTAATACACAAAAGTCAATATTTTTTTCCACATGCCAGCAATGAACAAGTGGAATGTGTAATTAATGACATATTACTATTTATATTAGTATCACAAAAAATGAAATACTTAAGTATAAATCTGACAAAATATGTGCAAGATCTATATGAAGAAAACTACAAAACTCTGGTGAAAGTTATCAAAGAAGAACTGAATAAAGGGACAGATATTCCATATAAATGAAAGAAAGACTCAATATTGTCAAGACATCAGCTCTTCCCAATTGGATCTATAGATTCAATTTAATTCCTATAAAACTCCCAGCAAGTTTGAATGACAACTGATTCTAAAGCTTATGTGAAAAGGCAAAACAGCTGGAATAATGAACACAATATTGAAGGAGAAAAACAAAGTCAGAGAATGGACACTGCTCAATTTCAGGACTTACTATAAAGCTATAGTAATCAAAACCAGGCCATATTGCTGAAAGAATAAACAAATAGGTCATTATAACAGAATAGAGAACTCAGACAGAGACCCTCAAAAATAGAGTCAAGTGATCTTTGACAAAAAAAAAGGCAATATGATGGAGAAAAGATAGTCTTTTCAATAAATGGTGCTGGAACAGCTAGACATCCACATGCCAAAAAAGAGAGAGAGAGAGAGAATCTAAACACAAACCTCTCACCCTTCACAAAAATTAGCTCCAAATGTATCATAGTCCTAAATGTAAAATGCAAAACTAAAACTCCCAGAAGATAACGTATAAGAAATCCTGGTTGACAGTGGATATGGTAATGACTTTTTAGACAAAGCACCAAAGGTGTGATCCATGAATGAAATAATCAATAAAGTGACATTCATTAAAATTAAAAATTTCAGCTCCATGAGAACCACTGTTGAGACAATTAGACAACAGGCCACAAACTGCAAAAAACACATCTGATAACATGTTAATAGACATAGGGTATGTAATATACAAAGAACTCTCAAAATTCAACAGTAAGAAAACAACCCCATTAAATATAAGCCAAGGATCTGAACAGACGCCTCATCGAAGAAGACATACAGATGGCAAATAAACATATGAAAAGATGTGCCACATCATATGCCATCAGGGAAATGCAAATTAAAATAACAAGGACCTACCACTACATACCTACTAGAATGGCCAAAATTGAAAACACGGGCAATACCAGATGCTGGTGAGGACGTGGAACAGCATAAACTGTCACCTATTGCTAGTAGGAATGTAAAATGGTACAGCAGCTTTGGGAGACCGTTTGGTGGTTTCTTTCAAAACTAAACATCTTCTTATCATGTGATCCAGCAGTTGCACTAGTTGTTATTTACCCAAAGGAGCTGAAAACTTGTGTTCACACAAAAACCTACACACAGATGTTTATAGCAGTCTTATTCATAAGTGCCCAAACTTGAAAGCAACATGATGCCCTTCAGTAAGAGAATGGATAAATATATTGTGGTAAATCCAGAAAACGAAATATCATTCAGCACTAAAAAAAGATATGCTATCAAGCCATAAAAAGACATGGAAGAAACTGAAATGCATATTTTTAAGTGAAAGAAGCCAATCTAAAAATGTTATATACTCTATGATTCCAACTACATAACATTTTAGAAAAGGCAAAACTATAGAGACCATAAAAAGACTAGTGGTTGCCAGGGGTAAGGGGGAGGAGGGAGGAATAGGTCAAGTGCAGAAAATTTTTAGGGCAACAAAACTACTCTGTTTGAATCTGCAATAGTAGATCTATGTCATTATACATTTGTCGAAACTCATAGTACAACACCAAGACTGAATTTTTTTGTTTTTTTATGATATGTTAGTCACCATACAAGACACCATTAGCCTTTGATGTAGTGTTCGGGTGAATTCTAATGTGAACTATGGACTTTGGGTGATAATGATGTGTCAGTGTAGGTTCATTAATTGTAACAGATGTACCACTGTGGTGTGGGACGTCCATAGAGGAAGAGGTTTTGTATGTGTGGGGATAAGAGATATAGTTCTCTTTACTTCCTGCTCACTTTTGTCGTGAACCTGAAACTTCTCTGTACATAAGGATTATTAAAGCAAACATAACTATGTCAGAACTTCTTCATCTGCATCATTTTAAGGATGGTACCCAAACTCCTTAACCTGGCATGTGAGATCTCTCTAAACTTGTCCCTGCCTAATCATCTAACTAGGCATGTTCATTTGTTGCACCCACACTTGTATGGGTATATGTACACACACACACACACCCTATGCCACCTCTTACACTAATCATTCAGAACTTCTTGTTTTTTTAAGCAAAGGTGTTAGTCTTTTGTATAGGCTCTCCCCTCTCAATGGTGAGGTTTCTGCTCTTCTTTGATTGACTAATGCCTACTTGCCTTTCTAGTCTCATTTCTTCAGAAGCTGTTCTTGATTCTCCTCCAGTCTTATTCAGGTGCCTCTGACGGCACCCAATATGTACCTTCTTTCATTATAGAAAGTGGGATATTATTCTCTAGTCATTTACATATGTGACTGTATCCTTCAATAGATGATGAGTCCCTTGAAGTAGAATCTGTGTTGTTTTAGCACAGTTCTGTGTCCATAGGAGGTGTTCTAGAAATATTTGTTGGATAAGATTAATGGGGAAAAAGGGGGAGAGTGGTGGGGCAGTAAGCTTCGATCCCAGAGTATTCCCAGGTCTGACAATCATCTGTGGCAAACTGCCCTTCAGGGAAGGTGTGTGCAGTTGCTGGAAGCATTTTCCATCTTTAGTGAATAGGGCCAACTTCATTCCCTGGTGATGTCAATATGGCATCTTTCACCAGCCTGAAAATCCTCTGGCACTGAAAACACACAAAGTCTGGAAGCTGTTTTGTGAGACTGAGAAGGTGAGTCAATAGACCCTGTTCCAAGTTGGCAAGAAGGGATATAGTCCTAAACATCTAAAGCTCCACAATTCACATTAAGCCTCTCAAAAATTAAAATGTTAATGTAAATTTATGGGGCGCCTGGGTGGCACAGCGGTTAAGCGTCCGCCTTCCGCTCAGGGCGTTATCCCGGTGTTATGGGATCGAGCCCCACATCAGGCTCCTCCGCTATGAGCCTGCTTCTTCCTCTCCCACTCCCCCTGCTTGTGTTCCCTCTCTCGCTGGCTGTCTCTATATCTGACAAATAAATAAATAAAATCTTTTAAAAAAATGTTAATGTAAATTTAAAATACATCGTATTGATTTGGAACTATTTTTGTATGAATATTGCATAACTGAGCTTTCTAACAGCGGAATCCCAATGGACATCCCTTCACATCAACTTTCGATGAAGAGGAAAAGTGAGGCTTCCTATTTTTCTCTCCCTTTTTATTGTGTAAAATCATTTGTTTTAGTTACACGTTCTAGCTACGAGAAGCTATGAGAACTGCTTTTGAGTAGAATTGATTTGGACAGTCCTGAGCAAAAAGATCAATTTCTGAATCTCTTCTTTCATAGTATTACACATATAATTTCAAATATGTACAAAGATTGATGTCTTTCCCATGTCACTGATGAGGAACTAAAAGTCTCTATGACCACGCTGCTGATTTCATTCTATTTTGTTAGTTTTCAGCCAGAATCTCCCTTCATTGGGATTTATATTTCCTTACAAGTGCAATTTTCAAAGAATGTCTCATTATGTTAGGTTCACATAAAAGAAATGATGATGAAGATGAGGATGAGGATGATAACTGGAAATTTTGTATATGCTTACTTACTCTGTGCTGGACCTTGATGAAAAGTCTTTTATGAAAATTCTCACGTAAAGGCGCCTGGGTGACTCAGTTGGTTGAGTGTCTGACTCCTGGTTTCAGCTCAGGTCATGATCTCAAGAGTTGTTAGATGGAGCCCTGCATCTGTCTCCGTGCTCAGCAGGGAGTCTGCTCAAGATTCTCTCTCCCTCTCCCTCTGCAGCTTCCCCTGCTTGTTCTCTCTCTCTCTCTCTCAAATAAATAAATAATCTTTTAAAAAATCGTTCAAAAACAAAGTTCTTACATAATCTACAAAGCAGCATGAGAGGGGGGGCTACTCTCATGATCCTTTTTTACAGATTAGGAAAGTATCCCATGGAAAGATTAAGGCTTTTCTAAAGTTCTACAAGTAGAAAGTGATGTTGCTTGCCCTAGGACTCAGGTTGGTCTGACCCCATGGTCTTTCTTGGAGCCACTAAGCTCTTTGGGTCTTCAACCACACAACGTGACTGAAATATACAAGGCTTGAACACTGAATTTCTGTTCTTAAGAGAAGCATAGAAACATACAATGGAGGATTTGATTATACTATTGAGAAGCTGGGTGGATGGGTGATCTCCAGAGACCTGCTTGCTAATTCATGAGCACCTCGTATCTTACTTCTTTCAACTGAACACTGTGAATTTGAACTAACTGGTTAGTGAAGCCTCTTCCAGCCCCACATTCTATGCGTCTGTATAATATGATTCACTTTGGTCTGATCAACAAACCCTCTGGCTGGTTCTTCTCTTCACAGCCACCCACCACAATGCTTTTTTCAACCAATGCTTCTGCCCCTGCAGGCAGCCCCACCTACCTCAGTTCTCCGTACAAAGATGGGTACTCAGTAAACATCCTGCTATCGACACATTTCTCTGAAACATGCTAAATATCAGGCAGAAAACTCAGGCGAGAAGATGGAAAAAGCAGCATTTTGTTCCCCTGAACATAGACATGTAATACAAATATTATAGTCCTGGAGAGAAATCAGACAAGGCCTTCTTATATCAAAATCATATTAACCAGTGCATTCAGAGGCTCACATAAATATAGGCCTGAGAGAACCTATTGAGATGGAATATTTACTGGCCTAGGTGTAGCCAACAAGCTTTATAGTGTCAGGATATATGGGATAATAAGAAGGAGGATTGCTCCTGTCTCACACAGACCTGTTAACCCTGCCACCTATTACTTCCTTCTGGGCAATTGACTCATGCCTCAGTTTCTTCACCTATAAAATAAGGATCTTAACTCAAAATTTTCATAGGATCATTAGGAGGCTTAATCTGTAAAATAATGTAGAAAGTTTATCCCAGTGTCAGAAATATGGTAGAGGTTTAAATGAGTCTCCATGATTCTAATAACAACAACAACAAAAAATCTCGTGTTAGTTTTTAAATTATCCTTCTAAGTAGTAATTTCAGCTACTGCTCAATTCCAGGTTTTAGGAATTGTTTTGTTTTTGCAAGACAATGACATATGGAACACCAATTAGGTATATGACTATTTCACCCAGAAACATTTCTCCCCCTTGGGAGATACGTGAGGGTGTCAGGCAGGGAGGAAGTCATGCTATAATACCAAATTCTGTAAGCTAGCTTACAAGTTGCCCACATTTTTCCCAGTTTCTTCAGAATTCCAGATTTTTCCTCTCAACGTTAGGATAGCAGAAAGATAAATGGTGAACCACTGGTCATCAGGTGCCAGAGTATCATGAATCTTGTGAGTCAAAAATCAGATTTTAATTAGCTCTATGAGATACGCAATTGATTTTTTCAAATTGATAGGTGAACCTGAAATTGACTACAGTCACCTTAGTATCATTTAACTATAAGTAACTAATTGTCCAGCAGAGATTGAAACCAGTGATTAGGTACGTATGATAAATTTATAAAAAATCAGGCTTTTTCTAAGCATGATAGTTTTGCTACTACAAATTCTTCCTAAACATTTTACCTGTATCAAACCACATCTTTAGAAGGAAAATTATCACAAAATTTGAAAGATGGAGGGGGCTTCAGGAGCAACTTTGTACAAAGCCTTGAAGTTTTTACGTGGAGAGATTAAGACCCAGTGAGGTTTGGACACTTGCCCAAGCTGCCTGGTTAATTATGGCAGGGTTATTAATTGAATCCATTTCCAATTCTCAACCCAGTGCCTATATTTACTTATTTTCTTGCTGCTGAGAAATCTGTAAATTACAGGGGATGTTTTATAGTTTTCTATGTCCATTTGGCTATTAGATTTGAAACAAAGTGATAATTATCTGTATAGCTTTGAACTCATGACAGAAGGATGAGGTAAGAACAAGAAGTCCCTCAAATGTATGTTCAAAATGATATCTATAGATAAAAATATTTCCCAATGAAATACATATGGCACATTTCAATAAAACAATGCAATGAACATTGGCAAAAGAAAGACTGGCATATCTAGGATGGATACACTAAAGCAACTGTGTGTGTGTGTGTGTGTGTGTGTGTGTGTACACGCATATGTGTATGCAACTATATATATATATAGTACATATGTGTTATATACATATATAGAAACCCATATATTCACCTATATAGGTATATCTATATCTATGTATTTATCTTGGAAAGATGAATATTGCATTGATTGATTCTATTGGGTGAGGTTGGCAGGCAGGAATGTCTACCCTAAATTTGTTCTCATTCATATAGTATGATTTAAAAATATGATATTTGTGTTGTCTTACTCCAGGTGTAAAATAAACATCATCTGCTGAAATCCAGAACACTTCTTTAAATTCTTTGGGTTTCCTCAGGAAGATCAGGAACTGTTGGAGAAATTTTGATAAGTTCCCAGCACTACTAATCTGTTCTCTTGAAGTTTCCATTCTATCTGCCCAAGTTCAGAACAAAGTGAGGTGTCATAAGACGAAAGAATAGGCAAATGGAGAGGTAGATGCCACTTTTATTAATGATGCAGTTAGTATCTAAGGATGCTGTTTCAGTGAATGGCTAAAATAGGCTTCCTAGCACTGAACCCCAGACTTAGATTCACCCATCCAGGCCCAGGGCAGCTGCAGGCTCCCCTGCCATGAACATGGCAGCCAACCATAAAATTTCCAGTGCGGAGTAGCCAGCTCAAATGTATCTGAGCAGCCTGCTTTAAGATGCAGGTGAAGAGAATGGGTTAAACTACAACTGACCAAGTCTTGCTCCTGAGTTCACCAATCAAATAAACAACTCTAATGACCAAGGAGAGGAGAATGTAAATGGAATAAAAAAAAAGAGGCCAGGAGAAATACTATGGTGGGATTTTCTTCTATGAAAAAATTTAGAAATAGGGAGTAAATATTCCACTTTCATACCACTGTATAGGAGTGACCTGCAAAGAAGATGGGCCTGTTAGAGTTTGCATCAGGATTTTCTTAACCTAGTAGCACAGTAAGAGAATTCCTCCTGTGTGAGGCAGGCAATCACAGCACCATGATTTCTCCTGCTTGGAGGAGCTAGCCAGATTCAAGGCAGAATTGCTTCCAACTGTCTGTTAAGAGTCATGTCTTTTTAGAATCTCAATGGGCATGTTGTCTGTATTGTCATAAAGCAGCTGACTCTATGGTAGCCTGCTGGCATTTATGGTTTTAGCTACTAAAGTAAAGCCCACTAAATAATTTTGAATTTTCCAAGCATACTATTAGATTATTCTATAAAGAAGGTATGGAGGGAACAATGTATCTAAGTAGTAAGTGAGTTTAGGTTAACTCCTCAGTGTACTTTTCTCAGTAGGAATTTGTAATTGTAATTTAATAAATCATCAATGTTACTTGGATTTATGTGTTGGTAAAAATTAAACCAAGGAAAGGGGACTTATGAAAAGGATAGAAAAGAATCATAAGCATGAATATAAGAGTAACATAGTATATCTGGTACAGAACTATGAACAAAGCCAGCCATCTAGAAACAGTCTTGGTAGCAGGATTCACTTAATATTTTCAACTGGATGACGCCTCTAAAATGAAGGAATGCTGCACTATTTCTTTTATATTTGTGTTTCTTCAGTTGGGATTCTAGACCATGCGAGAAAGAGTTCACTTTAATTTTGGTCATTTGATTTGGTCCAGTTTTGGTGATATCTCCTCCCTTTACCTATACTAGCTGAGGATTAGCAAAGGAAAAAATAATAATGGATTAGGACGACTTTGTCTCCTATAATGGAAGGACAGTCATCGGGATTTACCAATACACCATGAATACATATCATGGGGAAGGATTAATCATCAAGAATGAGATAGGATATTTTCATGAAGGAGGGGTTTATATTTGATATTATTTAATACCACCTCCTGGCATAGATGGTATATCACCTTTTAACATGAGTAATCTACAAAAATGTATGGACTACACTGACATTTAGAAAGTTGATTATTAATGGGGTGCCTGGGTGGCTCAGTAGATTGGGCAACCAGCTCTTGGTTTTTGGCTCTGGTTGTGGTCTTGAGGTCATGGGATCAAGCTCCAAACCAGTCTCCGTACTATGGGAAAGCTGCTTGAGATTCTCTCTCCCTCTGCCCCTCCCTGCCCCTCTCTCTCTAAAATGAATGAATAAATCTTTTTTTTTTAAAGTTGATTATTAGCAAAGGTCTCTTGGGTATATCCTTAAAAAAATGTCAAGGGACTACTCAATTTGACACTCAAAACTTAGATTTCTGCAAGTTATTATGTAAGCTTGAAAGTAAGATTAAATCTATTAAAGTCCTGATCCTATCTTGTGTTCAGTTTGAAAGAAAGGGACTATCCCTTGTTACCAGACTTCTGCTCCACAGGGAGTGTGGACTTCTGATATTTATAAGAGGAGCCTGGTTTCTTGCATCCATCCCATTCAAGTGTGGAATGGGAGCCCTTTTGATTTAAAATATTCTGCTAGCTACATTTAACCAATCAAACAAATGAACAAAAACCATTCAGTGTTGCAATCTTGGCCAATTGGTATCTAAAACCATGCTTGAACTAATGAAACCATAGAAGAGGAATGGGAAGGAAAATTTAGTCATTGAGAAAGTGATCTCAAGAAGGGACATGTAGAATGGCCCAAAGACATTTCTATGCCTAAGATTTGGAAGTCAGTAAGTATGACCACAAATGCACATGCTGAGGAATTTGTTTGGCATGTCCACTGTTGTCTGTGAGGTATGAAATGGATAGAAATGGGACATGTAATCTGTTTTCAGCCCTCGAATTTGGAGCCATGGCTTCCTTCTGCTGGGACACAAGTTTAGATATCCAGTTATAATTAGATCCTGGGGAAAGTATAAGTCACTCAGTAAAGGGACTAAGTCCCCCCAGAAAACAAACAAAAATATTATGCTGAGAGAGAGAAGAGAAATAATAAGGAAATCGAAAGACTGGGACTTCCCTTGGGAAGCCAAACCTCAAAACCCTTCACAAAACAAAAACCTTTAAAGAGGGGAAAAGTGGTCATGGGTCAATAGATTGTCCTGTTCCAGAAAGGGACAAATGCATATATTAAAATCTTAGGGGAGATCAGAAGATATAACCACCCCTTCGATTAATGTGACAGCTCTTCCCCTTGTGTTGTGTATAAACACTGACATATAGATTTTTGTCCCACTTGGAATTTTTCTCTTAATATAAACTAGCCCTATCAGCACTTAATTTTATTTCTGACTTCTCCTCGCTAATAGAAAGACTGAATTATTGTCTCCTGTAAGGTGGTTATATGGACAGAGCAACAGATTATAACAAGTAAAGTTTCAAATAGGCTTGTCAGGTCTGTGATTCATATACAAAAAGTACACATCTATGTGGTTAAGTTGCAGTGACTGTTCCTTTATGATTGACATTTTTATTTAGGAACAAATAGAGTTCCACTTATTCCTGGAAACGTATCTATAAATTAGATTCCCCAATGTCTAAAATGAGATACTTAATTTCAAGTGAAACAATATTATTGCCTCAATCGAAAGAGAACTAAAAGAATATTTGCTATTATCACATCCATGGGAATTTTTTGATAAAAAATATATAGCTTTTTCCAAGTTGGGTTGTCTCTGAAATGTGGCTGTATTGGTAGTGACTGAAATAGTTATTAGATCTGATTCATAGATTTCTTGGTAATAGAAAAAACATGCCCACTTTCCCATGACTTAGGCCCTGGTTAACAAATCTTTACACCATAAATCTAATGTAGCCATACTCAGGGAGATCTCAAGCCCTATGAGATGCCTCCTTCTTGGCCTTTAAATTAAAAATAGAGTTAAAACACCCAGTCGTGGCAAGAGTGTAGAGAAAGGGCATTTTTATAAAATGCTTCTGAGAGAGTAACTTGGTGTAACCCTTGCAGAGACCAATATGGCATGTTACCAAAAGTCTTTAAAACTCAGACTGCCCCTGACCTAACATTCCCTTTTCTAAGTTTTATCTTAAAGAAATTAGTGGATAAATGAATGAAGACATTGTACATGCATAATCATTGGAGCATTGTAAATATCACAAACAATGTATATATCTGACAATAAAGGACTCATAATGATATAATAAAGCACCACACAATCATTAGTGATGATGCCATTGCTCTGAATGTATAGACATGGAAATACATTCACAGTTTATCATTTAAAAAATCTGATTATAAGAAATTATGTGTGATACCAGCAATTTATATATTATGCATTTATATGTGTAGAAAATATCTGAGTCATGAGATTATGGCTTATTCTCTTTATATATCTTATTTTTCTAAAGAAGAAATAAATAGACATGTAAAACAAGAGAATAAAATAAATTGCAAACAAAGGGAAAAGATTTTCAAAGGCTAAGAAATGCCACTTTTCCCGTTGTTAAAAGACAGGTACACATACTATCTTTTTATAATCCATATTGTTTTCCCACCAGAAGGAGGCCTGAGCAGGAAGTGGATCTGTGGACCTATCGTGTTTTCCTGGGAATGGGGCTGAGCTATGACTCCTATTGTCCTGGTCTATAACAGTGATAATCTCTTACCTGTTGTTATAAGGGCTGTGACCTTGGGCAATATGCTAAAAAGTAAGGGAAGAGGGCCCAACACTAGTATAAACTACACCAGTTGATCATTTACAAACAGGACTATGAAAGAAGAATGTAAGATATAATTCCCAGGGCCAGGGATTAAAAAGAGACTTTGAAGATGGTTGAAAGGGAAAGCAATAATACACAACATACCTGCTGCTCAGCCACAAAGTAAAGCCGAGATTGCCACTGGTGTGCTAGGTGTCTGGGGCTCAGTGAAAGGAGGGCATGATTGACAGAGAGCCTGCAGTGACAGACTCACAATTCCACAGTCCTGTAAAGTGCAGAAGAAAATGTTCAGGGAGGGTACCCAGGCATTGCTTTAGCCCTTGTATAACCCATGTCAAATCTCTGGAAACAACTAAATGCTCAAACAAACGCCCTTTGGGCTAAGTCCCCTCCTCTTTCATCCAGGTTGTTGACCCTGGGATATTGGAACCACCACCACACCGAATTCATAGAACAGTTAGTATCCCTGAGGTGAGGAATGAGTCGTTGGTACCTAAGGCTAAGACGGGAGCAGCCACATAGCTGTAGGTTCCCTGGAAATTGTTTTCCTCTTAGCATTCTTGGATGGATCTGTGTTGGTACTGTGAAAGGCTGGGAATCCCTCGAAGAGGTTTTGAATGGGTCTGCTCTGGGGGAGTCTATTTACCCCAGTCTACTTGTTACCATCATGATAAAAAATGGCGGGTGAAAGTAATGGAGGAAGGACTTCCTATGCATATAATTGGGATACAAGCCTCTTTGTCCCAATTTTCTCAATGAATCTTCACAACACCTTCCTTCAAGGATAAAGAGAAGTGAAATAACTTGCTCAAGGTCATTCAAATAGAAAGGAGATGGGTATGGGATTAAAATTTAGGCTGTATGATTCCAATTGTAATCATTGGCAGCCTCCCTGACTCTTGCAGAACACATTATAATGTTTATGTATGATGACTGCTGTTTAAAGTAACAGTAATCCTTTGAAAAAACTGACATCAAATGTAACCAAGCAAGAGGTACGCAGGACTTGGAATTTTAATTTTTCTGATCTTCTTATAACAAAAGAAGGCAGTTGGTGAATTAGAGCCCCATTGTTCTTCCTTAGTTTTCTTTTTTCACACAGCCATGATAAATAGCAAGATATGAATGAATTCCATAGCTGTAGAAGGGAAAGGCCTCTGAAAGAATCAAGCATTGTATTACAGTGTTGTACCCTAAGGGGGAAAAGCACACTCTTAAGTATGCTGTATTTGGTAAGTGGTAACCATTTGGAAAACAGAGGTGAAATGAAAATTACCTAAGTCTCAGCCATTCCACAGTACATTTCAGCTGAGAATGCTTAAAAATAAAATACCCGAGAAGGCAAGCTATTTGCAGTTCTATTTGTACGTGATCTTATTTTCTCCATGTGCGAGGAGAGATGTTCCTTCAAGGTTGTCACTGTCATCATTGAGCGCTCACTCACTCCATTCAATAAATGTTTATGGAACATGTACATCATGCCAGGGAGCTGAGCACTGGGGTTATCCAAGTGAATCCGTGTTCTCTTCTGTGGAGGGAAGCAAGGACAGACCCCAGGATCTTAATATCTTAATAGTATATGGTAGCGATGAGAGGAACAGATGCACATTAACATAAAGATATATACGCTTGCCCACATACACGCATATGCTATCTTGCCACACTGCAGGAGGGAAATATCAATCACACTGAAGATATTAACAGAATGTCTGGGTGGCTTCCACCTCGATCGCAGAAGATTTCATGGATGAGTTGAGTTTTCAAAAGTTTTGGAAAAAATGACAGAATAAAGTATTGTGGCACAGAATGTGGAGACATTTTCTAGTTTGGCAGAGATCATTTCACAAAGAATCTGGGGAGTCCTCAGTATTGTGAAGGAATATAATTTGAATTAGAAAACAGCTCAGGTGAAACACCCAGGTAGGGATCAAATATCAGAACTGATATGCATGTTTTCCAGCATATTTCCAAGTCGAGTCTTAGAAAGAAAATAACCCCTCCAGGTCCTTCCTTTGGAATCTAAAATCTTTGCGCATGAGATGACATGCAATTATTATACCTAATTCTAATAAATACAAGTAAACCCAAATCCTTTTTAAAGGCTTGGGCCTTAGATCAAACAGGGTTAAAGCCCCTGCTTTGCAAATTACTTTTCAGACTTGAAAAAGTTATTTACTTCTCTTGCCTTCAGTTCCATTAGGAAAGGGAGGCTACTGTGAGTCAATGTAGGCACAGAACTTAGCACATAGTACTTTCTCAGTAAATATCAGCTAGGCTTTTATCAATAAAACCCTTTATGGTTTTATTAAGAATATAACATGAAAATCTTGTGCACACTGACTGATGCACTATCGTATGCAATTTCATTTTGCTTTAATAAAACGAGTGCATTGAGACATTGCCATAACCTAGAAATCGTGGCGAGCAATGCAGTACAGCGATGAATAGGGTAGAGTCCTACCTGCCAGGGCATTTGAGTTTACTTAGGCTCCATTTGCTACAAACCACAATGGCTAACTGGAGGTCCTTATTTGTTCTTTATTTACCTATTAATTCCTAAGAAATTCAGGGATCTTTATAGAATATTTTGGTCATCAGAAAACATTTCAAATGCCTCTAGCACAATGTACTACTGAAACATTTTTGCACTTAAAAATAAATGTCCCAGTTAATTAAGTACTTTTACCTTCATTAATATATGATCCTCACAGTAGGCTTCAGTGAGGTAAGCCCAGGGCTGGAGGGGATGACCAGAGGGGTGATGAGAGCTTTGGAGGAAACTGCTAATTTAAGGACATAAATGACTTGCCCATGCTAACAGGATGAGTGAGCAAGCAGGAATTTCTTCTGCACTAGGTTGCCTCTGTATAGAATGAAGGAGTCCTCTGTTATTCTTCAGAGCCCAGGTGGGGCCAACTCTAAGGAAGCGTATGAGTCGACAGCACGCGCCCATGCAATTTTCACCTTTTTCAACCACCCTTTCCTTTAGCTGGTTAAATATAATTCCCCACCACTTCTGGGTTGCTGTACAGCCATTTAGATCACACCTCTGCTCCTTTCCTTTCTTCCCTCTTCAGACAGAAATGTTCTGTCCTGCATGATAATAACTGGAATAAAATGTGGTGTATCCATACAACAGAATATTATTTGGTAATCAAAAGGAATGAGTACTAGTACATCCTATGACATGGATGAACCTTGAAAACATTATGCTTCATGAAAGAAACCAGACACAAAACAATCACATACAGTATGATTCCAGTTATATGAAATGTTGAATATGGTATGGATATAGTTCCATATCGATTTGAATACAGAATAAGAAACTCTGTAGAGACAGAAAGTAGATTAGTGGTTGCCTATGGCAGGGTGGAGAGGATGGGGAATGGCCACTAATTGAGTAGGGAGATTCTTTTTGAGATAACAGAATGTTCTAAAATGAGACCGTGGTATTGATTTATATGTTCAGATGACTGAATTGGATGGGATGTGGATTATATTTCAATACAACTGTTGAATGAGTAATAATCACAGGAATGCTCAAAATTATTATAACCATGTCATGTTTGCATGTGGCAAATATTTTGCATATGTTAATTTTGCATATCTATTGAACCCTCAAAACAACATCCTAAGCCTGGTACTATTTTAGTCCCATTTTTTTAAAAATGAGCAAACAGAGAGAAAGTTAATCTTCAAAGTCCCACAGTTAGTAAATGAAAGAGTTAGGATTTGAACTTGGGAAGTCTAGCTTCAGAATTCTGCTCTCTTAATAACTTCGCTATTCACATGCTATTGACAGCCTTCCTTTACCCTTATAGCTTACGTTCTGGGCACCTGGAAGCAGCGACTATGCCCAGATTTCTCCCTTGCGTGTATTTGCATGTTTTCTTCCTTCCCTTTCATTTTTCCCCATCAGCGAGGTATAATTGGTATACAATAAACTGGACCTTTTAAAGTGTACAATTTCATAAGTTGTGACATCTATAACATTGTGAAACCATCACACATCAAGATAATCAATATGATCAGGATAATAAACTTATGTGTCATCCTCAAATGTTTCCTCATGCTCCCACATCCTCCTTCTGGTCTGACGCTCCTCCCTCCACTTGGTCCCAAGCCACTGCTGATCATTTTCTGCCACTTACAGATTCTGGAGTCGAACAGTATATACTCTTCCTTTGTTGTTCATATTCTTTCACACAGCATAATTATTCTCAGACTTCCATGTTATTGTGTGCCTAAAACTCGGTTTTAATTGCTGAATAGAACTCCATACCTGGGAATACCAGAGCGCTGTCTTACTCAAGTACTGGTGTACAGTGGGATTATTTCCAGCTCTTAGCTATTGCAGGTAAAACTACTATGAATAACAGTGTAAAAGTCTTTGTAGGGACATAGCCTTTCATTTCTTTTGCATAAATATCTAGGAGTAGAATGGCTGGGTCTAAGCCAAACTCTTCCAAACTGGTTGTAACATTTCACATTCCCACCAGCAGAGTATGAGAGTTCTTTTTTTTTTTTTTAAGATTTTATTTGTTTATTCGACAGAGATAGAGACAGCCAGCGAGAGAGGGAACACAAGCAGGGGGAGTGGGAGAGGAAGAAGCAGGCTCATAGCAGAGGAGCCCGATGTGGGGCTCGATCCCAGAACGCCGGGATCACACCCTGAGCTGAAGGCAGACGCTTAACCGCTGTGCCACCCAGGCGCCTCAGAGTATGAGAGTTCTAGTCCCTCCACATCTTGCCAACACTTTTTGATCTTAGCCATTTTCGCAGGCATGTAGTGGTATCTCATGGTAGTTACAATGTGCATTCCCCTAATCACTAATGATGTTGAACATCTTTTTAATGTGCTTATTTGTCATCTATATGTCTTATAATTTATTTACCATCTTTCTTGTATGAGTTGTTTGCATTCTTACTATTAAGTTTTGTGAGCCCTTTGTGTATGCTAGTTATAAGTCTTTTATGAGATACATGGTTTGCAAATATTTTCTTCTAGCCTGAAGCTTATCTTTTTCTTCTCTTAACAATGTCTTCCCGAGAGTTGAAGCTTTTGATTTTGGTGAAGTCCCATTTATTATTTTTTTTCTTTTATGGATTATGCATTTGGTATCATATTCAAAATATTTTCACCAAACCCAAGACCATAAAGCTTTTTCTCCTATGTTTTCTTCTATAAGTTTCATAATTTCACATTTTACAGTTAGGTCTAATGTCCATTTTGACTTAACTTTCATATATGGCATGTTGTATGGACCAAAGTTCATATCTTTGCATATGGACATCTAATTTTTCCAGTACATTTTGTAGGGAAGACTATCCTTTCTCCACTGAATTATCTTTATATCTTTGTCAAAAATCATATATGTATATGTGTGTATGTGGATGCATATTTATTACTTTCTCATAATCTTTGCTTATCAAAATCCCAGTTATCCTTCAAAGTCAAGTTTAGATGCCTCACACTCTAGAAAACCATCCTAAATTCTCTTACTTGTTATACTTTGTATCCATGGTCAACTAAAAAAAAAAAAAAAAAAGAAAAAGAAGAAGAAACAAAAAAACTACTCCTATATTAACAGTGATTATCTCCAGCTGTGGGATTTGGGATGATTTATATTTTGGCTAATATACTTTGTCAGTATTATCTGAATTTTCTAACATCAGCATTTATACTTCATAGAGAAAAAATAGCTTGATTTTATATATTTATAGCACATTCTCTGCCACACACTTTCACATAGATTTTTTTTTCTTCTTTTTTGAGTAAATAAAATCCATCCTAACTGTTGGATATATATACCCACACAGGGACACACACACACACACACACACACATTTTATTGGCTCATGTAACCAAAAAAACAAGACAAACAAAAACAAACAAACAAACAAACAAACAAAAAAACACACCTCAGAACAGAGTAGCCTCAGGCATGGAAAGATCTAGATTCTCAGGAGCTAGTATGTGGAATCTCTCACTGCTAATCTCATGCCCTACTCTTCTCACTGCTAGCCTTTTTCTCAGGCAGTCTCTCCTAGGCAGAAGTCCCCAAACCACCACAGGCTTACATTACTTTTGCAATCTTGGGGGATGGAGGGTAGTTCTTTCCCTATTGTCCTTGTAAAAGGTTTTGTGGTTGGCCTGCCTTGTTAGGTGCCCTCTTACAACCAATTATGTTGACTGATTGTTCAAGTTATCTGAACATACTAGGTGGTCAGTCCTAACTGAGTGTCTGAGGGTTATGTCTGGAAAAGATAAACTGGGACACTATATGAGAAGAATGGCTAAAACATAGAAAAATGTCTAAAATAACCAATGTCTACTACTTTCCCTTTGTTATATCATCCAAACAATCTGGTTACATAGACATCGCTTAACTCTGAGAAATTTGGAATGGAGATTATTTACATTCACTGTCATAGTTTTCTATGGCTGCTGTCACAAGTGACCACAAACTCAGTGGCTTAAAACAACACAAATTTATGATTTTATGGTTCTTGAGGGGATAAAAATCAAGGTGTTGGCAGAGCTGCCTTTCTTTTGGAGGCTGTAGGGAAAAGTCTGTTTCCTTCCCTTCTCCAGCTTCCAGAGGCCTTGGTTTATGGTCCCTTCCTTCATCTTCAAACAACCTCAGAGCCAGTAGTGTGACATCTTCAGATTGTTCTCTCTGTAACTCTGACCCTCCTGCCTTCCTCTTACAAGGATCCTTGTGATTATATTGGGCCCACCTAGGCAATCCAGGATATTTTCCTCATCTCAAAATCTGGACTCATTCACACCTGTAAGGTCCCATTTGCCACATTAGTAACAATTCCACAGGTTCTGGTTATTAGGATGTGGACATCTTTGGAGGGCCATAATTCAGTCAAACGTAGTCACAGGGTATTAGGTAGTAATGATGAGTCTTTAAACCATGTGTCCCAACTTGAAGATCAGTGTCTTTTCTGCTCTATCCCAATGGCATCGTGTCACAGTGGTTGTGTATAAGCTTATCTAGATTTCAAATTCTGGGAGATCAGGGAATTTCATGACCACTGTAGAAAACAAATGTGTGTGTGGAGGGGTGCTTTGTTCCTAAGACACAAGGTATAGATGGGAAAAAAGCTCAATTTTACTTGTAATTTGCATCATTCCGCACTGGCAATTGCCTCCTTGGCCCTCCCTCTTGATTAATAAAACAATAATGTAGATTTGTTTGTACCTCCTTTATTTGATAAATTCTGTTTCTAGCAGAAGAATAGGGTTCCATCAGTAGGCAAATCACTTAATAGTTTTCAAATGACAACTATAATTCTTTCTCAGCTGTTCCTACATGTGCAAAGAGAAGCAGAGAACTAAGGCCATTGTATGAATAATTTAAACAGTAAACCCCTATTGGCTCAATTATCTGATTATTTCAACAAGCATCTGGATACAACTTTAATTTTTTATTCTCTAACATGTTTTGGTTCACTTGCATTGCCTTTATATAAGTCACTTATTTCGTCTATGTCTTAAATTCAACTTAATAAACATCTTAACGTGTAACCACTGTAGGCCCAAAACTGTGTTCTCATCTATGGTTGCTCAAAAGACAGAAAATAAAGAATCTCATTCTCTGGGAGTTTTCGGTCCCAACAGGAGAGGTGACACAATTTCACCAATAACTATGCAATATGGCAGCATGTAAAGGTCATGATTGGGATACAAAAATGATAGAAGTGTTGAGAGGGAGAAAAATCAGTCAGTGTGGAAGAATTAGGGGAAACTTCTGGTACGAGAAGTATCCTGGAGGGTAGGGAAGAATTCACAAGGCAGTAGTAGGATAGGAGAGTGTTGCTGTAGAAAGACATGCAAAGCAAGGAAACCTAGGACTCATCTTGGGAGCCATAAATTCTCTGGTGATACTGGGGAATAGGAAGGTACAAGGAGGTCCCAAGAACTAAGAGACTGAAAGGAACAGTTGATGCCCAGCATCTAAAGGTGTCTAATTTATTCATCCCAATATCGTAGTAGTTTTCAACATGTTTGTTGTGAGGGGATGATTAGGCAATGTCTGCAGATACCATTATCTGAATGGGGGGGGGGCGTAGAGAGAAGGGAGGGAGATACTGCCATCTAGTGGGTAGAAGCCAGGGTTACTGCTATATATCCTACAATGCCCCGAGCATCCCCCCAAAGAATTATCTGACCCAAAGAATTATCTGACCCAAAACGCCAACTGTGCCACAGATAAGAAACTCTGCAATAACCTTAGGAAGTTGTAGTATTATTTTCCTTATGTTACAGATGAGGAAATTGAGGGTTTTTGAGATTACACATCTTGCCTGAGATCATTAAATAGTAAATGGCCTAGCAAAAATAGGGCCACATTATAGGGTATGAGGAATGTGACTATTATTAAGGAGCTAATGAGAGTCTCTGAATATGGACCGGACAGTCATTGGTACTATAGTGAAATGACAATGTAAGTAAAGTGCTAAGCACAGTGCCTGACACATAGGAAGCACTCAATAAATGTTTCCTACTGCTTTGACTGAGAGCGGGTGCTTTCAGCAATGTGTCAGCTGTGAGTGGGCTCTGCTGGACGTAGGAGAAACCCGGGCCTAAAGGTTGGTCTGGGACTAGGGCAAGTGTTTACAGTCTGACTTGGAGAGAAAGCATGTGGATTGTAGAGGAAAGGACACATGGAAGAAAATGTTACCCACAGAGGAACTAGAAAGCCTGATGAACCAGTGAACGTGTTGGTGTGTGTTGGGGGAAGTTGTAAAGGTGACTCTGGTTTTGAACATGAGAAACTCATTTTCCCCTCACTACCATGAAGTGAACAGCTGCCATATTAGGAATTCCTATACTTTCTTAAAACAGACAAACTGAGATAAAGAAAGGTAAAGCAATTAGTTCAAGGTCACACTACATTTTAAGATTTCTTTAGGAACCTACAGAGAAGGAAAATTTGACCTTTTTGAAGATACAGTAACTAAATCTTTATAGGAAAGATAAGGACAAAATGACATTTTCTTTAATAATGCTTCCAAAAACAGGTTTAACTTTATTTTGCTATATATCTGTATAGATGAAAGTTACTTTCATTCTAGCCAGGCATTCTGGCTGACGGAGATATGTCGAGGTATCAAGGAAGAGTTTCCCGAAAAGCATGGAGTGAGATTCTACTGTCTTTGTCACATTTGCTGCATTATTAAGAGAAAGCCAAGAAAAATAACCTTGATGGCGAGGTAACAACATGTCTGGAAGAGAAGAGAGAACCAGTGGTAACAGAAGGCTTGGGATATTTACAAATGAAAGTACCACTAATTTTGAATTGAGTACCCATTAGATGCCAATAACAATGCTAACTGTTCATGTGCATTATTTTATTTTAATCCTCGTGACTGCGTAGGATATATATGACCACTGATAGATGAGATCTTTGAACCTTAGAGAGGCTAAATGATTTACCCAAGGTCACACACCTAGGAACTGGTGGAGCCAATATTCAAGCCTCAAGTGTTGAACTCAAGTGCCCAAGCTTTTACCCATATTATAGACGTTTGGCTAGAAATTAGAAACATAAATTCTTCCCTTTTTTGTATTTGACAAATTATAAATAAGATTGGATGTGTAGTTGTCATTCAATGAAGCCATACCTAAGGGTGCCTACAGAATGGCTGCTACAGAAACAGCATGCCTCCTTCTCAAATCCCTACCTTTACTCCTTATCAGTGCTATACAGCAGCTTCCAGATCTCACTCTTACCGTGTTAGCACTTCTTTCAAAAATTTGAATTCAGCACCTTCACTGTGCATTCTATGACTAGAGGATACAGCCATGAACAAGAAAGGCAAGGTCTCCAATCCCAGGAACAACACATTCCAGCAGAGATAAACAACTCCACAGATTTTTTTTTTTTAAAGATGATCAGATAAGCGTTCTGCACAAAATTAAAATATGGTGATGTGCTAGGTAGACATTGGATGGCTACTTCACCTGCTTGGGAGAGATGGGGCCTCTCTGAGGTCAAGATCAAGATCAAGATCAGTGCCTCCAAAGAACAGAAGGGCAATGTTCTAGGCTGAGGGAACTAGGGCCAAGACACAATCATTGGCACAGAAAGAAGGCCCGGGAAGCTGGAGAAGCTGAGCAGCTAAGTGTAGGAGCAGATGCTGTAAGATACGGTTGAAGAAAGGCTAACAGGAGGTGGATGCCAGGAAAAGTAGGATTTCCCAAGTCAATAGAAGGAATTTTAATTTTCTTCCTGGTAACACGCGATGCCCTCGGGAGGAGCTTTCGCTCTTTCACCCAGGGACTGATAATGTTCTGAAGGTTAGCATTTAGGAGAGAGGAGATTTTAAAGATAACCAAGAAAAACTAATTTTACTTTGCCTTTATCAGTTAATATTCCATGTGAATAAGAGAGAAAGTGAGAGAACCCCCCCAAACTCTTTCAGTAGCTTCATTTATATCTGAAAGTCACGTTTTTGACACTTCAATCAATCAGTGGGCGCCATTAATCTGCATATTGTGTTACAAGAAGCTCCCTTTCTTCTCAATTTTCCTTTTCCTTTTGTTCTTCTCAGGAAATTAATTCATGTCATTTCCATTTGAAATCCTGTGGCATTTGACTGCACAGGCACTTAGAGGCACCCTTCTATGACTTTAAGCTTAGAGTAATGGCATGGCTTGTCAGCAGCATTGCTTTCCACTGTAAGGAAAAGGAGTCTGGACTGTCAGGCCCCTCAGGCCCTAAAGGTACATGTAGACTGGCTTGATACAGGACTGTAGGTTCCTATGTGGGGGGCTCCAAAGAGTCGACTTTGATGAGTGATGCTGGCAACTCAGTTCTTAACATTTTCCCAATGTTGTGTTTTGCTGTGAATGGAACATTTGAACAAGTGTTTATAAGATGTCATTGATTTCATTTTAGAAATTTTGCTTTCTAAAAAAGCTGTACTTGGAAACTTTGGGAGCATTTTTTACGGTTTAATAGTCTGACACACTGATTTGTTTTATGAAAGGTTGAATAATGTCAATCATACTGTTCTGTTGATCTACATGGAAACACTTCTCCGGGCAGACATATTGCGTTAAGAGCATAAAATATAAGAGTCCTAAGGGCGCTCAAAGGCCATCAGTCTAATGGGTCACAGACTTTAACACCTTTCACGTCAACCTTTCACGTCATAAACATGAATAAATATACAGTGGCTCGACAGAGTGTTTCCAGCTATTTACCAGATATTTACTGTTCAAACGTTACTAAACAAAAATTAGAAAGGAAATTATAGTTGTAAAAATATAGGACAGAATTAATCACAAATGGAAGATATTTGCTTTCAATTCAACTAACTAATAGGACAAACCCACTACATTGCCCTTACTTGTCTCGTTTTGGAACAGTGGGCCAGTGGAAGTCTAATCGAGGACAATGTTTGGAATTACCTATCCAATCGAAGCCCGCCTTAGAGACCCGCTCACAGCCACAGATTGTGCTTGAGCCACTCCAGTGACAGTTTTTTCTGGCAGCCCATTCCCAGTTTAGAGAGCTTTATTTTTAGGAAGTGCTTCATTATACTGCGTGGAAGTTATGTATAGTCTCCATTTAGAATGTCACACATACACATACCTGTACAGAAGTGAGTAAAAACAAGCTTGCACATTAATAAAATTTTGTAAATTCTAACACTTGGCATTTCTTGTACCAGTCTCCCCCTCTTTAACCCCAAAGCCGTTGCCTTTGTTTGAAACCTCATAACCTCCCATGGTTTCCAAATTGCTCTCCTAGGTCCGGTTGTTCTCCAGCTCTTCTGCATAATGCTTCTTATAATGTCTTTTGAAAATCCCAAACTTACCATGTTACTCCTTCACGTAATATCCCTCAATGAGACCCCTTTGTTCTTTGAATGAACTCCTTCCAACACACACACACACAAACACACACACACACAAAGAATCCTTGATCTAGCTGCTCTACATAGGCTCATTTCTTGGCATTTCAGCTCTTTCCCTGCCAGACATTCTCCTTAAGCTTCGGCCCTAGTATATTTTCATTTCTGCTAAAGTACAATCAGTGTTTGTCACATTCTAACCCAGGTCTTCAGGATTCCAATCTCACTGCTCTTGGCCTTACTCCGTGGTCTTGGATCAAGCATAAGGGTATTCACTTACCCTTTCTAAAAATGTAAGCACCTCTGAGAAATAATGAAAAGTTGCTAATACTTTGCCCAGTTGTAGTATACAGAACCCACTGAAGTAGGTACTCAATGAAAAATTTGTTAAATGAATGCATTGGATTAGATTGAATTAAATGGTTAATTAGCACCTATTTGCAAATGTGTTGTGTGTGTGTGTGTGTGTGTGTGTGTTTTCCTGGAGAAGGGAAATACCTATGATTAAGGCCTTAGGCTTATATAAAGATGAATAAAAAGGAAAAGATACCCAAAAGGGGAGGGGCAGTCCTCTTCAAACTTAAAAGCTTTGTTCCAGAATCAAAATTTTACCACCCTCTAATCCTAGAGATAAAAAAAACAGAATTGAGAATAGAAAAAGTGGGAAAATTCAGTGGATTTTTTAATGTAGCCACTAAAATAAAAAAGAACAATAACCAAAACAATTTGTTTTAGAGTAATCGTGAATAAAAGGTAAAGTAGGATATTGAATTTCAATGCATCGTTGTTTTCCTGTATCTTTTGATTTTTTTCCACCTTTATTGAAATACAATTGACATATAACATTGTGTGAGTTTAGGATGCATTGTGATATGCTTATCACAATGATTGTCTGTCACCCCACCTCATAATTACCTTTGTTTGGGGGAGGGGGTGAGAACTTTATGACCTACTCTTTTAGCAACTTTCAGGTATATAACGCAGTATTGTTAACTACAGTCATCATTTGATCACTAAAACTTACTCATCTTATAAATGGAAGGTGTTTTTTAATTTTATTTATTTGTCAGAGGAAGAGAAAGAGAGAGAGAGTGCAAGGAGAGGGAGCAGCAGCAGAGGGAGAGAGAGACTCCCTGCTGAGCAGGGAGCCCAATGTAGGACTTGATCCCAGGACCCTCGGAGCATGACCTGAGCCGAAGGCAGACACTTAACTGACTGAGACACCTAGGTGTCCCTTATAACTGGAAGTTTGTACCCTTTGATGAACATCTCCTCATTTCCCCCAGCCCCTGGCAACTACCATTCTATTCTCTTTTTCTAGGAGTTCAGCTTTTTACAGTATGTGTCTTTCTCTGTCTAACTTAGTTCACTTAGCATAATGCCTTCGAGGTCCTTTGGTGTTGTCAAAAATGTCCCTTTTGGGGCACCTGGGTGGCTCAGTTGTTAAGCGTCTGCCTTCGGCTCAGGGCGTGATCCCAGCGTTCTGGGATCCAACCCCACATCAGGCTCCTCCGCTATGAGCCTGTATCTTCCTCTCCCACTCCCCCTGCTTATGTTCCCTCTCTTGCTGGCTGTCTCTCTCTCTAATACATAAATAAAATCTTTTTAAAAATGTTCTTTTTTGTGGTCAAATAATACTCATATCTATTTTCCGTAGTGGCTGCACCAATTGACATTCTCACCAACAGTGCACAAGGGTTCCCTTTTCTTCACACTCTGGCCAACACTTGTTATCTCTCTCTCTCTTTTTTTTAATAGGGATTGAATCTAATTGATTTTAAATTGTATTTTTTTTGGTGGGGAGAGGCAGAGAGAGAATCCGAAGCAGGCTCCACACCCATCGCACACCTCCAGTCATGGGGCTCAATCTCACAACCCTGAAATCATGACCTGAGCTGAAATCAAGAGTCGGATGCTTAACTGACTAAGCCACCCAGGTGCCCCGATCTCCTGTCTTTTTGAGAATAGCCATTCTAACAGGTGTGAGATGGCATCTCACTGTGGTGTTAATTCACATTTCCCTGAAGATCAGTGATCTCAGGCATCTTTTCATGTACCTGCTGGCAATTTTATGACTTCCTTGGAAAAACATCTATTTAGGTCCTCTGCAATGTGGCATAACTGTTATCTTAGGGAAAATATGAACTTCCCCAAGATTTTTTAAGGTTTTACTAAAAATCCTTTTCAGGAAGATTGCCAACTGAAAGTTGCAGTAAAATGTCAAAGGTTCAATCACTTACCAGTTACCCAGTGTTCAAGCCATTCAATATAACTGCAACTCCACAACGCACCTCACAATCATCAGCTGCCACGGGGGTACTTACTTTATATCGCATTTCCCCTATAAAACTCATACAGTTGTTGATGGCTTCAAAAAATCTGTCTAGTGAGTCAAAAGATTCCCAACCGCCTCCCATGTTGAAAGTTGAGTCCAAGTACTATTTCTTTATATGTGCTTATTTTTGGTGTGAAGGGGATTATTTCATTCAAATGGTAAAGGTGTTGCCATTTTCCATGAAATGCAATGACCATTTTTCATGCAAATATTATTGTCATTTTTCAAATCTGCAGCTTCTCCCAGTCATTTACTTTCCTCAAAAATGCTGTATATGTGAGAAACCTGGACATTGAAAAATGCAGATTGTTTCCCATTATTTGAATCATGTGCCACTAAGTCAGCTGGAGGCCTGGTGTCACAGATGTGCTAATGCATCTTCAATGTGAAGAGAACTGAATTTTGAAATCTATGCACTTCATTTCCTGAAAACACAATAGTAATATGGTGGGGAAAACAAGGCTATCATTTCTCGAATCTGCACTGCATGGCTAATGCTGAAGTAAAGAGACATTCTTCAGGAGTTGTTTAGTATCAAGTGCTGATTTAGCTAGATAAAATGCAGCTGTCTTCTCAAATTACACAACTGGATTCACACCATCTACTAATTCCTGGTGGAGTTTTAAAGATACCTTTATGGCCAATTTTCTTCTCGGTGCAAAGAATCCCAATTTAGACAGTACAAAAACACCACCATGTAGTTTCTAGGCACAAATACCATCTCCCTTAGAAATATTTGATAAAGTAGATTGTGTTCTACAAGTGCTTGGGTCATCATTTGCAAAGGATTTCCAAAATGTAATTGGGTCCAAATTGATTTAGGATCGGTTGCCAAATTATCATACAATTGTCTCTGTCAGCTTTCTTCTTATTACTTTAAGTCACGCCTAGAATTTGTCATGGTGCCTAGTGGGTCTGAGAAAGAAAGGATCCTCCCTTAAAATGTTCCCTTTCACAGATGCTGTTCCTTCCCAGACCTCATTTGCAATTGCAATTGATACCCTCCTAGAAGGAACATTTTAAGATTGCTTCCAAAATCTGAACTCTCTTGATCTCTGCATGGCATCTAATAGTCTGATCACCTCTTCCAGGGCTGAATAGCTAATTTAGCTCATCTTTAGCCCTGCTCATCTCTGGAGCACACATTGTTTTTTTCTTAGAATGCACCCTATTCCTTGATCTCTAGCTGCAAAATGGCAATCCTGCATCCATCAACTCTATGCTGGCATTCATGAAGCTCTTCACACATTTAGGTTTCTTATTTGTGAAGTCCTCTGGGACCCCCCCACATAGACGTAGCTACTACCTCCTCTGCTCCCCCAGCTCTTTATACTTACTGCCGGTAAAATTCTGTCCGTATTGTATCACCACTGCTTGCAATGGGCATGCCTACTACTTACCACTTTTGTCCCCCCAGCAGACAGTTCATTCACCCATCAGTCAAAATGTAGTAAGAGACCAAAGGGCCAGGCACTGTACTAAATACCATGGGTACCTGTAAGTTTTAAAATAACCAGGTCTTCTACAAATCGACTAGTGATGTATTTTCCCCACTCATCTATAAGGTTATTTTTTGGTTTTCTTTTTTATTTCTAATAGTTATTTCTAAGAAATAGTTATATATTTAAAACAGGAATGCTCTGTCCTATGCATTGCAGAGTTCTCCCATTGTTGCAGTTTCTTGTTGTACCTATGGAACATGTTTTCCCTTTATTGTTTCTTCCACTTCCCTTTCTCATCAGCCTTTCTTTTTCAGAAGCTAGCTGGCACTAGAGCTGGGGTGGCATGGGTAAGAAGAAAGGGCGGTGGCAAATGGTCCACATTGGAACCTGAGAGTGGCCTCCTAAAGTAATACAGCAAAGAGAATTGGGCAGATATTGAGCCATTTTTGAATTAGCATCAACGGGAGTGATTAGGGCAGTGGGGGTAGCAGAGGAATTGGTGATAATTTTCATAATGCATGACACATAATAGAAGGTTAATACCCATCTGTTGAAATAAATAAGTGACCGATTGAATGATCCCTTCCATAGAGAATTTTCTTTCCTATAAATCCCAGTAATTGTTAAGGAAATTTGTTATTCATAGGGGATAGAAGTTGAGGTTCATTGCAGTGATCACCCTGTTTCTTCCCTCTCTTTTGCCATGTAACTTTAGAGTGGCCTCCCATGAGGGGTAGGATGACTGTCCCATTCCTTGACAATGGGCTCAACCAAGTGATTTGCTTTAGCCAACACAAAGTCAACAAATTTGATTCATACAGAAGCACGAACATGTCCTCATGCCTTTCTGCTTCCTCTCTTGGACTTCTACTATTGCCAAGAAATTTGCTTAGGCCAAGCTGATGATGGGACAGAGACATATGAAGTGGAGTTGAGTTGCCCCAGTGACCCTAGCTGAGTTCATTTCAGATCAACTAACAGTGAACCCAGGCAAGATCAGAAGAACCACTTACCCAGTCTCTGACCTACAGACTCATGAGAAATAATAAATGATTGCTGACTTCAGCTGCCAGGTTTGGGGGTGGTTAATTATGCAACAACAGCTAGCTGATACAAAACTTATAATTCTCTGATTAAACTACTTTATTAGTTTTTCTGTTTAGTGATTGCAGTAAGTACTTCATCTTTCTAACATTTTGTGTACTAAAAAGAATATCCGGTAAGAGCCAAAGACTTATATGCTTCCATTTCCTAATGTTATAGTCTTAGACATTTATTCATTCAACTATGTGCACAATATTAGAAATACAAAAAAAAAAAAAAAAACGCTTTCATTAAATCAATCATGTTTTAGGGGGAGAATACAGACATGAGCAAATCATTTCCATCTGTGCCATAAGTAATAATAAGAACTATCGGTTATAACCATGATCTCTGAAGCTAAATAACCTGAGTTAAAAACACTGTCTCCATCACTTCCTAACTGGGTGCCCTTATTTAACCTCAACTTTACTTTCATTATCTATACAAAGGGATGGGAATTAATTACACCTACTTCATAAAATGGTTTAGAGGATTGCATGAGTTGACATCTGTAACATACTTAGAACATACTTCAAACGTGGCACTCATAAACTATCATTAAATGCCAGTTATTGCTAATAAATTTTTTTTAAGTATAGATGACTATTAGGATATCTTATAGTTCTGGAATACAACATTCTTGTCTAGCATCACATTTTGTTTAATATAACACATGTTGTAAGTTCCCACTAAATATGGCATTTTATCATTAAAGTAGTTTTCAAAAGAAGTTGGTATAAAGAAGTTAATTCATATGTCATTATGTGTGACAACAGAGGCAAGCTTCATAAGATTATCACAGGATATTCTGGCCCTGTTTAATAGAATTCGAAGTGAAAAGGGACTGTCTATTCCCAGAATTTGTAACATAAAGACCCAAATCATAAGTATGTATTATGCTTGAATAGAGCAGCTTAAAGCCTCCTAAATAAAATTAATAAACACAATAGACACATTCATATTTTCTCAATGTTTAAACAAAGTTACTGACTTCCTTCTATTTGCTATTTTGTATTTCTGGTTACAAGATGCTGTCCTCTGCTGTTTGCTGAAGATTACACCAGGTAAAGTCACCAGCACACAGTGAAATAACATGATAGTTTTGTTTCACCAACCAAATGCCTACAAATCAGGAATCTGAATTCTGTGTGTCCTTAGACAAACCTGCCTTGTTAACACCATGTTCTTCTCCTTCTGGGGCATCTCATTTAATGGCATATGTCCTGTGCAGGCTCAGGTCACTCAGATGGGCTAACTGGAACTGTGACAAAGTGACCGATCCCATTGCTCACTGGGTAATTATTTCCCCTAAAAGAGCTTTCATCAAGAATTTTACTTGAACATACACCCTGTCATTTTTGACATTACCTGGCAACTTCTACTAAATAAATATGTACACTTACAGTTTAATAACAATTTAGTTTGCACTTGTATTTGTATGACAGTTAGCTTGTTTACTAATTATTTCCATTCTCTTTGAGTAAGATCCTTCAGTGATAAATGTGGTGACTCCATTTTCCCACAGGGTTACACATTCACCTCCCGGGATTCAGAGCTGATAACCACAGCCTGCATGCCTGTGATCATCTTAGATGTATTCCCCCATACTACCTACAAGTAATAGCAGAACCGGGAGAATTGGTATTGAGTAGATCTGGGTTCAAAACTCACCTGTGTCATTTACCAAGTATGTGGCTTGAGCGTCACTTTCCCCATCTTTCAATCTCCCAAGGAGTTGTTTTGCGTTGATTGAGTCTGAATCAAAAAATGAAAACCGAGTGACTAATGAAAGGTCATAGAGTGTGAATGGGTAGCTGACGTGGAAAAAGAAATTGTTGCTGCCAAATGAGAAGCTAAACAGGAATGGGAAGCCTTTTCTTTTTCCTTTTGGCTAAATAGCACTGATCCTTCCCTGCTGCTTTGTTTGATAGATTAATTTATTCTGAAAGGCTTTAAAGATATCTGGTAGGTAGCTAGTAATCAGCTTTGAAAAACAAATCATTGGCCTTTCCCTTGCTGTCAAAGTCTCTAAAAAGAAAATTTGCATTTCAAATGGCTTCTAGTTTACTTCAGAACCAGAGGGCAGACTCCTTTGAAGCTATCTAGAGCAACTAGTAAGTGTACTTTTTAATGGCTTATTATTTGATAAACTGTCATTGGCATATAAGGGTAAGAGCTTCAAAAGACAAAGTTATAGTCAACTGCCCGGTAATGTCTTAAGTCAATCAATATAGCATTTATTTAAAAATAGAAACAATGCCATTACACCTCAACAAATCCACATGTTGATGCAATTCATAACTACATCAAAGCTCTCCAAAAAGATGGGGAAATTATAATAAATTACAATCCATGTATAAAGAAAGGCCTTTCCCCTTGCAGATGCTGACATTTAAGATACGTATGAGGGTATGTGCTTAGTACCCAAATAAATGTATAGATGTAGTTCTTTTTTAAATTTTCTAATGCTAAGTGAGAAAATATCCATGTACTATAAAGGGAACAGGAAAGAAAAAAAGAACATTTGGTGTGAACTTGGATATGCCTCTGATGTTCCCTTAGTAAAAATCTCCTTTTTGTCTAATGACATTTCTCATTATGATTAACTCACTTTGTTTAAAACTGTTTTTAAGCCAAGTACGTATTCTGATCTCTCAAAAATAAAGAAAATCAGCACAAAGATCATTAATTAGGGAGCCTGAGGCAGATACATATGTGCCCATCTCCTCCAACATATACACTTCTTTACTGACAAGTATGTAGTGGAGAAAGAAACCAACATGAATGTAGTACTAATGTTTCATGGGCCCCTCCGTCTTTCTAAGAACACTCTGTGAAGTTGAAAAGTGCCACTTGCCCCCCCCCCCCACCGGAACCCTTAACATGCGTTGATGGAAAAGCCCACAACCAGGAGGAAGGAATGTGGAATTGAGTTGTCAAACTGTCCTGGATGTCTTGTACAAACCGAACAGGCCAATTTACTGCAACACTGCCTGGGCTGAAGGCTCTCCTATCTCTGTTGAGATTATCCTCCTGGACCAGCCTCCCTTCCTAGGAGCTTTTCAGTTACTCCTAGATTCCTTCTGATTAGCCTATCCTGGGTAATACTACCGTGTTAATCCTTACCTTGTGACCAGCCTGCTTGGCTAGGGAAAGGAGAGTCTCTTGCCCAGCAATCTGAAAGCAACAGCTTTGTGTGTTTGGTGATATGTCTGAATCCTAGCGCTGATTTGATTTCAATGCCTTCCCCGTTGTAGCTCCAACTCCTGGCTTTCAGGATGAAAACAGGCAGGCTTTTAGGAAAAGGAAAAATAATAATAACTTCTCCCACACAAGCCCTGAGTTTCTTTGCCTATTACTAACCTCCGAGCACTGGGGGTTGCTGAGAAGCTCAGCTGTTCTGGCTCTGCCCTCCAGGTGGCAGCGGTGCCACACCGCAGAGGCTCCAATCCCCTCGTCCCCGACTTCAAGTGTTAACGCAATTGACCAATCAGTGCTAAGATGATGGGAGGTAATTGGGTAATTGTATTTTACTGATCACAAGCAGAGAAAGGGAAAGGAAAAGGGGAAAGAAAGAGGGGTAGAGGACGGAAGGGGACTGCAGTCCGAGAGGAGATTTTGGGAGCTAGGACCCAAAACGTCAGGACGTGGCATTGGCTGAGAGAAAGCCTAGAGCGGCCAGAGCTGCCGCGGGCACAAGNGGGAGGGGGCAGGGGGGGCTGGGAGAGGAGCGGGCGGGAGAAGAAGAGAGTTCAAGCCGAAGTGGATGGAAGGGGACCGGGGTTTCTGCCGCGCAGGGAGCCGCGAGCCAGGGCGATGGCGCTAAGGACGGCGCGGAGCAGCTGCGCTCCCAAGAACGCGTCTCCTCGCGGAGGACCAGCCGTTGTCGAGAAGGTCTGCGCGAAGAGAGACCAACTTGTGGCTCCAAAATGCACCCGACGCAGCTGGAAATGAGATCAAAGCTGCAGTTTCATTCGAGAAGGATGAGAGGAGCCAGCGATTAGGGATTTTTTTTTTTAATTTTTAATCTCCTTCGTTCCATTTTCTATTTTCCTTTTTTCTTTCCTTATTATTATGATTTTTAAATTTGTCTTAACACCCCGTGGGTCCCCTCGCTTCGCCTTCCCCATTTGAAATAAAAGCCCAGTTTGAACTTCTTTCGCCGCGGCGCCCCGGATGCGCTGCCCGCTGATGGAGGATAAGGGGACCCCGGGGCTGGCAGGGGCCACCGGCGAGGGAACGCGTCACGCGTCTCCCCCGTGATCCCGGCCCTGATCGCGGAGTTCTGCAACACCTGGAGGATCTGGACCGGGTGCCGGGGGTGGGGGCGGGGACAGAGGAAACGAAAGCCACCCCGAGCCTTAAAAAAAAGAAGAAAAAAAAAGTCGAGGGGGGGAGGAATGGGTTTCTTCTTGACAGCTGACGGAGCCTTGAAATTTTCCTCCACTACCTCCGCCCCCGCCCCCGCCCCCGCCCCCCGCACTCCATTTAACGTGAGATTATGAAATTGCAGAGGCGGTGGAGGGAAGGAGACAGGATATAACAGGGAGTTTGGAGGGAGAGGGGAAGGTGGCTGGCCGGGTGGCTGAAATCAAAAATCCAATTGCGCACTGGGTTGTGATGAGAAATCTAATCAGATCTTTGGAGAAGGGGCCGGCCGGAAGGCTGGCGTATGGGGCGAGTTGACCCCCAAATTCTTCGAAGGGGGAGCTGGGGGTGAGGAATCAACGATGTAAACGGAGACTTTTTTGGTGGCGGTGGCGGTTGGGTGTCTTGCAAAAATGAAGGATGCGGGACGCAGCTCTCTCTTGGAACCTAACGCAGTGGATAAACTGATTGTGCAAGAGAAAAGGAAGAAGGAAGCTTTTTCTTGTGAGACCTGGATCTTAACACAAATGTGTATGTGTGCACACAGGGAGCCTTGAAAAATGAAATAAACCTGTGTCAGACCCACGGGGCTTGGTGTGTTCTGACATAAATAAATAATAATAAAACAGCTGCCCCCTCTCCCCAAAAGGATGATTGGAAATGGAGAACGGAGGATCCACAAAGAAAAAGTATGTTCGTTTTTCTCTGTAAGGGAGAAAGTAAAACAAGGAGATATTTTTGGAATTGAAAGTTTGGGGCTTTTTTTTTAGGAAAGTAAAGACCTGCTATGGTGGTGTTTTCTTTTCTTTTTGAATTTCCCACAAGAGGAGAGGGAATTAATAATACATCTGCAAAGAAATTTCGGAGAAGAAAAGTTGACCGCGGCAGAATGAGGCATTGATTGGGGGAGAGAAACCAGCAGAGAGCACAGTTGGATTTGTGCCTATGTTGACTAAAATTGATGGATAATTGCAGTTGGATTTTTCTTCATCAACCTCCCCCCCACCTTTTTTTTTTTTTCTTTTTGGTGTCAAGATCATGCGTTTTCGCTTGTTCTTAACCACCTGGATTTCCATCTGGATGTTGCTGTGATCTGTCTGAAATACAGTGAGTGATCCCTATTTTCCTATTTTATTGCTGAAGAAAATGCCCTTTAATTTAGCATTCCTTGTTCCTTGATCCCCTCATCCCCTTCAGTGGGATTCTTAAAGACCTGGCTATTGGGGGTCAGAAAATTGGGAGAGGGTGGCCCAGGCATCTGTTCCATCAGGTTGTGCTCACCAGTAAGCCGGTTTGCTAGAATGATGCAGGTTGTCTGCGTCCTGGGCAAACGCCTTTGCAAATGTTCACCAGGAAAAAAAAAAAAAATCTCCCCAAGAAAGCCGCTGCAGTGTGGGGTGCCTGTGCTGTGTGATTGACACTCTCAAATGTGTTTAAGTTGCATGGCAGCCCTGGAGTTAGAGGCACAAATGTTTAGCCATTGGAAATCGAAGGGACCCAATTTAATTTCATTATCCAACCTGACATTGCAGATCAACAGAATGTATTAACACAAAAATATGATAATAAACCAAGCAGATGAAGGATGGCTTCTGGGGGGTAGGTGGGTGGAGGGAGGGAGAGTGGGCATGGGGGAGGAAGTGGTGGAGAGAGGTGGCTGCACTTTCCCCCTCTCTCTTGCATACACATGCTCAAATGTGGTCTTCAGATTACCTTGGTTCTCCCCAGTGCTAAGAATGGGAAGGAGGACCCACTTCTTTTCAACCCCACCCCCTTCAAACTAACCACTTCTTAGGATAACAGAAAGGCTGTCCAGAGATTGAAGGTGGCTTGGGCAGTTGTCTTGGGTTTTGCCAGAAACCCTCCCAACATCCCCAAGACAGGGCTCTTGAGAAAAAGGCAGAAATGTAGTGTCCTGGGGTAACTTAGATAAGGAGCTAAAGAAAAGGTCTGTGTGTTGAGCACCAGTGCTTCTCCTGTGCCAGCTTTGTCTTGGGAGAGAGAGGCCAATAAAGAAAAATAAGGGAAGGTTGAAAATGCTTAGAGAGCCTGGAGGGCCTGTAGGCTCACCCCTCTTTCCATCTCCTTCCTCCCCCATATCTTCCAGGGTCATGGAGCTGGCTTTTTTTTTTTTTTTTTTTTTTTTTTTATAACAGAACTATTCCTCTTCATCCTTCTATATTCCTCTCTGGGGCCTTCTATCAGAATCAGAGACTCATATAACTTTAGAGCCAGAAGACTCCTCAGAGATCTCATGCCAATAAAAGAAGGAAACTGAGGCTTAGAGAAGCTATAACTCTGCTTCATGGCCAAACCCTGGGAGACAGGTAACTCACATAAGCCTTTAAATAGCAGAAAAAAGTCAGTTTGGGATCCAAGCTGGACAAGAATCAACCCTACATAGCATGGCTTCCTCTGTCCCCACAACTACCATTTTTATCCGGAAGGGTCAAGGAAGGAACCTGTCCTGTAAGCTTGACATAAACTCTGGCCACTCTGAACCTCAAGAGTGGCCCATCTCCAATATCCATATCCTTTCTTAAGACTTTTTTTTTTTTTTAACTAGCAGAGCTTAGATAACCCTAGTTTTAATACTACTTAAAAAAAAATTTAAAAAAAAAGATCCCCAACTCTGATGTATCCCAAAGGAGATAAGAGGCTGAAATCTCCTGGGCCCCTCCTTGGTGTTGGGCACATTTAATCTGGTGAGTGGTGGTCCCTGGAGAGTCATTAAGAACCCTGGAGTTAGATTTATATTAGAGAGGTGATAATAGAAACCAGAAACACCCTTGCTAAAAGCCTCTGAGTCTGTTCTTACACTCACATCATCTATTCTTATCCTTTTCATTACTCCTTAACTAAACTAGCCTACAGCTGAGCACTTCTTTAATTTATTTTTCTGGGCACATGTTTCCTGTTGGGACACAGATCAGCCAATACATTTATCAACCTGTGAAAATAATCGTGCAGCATTTTTTTTTCTTCCCTGAGCTCCTTGTAGGCTTCCGCACGTCTTAGAATTCCTTGCAGGTTGGTTGGTTGTTTGCTTTTTTATTTTGTTTTTTACGTGACCACATTTAAGTCACTGCTTGCGATCATAGATTGATTCAAGTTATCCCAAGTTCCTGTTACGTTGCAACTTAGCACAACTGACAAAAGAGGGGGGGAAGTACTTTGTTTTTACTGCTCAACTCTGGACATCACCTGGGAACCCCCCCCCCCAGCCTTGCAGTCAGCCTGGCTTCTGCTAATCAGTGGAGGTCTGTCTCCCTTTCTTGTTCTTTTCTTTCTTTCTTTCTTTCTTTCTTTCTTTCTTTCTTTCTTTCTTTCTCTCTCTCTCTCTCTCTCTCTCTCTCTCTCTCTTTCTTTCTTTCTTTCTTTCTTTCTTTTTTTGTGTGTGGGGGGGTTCTTTTTGAATTCAAAACGTCTTCACTGCTACTCCAGTTAGACCTCAAAGTACATTCCTCTCCTAAACATTGTCAGCTCCTCTCGGTACCCTCCACACTCGCACACATGCAAACTTTTCTGAGAAAGAGAGGGAAGAAGGCAAGGGGATAGGGGTGGAGGATGGAGAGAGAGGGAGAGAGAGAAAGAAGGTAGAGATATGTTTAAAGTTGTGGGCTGAAATGTGTCCTCCCACTCATCTCCACTTAAACATGTTCTTCGGCTCTAGAGAGGATGGAGCATCTAAGGATGGCATCATTTTTCTTGCTGGTGAATCACTTCCCCAGCACTACGGTTAGGGACGCATTGCCCAGCTTGGGGTTTAGCTCCTTTTGTTTGGCATTTGGCATTGGCCTGGTTTTTAAGCAACTTGCTCATGGATTGATGAAATAAGTTTGACCATGCAAGACCAGGAAAGTTACCTAATTTCAGCTTATTTCAGGACCAAGGTTGGTGCCCATTGAGTGACATTTGTGAGTAGATAGTTGTATACTTGGATTCTGCTGAGGGCCGTAGGCCCAGAAAGCTGCTGGGTTTTCCAAGTTTTGAAGTTACTTTTTCAAATATCTTCCCACTCTCATTTAATCACTGCGCCCTTTGGGCAATAATTTTAATTTCTCCGACCCTCAATTTTCTCATCTGCATAATGGGAATGATAATGTCAACACATTAGAATGGTTTTGTGAATTAAAAAGTAATATTAATGCAAAGCCCCAGGCATAATAGGCCCTCTAAGGAGGGCTGTTTGTTATGGTTGTTCTTGGATTAATTTGGATTAACTTCCTGGGAAATAATACAGGCTGGCTGAGCACTTTACCAGTTCTAGTGGCTACACTCGAAAACTAGGGAATGTGTACCTGACCTCACAGGAGTTGCCAGATTCTTCTTTTGACATCTTATCAGGACAGATTGGCTGCAATATATCATTTTAGATGTGAAATACTGCTTCCAGCCAGAAGCTGAAAAATCAAGATTTTCTCCTTAAAGTATAGAAACATAAATCTCAGCAAAAATAGCACTTGAGAGAGATTTTAGGGGAAAATAATGCTGTTGTGTGTACTTTTGGTCAAACAGTTGCATATGATAGCTCTTATATATTCAATGTATAATTTTAGCCGTATATTACAGTGTCTGGCTCTGGAATGCTCCAAAGAGAAGCAGATTTCTAGGCAATTATATAATTCAAAGCAGATAGTGTAAAATTCCATTACTAATTTTAAGGACCCCAAGTCCACAATTTGGATGCATAATCTTCCTAGATATAAGGAATCCTATGTTTGTTAAACCTCTTTTGTGATAGGATAAAGGCCTGATAGAGTGTATGAAATCAAGATTTCAGGTAGACATAATTGTCTTATCGTTTGCATGTGCTAGTCTCCCAACACCAACTTGCCAGGTTGGTTTTCTGAGGCAGCCAGTTATGGTCATTGCACATAACTTCATTGTCTACAACAGCAGCCCTGTGTTCTGTCCGCTTCCTCAATATGTTTCCGGAGACCTGTTCTCCCTTGGAGGGAAAAAGAGTCCTACTGTTTTAATTATTGTTATTCTTGATATCACATCTGTGGATGATAACAAGACAGGCTGAGGAATTGCCCATTGGAATTTTACAGTGTGGCTTTTCAATTAGGAAAACAATTTGAAATCTATGTTTATTTTGGAAAAGCATTCTAAAGCTAATCATTTTCACTGATCTTAAGAAGAGATGGAAATCATCTATGGAAGTTCTTACCATTTCATGAATTTTACTTTTTTGTGTGCTCCTTAAAGGTGACTGAGAAATTTGGTAAACTTGGACCCTGGCCCCATAAGTGAACATGGATATTCAGTTTTTCACTGGGTCATGTGTGTTACATGCACCATTTCTCTCTGAGTCTGTTTGCTCATCTGTAAAACAGGGGTAATAACACCCAGATAGAACTGACTACCATGAGGAGGAAATCAGATTGCATATGATGTGCACAGTAGGCGTTCTTACATGCACATTTAAATTGAGCATCTATGATTTTAGTGTGAGTGATGCATAATTTGCAAGTAAAAAATAACTGATATGGTCTGGTTTAGGGAAGCAGTTTATCTAAGTTCATGTTGGTGTAGATTTTAAAAAGGAGAAATGCATTAATAAGGTTGGAGTAACACAAATAAGTACAATAATTTTTGGTAAGATCCTGTACTTTTTTTTTTTTTTAATCACCAGGTGCTCATCATGACAAGGGCCCTTCTAAATCCCCATCACCTATTTCACCCATCCCCCCTCCCCAACCCCCCTCTGGTAACCATCAGTTTGTTCTCTTATAGTTAAGAGTTTGTTTCTTGGTTCCCCTCTCTCTCCCTCTCTCCCCCCCTCCCCCTCCCTGTTTTTGCTCATTTGTTATGTTTTGGTAAGATCCTACACTTTTAAAACATATTTGAATGTGCTTTAGTGAATGCTATTCCCTCAGGGAATATTGAAACATGCTTTGTGAATTGTGGAAAATATCCTCTGTGTCCATGTAAACTTTCTTTAGATTACTGTATAATACAGATATAAAAAATTAATGATTTATAAATGGTGTCTTGGAAGATTCTCCAAGGGGATCGGGAATCTCTTCCATCTTACTTTTCTTCAAAATGATTTCTCTGGAGAAATGTAAATTTGACAGTTGAAACTTGGTTGGGCAGATTTTATGGCTGAGGCAGTGTGCTTGTAACACTCTCTGATGGCAAGGATTTTATTTGTTCTTTGGCATGTTCTCAGCACCTCAGAAGAGTGTCTGATAAATAGTGTGCATGCAGTAAATATTCTTTGAATGACTAATTGAATTTAGTTTGAGACATCCCCTCCAAAAAACTCAAATGCTTGTGTATCTGCATGTTTGCACCTGCATGCAGGAACACACATACATGCAAGAAACGTGGCTTTCAGGAATCTGTAGAAGTTCAGTGAAAAATACCAGTGGGTGTAGTGTGTGTGTGTGTGTGTGTGTGTGTAGTCATATTTGTATACACACACACACACACACACAAATATTAAGCACCTATTGAATGTCTTCCTTATGTTGCAAAAGCTGAGGTCTGAAAGTTAGGTGATACACTGTATTTTTCCTACTCTTGATATTACCAATACCAAACTGTAACAATTTGTATAAGTCATTTTACCTCTCTTTGGTCAAGCTTATAGTTTCCTCTATTAAATAAAGGTAAAAACTAAGATGCCTTCAATCTAAGATTTTAGGATTCTGAATTCGTAATTGACCACCTAGGGATTCAGGATTCCTAGGAACTGAAAATATTAATCCCTGATCTCAGGATACTAGTTGTTAAAATGTGAAATATAGTGTTCTGGGAGGAGAGCAGAATCGCTGTTACTGTGGCAGGTAGGGTAAAAAGGGGAAGGAAATCTCCAGTGTTTGTAGGGGAAATATAAAGTGATTTGAAATAGACAAACATTGCATTCCACCTTTGTTTCACACCTGTTAGCTGGTGGATCCTAAGTAGCAATTAACCTAGCAATATCTCCGTTTCCTCAACTATAAAAATGGAAACAATTTTTTATGCAGCTATTTTGGGATCACTGAGTTGTCTACATGTTTGGCACATCATCAGTATACAATAAATGTTAGCTCACTTTCTTTTCATTAAAATCCTTGGTTTTTTTCGCAGAAATGAAAACATTTAACTGAAAGTTTTGTGAGTGTTCTGCTTTATATTTATACTGAGTATGTAAATGAATTTTTTGCCAACTTTACTATCAAAGTTGGTAATATTATTTTTGATAATGTTTTCCAGTGTCAATCATATTTATAATGAAGTCTAAAATGATGAAAAACTTGTGTAAGATTAATTAACTTATTTCAACTTTGGCATAAACTGATGGCAGATTTCTATGCTTATGGAAGCTTTTAACACTTATGGAAGTTGTGAGTATAATTTCTTAATAGCAACAGTAACTACCGTTTATTTATTGAGCATTGGCTATGCATCAGGCACTATGTCGAAATTATGTATTTTTCTGCTCTTCACCTAGGGAACTGAAACACAAAGAGCCTAAATAATTTGCCCAAGATCATATAGCAACTAACCAGTGGAGCTGGAAGTGTATGCTAATTTTCTTCTGACTTTAGAGCCTGAGATGAGAATCAGTAAATTCAGACTTGCTCACTTGGTAACAAATAAACACACTAGCTCACCGTCATCTAGCCTAGTACTCAGTTTCTGAATATTTTAATTGAGATTGAGATGGCTACAGTCTCCTCTTTCCCTATTTCTTGGAACAAAGGTTATACCAAGATGCTTAGGTCACATATACATTGCATATCTTTGTCAGTCTTCAGCTATATCCAAGTGTGACCCGAAGTGAAAAACGGGCAACTGAGAAGCACTTAGGAAAAATTGTGCTAACTCACTCAACATACTAGCAGAAAAGCTTTACAAAATGCTGTGAGATCATCTGGAAATTCAAAGTTGTATGAGAAATAAGGTCAACGCTAATATTGTTTGGTGTTTAGTTACAGTATCCTACGAGAACCGTCGGTGCTCCTAATGGTGGGCACTGAATGCCTGATCTCGGCTCTCATCACCAGTAACCTGTCCGCAGCACTGGACACCAGCACCGCCTCTAGCTCTCTGAAAACTTCCAGAGGATTGAGGTGCTGCTTACTGTTCCTCCCTTTATTAATTTCACTCATCCTCCTCCAGTCCTCCTGTTCTCTCCTTAAATGTTGAGGGCTTCCCCCTTTGAATTTACTCTATGTTCTATCTGTCTGCATTCTTAAAACACGTCAGCTGGGCTTATTTTGAGAGATGACACTGAAATCCTTGGCCTCAACCGCCTTGTGGGTTCCTTAATCTCCATTGCCAGCAAGTTCCTACTCACTTATCTGGTCTCCTGTAGACCTTACAAACTTAATAGGCCAACTATAACTGATTATTTGCCCTCCAGAAGTCTATATATTTTCAGTTTCAAATGATATCAATCTCTCTTTCACTTCCCTCATATCCAGTGACTCATCAAATCACTCGTCAATCTCTTCTCCGTCTTAAACTCAGCTCTCTTGTCCCTCAGTCCAGATGCCACTGTTTCTCTCCTAGATGTCTTCCGATGACGCCAACTTTTCTCCAGTGTAGTCCATTATTCATTCATGCTTTAAAAGGATTATCCTAAGAAATCAAGCTGAACATCCCTTCTAGAATCTATAAATACATTTATAGAATAAAATCAAAATTCTACTCTTGATAATACGGTCTGGCCAGCCTATTCATGCCTCTCTTGTCCGCCTGCCATACTGAATATTTTATTCCTCTGGAGATACTCTAGGCTAGTTTTGGCTCAAACTCTGTGAGACCTAATCCATGTTTCTAGGATATATTCACAGTTCAAATCTCACAGCCAGTTACCTCCTCTGGAAAAACCTTTCCCAGCTTCCCTAGACCCGCTGAGTCCCCCTCTCCTCTTTACATCTGCATTTTGGTCATAGATCTGTAATAGTTTGTTTTTTTTTTTTTTTAGATTTTATTTATGTATTTATTTGAAGGAGAGAAAGAGAGAGAGCATGAGTGAGGTGAGAGGCAGAGGGAGAAGCAGACTCCCTGCTGAGCAGGGGGCCCGATGTGGTTGTGGGGCCCCATCCGAGGACTCTGGCATCATGATCCACCTGAACCTCCCAGGTGCCCCAGCAGCTTTTATCACTGATATAAAAACTGTTTGCTTGGCTAAAACCCACAAGATGGTGCCTTTTTTTTAAGGATATGGACCTCATCATAACTCATCATATCCCATATCTAACATATCTCACAGGAGTTCTCAAGCAGTTTGGTAGTGCCAATAAATGAGTGGACTGGTCTAACACGTCCTTAGGGTGAAGAGTTTCCTCCAGTTTAGTTGATGGTGTAAGGCCATTGTTTTTCCAATATTTCCACCATTAGGATACCTTTTATTTTATTTTTTCCTTTTTAGGGACCCGGTGTTTCAGATCTACTTCGATTAATGAATACATTGCAACTTGTTTCTCCATTCTTCCTAATTGGAACATAGACTTGTCAATCACCGCTCTCAAAACAACCCAGATAAATATTGTTGCCATGACCTGATATAAACTGAGCCAAAAGAAAAGGAGTTTTAATTACTGTAGTCAATTATATGAGTACAGGCATGATTTGAATCAGATTTTTAAAATATTGGTAAGTGCTGTTTTTGAGGATACCAGTTTTGAAAGTCGTTCTATAAATATATTTTAGCATGAATTTTAGACTCTAATTTATAGCTGCTCATCGTAGGCTCACTGCAGGTTTTGCAGTGCAGACTCCTGGATGGCATTGTTCACAAAGAATATTATTTACAAAAAGGAAGGTGTTCCTTGAAGTTAGACCCCACACAAGCTAACAGAATTCCATGAAGTGGGCCTTTTTACTCATGAATGACTACTGGAAAGAGACTATGCCTTTTAATTTTGGATATTGCCCAAACATGGACTCATGCAGTGGAAGAATAAAAAAGATGGTCTCTTTAGTAATAAATGCCTGGATTAAAAAATTTGGTGAGCTGTAGCCTTTTTTTTAAAGATTTTATTTATTTGACAAGGAAAGAGAGAGTACAAGGAGGGGGAGCAGCAGGCAGAGGGAGAAGCAGGCTCCCCGCTGAGCAGGGAGCCTGATGTGGGACTTGATCCCAGGATCCTGGGATCATGACCTGAGCCAAAGGCAGATGCTTAACTAACTGAGCCGCCCAGGCACCCCTATAGTCACTTTTTACAACATGTGAGCAGCTGATTTTATGGAGCTTGGTTCATTTCAGGAGATGTTCTGGCATCATGCTTTAAGACAGTGCCTCCTTTCTCTCCTAAGAAACAGCAGAAGACAGTGGACTAGATTTTTTTTTTAAGTGTTAAATGGTAAGACACTAATTATGGTTTTATTTTATTCTTCAATCTTTGACTATAAATAAATGGCTTGAATATGTTGAATTAGAACATTTCCATTACCTTTAGTCTATTTTTTTTATCTTTTCTTCTAGTCTTAGATCCCCACCCCACCCCCCGAGTTTAGAGATTACTATTGTTAATCTCTAATAATAGTAAATAAGAGAGCATTAATTGTAGTGTTTCTCAGTGCTTTTTAAATCTACCTGTCCCTTTGAATCTTCTCAACGGTTTGGTCCCAGAATTTCCAAAGCAATATTCTCTGTTAACTACACCCTTTGTGATAAAGCATCAGGATCTGGTGTATGTGGTGGGGATGGAGGGAGGAGTGGTGTGTAAGGAAAGGTTTCTTTAGAAGAGAAAGTTCTATATTTGGCCTCTGGCTCTTGCCAAATCATAAACTGCTGAGACAACAGTTTTCTTGGAGGGGTCCATTTGTTTGTTTTATTCAATCAATTTTGTCCAAGTCACTGTCTGGAATGTGGGAGAATTTAGCCATTCAATTATATTTTCTTATTTGTTGCTATGGTGGGTATATGGGGTGGGGATGGGTTTCACAGATTAAAAAACAGTAAGGTCTCTTTCTTATGACTAATACTGTCCTCTAATTATTAAAAATCATCTGTTATTTTGATGTGGTCCTGCCTTAGAACAAATTGATTGATTTGTGATGTTTTAATACATATCCTGTTGTTGATACAACTGATCCTTTCATAGGGTTTTTTGAGTCTAAGAAATATAGTAGTATTCTCAGGACAATAGAAAATTTTCTTGAGCCAATGACTTGATGGTGAGAACTTCAGTAACTAAGTGTGTGTGTGTGGGGGGGGGAGGTTAAAAAAGGTGCATGTCCTTTGAAAATGTAGACATGAATGGTTTAAAATGAAATGNATAGAAAATTTTCTTGAGCCAATGACTTGATGGTGAGAACTTCAGTAACTAAGTGTGTGTGTGTGGGGGGGGAGGTTAAAAAAGGTGCATGTCATTTGAAAATGTAGACATGAATGGTTTAAAATGAAATTATTTACAATTGAATGGTTTACAGCTGAATCTGAGCCAGAGCTCAGATTGAGCTGATTTCACAACCTCAGGTGAGAGAGAGGTTGGGGGGCCGATGAAGGGAGAGGGGAACTGAGAGATTGATTGAGATTACTGTGAACCTGGCTGTTCTGATCTGAGCAGAGAGAATGCTGATAGTTTCGTTAGCCCATCTCTAGAGGGACTCATCCGGACAGGGAGCAGAGCATGTGTGTGGGTGAACGAGTTCAAATGCATTATGGGAATACGCCAGGGTACTCGGCTTTCTTCTGACTGGAAAGGCAGAAAGTCAGAAGCCACCCTAAAAGAGTTAACATGTACATGGTGGTGTTCAGGAAGGCAAGAATGGAACTATGAGGGCTTTCTCTGTATTGTTTGAATGTTGCCATGGCAATAGTTTCCAGCAGAAGTTACATGTTTTTCAATTCCCCCAAAGCAGCAAACAGCCTTTCCTCTCCTTCTCATCCTCCCTTCATCCCTCCCTATCTCCTCCATTCTTGGTCCTTATCTCCTCCAACTTTCCCTCCTCCCCTGTCCTTTCTTTTGTTTTCTCTTTCTCAACTGTTCTCCATTAACAACAAAAATATTCCAACTCCAGGAGGTCGCTCTTAGGCAGAAAGTGAGTCAGACATACAGCCTTCTATCCGGGTTTCTGTTTCCCCCGTCTGTTTACGCATTAAAGACCTAATTAGACGGAAGCTGTGGATGGAAGCAGGGTTGGGGCTTTCCCTGTTGGTAGGACATAGAACATATTATAATGGTTGGTGTTGTGGTGATATGTTAATTGGATCGCTCCAGGCAAGTGCAGAGCAGCAGTCTCTGACAATTAGAAAGAACAATGACTTTACTATGAAGGAGCCCACTCTCTTAACCAGTGGAAGGATTAGCATGCATTGCAGGTCTCTGGAAGGTTCCTGTAGACCCCAGGAGAGATCTGCAGTTGGAAATGCCTCCTGTCTCTTTAAAGCCAGGCTGCCGCCTCTCCTGCCTCTCCTTTAGCTTATTTTACTGCCAAAGAAAAAGAAGTGGGGGGAACGGTGAGAGATCTGGTTTTGTGGGTGGTGGGGGACCCTGTCGCATGCAGACCTGGGCCATAGGATATATTGCAGGGATGTGAGGAAGAAATCCTTGCCTGCTTAATGCACGTGTCCAGTGAATTGTGAAATGGGTCTCATTAGAGCCTTTCATATCCCGGCATGTGCCAAAGTGCTTTGCCGGCACAGCGCCATCACTTTAGGGCCATCCCTGCTGCTGTCCGCTGCAGCCAAGAAGGGACAGAGGCTCTATCTGTATTAAAGGCTCCAGTCCCATTGCTCTCTGTCTACTGTTCATTGTAAGGCGCCTCTGGGCCTTTCCGTCTGGCCAGGGATGAGGCGCAACTCATCCCCTAGGTGTTTGCAGAGAGGAAACATGAAGGATTTGAGCATCACTGATGGGTTTGAGGCAGCAGTGCTGACCGACCTCCAGAAGTTCCCTCCCTTTTCTCTAGAACTTTTCCCTCAGAGCTGCCATATGCTGGGTGCTAACTATGTGTCGGGCACTCTGCATATCTCTTATCTAGAACATCTGATGGGTTCTACAAGGTAGTTGATATAAAAGCATAGATGTGGAAGCCAAATCAAATTGAGCCCTCTTCTTGGATCTGTGACTTTCAGTAATTAACTTACTCTTTTGAACCTCAACTTTTTCATCTGTAGCATGGGAATAAATATAGTATGGACTTGTGAATTATACTTGAAATAATGTATGACAACCTTGAAGCAGAATGTTTGCAATGAGAAACATTCAAGCCCTTATTTGTGAAAATGTGATTTTTTTCATATAACAATATTATGAAATAGTCATAAGGCACATACCTCAGGCAGAACAAAATTAAAAATAATTAAGGGCAGAACGTTTAATGAAAAAAGAAAAGTAGTTTTCGAAGATGGGTTTCTGAATTGGAAATGGTGAAGTTTCTGATATTTTTGGTATAACTCAGTTTGGAAAGCAGAATAGATAGAATGATTGAAGTAAACTTTTTTGCATTCATTCTGGATAGATGATTCTCATCCATCCATTTAGGATCTTTTGTTTGTTTTTGTGAGATTNATAATGTATGACAACCTTGAAGCAGAATGTTTGCAATGAGAAACATTCAAGCCCTTATTTGTGAAAATGTGAGTTATTTTCATATAACAATATTATGAAATAGTCATAAGGCACATACCTCAGGCAGAACAAAATTAAAAATAATTAAGGGCAGAACGTTTAATGAAAAAAGAAAAGTAGTTTTCGAAGATGGGTTTCTGAATTGGAAATGGTGAAGTTTCTGATATTTTTGGTATAACTCAGTTTGGAAAGCAGAATAGATAGAATGATTGAAGTAAACTTTTTTGCATTCATTCTGGATAGATGATTCTCATCCATCCACTTAGGATCTTTTGTTTGTTTTTGTGAGATTAATCTCTTGGGCTTTGAGTCAGTTTTGATGCCTTAGATTGGAAATAAGAAGAAATAATGCTGTTAAAAAAAGAAAAAGAGAGAGAGAGAGAGTCTTTATTGACATATACAATTGAAAAGTCCTACATAAAGTTCAGGTATGGTTTGATCCAGATACTAACAATGTCATAGGGACTCCTGATTTATTTTCTCTCAAATTCTCATAGCTCAGCCTTCTGCCATGGGCCATTTTCACCCTTAGACTATTGTTTTGCATTCCCTAACTTATTCACCAAAGAAAAATTCACAATTTGGCTGCACAATTTCCTTAAGACATCCTGAGATCTAAGCTGACTGGACTAGCTTACGTTATTTGCCCACTCATTGACCCATCACTGGCTTCAAGGGAATGGAGCTGACAGTCAAATGCATACGCAAATGGAATTCAAAAGCTATCAAGAGACAAGGGGAATTAGGTGCTAAAGAGATAATCACAGATAAATACCATAGGTCCAATAGTGGAGAGTGGGAAGGATGAGTTGTTATACTTCACACTGTAACTTGCCACAAGGGTTAATTGTGTTCATACTTCTCTGTGATGTTACATTGTATGCAAGTATTACAGTTTTAATAACCACCTAAAGAGTTTTGTTCTTCCTGAAAATCATCTGGCTGTAGCTATCAATTTTTTAGAGAAACAATTTCATTTGCCTTCATGCTATTTTTGCATTACTCCTTTCATGTCTTAAGAACAGGTTCTTGTTTTTGAATGGGAGTTTACATGCTTTTCTGGAAGTGTGGAAACAAAAGCAAAACCAAAAGAATCCTCTTCAGAAAGTAACAATTCCTTGGTAGAGTTTCTTTAAACTGCCTCAAACACCCATGTTCCTGGACATCTGCATGAGCCAAGACTGTGCTTCTGTCCAGCTTTGATTTCATCCAATTTGTGACCGCAAAGATCTCAGTAGTGACATAGTCCATCCCTGAACTCTCCATCCTGCCTACCCAGAGATAGTAATCCAGGCAATATGGCACAGTGTCCTTTGCTTCTTAATAGGCAAGTTGGAAGAGATGCTTATCTGGGCTTTGGATACAAATCGTTAATACCATCTATTCAAAGCACATGATGGCTTGCCAAGTTCAAGGACTGGGAACTATCTCTTTTGTAGTCTTCACGCTGTGTGTACTGTATTATACACACTATGGACACTTTATTCATACTTACATAGTGGCACGCTCTGAATTGAGAATTCAAGCAAGTCCAAACGTTTCTCGTGAGAGCTGGTGGAGAACAAAATGCTGGTAGAGTAGGCTGTGCCTAGAAATTTACAATAGTGAAGAAGATACCAGTTTATTGACCACCTTTTCTATGGTATAAATTGTAGCGGGTTATTTTTCACATTTTATTTCATTGTATCCTTAACAAAAACCACAATAATAATATTAATAGTAACAATGCCAAAAATGCCAATAAAAGTGACATTTATTGAATGATTCCTATGTATAGACCCTGTTCCAAATGATTTACCTTTGTAATGACATGGAATCCATAAGTAAATAAGTATTTTTTTTTTTTTAGACATGAGTAAAGAGAAGTTTGGATAGCCTCAGTTGATATATCCATGTCACAAAGCTAATAAATGACACAGCTCTGCCTTGAAATTCTGGTCAGCCCTATGGTTTTTCTGTTTTGCTAGGCTGCCTCTCATTTGAGACCACATCATCTAAACAACAACAACAAAACACCACATAAACGTGGCTTCTTTAAGTTTAAAGCAATCAGAAAACCAAAGACCTGCAACTCTTTCCTTTAACCTCACTTGCTTTTTAAAATTTTTTTTTCCCCTGCGTTCTCAGCTTCGCCAATCTGTTGTAGTGTTTTTCGGCCTCTAGTTAGGTTGACAGCAGTTGCCAAACCACAACTCTGGATTTTTGAAAGTAAAACTTTTCCTGCACCGTTTGTTTTAAATATGTCAACCATTTGAGATCACCTCAAGTAAACCACACGGGTGTTGTAGGAGGCCGTGTGGTTTGTCTGATGTTGGGAAGAGTCAGGAAACCTTTCCTACCCCAGTGGTCCCCAGCAACTTGGAATACCTCAGCAGATACTTGGAGTTGGCGGGCCTTGTTGCTGACGATGGGGTGATACCACTAGTCACAGCCCTAGCTGGGTACAGCCATACTACGGATTTCTTGTCTCATTTGTAACCATCAGAAGACATCCTCCTCCATATGTAGGAAGGGGAGATTGGGCCCTTTCCTCCAGAGCCTCTAAGACTCTTGACTCTCTCAGGCCAGCGTGGTATGTGGGAGATGCTGAAGGGGAGATAACTCCGGGACTCTGTTTTTGCTGCCTGTCCCAAGAAGCTACTGCACAAAATTGCTGTCCTCAGCTTACCCAGGCACTGGGCCAGTTAGGAGGCAGTGCCCCAAACCAGTTTCCTTACTCGTTCGCTATATCACACTTTCTTTTGCTTATGAGACAGACACTGCAGCAACACAGACAGCAGACACATGGACTGATGTTGCAGGATTTAGGGACACAAACACTTGCTCCCTATGTGCGCGCGCACACACACACACACACACACACACACAATCCCCACCAGTTTATCTTCGCGTTCTGAATTCCCACCTGACTTCTGAGGGGCCTCTTGGAGCCACGTGCCATTCATCTTTCTCTATGACTCAAGATAGGAGAGAAAGAACGGCATACAGGGGCATAGGCTGTGGCTTCAGGGCACGGTTTGACATCTGAGAATTATTCTCCTTATTGCCTACTGTCTATTTGACCCAATATCTGCTGTTTAAAGAATATGAAGTGACTTTAATATCAGTTGTGGCTTCTTATCCCCAAATCTAATACTTTTTAAAAACAAACAGAAGAGGCTTGGTGCTTTTTGCTATTTTATGATATCTGAACTACCGCTTTTCATCCCTTGGGGCTGGAGAGACAGAGTGGTACTTGCTTCATGTTGTCTCTAGAATATGCCCCTTTCCAGCCCTAACTCAGGCTTTTAGCACTTCTCAGGCCCAGATAACTATAATCATGCCCTGATTTGCCCTTCCTCTCCTCATCCACCTTTATCACCAGTTATCTTCCGAAGGCATTGCTGTTCTCCTCCAAGCAAACCCTCACTTGTAAAATAAATACCAGACCCTGGAATCTGGCATTGCTCCAGAGGGCCCCCCCAACAGCTCTTCTCTCAATTTCAGTACGTATTTCTTAGCTATACCATATTGTTTCCATTTCCTATTTACTACTTTGTATGGGCGATTGTTCTATGTGCCTATTATTTGTTTCCCCACCTAGAGTGAAGGCTTCCTGAGGTCAGCCCCTTGACTTGCACCTCTGTGCCCTTGCCTCCATGCCTTTCACAGGAGGGGATACTCAATACATCTTCGTAATAGAAAAAAATTGCTTCATAAGCTTCCAACTGCTGATCTTTAAAAAATTAAAAAATATTTTAAAAAAGCATTGCTTTGTTTTTCATTAGTTTCTCATCATTTTTCCTAATAGATGGCTTCATAGACTCTACTTGGGGCTAGGCAACCTTCTCTGTTAGGGGCACTCACCTAGCAGCATGTCATCTTTGTAATAAGAAGAGCTTTGTTTAGCTGTTTCCTGTAGGATCCCTTAAGAGAGCTGCTATTCGGAGAGAAGCAATTCAGGGCTCTAGGTTTCCCACGGCTGTTTGCTTAGCAGGGATGTGGAACTCCCTAGTCAAAGCAATATGCTTCTGTGGGCAAAGGCACACTTGTCTTCGTCAGAGGGCTACCTTGCTTCTGTTTTTCCATAGTGCTGACATGACAGATGGATTTCCCAAGGGGCATGTTCATGTGTACAAGATGTTTCTTTTTCCAACTTCCCTTTCTGTGACAGTTATAAGAGCGTAATGAAGTTGCAACTCTTACTGTTTTAAATTTCCTGCCTGTGTTTGCAGATTATTCAAACAAGTAGCATCCATTCCTGAAGCTAACCCACAAAATGGGATGGTGTCATGAGGAAGTTTGCAACAACAAATAGGGGGAAAGAAGCAAAATGCGGTTGAGTTTCTCACAAAAGTAAATTTATATGATTCACAAAGCTGACCTTTATCTTTTTTCCTCTGTCATTTTGTTTGGGTCATAATATCCTTTTTTTTTTAAGTTGAATGGTTATGATATATATGCTGTTTAAAAAATTTTTCTCCTAATGTTGTTACTGGGCAAGATAAGTGTTTTATGCATCCTCATGTGTTTATGACACCTGACTTTCATGCCTGTCATTAACTTCAATGGTTCAATATACTAGGACACTGCAATAAGACACAAACACTAGAGTCCTGGGAAAAACTTTGCACAGGTGGTTGGGAGTAAAATAGAAAATGTGAGACCCTACGACCATAACATTTTGCTATTGGCTCTTTGCCACTGCTGAATGCCATTGTCAAAGGTGACCAGCTAGTGCTGGTGTTGCTACTCTCGGCCATGGGACTCTAAGCAGGTTACCTTCCCTTTGTAACCCTTTTGTATCTGTAAAATGAAGAGTTTTGATTTAGATGCTCTGCAGTGTTCCTTTTAGCTCTCTCTTTCTAAAGTCTAAGACATTTCACGAACTATTTGCAGGGTACAGGACTATATTTGCCAGAGAGAGTGGAAATGCATTTTCCTTGTTCCCCTTCTCAGATATTCCCGATGGCTTATTTCCTTTCTGCACATTTTGCCTTCCTCTGGCTTCCCCCCCCCATCACAGTTGTCAAATATATTTCTGTCCTCTTCTGTCTATGTCTAGCCAAGTCTTTCACATCAGAGTTGCCTTTTGGTGTGCGTGTGTGTGTGTGGCTATTCCGCAGGGTAAGCACTTCATTTCAGACTTGCTTCCACTAATTAACTACAAAATTAAGTAGGTGAATTCATTGATTCAGCACTTGGTTTGATGTGTATATTAACTCATTAAAAGGGAAGCCCTGGATGTGGCCAGAGGCTTGACGGGAATCTTTCCCTCCCCCTGAAATCCCCTTGGACTTCCCACACTAGATAGCTATCTTGCTGTTTCTCAGAAGTCTGCATGTATCTGGGGGACAGCCAAATAACTGAAACTGCAGTGGGCAGGAATTCCATTCTTTGTGATGATAGAAACAATCGTTGCTTTTTCTTCTTCTCCCTGCCCTGCTCACTGGCTACTGCCTCAGTTCTACTTTTGATATACCTGGTGAATTCCCTTGGGATACCTGCTTAGATGCCCCAGTGGCCCCTGCCCACTTGGCCCCAAGCCCATAAGGAGACCTCCACAGATGTGGAAATCCTCACCTCATTTCCTTCAGAACTTCTATGGGAAGCTTTAATGGGGTTCCACACCCCACGTCAGAACCATCAACTGGTTTTCAGGAAAAGTATTGACTTAAAATCTATTTTCATTTTGGTTTCCAGCAATCACATCCTGTTTCATTCTTCTTTGCTTTGTACATAATAACCACAAGTGAATGACGGGAAGGTGGCCATTTGTCAAAGAATTTTGCTTACCTTTTTTTTTTTTTTTCTTTTTTGACATCTTTCCCATTTATATAGGGATTCATGTCTTTTTTCAAATCTCTATGAATAGTACCTAGCTGGTAAAATATGTTTTATGATAAAATAGAGTGGAGTGTGGTTTGTAATAGAGTAGCATCCATTGTAAAAGAGGCTTTTCTTGGAACTCATCCAAGCAGTTTGGTTACTTATCTAAAGTAATTGGATTAAAAGAAACATGTGTTAAATATATGTTCTCTGATTTTCTATTCCTTCTGTACCTTGCGCCCTGTTAAGAATCCAGAACTAAGTATCATTGTCTTAAGACAGTTCATTTTGTTTGTTCCATTTATTAAATTGTGTGCACTGATTGTTAGCATAAATTGGCCTTATCTCCCATTGCGGCATTGGTAGCAGCCCCTGCCAATCTTGCCCATCACCTCATCCACACCTCTACCATGGCACTTGTCACATCATTATTAATCGCATGTTTATTAATTTTTTTCCCCCACACCATTCTGAGCTTTTTCTATGTAGGGAGCCTATCTTACTTTTCTTTGTGTATCTCTTTGGTACATAGTAGGTATTCAATCAGGGTTGAGAGAAAATAAATGGAGTGGTGGACACTAAAAACTTTGAATTTGTTTAAAGCAAGATTTAATCCCTCTGATTATAATGCAATCTGAATTTCAGTGATCTTTCTTTTGCAAATTTCAATACCGTCGTGCTATGAATTACTATATCAAAGAGAACTACTAAATTCATTTTATACATTTGTGTTTTAAGACACTACTTTAGGTTTTAAAACAACAAAAAATAAATTAAAATAAAAAATAAAAGATCAACACACTTTTTTTACAAATTGCTTTAAAATATGATTGAATGAGTATAATTCAAGGAATTAGTTAATATTAATCAATTAGTTGTTAATCTTTAGTTACTTAAGAGATTTTTTCCCCCCCGCGACACCTGGGTGGCTCAGTCAGTTAAGCGTCTGCCTTCTGCTCAGGTCAAGATCCCAGGGTCCTGGGATTGAGTCCTACATCAGGCTCCCTGCTCAGTGGGGGGCCTGCTTCTCCCTCTGCCTGCTGCTCCCCCTGCTTGTGTGAGCTCTCTCTCTAACAAATAAACAAAATATTTTTAAAAAGAGATTTTTTTTCAAAATACTCTTTAAGCTCTCCATTTTATAGTGCAACCATATTATATATGAAAATTTATTCTGAAAAGACAGACTCAGAGGAGAAACCTAAGGTCGTATTGGCTTGTCTTTTATGGACCAAATTGAATTGATGATTGTCAAGTCCTTTTTAACTTCCTACAGAAAGCATAAACATGAAAGTTTTTCCTAATACTTTGCATTTAAATTTTTAAAATTTTCCAATTTAATATTTGAAATTTTTATGTGTATGTGCTTATAAACATATACACATATGCACATATGCATATGTAAAATATATATACATATACACACAAAAACAGATACACATGCATATTTCTTGATATATCATAGTTTAGAAGTCTTGATTGTACTTCTAGCATTCTTCTGTGTAAGACATTGCAATGTAACAGTATTATACTGTCATTAAGATAACAAATAGAATGTGGGAGATAATAGCGTAATGAAGGGTTATTTTATGTTTATACAAGAATGGCATATTTTTCATTATAAAGGGGACCTACTTACAGTTGGAATTAAGGTTAATAGAATTGTTGCTCATTCAATAATTTGTACAAGAAATATTATTTCAAAATAGCATTCCTTCAAAATCTAGATACTATTGTTTTAACTGTTTCTAGGAAAGATCACAGCCCAACTATAAAAGTTAAAAAAAAAAAAAAAAGTGTTAAAGAAGTGTTCACATTGCTTTCCATTTGAGAACTTACTTGCTGCTAAATATCAGCTCCTAACATCTTCCTGCAGTTGGCTAGAGTAGTTGATTAAAGTAAAATAAAGTTTCACAAAGTAGCATTGGGACTTTGGACAGTTTTGATACAATTGTATTATTGCGGACTCAAGAAAAATGTGTTCATTCCACAATGTAAGAACTGTGTCTAAGAGTAGGAGAGCTAGTATATACAGATTATCAATTTTTAATCAAGGAACTTGAATTTTGCCATATACAACTCCATTTTAAAGATAAATGATCATTCAGGAATCTTTTTTCCCCTTTGAGGCAGTAATGCATTTGGTGGCTTTGCAGTGACAGGAAAAGAAAATGAAGCATAGGTTTACACTCTGTTCATGGAGTCTGAATAATTTAATTAATGCTTTTATAATATTTATATATTATATATATATAATATTTTTGTTTGAGACTTTGAAGCAAATGAAGATGTTTCATTGAAATTGTGATTTCTACTAACAACATTTTTTCTCTTCTCTTCTCTTCTCTTCTCTTCTCTTCTCTTCTCTCCTCTCCTCTCCTCTCCTCTCCTCTCCTCTTCTCTCCTCTTCTTTCTCTTCCCTTCCCTTCCCTTCCCTTCCCTTCCCTTTCCTTCCCTTCCTTCCATTTCCCCTTCCATTTCCCCTTCCCCTTCCCCTTTCTCTTCTCTTCTCTTCTTTCTCTTCTCTTCTCTTTTCTTTTCAAGAGTTGAACAGGCCCAGGAGCAATTGTTCTTTTTCTCTGGGTCTTCTATACCTTAGAAATGTAATAAAAGCTAAGGGACTTTTCCCCTCCTCCCTCCATGCACACAACTTTTCAGTTATTTCAGGGAGAATTCCTTCTGCAGGTCTTTGCTAAAGGAGAGCTCTTTCTTGAAATGGATTTATCTGCATCATCTACATGGCCAGAACCCATAGCCATCCTCATATGTCCATTGTTTTTGAGGTCATTGGGAAAAACTGGTAACTCTAAAGTAGCTCTTATGGAAATCTCAAAATATTTTTTTCATTCTTGGTTCCATCTTTTCATGTAACTTCTACTTAAGGAAAACCTTCAGCTTTCTGGAACTCCTAAGTATATCTGTCTTTAGTTTATGTTCAGTTTGGAGGATGCCCATTGTAATGTGCAGTAATGGATTGATGTATCATGCTAAGGTTTTTAATGATATTTTTGTAGCATTGAACTTCAGGTAGAACCTTTAAGAATAGGACTTAATGCTAGACTGATTGGCATTATATTAATAAGTGAATGAGTTGGGAGATAAAACAAGTGGCCTGCATAATATGGTTCTTTCCTGGTTTGTCACATCGTAAGATGTGATAGAATAAAATGCTATCGTGTGATTCCCTGCATCTGTGATGCAGTTTTGAGTGAAGCCGTTGATCTCCACCATGATGTCCATATGTGTCAGCCGTGAAAGAGTTCTTCCCTGTGAGATCTTCATGTGCCCTCACCCATATTGACAAATGGGGGTCTACACATAGGGTTGATGGAAGTGGAGAATGAATGTCATACTCCAGTAAGAGGTTTAGGGTTGAGCAGAAATAATGGTTTGGTGAGCTTGGATGAGAGAACATTTGAGACAGTTCAGCTCAGAACAAGTTATTAAATGCCTGCTATGTAGTACGCTAGCCACTACCAATATATGCTACTAATGAAATCCTCTCTACTACATAGAGTTTTAAAGTGAGTAAGGGAAGAAATTCAACTTTCATTCTCAACCTTTTTGTTCTCTGATTCAGGAAAAGTTATTTAACCCTTCAGAAGCTGTCCTTCTTCATCTGTTAAACGTGGCTGCTCCTCCTGTATCTCCCACATTCAGTGTGGTTGAAAGGAGGGAAACAGTTGGTAAGGCTACATAATTTTTACTTAGGAGAGCTTAGGGTTTACAGTCTGCTGGAAAGAAAGGGGTCACTTGGAGACTGGTTTTGGAATAGCAGGCTCATTGCTTTTCCTCAGGGAGCATATATATATCTGGGTTAAATTGGGGGCAGGAATGTTGATAAAAATTGTTTTGTGACCCGAAGTGCATCCAATGTGTTAGTGTATGAAAGTCTCTCATGGTTTTTAAACGGATACTCAAATTGAGGGTTCAAAACTCTGTAGCAACACCTGGCTTACAGTAGGTGCTCCAGTGTCATTGTGCTCAGCTTTTTTCCCAGTAGCCAATTTATCGAGGAAGAAAAAAATCGGGGAAAGTATTAGAGCTGGCTTACCCAGATTATTTGTATACACTACTGTGATCAAAATCACCTGCCACACATGGTAACTCTCAACTTCGTTGTGCCTATAAACAGTCAATGATCTTGTTAGCTGCAGCTGGAGACCCAGGGGTAGCAGAAATCTTTGTTTATTGAATTTCCAGCTTCCAATCAACTGTGCAAAGAGCAGCTGTGTAAAAGTAAAAGTTACTAGTCACCCTCTTCTCTCTTCACCTCTGCCTCCTTGTAAGAAGGATTCAAGTTCTTAGATTGGTTGAAAAAGGAGACGTTCTATAAATAATGTAGGAGAGAATCTTTCTCTATTTTTTTTTTTTTGACAGTTATGGTCTGCACTGTGTCCTCCAAAATTCATACTTGGAGGTCCTAACCCGCAGGGCCTCAGAATGTGACTGAATTTGGAGATACGGTCTTTAAAAAGATAATTCAGTTGAAATGAAGTCTTTATGGTGGGTCCTAATTCAAAACAACTGATGAGCTTATGAAAAGGGGAAATCTGAACACAGATCTGCATGCATGCAGAGGAAAGACTGTGGGAAAATTGTGAGAAGGTGGCCATCTGCCAGTTCAGGAGAAAGGCCCTAAAGAAGCCAAACCTGTAACCATCTTGATTTTGGATTTCTAGCCTCTAGAACTGTGAGAAAATACATTTCTGTTGTTAAAGCCGCCCAGTCTGGGGTATTTTGCTATGACAGCCCTAGCAAAGTGACACAGTGACTGTGCACTGTTTCCTTAGCTGGACTATAGAGCCATGAATGCCATAACAGAAGAAATAATTTGATTTATGCACCCATCTAAAGGAATGCATTCTGTCCTCATCACCTCCAGCAAGCATGAACCATCACCGTGGTTGTCCTCCAGAGTGGTAGTCAGAGGGCACAAGAGTTGCTCTTTCAGGAGAATCATTGGATTAGCCCTAGAAGCCTCACATGTGGGTTGGTTTGATATTTCTTGGGTAAAACAACTTCCTTCCATTCTGCACTTCTTTCAGGAGATATAGATTCTGAGAAGGAATTCTAAGTTCGAAAAGGGAATTTATTAGCCAGATGTTTCAGGATCTGCCTCAAATATAAGGACTGCCTCAGACCCTGATTTGGGTTCCTAAAACTTGCTGTGCAGGGATCTTTTTTACTCCTGAAGCGGGGCAGGGCTAAGACATCGGCCTCGCTTGGAATACAGAAACCCCAGACTAGTTAACAATAGCCTAGTCGATATATGTACAGCTTTGCTCTTTACAGGCATGCCTCATTTTCTGGCACTTCACTGGACGGTGCTTCGCAGATATTCAGTTTTTTACAAACCGAAGGTTCAAGACTTCAGTGGAGGAAGTCACTGCAGATGTGGTGGAAATACCAGGAGAACTAGAATTAGGAGTGTAGCCTGAAGATGGGACAGGATTGCTGCCGTCTCATGATCGACGTTGAATGGATGAGGAGTTGCTTCTTACGGGTGAGCAAAGAAAGTGGGTTCTTGAGATGGAATCTACTCCTGGGGAAGATGCTGTGAAGACTGTCGAAATGACAACAAAGGACTTAGCGTACTCCATGAACGTAGTTGATAAGGCAGCAGAAGGGTTTGAGAGGATTCACTCCAATTTTGTAAAGGTTCTACTGTGGGTAAAATGCTATCAAACAGCATGGCACGCTACAGAGAAAACATTCTTGAAAGAAAGCGTCCATCGATGCCACAGACTTCACTGTTGTGTTATTTTAAGAAATTGCCACACAGCCACCCCCAGCCTTCAGCACCCACCACCCTGGTCAGTCAGCAGCCATCAACATCGACATCAGACAAAACCCTCCACCAGCAAAAACATGATGACTTTCTGAGAGCTCAGATGATGGTTAGCTTTTTTAGTGATAAAGTGTTTTTAAATTAAGTTATGTACGTTGCTTGTAGACATGATACTAGGGCACACTGAATAGACTACAGTATATTTTACTGCATTATATTTATATTTAAACATAATTTTTGTATGTACTGGGAAACCAAAAAATTCATTTGACTTGCTTTATTTCAATATTTGCCTTATTGCCATGGTCTTGAATTGAACCCGTAGGTAATACCTGAGGCATGCCTGTAATTTGCAGCATTTAGTGAAACAGATCTCAGATTAAATAAAGGAGAGATGGTGAGGTTTTGTCAGTTTGACTGTCACTGTTGTAGAGTAGTGGCAATAATCCATCTGGAGTGGTATGGTGGGATATTGAAGAGCAAGTTTGAAGCAAGAGAGACTTCGGATTTAGTCCTCATCGCAGATTATCACTTCAAGCTCCTTTAGAACTAGATTTCCTAAATGTTGCTTTCCTCACCATAAATAGAGATAATAGCAAATAGGCATAATAACAGTCTCTGTAAATAGGGATAAGAATAATACCCACTCCATTCTGTTATCATTAAATGAAAAAGAGCATGCAACTAGCAGACTATTTGGTGCATAGTAAGGATTCAGTAAATGTTAACTACTGTTTCTCTTGATGGTATTTATTCTCAACACCTTTTTTTAAAGGTTTTATTTATTTATTTGTCAGAGAGAGAGAGAGAGCACAAGCAGGGGGAGAGGCAGGCAGAAGGAGAAGCAGGCTCCCCGCTGAGCAAGAAGCTTGATGTGGGACTCCATCCCAGGACTCTAGGAGGATGACCTGAGCTGAAGGCAGATGCTCAACCAACTGAGCCACCCAGGGGTCCCTCAACACATTCTTTTTGGTGGAAGCCTTTTTTAGGCTAAGCAGACATTTTATGTTGACTGGACTGCCGGGCATCACTGCTATTACCTCTCATTATGAGAAATAGCACGTTTCTAGCATGAGGATACAGCTGGGATGAGACTCTGAAAACTCTCTCAGCAACATCAGCTGTAGATTTTAAATAAATTCACAATAATCCTATTTGAGGCCTGTAAGCTAAGGTTCTATCTAAAACACAGAGCCTTTAAGTACCAATATTAGCTTCATCCTTCAGGAGGTGGAAGCTGGAAAGTATAGAATTCAAAACAGCTTTAAAAAGGGTTGAAAACAACGGGGCTTGGTAAAGGAAGATACTTAAGTGATTCTGCCTGGAGTCTGCAGACCCATGGTTCTCAGTCCCTCCTGGGCATCAAGACCTCCTGGGGAAATGTCAAGTGGTTCCTACCAGAGCTTCACCTGCTGATGCAGGCTGTCCGGGGATGGGCCCTTGGTATGAGCATGTTTCCTTTTGGATCACTCCGTGAGTGATCCTGAAGCACATATCGCCTGTGTCGATGATCATGGTTCTAAATAGATTCTCCATATGGGGCCCAAAATGTCATGTGTTAAAGCCATATTTTTAAACCCATTTTTTTTTCTTACTGATCTCCTTGCCAATGCCACAGTTTGATGTTATATAAATACTAATCCAGTCTCTGAAAATGATGGGGTTTTCCTAAAGAATGCTTATTTATGTTGTCAGTATTTCCCCATCTTCTCTTCTTTTAAATATATAATGCTGTTTGGAATGATACAATTTCATGATGAATTTGAGAGCTCTATATAAAATCATAAAAAACATAAACCATAGACGGCATTTCCCTAATATAAACTGATATAAACAGAATCACAACCTTTGATTTGTGTTTAATTTAGGAACCATCATGATTTTTTCCAAGTTTTCTTGAAGAGAAAGTTTGTGAGACAGCATGAACCATGACTCTCTTGGGTCTCACGTTGAAGTGTCTTTAGCTGTAATAGGTAATGGTCTTAGTTTCTCCTTATAAAAAGGCAGGTACCAGGTGCTTTGATAAGTCACCAACCAAGTAGAAAACACTGTTTATGTTTAAAGGACCTCAGCATTTAGTAGGATAGGGCTTAGGATAAAATATTCCATTCTCTCCCACAAAGTTATCCTTGCTTTTTCCTATACTGTATGGAAATTGGGTGACACAAGGGTATAAGATCCTTTGTTTACTAGGAAGCTCCATGCCATTCTCTTAAAAGACTGAATTTCTCTTCCTTTTATTGGCTTGCTGTCCCTACACAATTTCATCTCCAGATGGAATAAGAACAGGGAAAGCAATGAAGATTTGAAGTAGGGAGTTTATGAAATAGAAAGCCAATGATTATAGAAAGTTAAATGTGTTCCTGGAGATAGCAGGGAGCCTATCACACTTTCTAGTATTCGAACCTAACATTAGTTTCATTGAACTTCATTTTATATTTCCCTACTTTCTTTTCAGTATACAGTTCTACTCCCATTAGAAACAAACTTAATACTTGAACATAATATACCTTAAGGTATGATGATTAGTTTTACACAAAAGAGCCCCTACAAGGTCCTGTTAAGCACCTCATTTAAACACAATAACTTCGTATAAAACATATTTGTACTCAACTACATGGAAAGCTCTAATGTGTGGAATAAAGCACCACTCATTAATATTATCTAATTCAGTTATAATAACTCAATAAATTACTAACTTTTGATTAAACACTGATTAGGAGCCAAGATTATTATGTATGCCATTGAACATATAAGTGAAGCTTGACGTATTTCTTAGGCTGAGGATTATTATACCCTATCTGAGGGCACAAAACTAGTTCTAAGAACTAGTTACTTAATCCCTCAATGATGGCATGTTCCCAACAACAGAATTGTGTAATAAAAGCAGTACATGCCACTGACAGTCAAAAAAGGGAAGGTGTTAGGATGAAAGTAAAACTTAATCTGTCCCTTGACAGGGAGGAGACTAGGAGTGATTGTGTGCGTGTGTGTGTGTGTGTGTGTGTGTGTGTGTGTGTGTGTGACAGAAAGGAAGTGGTTCATGCTCAGAAATAACAACATTCTGAAATGAGTTTTATGTCAACCAGTCTAAGACAATGGAAAGAACATAGATATTAAAGCCAAAGCAATCTTGGGCTGAATCCCGTCTCCTTTTTTATTTACCAACTATATTCTGTTGGGAAAGATATGAATCCTTTTTTATTTTTTTTCATCTTTAAATGGGGTTAATAAACTTGCCTTAGAGAGTCATTGTAAAGATTTCAGAAGATACCTATGCCCAGGATTCAATAAATGTGTGTTCCTTCCTTTCCCTTTCCTTGTACTTTCAGCAATACTGTATTCAGTGTAATACATGATAGTCTTGCCAAAGGATTTAGATGGTGCCGTGGACTAGGACCTGACTACAGCAGTTTAATTTTTTCTTTTTTTACGAAGTTGGAAAATGTGCTCCACATTTTTACTGAAATATCATATTAACCATTCTAAAAATGTAGAAATGGTCTATCTGTATATATTTAAAATCTGTCAAATTCTTCCTTCTCATCCTGCAAACAAACAAATTATGTTTAGATTTGCCATTGCCCCCGCAGCAACTCAAATCACCATGAATTGAGCAGACTCCTAGAGGGAGGATTTTAATGGTTTATTTATGTATGCATATAATCCCTCCATCGAATGCCGACCACATACTTGTCTGCCTGAGCTGAATTTTATTGATATGTTTGTTTTTTTTTCTTGCTCCTAACTATACTATTCAGATTTAATTCCTGACAATGCATTAGTGCCAAATGACACCATTAGTGCTGTTAGGAGTTGAGTTTTGCTGAAATATTTGAAACCTGCTGTGTCTGTCCTCCAGAAAAGAGAACAATTTAATCTTCTTCGTTGGTTGTGACTTCAGTTGAAGTGTGGTTTTTAATTTGAGACACATTGGGGTTGCAAAAGGAGATAACGAAAAATTTAGACTATGGAGGATTCGGGAAGCAGGGCAAAATTGAAGCCCTTTTAAGTGTCTAAATCTGTGTTGTTCACTTTGAAAAATAAGTTTCCCAACATTATGTATATTTTCAAAGCACATTTAAATTACTTCAACAGTTGCAATAATAAAATGACACTGGAAAACATGAACAGGAAATGCATGAGGCAAAGTAAAAGGGCAAAGTAATGAGATCAATCATGCCAAGAGGATAATGAAAGACAGACCTACAGAGCCTTCTCAGGGAAAAAGACATGGGAGTGGATATTTATAGCACAATGGAAGAAATGTTGATGGAATGTTGCACAAAGTGCTATGGGAAAATGGAAGGGGGAAGCATTAATTGTGCTAGAGATGGGGGGGGTGAGCAGAAGAAGAGAAGGCTTTATTTTAAATCTATGTTGCCTTCAAAACAACAGATTTCCCAGTTGTTCCCAAACAAAAACCACTTGGACTGCCCTTTAAATGTGTGGCATGAGACCCTGACCTTCAGCTATTTAATTCAGTGTCTTAAAGCAATCCGGGACAATGTGTTTCTCTGTTTCCCTGAAGTAGCCAATTAGTCACGCCATATATGTAGAAATGGATGGTGTGTGTATATTTCTAATCTGTGAATTTCCAGAGGTGGGCGGACAGGGACGGCTGGGTATCTGGAAGACAATGTGGGAATGGCCCCCACTCTTTCCCTGGACTGGATGGGAAATGAGAGAGAACAGGCTTTGAAACAGCAAGCACGATTTATCCTGCAGCCAAAATTCCTCTTCTTGGCAGTTTTGCCCAAGGTAAGCGCTGAAAGGAGAGAAAGAATGATGGCATAGGAATTCCCATCCAAATCAGGTTGCAGACTTGGCTGTTCAAGGAGAGCCTAGATATATTCATCAGTACAGAAAACAACAAAACAAACAAACAAACAACAACAAAACACATTTTATGGTCCAAAGGATGCAAATCCTTTATAAGTAACAGAGAATTCAGCCTGAAAAATATGTGGCTAGTTCTTTTTTTTGACCCTTGTTTTTCTCACAGCATGTGTTTTATGGGGTGACTAAGGTGAAAGAGGGAGAAATGCAAGTGTTAAAGAATTTAAAGTTATTCACCAAGTCAAATTCAATACCAATTTTTTAACCATTTTTAAAATGATGATTCTGAATTGAGAATAGCATTAAAAATTGGGGAATGTGGGGAAAAAAAAAAAAACNATGGGGTGACTAAGGTGAAAGAGGGAGAAATGCAAGTGTTAAAGAATTTAAAGTTATTCACCAAGTCAAATTCAATACCAATTTTTTAACCATTTTTAAAATGATGATTCTGAATTGAGAATAGCATTAAAAATTGGGGAATGTGGGGGAAAAAAAAAACTTCAACTCTAAGGGATTTTAAAGTGTTGGCAACTGACATGCTTCTAGCAAATAACTCTGCCTTTTCAGTCTCTGTGCACTGGAGGCAGCGTTCTCTCCCGGAAAGCAAAGAACATGGGCTTTGGATGCACACAGTGCTCTCTGTTTTCACATACTGGCTCTTTCACTCCCTGAGTTGGAAACTAACATTTAATGAGAGCTTACTATGGGCCAAGCACAGTTCTACGTTCTTTACACATAGGTATTAAATAGGAACCGGCCCCAGCTGTTATTACACAGAGACCTAAAGGACAATGGATCAAGCAAGATCCAGATTTCATTTTTCTCTCCCACTAACAACACAGAGGTAGATGGAGTAGGCAGTGGGGGTGAACTTCTCCACAGCATGCTCTTGGGACCTGGGTTCCCTCTTTGTGGTTGTTCCCAGTCCTGTCTGGTTTGGTGTTCCTCCGCATGGCATTGGCTCTCCAGAACCACGCCCACCTATCAGACTCTAGGATGCACAGCTTCATTTACAAACGTGACCCTGAAGCAGCATACATCATTTAGACTCACATTCTGTCATTCAGAACGTAGTTCCACGAACAGACTTTCCTGCCAGGGTGGAAAGAGAAGCTAGACTCCTGCTGGGTAGCTGTGTGCTCTGCTAAAGCATAGGAAACATTCCTGCAAGTTATTATGTGAATGGTGGCCCTTGAAGTTGGGCAACAGAGCATCCCTGCTCGAGAGGTACCCAAAGGAAGAGGAGGGAAATGCATAGGAGGAAACAATGAGCAGTTTCTATCATGATGCATTAGCTTCTTTAACCCTCAAAATAACCTGCCGGTTTTATCTTCATTTTTATAGGCGACTCTGTTACGAAATTTGTTTAAAATCACTGATCCCGTCTTCACAGCAGTGTGAAATTCAGATAGGCTTGCATAGAACTTGTGCTTTTCCTAATGGCTGTGTTTCCTTTCTGCCTCAGACACAAATATTGTAGTGACTAGAAGTTAGGTGCAGTCAATACGACAATATTATTAAGATTCTACTATATTCAGGGAACTATGTAGTATTGGGGTTTTGTTTGTATGTTTGTTTGTTTGTTTTGGGTTTCAGTTTTGGTGTTTTGTTCTGTTTTGCTTTTGGGGGGGGGGGGGTTGAGTGGCTGGATCCGTTGGAGCATATGTTGGAGATTTCAATGCCTGACCAAAAAAGCCCTTTTCCTTAGCTTCATCACTTCATGGAATTTTTGTTTCTAGTACTATGTGGTGATGGTCTCTGTGTTCAAGATACGTTTCCCATAATTGAACCTGAGTATTAGTATCATGCCTTTTCCATAGCTCATAACTTTTGAAGCTTATTTTTTTTTAAGATTTATTATTTATTTTATTTATCAGACAGAGAGAGACAGCCAGTGAGAGAGGGAACACAAGCAGGGGGAGTGGGAGAGGAAGAAGCAGGCTCCTAGCGGAGGAGCCTGATGTGGGGCTCGATCCCAGAATGCCGGGATCACGCCCTGAGCCGAAGGCAGACGCTTAACCGCTGTGCCACCCAGGCGCCCCTGAAGCTTATTTTTATCCTCCAGATTTATAACCATGCTAAATGTTGGCTTGGCAAGATGAGAGTGGTTTCAATGGTCTTCCAACAGAGGCACACATATTTGCTACCTCACTGAAGAATGCCTTATGCTGCCTTTTCCTGAACACTGGAAAACGTATCAACCATAACACACGGTCTTTTCTTCTGATAAAACCTAGCCCTAACCCGCCTTTTTTGGAGACACTGTATTATGAGAGAGAGAAAAATCCCAGTGAACTTTGATTTGTTCTTCTCCTTTATCAATAACATTGTGTCTCTTTTTTCTTTTTAAATTTATTATATATTATTTTCAAAGAATTGCTTCCTCTGTATATTTTGTTAGTCCTTTTGTGTATGCATGCTTTTTGCATTTTTTTCTGGTTATCTTCTAGAAAGAGGCAAAATTAATTTTAAAAATAATGATGTGGAGAGAAGAAAGGTGATGAATGTCAGTGGTTGCTTATTAGTGGGCTGGTCTACTCCTATATATTATTTTCGATGATAATTTGGTTATACAAATGGTAGTGTTTGATACTCGTCCCTGTCATCTCTCAGGAAAGCTCTTTGCGCAAGTATTCGTTTTATTTCTGTAGTTCTTTTACCTATGGAGAACAGGACACCTTTGTGTGATGGGTATATGTTTGGAGTAAAGACTGCGATGCAGTCGGCTTCCCTACATTCTGGCTCTGTCACTGGACTGGTAAGCTGTGAGACCTTGGGCAAGTCACTGTACTTTCTGCATTTGGGGTACCTCATTTGCAAAATCAGGGCAACGATAGGACGAAATAGAGTCATTATGATGATTAAAGAAGCTCATGGATGTAACAGTGCCTGGCATTTGGTAAGCATCTTGGAAGAATGCAGGATTTTTCACTCTTCCTACTCAGAGCAGATTTAGGTTAGAGTCAAATGTACTTGGAGACTTAATAAAAGATAAGTTTAAACATTCATGGTAGAAGGAAAAAGGTGCTGAGGTTTTTGTTATTTCCCCTGTGTGTTTGGTAACTTAACTGGTCATGAAATATGATTGCACATTTTCTCTATGAGTAGCTTTGTGCTAGAGCCTGCAAGTGATATAACAAAAATATAGGAGTCGTTTGAAGGGATCTTGAATTCTAGTTGGTGAAAAAAGGCTAAGCACATGAAATTAATTAGATACATTAGTGCCATGTACATATATACATTGTTGCAACTGGGTAGTTCAAATCATTATCACTCCCCAAATGTGTATGAGAAAATTGAGAAACAAGCATTAGTTGGAAGAATTGGGGAGTTTAGACAGAAATTGTTTTTGAGGTGGATTTTCATTTTCAAAACTCCCAGCTATGAGTGAAGCCAGTTCGTACGTGTGTTTGAGCATTTAGATTGGGTCCAAATCCAAGCTTGAGGACCAGGAAGTGGGGTGCATCACTCTAAAAGATCCCCCTCACTATAATTGCAGGTTGAGATTAAAGATTCACGTAGGAACTGTGAAGCCTGAGACAAATGAATCACAATGCTCAATTTTGCTATTTTTAGGAGACAGGCACCTTACTGTAATATTCAACTATACAGAACAACTCACCTGGTAATTCCAGAATCCTTGAAGGGCTCATGGTATTACAGAATCATATCCTCTGTTAATGTTCTACCACGGCCTGATATAGGCTTGAATAATAGTTGTCTCTACCGGCTTTTAAAAAGTAAGGGAATTTATTTTCACATAGCACAGGACATACAGAGGAAGACAAGTTTTGGGTTATCTCAGTGGGTCAACAGCAGCATGGAGGACAAACATCTTTCTGTCATTTTGCTCTGCTTTTGTCTGCTTGTCACCTTTGTCTTCAGTCACACACACACACTCCCCCCCCCCCCCCCCCCCGCCGTGGTCACAAGAGATTGCAGCAGTCATTGGCATCACATCCGGACATGAGTGAGCCCAGGACACTGTCTTCCTTGAGTCTTTTAAGAGTAAGGAAAAATCCCCAAAATCTCCACTAAGCCTACCTTTCTTTATCATATGCCCAAACCAGTCACCAGCAAAGGAAATGAAACAACCATGATTGTGTCAGATGAGTCAAGACCTACTCTTTGAGGTTGCCTTGAGAGCTGCATGGAGGAGAGTTTATTTAGGAAACTAGCAAGAATGGTGATATGAATACATGTGTTTTGGCATCAATAGTATCTATTACATTTGGCATATATAGTAGAATACTTTTACATTCTTATTTTTATGAAAGAAATAAAGGAGGAAAAGAAGGAAGGAAAGAAGGAAGGATGGAAGAAAGGAAGGAAGGAAAACACTGCAAGATGTGTTTTGTTTCGTCTTTATTATGCAGCCAATAGCATTCTTCTGGTTTGTTTCTGTCAATTCCAGGTAGAGAACAATAAACATATCATTGAGCCAAACATTATGATCATATTGTCAGAAACTGATTAGAATTGGGTGACCACTGCTTTTTTTCTTGGCAAGGGGTCAATTCATTGCAGTAATGTATTAAATAGTCCTTCAGAAAAGAAGAGCCAAAAAACAATGTCCTTTGGAACTAACACTCTTAAACAGTATCCAAATTAATGGAAAGTGCCTGCACTAATGAAATAAAACATCAGGGCTTTGGCAGGAGGTGATTGGCAGAAACACCCAGTGGCTTGGTACATCTGTCTCCCGAAGACATAAATGAATTCCTCCTTGTAAAGAGAATGAATAACTGTGGCTGAGGCTGAAGCCCTGGTCTAAAGAAAATGACTTCCTGTTTGCTGCCTGAGTACCTAGGAGCACATTTCTCAGCCTGATATCTTTGTGTCTACTAAATTAAGATCCTGGGTGTAAAGATAAGAAAGATTCTCCCTCTGCAGTCGTGACTACTTCACCAATTCGTGTTTAGTAAGAGAAGCTATGATGAAGGGCCCTTGTACCTTCTTCTGGTTGTGTAATTGATGGCTTGGCTTGTAAGTTTCTTTTTTTGCTTATTCATTCACTGATTCATTCATGCATACATTCACGTAATTATTTAAGAGCGTCTGCTCTTTTCCAGGCATAGCTTTGTGCTGAGCATGTCAAGGTTTGCAGAGGCCAGGGTCCTATATTTGGATCATGTGTAGGGCAGTGAAGGAAGTCAAGGGAACTATGCCATGTGCTCTACCATCATGTTCTCTACATAATTCCTTCCAAACACTTCTCACAACCCTGTAGGACTTTTATCATTTCCTCCAGTTCCAGGAATAGAAAATGGAGGATTAGACATTAAGTAATTTTTTCAGTGTGACACTAATTATTGGTGGTGATCTTAGCTTTGAACTCACAATTATGTTACTCAAAAGCTGGGATCGTTCGCCCTCCCCACACCACCATGAATCAGATTGTTTTCTACCCTAATTACAAATTTACCCTGCTCTCTAGATACCCAGATAGCTTTACTAACAATCCTCTATTGTTATTTCTAAGAGTTGGCTCTCCAGAAGTGTGAGTGGATCCAAGACAATCCATCATAACTAAAATAACCATGCATCTCAGAGCTGAAGTCAACCAGTGATAGTACTTGAAACTTAGATATTCAAGAATATTAGAGGGGCGCCTGGGTGGCACAGCAGTTAAGCGTCTGCCTTCGGCTCAGGGCGTGATCCCGGCGTTATGGGATCGAGCCCCACGTCAGGCTCCTCCTCTATGAGCCTGCTTCTCCCTCTCCCACTCCCCCTGCTTGTGTTCCCTCTCTCGCTGGCTGTCTCTATCTCTGTCAAATAAATAAATAAATAATCTTTTAAAAAAAAAAAGAATATTAGAATTATGCCTAAGGAATGAATAAATGGACTCTGAGGGAGAGCTTTTAAGCTTTTCTAGAAGTAAAATAAATGAGAGTCTGCTTGAGATTCTCTGATGCTCTCCCTCTACCCCTCCGTGCTGTGCACGAGCACTCTCTCAAATACATAAATCTTTAAAAACATGGGGCACCTGGTTGGCTCAGTTAGTTAAGTGTTTGCCTTCAGGGGCGCCTGGGTGGNAAAAAAAAAAGAATATTAGAATTATGCCTAAGGAATGAATAAATGGACTCTGAGGGAGAGCTTTTAAGCTTTTCTAGAAGTAAAATAAATGAGAGTCTGCTTGAGATTCTCTGATGCTCTCCCTCTACCCCTCCGTGCTGTGCACGAGCACTCTCTCAAATAAATAAATCTTTAAAAACATGGGGCACCTGGGTGGCTCAGTTAGTTAAGTTGTTTGCCTTCAGCTCAGGTTATGGTCTCAGGGTCCTGGGATGAAACCCCACATCAGACTCCCTGAGCCTACTTCTCCGTCTCCCATTCCCCCTGCTTGTATGCATGCGCCCTCTCTCTCTCTGTGTCAAATAAATAAAATCTTTTAAAAAAAGAAATGAGTAGCAGATTGCTCAAACCTTCCTGTCCAGCCTTTCCATTCTGCTTACTCCCAATTCATGGCATTACTCTGCTTCATTCAGACCTTCAGTTTTTTTGTGCTCTTCTCTAACATCTATCAAAGTCAGCTTTCAAATCCTCATTTTAACTAAAGTGTGAACAACTAACGTCATTGTACAGGTCTGATAGGACCAATCCTATAGTCCTTTCAGTAAGAGTTAGGATAACTTTTGATCTTTATGAAGATTTGTTCTTGAGAATTTGGGGCTTTGTTTCGGGGCTTTGTTTGGTAGTGTGGGGCTTTGCCAGTTTGGGGACTGGCAGCAGTGACGCTCATACTTGGTAGCACAACCATGACCCAACTGTCACCTGTAAAGAGACAGGGAAGATCAGAAACGATTGGCCCCTGGAATTAAGCTAGCTCACTAGGTAGCTGTTTTCTCTATCTACCTTAGAGATTAGGTAAAAGAGATTGAATTCATTTCACAGTGTGATATTCTGCTTTGAAGGTTAACACAAGGGGGAAAGGGCATGATTTATTACTATAGCAAATTATATAGTGGGAGTAACATCATTATAATGGAAAAAGTTCCTCAAAACAATACTGTAATGTGTTAATCACTTTATAGGTATTAACTCACTTAATTCTAAAAACAACACGGTAGACTATCTCAATGTTTTCCCATTTTAAAGTTGAGAAATCTGAGACAGAGAATGGTTAAAGGACTCACACAAGGTCCCTCAGCTGAATTTGAACCTGAGGCAATGGGTAGCTATTGGACTTTAGTGCATCTTCAGGGTTAGGTTTTAATAATCCATAAATCAGTTTATTTTCATCACCTCCCTTACCAAGAACAAACCGTGTTCACCCTAATACTTTGAAGAGGAGAACAGGGCAACAAAAGAAGTCATTTACTTTGCTAATCTAATTTGATCATCATGAGTATTTGGGGGGATAGTTACTCTTATTCTCATTTTATAGATAGCATAACTGAGACTTACAGAGACTTACACGGTACTTATAACATGTTTTAGTCCCTCAGCTAGACATACCAAAGAAGCAAAACAAGATATATCTGCTGCTACACCAGCTCTGCATACCAACCTACCTTGTTGGTTGATGTTTAGTCAAAACACCAAGTACGCAAGCAAACAAAAAGTAGGAGATTGTTTTGGGTAGTGTTCTCGAATACCTCTGGTTTCCAATAATACCATTATAAAATCAAACATATTCCAGAGAGTAAAATCTTTTACAGCTCCTATTGAATTTCCTAGTCCAGAAGTGGCCTTAGGTTTTCGAACATAAAAATATAGATTGAGAATCTAGGCGAATGATAAATTTGAACTTCAGTACCAATACTTTTGCAACCACAATAAAAATACTTAGGCATTGCTACTGTCAGCATAAATGCCAAATAACATTTTATTCATTTGAGGATTAGGTGAAATCTCTCCTGATAACAAAATTATTTTCTCTCCTGTCACGGACATTCCTAAAATTTCACCCAGACATCATTAAAGTGTTTGTGCAAACACTTCATTTAGTAGCAAAGAGGCAGTTAAAGTCTGGGAGGATGAGTCTACAGTCTTCTGTTTGTCAAAAAGAAAGTATTGATGTTTTTTGCAGTGATATGTCTATATGAAAGTGCTTTGACAAAACATTATTTATGAGTAAACAAAAAAACATGTCATATATTTTAATATATGAATTACATAAAGGTTTTGATTGCTTTACTTTCATTCCTCATATATTCTCTCCTGCAACTATATAGAAGTTTTCCATTTTGTGTATTAAAGGTTATAGGGGCAAGTAAAATTGATCCCAAGCCCACATTTATAAGGTGGGCCATTTTATCTTTGCCATCCTGTGGGTTTCAAACCATCTCTGCTCCGCACAGAAACCCTGAATGAACGCAAAATGTAGTAAATATTTTCAGAAAGGGCTTTTTATTTTTTGTCTCCTCTTGGAAAGCTAAATCAATACTTGACCTTTTCACACCCCTATCAGAATAAAATGGACTCTTTCTGCACTGACTTGGAATTCTAAAGTGTGTGGTAAGATCCATTTGTCTTGAAAGCCATCTGTTCCTTGGGGTACTCCATGAGTGTGTGTGTGTGTGTGTGTGTGTGTGTTGTACAAAATTGCTTGGTCGCTGGATGTGAATAATAATTTTGTGGGTTACATGATGCTTTCACTGTAACATTTCATTTGAGTCTTCTGATTCTGTGAAATACATAGGATGGATCAATGAATGGATGGATGGATAAACAGATGATAGATACATGATAGGTTGATAGATGATAAATAGATGATAGATACATAGATAGATAGATATAGAATATAGTAGGTTGACTATAAGTATCAATGATTCACTAAAGCTCAGTGAAGCTATGTTCATGTCTAGTTAAAATATGGGACCATGGGGTGCCTGGGTGGCTCAGATGGTTAAGTGTCTGCCTTTGGCTCAGGTCATGATCTCCAGGTCCTGGGATGGAGCCCCACATTGGGCTCCCAGCTCAGAGGGGAGTCTGCTTCTCCCTCTCCCTCTCTCTCCCCCTGCTTGTGCTCTCTCTCTCTCTCAAGTGAATAAATAAAATCTTAAAAAAAAAAAGGACCAAATGCCAAACAAACCTTCTAACACTAAACTTGAAAGGGGGCCCTCCAAGATGCATCCCAAAAATAGGGGCCCAGGTGAGCATGCGGCCTCTGTTGTATCACAGCACAAAAATGCTGCAGCAAGAATACTGGAAAATGACATTTGTCAAAGCATTCTCAAGAGCAAAGTCTGTGTAACACAAGATGTAAGCTCTTTTAAATTAAAGTAACTTGGTGGCATCCAGGTTCTTTAAACTGAAACCAGATAAAAGGAGACCTGTTGGTGTAAACTGAAGAGGTGAGACAGTGCTTTTTCTTTGTTTCTTAGCTCAGGTATAGAAGCCCCCCCTCCACTCCAGAATCAATCTCTTCTACCAATGGCACATTCTTTTGCATTGCAGTAATGTTTACTTCCCTTTCTGCATGCCCTTGGGGCTTGGGGCTGAGGCCAGTCCAGGGGGTGAGGAAGTGAGGACCTGGGAAATATCTCAGCTGGTATGTTTGACTCTGAATGTGGCTGCTCTTTGGAGGAGACATGGCTGCAAGAGGAACTGTTGTGTACGCTGTGGTGCCTGCTGTTTGCACCTGAGAAGAGTCAGGGGGTGAATGTCCTTCCGCTTACTGAGTAGTTACATGACATCACACAATTTCCAATTGTCTTGGTATTGAATCACTTCCTCTTTATAGGAGCAAGAATAAGCACTGTCTCAGGGTCTGGTAACAAAAAGTAGAAACAATGTATCTAAAACCAAAGAGAGGCGACCAATAAAACGAGGCTACTGAAATTATGGTCTTGTACGATTTCTAGGAGATCGTGCATGAGTGCCAAGTGACCTCCTTTCTGACTGCTCAGGAGGGGCTGGTCTTGTTTTTGCCTTTCTTTCTTGCAAAAGTCACCAACTTGCCAGACGTGTGCACTGCTGTTGCTTACAGTTTACCAGTGAGAGTAACAGATACTCATCGATTTGATACTATGAGAAAAGACAAATCTATCTCACTTTTGGAACTTTAATTAAAAATGCAGCTCAGAAAATAAAGGAAGACGTGTAGGGCCGGTTCACTTCTGAGGTGAGAGGTAGTCTTTCATCACAAACAGATATTAAGATCACAGTGGTTCTGCTTTTCGGGCCAAATAAATGGTTAACTAGTCTACAGAAATAAGCAACGTCAGATGACTTTAAATTGTTCTGCACTAAATTGGGAGGAGATGAACATCTTATCAGGAAGAAAGGCAATGTCATAGTGTCTGTGCTTCTTGATTTAATTAAGTCCCTCCAATTTTGAAATTTCAAAACAAGCATCACTTTTTTCATGAATGGGTCTTTGATTGGGGGGAGGGGGGAAGCCGTAGCAATTCACTGCATATTTTAGTGAGCAAAGCATGTTAAGGATGATGTATTTAGAGATATCAGATTACTTTTATCTCGTTTTCTGAACGTGGTTTTCCAGGAAAGGTTATTATGTTTATGGGTGTATGTACGCACATATGCAATATAGTTCATGTATAGAATTATATTTAACACGTATATGCTTTCTTTTATTTCTTACACAGAGCCAGAAAAGTATTTTTTCTACTGTGACATCCAGTGGCTTTTGATCTCACTTTCCTTGAATACAGAGTTTAATTTAGCAGTCATGTTTGTTTCACTTTTGAACAAAGTGTGAATCTAGTGCGTTTTATAATGCAGGATGTAGTTATTGGGAAATGAGAGTCGTTTTATTCCAGCCAACAGATTTTAATTAACTGTTTGCTATGGGCCTCATACTCCCCGGTGTATAGGATGGAAGAAAGTACAGTCACTGCTCCTGTGGTCCCCATGATCTAAAGCAGGGGTGTTAACTGGGGGCGATACTATCCTCCCTTCAGAGGAAACTTGACAATATCTACAGACGTACTTGGTACTTGGTTGCCACAACTGAAGGGGAGAGGCTACAGCCCTCTAGTGGGTAGAGACCTGGAATCCTGCTAAACTGCCTGCAATTCACAGGACAACACAATTAAAAAATAATTCTATGGCCCCAAGAGTCAGTAGTGCTGAGATTGAAAAACCTGGTCTGTAGAGCGAGAAGTATGTAATGCACTGTGATAAGCACTATTTTAAGGACATGAATAAAGTGTTGGGGAAAACTCAAGGAAAGAGAAATGGGGGTGAGGAGGTGTTAAAAAAAGCTTTGTGGAGGAGGCGACATAGGAAATCAGCCCAGAAGAAGGAAGAATGGTTTGTTTAGCTAGGGAAGGACAGAAAAGCAGAGAGCATTCTGGGAAGGGGTGCAAAGAGGAGGAAAGTATAGGAAACGAATCTTTCCACAAAGCTTTTACTGGAGGCAGACTTCGATTCATGGTTTTATACACACCGGGTTACTAACAGAACTCTGTGTAAGAGGGTATCTATTATTGTTTTGTTTTGTTTTGTTTTGGTGTGTGTGTGTGTGTGTGTGTACGTGTGTATTTAAGCTTCGTACATAAAACTTCCGAAGAGAAGAGACCTAAAATCATTTTCCACTGGTGGGGGGAAGCTTTCCAGGCCTCCTGGCTTCAGCTTTTCCACAGTATAGTCAGAATGTCTATGACTGACTGCTACTTCTTGCTATCTTGCAAACCTTTCTAGAACTGGAGCTCAGGGAAAAGGCTTTTACATAGCTTAGAACCATTTCGGATTTAACATAGCCCTCATGTCTGGACAACCCAGAATATTAAGGCCTTCACTCTCTGACAGGAAAAGGGAAAAAAAAAAAAAAGCAACCAGATTGTAAGTCAGCGTTTCCTTAGTACCAATGGTACTGTGCGGTGACCCAGTGTGGACGCTGGAGTCCCAACTCAACAACTTACCCATCATGTGACTTTTGATAAGTGGTAATTTTTTTTTTTTTGCTTCCATCATCTCCTTTTGTAAATGAGTGCAATGTTTTCTATATCATAGGACTGTTTTGAAGACTAAATACCATGCATATATAGCTTGATATGTACTAGGCACTCAATATTAGTTCTTTTCACTTCCCACATTGTGGTCTGAAAACATGGGAATTTGGTTAAAGACCAGTCCTGTGTTTTGAGAGATACTATAAGCAAGATTCTCACCCTTCTGTTTGGCAGAGAAGACATTGCAAAGGATAGCTTTATAAAAGGTCAATGCTAAATGCTGTGTGCAGATAATGAGGTTGTTTGAGATTCATTCAATTAACAAAATGAAAGGAGTGTGATGCACTCAGTAGGTGCGCTGAAGATGTCTTCTGAAATGTTGATGCCGATGGCACACATGGTGATTAAAAAAAGGTCCATATTTAAATTAATAAAAAAAGAAAGAGAGAGAAGAGGAAGGAGTTATAGGATCAGTGGAGTAAGGTTGAAAGCAAGAAAGATAAGTTTAAATACAAAATTTTTTTTCAGTCTTTTGAGTGATTAAAAGACAACCATAAACTCCACCTGGGGAAATCATACCACTTTGTCTCCTGTTGAGAAGTTGGTATTATTCTTTGCTTTTGTGTGTCAACATGCTCAGTTTCCTATTAAGTATGGCAGGAGGAGTCAATAAATTATTTTCAATCAACAAATTATTTTCTGTTTCCTATGAGTATAAATACTAAAAGAAATGCTATATTGCATTTTATTTGTAATGCTTATATTTTAGTTTGAAATTTCATTGAATCGTGAATTTTATCATTAAAAAATGATCTCCTTCAATAGTCTACAAAAGATGGAAATAAAAGTATGAGACTTGTGCTTATGGCCTCTTACGTAAACAGTGATTGATGTTCAAACTAGAATTGTTAAAAAAAATCATAAGATATGTTTGTTTCTTTTAGTTAATGTCTTTCCTCTGGTACAAGTATTAGGGGTGAGGGAAACCACATGTTTCTGTTCATATTTCTCCCACTAATAGGAGATGAGATGACTTTCATCACAGTTAAGTTAGAAGATTGAATCTGTCATTTATATCACCTCACGGAAACATCTAAATGAAATGCCAGTATTATCATTTTCCACATCCCTTAATCACCATGGAGATTAAGTACCAAATCAAAAGTCCCCAGAGTTAACCAAAAACAAAGTAATATTGAGTATTTGATGTCCAGAAATGTATGGACCAATTCTATTAATTTCTTTTTCTTTTCCCATAGCAATTGATTAAAAAGCAAAGAATTTCCTAGTGTAACGATCCATGTCGTGTATATGAGAATCTAACATAACTTAAGACTCCAAAAACACTTAAACAGAATTAATGATAATAGCATGATAATCAAAATAGGTAAAATAATAACATCTATAAAAATAATATGTCTATATTGAACACTAAATGCCAAGCACAGTGCTACCAGTAATATTTTGTTTAATATCAAAAAAAACCCTCTAAAAATAGAGCATTATTATCCATATTCTACAAATGAGGAAAATAATCCTTAGAGTAAATTAATAATGTGACTGAACTCATGCACCCAGAGAAGGTGACAAGACAAAATCAATTTGAGTGTTTAACAAATCTGCAGTTTTAAGTAATGAAATAGATTGAAATGAGATGGAATGGAATAAAGTAGGATAGGATGGCAGGGGGTGGGATGGGATAGGATAGAAGAGAAAAGTTAGAGTGTACCACATATTGCAAGGTTTGATTGCTGAAACTTTTTTTTTCAGTTTTGAGAGTGAGGGAGAAAAAGAGAGGGAGAGAGAGAGAAAGTGAGATGTTGCACCGTATAGTGGATTTCTTACGGGGAGATACAATACCAAAACTAAACATTTTGGAGAAGCAGCACTCGAGAATGCTTGGCTTCCCTCCAACCCCCATATTGCCATTACATAATCCAAACAAAATAATTTACTTATTTTGTTCCTGACTGACTCTTGTAATATTTAAAGATCTGAAAGAATGACTCTTTTGCAACATTTCAGCCAATTGCATTGGATTCTGGAGACATAGACTGAATAATAGATTGACACCCTAATCCAAAACGGCACAGCTAATTAGTGGCATATTTGGGAGTAGAACATGGGTATCTGATTACTATTAGATGTGTACTTTGCATTCTGGTTTTTTTTCTTTCTTTCTTTCTTCTCCTAGGCGTTGAGGATTAAATGAATAAAGCATCAGAAATAACAAGTTGTAGGCTGTCAACTCCTACTCATTGACTAGTATATCTGTAACACATGGGGGCCTCTCTTGCAATGAAATTACAACAGTGACTATTTATTAACTGCTTCTTTAGCAGAACATTGTGTTTAGGTATAAGCTATGCATTTATTGTCTTGAGCTTCTAGTATGGATGAGGAAAAAAAAGATATTCATTTATAAATAATGTAGTGACATATGTAAATAATAGGTTAAAAAAATTAAAAGGTTTTTAAGTGAAATGTACAGACCATTACATTGTTCAGAGGATGGAGAGGGCACTTTGACTTGGGTGAATATTAAGTCAAGGAATTGTGGAAAAGGCAGAATTGAGTCTACTTAGAGCCTTAGGTGGCGTCAGGATATTCCAAGATTGATGAAGATGTGGTCAATTCCGAAATTCCTGAGTTAATAGGTGAAAAATCAGGATTGCCACAAACAAAGCAGCTGAAGAATGAACTGCTCAACTGCTAAATGACTCTTTAGGGGCCTGTTGATATTATAATGTAATTTTGTGCTAGTTGGTCATGAGCTATTAATTGGAAAAAGAAGTCTATTTATGTGGTTATCCCAATCAGAGCGTGTCAAGAAATCCAGGTGCAATGGAATATGCCAATGTTTCTAGTACAATATACATAGTAATAAATGCTTCAAGGTCAAATTCTACCTCTTCTTTGAAGCCCACTCAGATTCTTAAAGTCAGTCCACACTTAACCTTTTCTCTCTAACATGTAAATTGCTACATTACACCGGGTGCGTAAATACTGTCCTGATGTTGTAAAACAAATGTCTTGTTTGCACATCTCAGCTTCTTAGATTATAAACTTTTAGCTGGTGTTGAATTTTTCTAAGCACGTTCCTAGTTCTTTGTACACGCTACATGATGAAAACAGATTTGATGATTGGTTAATAGAGCGTGTTCTTTCATATATAGCTTAGGAAATCACAAAATTAACTCCTCAAATTCTCTTGCTTTTTTATGGTGTTAACTACATGTTACCAATTATTACAACTCTATACTTGGTACATCCCCATCTATCCTTTAAACGCTTGTGACAGGTAACAACTCTTATACTTACCTCGGCGTACTACGCCAAATGTAGTGCCTGCACATTGTGGATATTGAGTGAATAATTGCCAAATGGAAATTGAATGAATTTCAGAAATAATAAGCATGATAAATATAGGAAGCCTACCACAGAATGAGCACAAGGAAAGCTCTCAATAAACATGAAAGGAATGAATGAACGAGTCACGGATTCTAAGTTTTGCCACTGGCTAGTTGTGAAACACGATCAAATCAGTTTTTTCATCAATAATATAAGGTGTTTGGATATGAAGCCTGGTTTTCTAATTACTTTTCAGACTCTGGGAAGGTACTTCAGCACTTCCGTGAAAAATGAAATATTTTCTTAGCCAATGGTATGCATTTAAAGGGCCTTAGTTTATGGTGGGCCTAAGATACTGTTTTAAAGCAAAGAGCCCCACTACTAAAATGGCTTGAACAATATTGGTGTAAATTACAACGTGGAAATTTGCCTTTTTAAAACCAGTTTGGATGCATGCAATTTAAAAGTCCATCTTGCCTGCTATTCCAGAAGGCACATTCACATGAATTTCACATTAATTTTGTAGGAACGTTGGAGGCAACGTTAATAAATTTCCAAGGCATATAGCAGTTCTTTCACTACACAAAGAGAGAAATGTATATTCATTTGTCATCCATACAATGAGCATCAAAGAATAATAATTTTTAACAGATTGGAATAAAATATTTCATTTTTTAGTCTTTTCCTCACCCCATATTCTCTTTTTAATTGAAGAGAGAAACATGCTGAAGACATTTTATTGAGTTGCTCCTTTGATGAACTCTTGGGTTGTTTGGGTGTTTTTCCATCTCCCTGGGTAATTTACATCGGCAGGTTGGCAGGTAAAATCTAGTTGCTTCAATTGATCTATTGGAATGTAAGAATGACTATCGATTGGCACTTATTTAGTGCTATAAAATCGAGATTCTGAGCCTGAGAAATTCTGTGGCTTAGTAATAATCACAATAATAATGGTAGTAAATAATAGTAGTTAACAATAACTAAGAGCTCTATTTAATTTTATTTGTTGTTTCCTAAGCACCATGCTAAATCATTTAAATGTACAATAATGTATTCTCTGTGACAATCCTGTGTGATAGGTTCCATTATTACAGGAGAGGCAGTTGAGCACTTTTCCTGAAGTTAATACTTAGCATGTGGTAAGTCATGATTCAGTGATCTTGGGGTCTACTAGAAAGGAAAACAAAAGGACACACATCGATTTCACACAAGGTAGAGCATCATGAGTTCTAACGGAGAGACATGTACAAAATGTCATTCTCTAAGGTGATTCATCTACGTTTTGATTCATCCGTTTATTTGTACAGCTATACTCTTGATGTTCATACACTCTCGATGTACTTTTATCCAGAATTCTAGGGTTGGTGGATTCCATTGCCAGGATCCTTCTCTGGAGAGCTGTTCACAGAGCCCTCTTGCTGAGTACTTTTAGGGATAAACACACTCCTTATGGGCAAGTGTCTCTGCTGCTCAGTTTATGTGCATAGGATTTGAGCCAAAGTTGGTTTCCCTCCACCCTCCAATCTTGGTTTTGCTCAGTATAGCCAATTAGTGACTATGATCATTCGTTTTCAACAAGCTAATCCTTGTTGGAGGCCCCTGTTTGGCTCCCTCCCCTCTCCGCATGTCTTTTTTTCAGGGTTAACATTGCTGTATTTCTGTAAGGTTAGAACTTTGTAATCATGTAATGTGTTTGGCGAGAGTGCACGGCACATAATAAGTGATATATAAGTAATAGATGAAAATAATGATACTAATAAGAACATAATTGTTATTTTTTGGATAAGGCATATAGAATTCTTATTCTCCTGGTTGACCACGTTTTGTATCGAATGATTTAGATATAGGTACCAGCTTTCCTTAAATATGCTTCTGCTAATAGGACATAGTGCTTCAGGTTCACTTGTGTATATCATTAAAATGAGCCCAGTAAATTAAACTCTGGTTTAATGATTGACTTAATCGGTAGGGATATTGGCAGTGCCCATTTTTGCATACATAACATCTGGGTTCTGACTTGTGGAGTCCTTATATTTAAATACCCTTTTAAAAACCTAAAACCATCGCCTGACTTCGTGATTGCTCATTAGGAAATAGTAATATTGAAAAGAAGAAAAAGGGAAAGGTGGAAAATCACCTAAAAAAATAAATAGAAGCCATTTCAGAGATACAACTCTATATAAGAATGAGGGAAGGAAGATAAATACGTGTAGCTGAAGCATGACCAGTGATAAAGCAAGTCCTCCATTCAAAGGTTTAATCCACTTTTTAAAAATAACCATACCAACTCTTTGTTTATTAATGGAATAAAATTGTAATAAAATGGGGGGCACCTGGGTGGCTCAGTCAGTAGAACACATGACTCTTGATCTCAGGGTTGTGAGTTCGAGCCCCACGTTGGATGTCGAGATTACTTCAGAATAAAATCTTTAACAAATTGCAATAAAATGAAAAGGTTTCACTACAGACCAAAACCAGACAGCTGATTAAAAAATGCCAAAATGTGCAGCTCCTTAGAGCCTGGAGTCCCTTTTAAGGTCGATTTTGAATGACTTGTCCAGACGGGGAGTCTTCCAGGAGGAAATGCATCTTGGTCTAGGGTTAGGTCAAGGGCTGGACTCCCAGGACTCCCCTGAACCTTGAGGAGAAATCTCTGAGGCAGATCCCAGACAGAGGAAGTCACTAGATCCTCAGAAAGGGAGGAATAGATATTCCATTACTCTGGGTGGATTTTCAGTTTCAGCACTTCTCTGGTAAAGGACATGCCCAAAGCTGACCTCTCCTGGATTGCCCGTTGGTGGTAGGGAACAGCACCCCATGCCGTTCTGAAGTCCCAAGTTGAGATATGATGTCAACAAACTGGCACACCTGGAGTCCCCAGTGCCATTTAAATATCTTTTCGTCTCCTTGTATGTTGCTTCTGGAGGGGGGCTACCCTAGGATGTGGCTCTTAGTCTTGTGGAATAATGGCATTTTCAGGCTATCTGGAATCTTATGTCATCTAGTCCAATCACCTCATTTTGCAGATCAGGAAACTGAAACCAAGAGAGAGGGGAGTTGCCTAGAGTTACTCAGCTAGTCAGTGACAGACAACAGTGGAACTTGGGGTAAGTCGTGTGGCCTCTTTGGGCTTCTCTTTGTGAATTGATACCTTGGAAATGAATGCTAGGTCTACATGAGCCCTCTAAAATTCCTTCATATTCTAACATTCTAGATATGTGATGTTTAATTTTAGACTTCCGACTTCCAGTGTGATTTCCATTTTGTAATAATCAAGAGGCTCTTGTAAAAAGGATGATAAATACATGCCTAAATGACAGTGTTCAAGCATTCTGATGAAGGCTAACATCTAGTTAATAATTTTGCATTATGTACAGATATTTACCTTGTATATGGCATAGATTTGGATTAAAGATTTTGAAAATGCACTTGGTTTTGAATATGGTTGATAATTTACTGTATTACATCCTAACACTACAAACAACTTCTTAATGAAACTATAGTAAATGTTTCTTTATTTTTATTGCCTTAGATTGTTTTACTTATTGCTGGAAAGTTCAGGTCACATGAATGAATAAGGTTGCTTGGAAAGTCCTGCTATATAGAATAGAAATGCCCAAATCGGTTTGGGTTCATTGCAAACTCCATTGCTTGTAAGCAAGGATTGGATTTTTTTTTTCTCTCATTTCTTCAGCAGGCATTGTTTCAACAAACTGACAGCAAATCCATTATGTTATGGCAGCTATAAAAGCTTTCATCAGGAGTGTGTGTGTTTAGTGTCTCTGTGTAGGATAAGCTGGGTTATGGGAGGGGCAAGGGCAAAAGACTCAGGAGTAAGACCCACCTGTGGTTTCAAGTCCTTGGCTCCACCGACTTTGGCTGGGTGTTGTGGGGATAATAGGAAGCGCAAGGAACTTAGCCTCTTTTTTTTTTGTCTGTTTCCCTTAAGCTCATCAGATACAAGTCTTTCCAAACTCTGTGAGCTACTTTAAATATCCCTTTTCCCCTCTTAAAGATATGGATTCAGGGGCGCCTGGGTGGCACAGCGGTTAAGCGTCTGCCTTCGGCTCAGGGCGTGATCCCAGCGTTGTGAGATCGAGCCCCACATCAGGCTCCTGCTATGAGCCTGCTTCTTCCTCTCCCACTCCCCCCTGCTTGTGTTCCCTCTCTCGCTGGCTGTCTCTATCTCTGTCAAATAAATAAATAAAATCTTTAAAAAAAAAAATTTAAAAGATATGGATTCAGTTGTTTTTTTTTTAAGTACAGTTTGTAACATAGAGAATTCTGAGGGTAGAGAATTCATTGGTTACAGAGGAAGCATCTTTATACCATGGGCATGCAAATTCTCAGACATTTATTACCTAGATGACATTTGACAAATTATGCGTAATGGTGTTTACAGAGATAACAGAGGGAAGCAATGGAATAATGTATATGAAAGAAATGTGCACAATGGAAAGCATGATAACAATCCTTGTGGGTTTTTTTTTTTAATACTGCATTTTAAAGGACACAGGTATATAGAAAAGAGTGAGGGGTAGAGAAGGAGAGGCTCTGAGAAGCAAATATTTTACTTTTACGATGAAATCATGGCTTAGAGCAAAGAGCCGACTAGGATGCAAGTGAAATATTGCTGCTAGAATATCAGATGTCCATGCTTCTTAAAATATTATGTACATTGGAGTCACTTGGGGATATTGTTAAATACAAACTCTGATTCTTTAGATCTGGGGTGAGGTCTGAGAGTCCACATTCCTAAAAAGCTTCCAGGCAATGCTGACGCTGCTGGTCTCCGGCACACTGAGTAGCACAGTCCTATGCTATCAGATTAACAGGTGTAACCAAAAATCAACTAAGTATTTTACTAGGAAAGAAATTAAACTGCTTACATATTTTGGGGGCATTCACATATCAAGGGAATACCCTCCAACCTGGCTAATGCCCCTCCTCCTTGCCCCACAATAAAAGAGCTTTCTGTACTTTCTGGTTTTATTATTAAGTGTTGAGAAAGCATTCTGCTACTACTGGTTAGGGTTTCTGGCTGAAAGAGTGTAACAAGATAGGGGTTTACAGACAGACGATTAGGAGTAAGTACCATCTAGAGAACCAATACGTTGTGAAGGCAGTTGAGTAGCTTCTAGTTCCTTTACCAGGTCTTATCTAGTAGAGGTCATTGAATCGTACCATAAGAATTTTGGATATGTGATTGGTTGTCTTAAATCACCCTTTTTTTGCCTTGGCACATTGCATATTTACATTGTCTTTTATCTCTCATTTCCCTAACAAAAGTATGAACAGGGAGAAAACATGTGACATGTTTCCCATTTTTATATTTCAAATTCAATTCAACACACATTTGCAGAGTAATGGGTTGCACAGTGGTGGACTAGGCCCTGGGAGGGGCAGAAGAATCAGGAAAATAGTCCCAGGTATTCTCAGTTTGTGTTTAGATACAGACATAATAAATAACCAAATACAAGGCAGTTAGAATTTTAAAAACATACCAGATCTGAAAAGAATACGATGAAATCTGAAAGAAATAGACAACAGTTCTCCTGGGGAGGGAATTAGACATTGCAAAGGAAGAAGGATTTGGAACATGGTCATTTGCACATAGAGGACAGAAATCAGCTTGAGGCAAAATCTTTGTCATATTGTGGTTGTATAAATGGAGAGCAAAAGCAGAGACAAGAGGTCAGTGTAATTCAACTAACAGAGTGCTGAAATTAAAATATCCTCCTTTGGAATTGAGGCTAAAGCCTAGAACTTATGTGGGATTGTTGGAGGTACGCGAGGCCGGACTGGGTAGTGTTTTATCTGCTGCTTCTCTCAAACTTTGATTTTTTTTTCCCCCTATTGGGCCTATTTCCCTAGACTCTGCAGGAGAAGAAATCACCTTTTATATAAACACCTCTCCTTGGCAATTGGAACGCAGCACTTTAGAAGATAATGAATCAGGGATGGGAGAGAGAGAAATGATTCCAAATTGCCTTAAAAATATACTCCCATAATACTCCCAATATACTCCCATAATACTCCCAATATACTCCCATAATACTCCCATAACTCATTGACTCATTAGGTGCTTCTTTACGACTCGGACACTCAGATGTGATAATGGTGCTCATTTCTCGAACTTATGCGAATTTAAATTTCTTTCCAGATGAATTTTGCCCTGATAGTTACTTTGGAATTTTGGTTGTTAATAAAGGGGGAGGCTTTCATATCTCTTTCTTAGATATGCTGGTGCGTAGCCATTAAAAAAAAAAAAATGACTCTGCAACCCTTCCCTGAATCCTAATTGCCCTGGCTGATGCCACTGTCTTTGTAGAATGGGCTGGAATGTTATCTGGGATCGCTGTAGTCAATGCAGTCTGAGAATCCAGTGTAGATAAAGGGAGAATAACCAAAGAATGTGAACCATTATCAAATCTGAGGGCAAGTTTGGGGCCGTAGTCAGGAGGTGAAATAAATTCGTAACTCAAAGGTAATCAGCAACATATCAGGAAACAGTGTGGACCAGTCCCCACTTGAGGAATTCTTCCTGGATATTGACTTGTTGGCTCAGACCAGCTTACAGGCACAGGAAAGTTTTCCGAAAATGCCATTCCCTCTTCTTTATTACCCACCCTTGCAAGATATTGCACAGATGAACATGAAGCTTCTGTTACTATGTAAACTTCAGAATCTTTTGCATCTCAGTGAGCAAAGTGATGTACCCCCATGTTGAATTTGTTTTAAATTTATCTGAATTAATTAAAATCTAGGAAACTATAGACAACAGTGACTCGATGAGACTCTAATTTTTTTTTTTTAACTCCATTTAGCTGTGGCTGCTCACAGGTCACCGCATCCTTTGTCATTCCTTCTGTCATTGCTTATTCATCTTTACTGCCCATGCTCTCCTGCTCAGGCTCCAACTTTGGTGGTGTGGGATAGCATTTTTTTATTCTTGCAAAATGCTGTCAATTCCAAATTCCAGGTAATAAGCAAACTACAAGGGCATGTATATTTCATACTGAGAGGTGTTTTGAGAATCATCTAGCGTTCATCCCCTTTGCTTTTCAGTTTAAACAAACAAAAAGACATTGAAGGAAATGTGGGGGAGGGCTAAGGAGAGGGAGGTGAGATCAAGAGAAAGGGAATGAGGAAATGAAACCAGCATTCATTACGTGCTAAGATACAGCGAACTCATTGCTAGGTTCTTTGTATATATCGTGCTCCTTAAGTCTTGCCATGACCTTGCGTTAAGGTCATCAGTGGGCCCACTTCATCACAGGGCAAATAGAGAGTAAGAGAAATTCTAAATAGAGGTCACAGTCATGCAGGTGCTCCCAGCAGAGCTAAGGTGGGAACCTGGATCTCTCATGCTTTCTAGAAGCAAGCTGGCAATTGGTGGTAGCTACAATGAAAGTGTCACCCTTTCTTTGTCACAGAGTAGCTTAAACGATGGCACGATATGCCTTTTAGATAAAAGGCAGAAACGGGGTGAGGCAAAATTACAGATCCAATCCCTTCCAACCAAATTACTCTCTTCATTCATTTTGAACCTAACATATATGGGCTACTTTGTGGTGGTAATAATCTTTTTACATGAGCGTGGTCTGTCTGTTCCTTACTCAGCAATATGCAGTCATGCTGGGCAGTCCCTGAGCTGGATAGCAGTTGATATATAGTTTGTACATGCTTAATATGCAGAAATTGAGTTTTTAAATAAATCAAGATGATTTCTTTTCCCTTCATAAGCCATATCTAGACTTAGGTGTTTCTACTAATCGGTGATCTCAGCCCTGCCTGTTGATTCTTTTTTTTTTTTTTTTAAAGATTTTATTTATTTATTTGACAGAGAGAGAGACAGCCAGTGAGAGAGGGAACACAAAGGGGGAGTAGGAGCGGAAGAAGCAGGCTCATAGCAGAAGAGCCTGATGTGGGGCCTCGATCCCACAATGCCGGGATCACGCCCTGAGCCGAAGGCAGACGCTTAACCACTGTGCCACCCAGGCGCCCCCCTGCCTGTTGATTCTTAAAGGAGCTCCATAGTAAAGCACTTAGTACATACTAGAAACTGTGTTGGGATCTGTAGTAGTCAGAATTGTCCAAACTCTGCTGTGATAACAGATCAACCCTGAAATCTCAGTGGATTAACACAACCCAAGTTTATTATTTGCACATGCTAAGTCTACTGTAGGCCTCGTTCTCTGGGGCAGCTCCTTCAAGTGATGTGTGAGGGGGTCAGTTGGCCTCTATCTTATAGCTTTGCCTTCTGAACATGTGGCTTCTCGCTTGCTATCACAGGGAAGAGAGAGCTGAAGTAACTCAGGGCCTTCCTTTGCCTTCCCCAGGAGTGACACACTTATATTCTATTTATAAACCATTTGTCAGAAGTCACCTGGCCCCACCCAACTATGAGGGTGGAGGTGGTGAGGGAGCTGGGAAGTGGAATCTTTTCTAAGTCTACGGAAGAAAGAATTCACAGATACTTGTGAGTACTGTTGATGTATCACAAGTTCTGGAAGAATAAAGGACTTATTTTTTTTTTTAATATTTATTTATTTATTTTAGAAAGAGCACCTGAGAACAGGGGAAGGAGCAGAGGGAGGGAGAGAATCTCAAGCAGACTCCACTGAGCACAGACCCCATTGGCTGGGCTGAATCTCAGGACCCTGAGATCATGACCTGAGCTGAAACCAAGAGTTGGTCACTTAACCCACTGAGCCACCCACGCGTCCCCTGCTATTATTATTGAAGACCTATTGTTATTGAAGACCCGTCATGTACTAGGCACTGTCTAATGAAAAACAGGTCACTTAACGGACTAAGCCTCCCAGGTGTCCCACAAAGAATATTTTTAAAGTTATCACCTTCTATGAAAGCTATGCAGACATATGAAGAAAACAATAATTCCAGGCTGCTACGGAGGGCTGTATTACAATTTTGCAGGGCCTAGAGCTCCTTAAGCTAGCAGCTGCTGTTGTCTTCAGAGCATTCCTTTCTCATCCATCTGAAGTAATTGACTTAAGAGGTAAAAATTCCTTGTGTTTTGTGTGTGTGTGTGTTCATGCTGTCTGTTTTGTTTTCTTAAACAGAGGTCAAAATATGTTTAGAAATTAAGCCTGGGTTTTCAAACTTCTTTTCTGGAACTCGTGGCCTTGTGACAGCTGTCATTCCACAGAGTGAAGAGGATTTTCCCTGCTCACTGTGCGTCATGAAGGCTAGAATGAAACTGTGCACCCTCATAGCTCTTTTTTTGTTGGGCACTTTGTTCTTTGTAGATGTCCCAGCATTTATGACTGGCATGGTTAAATATTGAGACAGTTTTCTGGCATTAACCATCCAAATAGCAAAGTGGGCGCAGCTGGACAGATCTAAACCTGAAAGAAAAATAAATGTGAAAAAAAAAAAAAAGACCATGCAAGTAAGTTTAGGCTTGAGAGCATGAACATGGAGCTGGGTAGAAGATGACATGTTGCCCTAGATGTTTTCTTTTTGTGTTTGGTATATAGGTTTCTGTTAAAGCTCTTTTACTTAAAAACAATCAGCAAAGAACTGAAAAATTAGCGTCATGTTGATTTGTGACGAAGGGAAGAATGAAAGCCTGTACCGTTTTTTGAAAGGTCTTCTTACAGTGAAAACAATTTTCACTCATTATGGCTTATTTGTAACTGTAATACTGTAATGTGTCTTATCCATGGACTTAAGAATTTGAGATTTCACTGTCAAATATTTCCTCTCAATAATTCTCGCTGTACCTTGATTTTCAACTTCTGTTGACTTTGAGTTACATCCATATAATGGATTTACTTTGGCATGTAGATATGTTTTAGCCTCTACGTAAATATTTTCAATGAATTTGGAGAGGAAGTATGATGACCTCTGAGATTTTGAAGATAAACTAGAAAGGCAAGCTATTAAAATTACACAAATAATAGCAATGATAATAATAATATAATGATGAACATTAATTGGGCATTCATTATGATCCTGTGCTGACTAAATGTTTTATAAGGACATGTTCATTTAATCTACATATTTATAAGGGGCTATTATTAACCCCAGTTTAACAAGAGGCTTAAAGAGATGTTAAATAAATTGCCCAATGTCACATGGCCAGAAATTACCTGTTTGACCTCCTTAAAGTTAACCAAGGTTTGTCCCCCTACAAAGTATCTCAGTGGTTTCCAAAGGTGTGGATAAGCCACTAAACTGAAAAACAACCAAAGGAACTTCAGCCTAAACTGTGTATTTTAACTTGCATAAAGAAAATATGTTTTAACAGAATTGCTGTAGTCAGACTAAAGTTTGGAAATAGAGATGAAGCAGGAGGAATATGTTCAGTTTTCATCCAGAAGTATCCAAGGGAAAAATCCACTGTCTGGGGCCGTGGCTCTCAGTCAGGAGCAATTTTGCCTCCCCACCCAGGGAACAACTGGCAAAGCCTGGAGACGTTTTTCTCCTCATAACTGGGAGGAAGGGTGCTACCGGAGTCTTGTGGGTAGCGGCTAGAGCTGGGCTACATACCGCCCAGTGCATCGAGCAGCCCCATGTATAATCCACACCAAAATGTCATTAGTGCCAAGGTTGATCTTGTGTAAAAGAGACTTCTCTTACTATATAGGGAAACTTGTGTCATTAAGGGCTCAGTCTTTGGAGCCAGTGTACTAGGAGTTTAGTTTTGGCTTTACTGCTTGACTTAGGGAGTTCAAGCTCTCCAAGTCTTAATTTAGTTGCTTATGCACTGGAAATAATCATACATGAAGATTAAATGAGAAAGTGTATACAAAGTGAGTAGCGTAGTCCCTGGCTTTCATATATGATCAATAATTTTAGGTGGGAAAATGATAAACTTTGGTTAAACAGTCATTGTATTGTTTTTTGAGACCCTCAAAGAATGCTGTTGAACAGGTGTTAAAAAAGAATCGTCTCCAGATCAGACACCTTTGTTTTGAATCTTGTTTCCTCTTCTTATTAACAGTATGACCTTGATCAAGTGCCTTAAACGCTCATCTATAAGATGAGGGTAGTAAGTAGTATGGATCTTCTAGAGTTTCTATGAGACTTCAATGAGAGTGTAAGTGTAAGGTGCTTCGAACAGTGTCTACCTCTTAGAAGCAGTTGTTAGCTCTTATTATTCATTTACTTAATATTGTTAGATAAGACATAGCATATAAATTAATTTTCTAAGTAACTGAACCTTGAAATACCAGCCTCTCAAATATCTCCCAAAATACCTCTTGAAATACCAACTCTTTGTTTTATTTTAGCAATTAGAATAATGGAAATAGCTCTAAAATTATATTTAAAAATTCTTTGCTTATTTAAAAATGAATGCTGAATACTTTCTTGTGTTTTGTGGTTAACTCAAGGTCTGTGTCATCATACTATTATTTCTTTTATTGGATTATGATACATGAATTTTTTAAAACTATTGAAATAGGAGGATTTTCCTTACCCTGGGCTGCTGGAATGTTTCATTCTTTTGTCTGCTTTTTAAAAAATATTGGTTTTGATTCCTTACTATCAACAAGTTGCTGTCTGACTGTCATAGTCTCTACTTGCCTTTTCTAAATATCTACATCTTGATCAGTTGGTCAATATCTACTGAACGTATAATATGCTGCGCTCTCTAAGGTATATTAGTGACCAACACAAAATAATTCTATCTTGGAGCTTACTATTTATCAGAGGTAAACATTGAAGGCATAACCAGTTAAACAATCATTTGCTTTTATTTTTTTAAAGATTTTATTTATTTATTTGTCAGAGAGAGAGAGAGCACAAGCAAGGGGAGCAGCAGGCAGAGGGAGAAGCAGGCTCCCCGCTGAGCAGAAGCCCAATGTGGGACTCGATCCCAGAACCCTGAGATCATGACCTATGCTAAAGGCAGACGCTTAACCAACTGAGCCACCCAGGCATCCCGACAACTGTGACCTATGCTATGACTGAGAAGTCTCATTTGCTGTGTTTAGAAGCAAAGCCCTGTAGTGTGGGCTAGAAGACAGGCCTTCCTGTGCAATTCATCATCAAGTGTCAGTCTGAAAAGTGAGTTGGCATCAGCAAAGCAAAGAGAAGAAGCATTACAAGCAGATACAATTGCAAAAATCAAGTTCCTGATTTTGGACAGGGCATTCCATTAAATAAAAGAATTTTTAAAAGCTCAGCATGACTACAGACCAAAACCAAACAAACAAAATCCACGTTTATGGTGGCATTGATGAGGCTCAAATGATAGCCAGGGTCTCAATCACGCAATCTTCCAAAGCACCTAAAAGTTCGTTCTATGCAATAGATGATGACAGGCCACTGGAAAGTTTAAGTTTTTGTTGACATGGAAGATTTTCATGCGAAGAAGGGCTTGGAAGTAGGAAAGAATGTAGGAAAGGCAGGAAAGGGAGAGACACCAATTTGAAAACTCTTAACAGTAGTTCAGGCAGGATGTGATGAACATGGTCCAAATTGTGTTTGTAATAGAAGTGGTCTCTGATGACTAAGCCCTGAGAACTCTCCTGAGAGAGGAGGGCTGATATTTAGTTTATGGACTTGGAAAGATTTTTTCAGCTGTTTTGGCTCTTTACCTTCCACCTTGTTCTTGGCTACCTTCCAGAAGATTGCGATTGATGAATAATCACTTTCCCAAAGAGTGAAAATACAAATGTACAGCAAGAACAATAATGAAATTGTATTTGTGTACTAGTTGAAAACTCTTTATTATTGCATTTAATCAGCAACTTTTCCTAACAAGTGATTTTCACCCATCCTGTTCCTACAAGACTACATTTTAAGTTGATGTACCTTAATTTATGGGCAATAGGGAATTTCTGCCTCATAGTAGGAAATTTCATTTATCCTTCCTCACAGAGAAAGTTGAAATCGAGTAGAAATGGTCTTTAATTTTGTTCTTTGCAGCATAGGAGAAATACAAAAGTGTCGATTTATCAGTTCCTGCTTCTAACCACTAGTGCCTTGATAAAAAATAGAAAACTTTAGATATTTAAAGAAGATGTTTACCTACAAGTATGCGTGCAAAATATGTGCTGTGTGAAATATGAGTTGTGTGAATGTTAGATATGTACACATTCACAGCCATATTATGTAAGGCGTTGAATGCCATATTTTTTTAAAAAAATCAGACATCCTATTTTGAACATCTAGAAGAGCTGTTCAATGGTCAATATATGTCTGCTTCTAAAATGTGCCTCTAAAATAGGTATAAGGATTGCATTCTGTTAGGGTGATTGTGAGAATTACATGTGCTTGATTTAGCACCTAATAAATATTTAATACATTTAAGTATTCAGTATGATTTTATCATTACTAATTGGCTACATGTTTTTTCATAAATTTATATATATTGATAATTTGACATAAGATTATATTCACAGATATCAATATATACACATGCAAATATATACACTACATTAGCAATTGATTACAACAAAAATGGTTGTGCAATGATCTTCAAAATGACATTTAATCATACAGCTATCTTTGGTAAAATGAGTTTTGTTTTGTTTTGTTTTGTTTATTATTTCTGTCCTGGAAGGTTACCATGAATCAGAAGTTGAATATTAGCCCTGAAGATATGGCTTCACATGAGTTAAGATTCTGACCCAGTTTCTATATCCTGCTTTCTCTCATTTACTCATTCATTCCTTTATTCATTATTTAAACAAATATTTACTGGATCTCTACTCTGTGCCAACCACTATAACCTGTCTTACAGTCTGGTAGGGGAACAAACAGGAAAGCAAATTGCTGCAATAAAATGGTGTGAACATCATGCAATACATCCTTTTAAAGTAAAGAGGCATTCCGCTCTCCTACATGACATATGGTTAATTATTATGTACATATTCGTCGATCATTAAACTAAATAGAGAAGAATAGAAATTAAATAGAGGAAACTTAAAAGAGCATTTCTTTCTAAGTACCTGTTTTTTATTCATTCTCTTGTCTTCATCTACCACCCACCTGCTGAAGACATCCCGTGATTATCAGTAATTGCTATCACTTTCTCTTACCCCAGAATCCTATTTCCATCTGACTTTGGCAATCTGTAGGTAGATGTTCCATAGATATCTCAAATTCATTCTGCTTAAAACAAATTCATGATGTTCCTTCCACTCAAAAAATTGGTTTCCCCTCCTATACATCTAACCCCTGTTAAATGTGTCATCTACACAGTCACCCCAGCTGAGGTTCCGGGGGCTCCCGTCAGTGTTCAATGCCTACCCATAGCCAACACCCAGTTGGTTATCAGATGCTCCTCATTTTCTTCCTCCTCCTTCTAGGTAACACATACACACATACTTTATGCCCCAAATTAGTAGGCTAAGAAAGCAATTTTCAAGTTGCTAGGCAGTAACAGTTGAAGAGAAAAAGTAAGTCAGTGACTTGGTTATTACGTGTTACCACTATGTTGTCTCTTTTCCTGTGAGTAGAGAATGTTTCTCTTTTAACTTGGTATAATAACTTTAAATTCTGTTGATCTATGAACTCCAAAAACATCATCATACACATGTCCACAGTGATACACTTGCTGAATTTCTCTTACCCTCCCGTCACTGATACTTTATGCTTCCGAGGGCAGTTCCAGCTATGAATCTCAGAGTCCTTTTCCAATGCCCGACTGCTCATGATCTGAATGGGAGATTCCTACTGCAGTTCATGTTTAGGGAGGAGTATGTTAACTGCTGATATTTGTCACTGAAAAGAAATAATTGACATCACAATAATGAAAGATATCATCAGTTGGCCCTGATCATATTTTGAGTGTTCTTAAAATTTCATTCTGATCATACTCTTAAAGAGTGACTTATAAATTTGTAAGTTTAAGTGTAAAACTATCTGGAACATATTAGGTCCAAAGTAAGTGGTGCATCCTATTCTCTCTTGTAGGGTATCTTTAAAAAAATCAGTAAGCATCAAGTTCCCTAAACCACCCTAACCCTAGGGAAATGTTAAGTTCTTAAGGAAAACACATTGGAAGATGTATGACAGTATCTTTTTCCTTCTTTCGTTTTTTAAAGATATTTATTTATTTATTGAGAGGGAGCAGGAGGCGTGGAGAGGGAGAAAGAGAGGGAGAGAGAGAATCTCAAGCTGACTCCATGCCCAGTGTTAAGCCCGATGCAGGGCTTGATCTCACAGCCCTGAGATCATGACCTGAGCCAAAATGAAGTGTTGACGCTTAACGGACTGACCCACCCAGGCACCCTTAAAGATTTTATTTTTAAGTAATCTCTACACCCAGCGTGAGACTCAAACTCACACCCCCAAGACCAAGAGTTGTATGCAAACATGTGGGATGAGGTTAATATTAACTATGGATTAAAATGAAAAGTTTAAATGCCTTTAAAATGTGGAGTTTCGAGTGGGATAGTGCAACAGATAGAGGAAAAGGCCGCTTGGAGAGGAGGAACAGATAGAGAAGACAATTATTCCTTGAAGAGGTAGAAAAGAAGATTAAAATTTACTTTGAATAGTTCTTGAGTAAATGCAGTATTACTTTCTGAGCACCGAAGTGATGATTTTTCCTTCTTTTTTTGAATACTTGAAACTTCTGATGTGTCTTCATGTTTCACATCTCTTTTGGCCTGTGCACCCTGATCTGTCATGATAGCCCAGCACTGTTAGCGAACAGCGGTGTCATTGCTATATGCATACTTATTGGTCCTCTGCTAACATAAGCTTTGCTGAGCAAATAGATTTTATGCGGCCACCCTACACGGATCATTTCCCAGAATGCCAAGGGAGACACTAACAATGGGTCTGACTTCATCCTTCATCAATATGTTATCATATTTACAAAACAGGATAAGGGAGAACCAGACCAAGGGAAAAGCTGGTGATTCACTGACATAAACCTCTCAAGGGCAGACGAGAGTCATACATTGGAAAGGACGATATGTGAGCATCGACACACAGGCAAAAGATCTTTGTTCGCAGCTGCTTGTAATTCATGGTGGGGCGCCCTAGGAAAACACTGCTGCTAGCTGTCGTCTTGCACTTATTTGCCCCTCTGTAAAGCAGATGCATGTAGGATTATGTGCATAGTGCGGTTTCCAGCACGGACGTAGACGGAAAGTTTATTACCTGTTCTGTCCCCTCCCCTGAGAGGGATTTGTTTCACTTTGAAGGAAGATTCTCATAAAAAGGCTGCAAGTCATAATGCGTGTTGTAATTTCCTTGGAATGAAGTCCAAACTATAGTCCGTTCTGCTTTGCAAATTGGTCTGGAAGCCACACAAACATGGGTAAATATGGGGATCAAAATTCAACTAGGTATTGCCCTACAGGAAGAGTTCAGTGCTTCACACTCAGGGGTCACTTAGCAAATATCATAGCCTTTCTGGCATTGTTTAGTGGAGATGGGCTAATGGGACTTTATAGAGCAGAGATGATTGGAGGAGATGAACAAAGGGACAAGCTGTGAGATAGATGTGAATTAATGGAGAGAGAAAGAGTTTTTGGCTGGGGACTCTGGGTCAGAAGGACCTGGGTTTTGTGTGTGTGTCCTGGGGCGGGGGAGGGGGCAGAGGAAGAGAATCTCTAGCGGACTTCCTGCTGAGTGGGGAACCTGATGCAGGGCTCGATCTCAGGACCCCAAGATCATGACCTGAGCCCAAACCACCTTGCATGCTTAACTGACTGAGCCACCCAGGTGCCCCACGGACCTAGGTTTTTATTTTCCTCCTCTTCTTACTACCTGTGCCTTCTCTCAGCCTCACTTCCCTCTTTTGCAAAACACACTCATCTACCTATCATGCACACTGCTGACTGGAGGATGTGGGTAAGATATAACTCACCATGCCCTTTGCCCTGCGGGCAGCAAGTCTACCCTGAGTGGTAGCTCTTTGTAGTGTATCTTAAATTTTTTAATTAAAATTCACATTCTGCATCAGGATTCTTATTTTTCAAGCAACCGTGCCGAAGCATCTCTAATATTTTATGGTACTTTGTTTTTCTTGTCCTATTATTCTTACACTCTGTTCTTTTTTTAGCACCCATTGTTTCTATAGTTTGTAACCCTCTGCTCTCAACAAGAAATCACTGACTCAGAATGCAGGGGAATGATCCTGCATTCAAATGAGAAGTTGCAAACCCTCTATCAACCTGTGACTTTACACCTCCCACCTCCCTCCTCTCCTTCCAGAAAACAAACAAACCTATCCTTCAGCTCTATGACCTTTTGAACCAGATGCATAAATAAATATTTGGGAAGGGGGTGGGGGGTGGGGGATAATGTCAGCAGTAAACTCATTGACTTAATTCTAACCCTTCAGAGAAGCTGTGTTTAGGGGGGAGATAGAATAGAGATGGAGGCAGGCTCAAAATTGTCATCCTCGTAATCATCTTCAAAGGAGCATCGCCTCCTTACATAGATTGAGAAAGAGAAATATAGGGTCACTCTTACAAGGTCTGATATGCCATTGGAAGGAGGGGGAGGAGGAAAGATCATTGATTAACATTTAAATTATTCTCAAATTTTTTAAAAAATGTATTTGCTTATGTAGAGAGAGAGCACCAGTGAGGGGAGGGAGAAGGACAAGCAGACTCCACACTGAACATCGAGTCCCATGTGGGGCTCCATCTCACAACGCTGAGATCAAGACCTGAGCCCAAATCAAGAGTCAGTCATTTAATCAACTGAGCTACCCAGGCATCCCTAAATTAGTCTCAATTTCAAAACCAACTTGATCTGCCAGAGATACCCACCATAAAATTATATACCCCTCCATTCCAGCTTCCCCATTCAGTTCATTTGCACATTGTGCCCTCTGCCTAGCTTCTTTTTCAGAGAGGATACTGTGCTAGGTTCTCAGTGCACTTGTTCCAAAGTTAATATCATGTTACTGGCACCATATGGGCGATGACAGAGAGTAACAGCCTTTGAGGTCTCACCTTTTAGGATAGGGGGATGTAAGACTTAATTAATGAATGATGTAAGATCCTCCAGAATTCTGAGATAAAAGATGGTTTGTAAAATCAGAGAACTGCTATTTTTCTCGCTAAACAAATACCTGCTGAGCTAACAGGTATTTAAATAACTAGATGCAAATTGTGCAGCATGGTGTGTGTGTGTGTGTATTCATATATATATATATATGAAATAAATTGCATTGTAATCCTGGGAGGAAATGTAGGCTGTCTCCTTATGTTACATCTTTAAAAACTGAGGCTCAGAAATGAATTTGCTTATTAGGGCCAGATACCAAACTAGAAGCCAGATTTCTTAGACTTTGTGCAATGTACAAGACTGCCTCATTATAGGTACTCCATATAGAGTCTATGGAATCTGACCAAGAACAAAGGAAAAATGATTGTGACTGGCCTTAAACCATTTTTAAGCATAAGCAGGATTATTACTGTTATATGAAAGATCATAAATGACTTTTCATCCCATTGGGCATAGGAGAAGATATAGGCTCAGAGCCAGCTCTGTGCTAGGGAAATATTACTGGCAACAATCCATGTCATTTGCCAAGGCAACAACCACCTTCCATATAGAGTGGAGTTCAATGTATCACTGTGGTGAAATGGAGGCATTGTTGAAAATTGCTCATAGGAAGTACATAGAACTTTTTTTTTTTTTTTTTTTTGGTATAGCAGGCCAAAAAAAAAGACTCAAGAGTGAATTTATCGGGCTAATATTGATCTCGCTTAAAATTGTTGCTGATAGGTAAGAGGAGTCTGAGTCATAATGGAATGAGCTCTGGGCTTCGGATTAAATACCCAAACCACCATCCGCCTTACTGTGTGATTTCTAACATGTCACTGAACTTACTCTGAGTCTCAAATTACTCTGGAAAAATCAAACTAATAATTTCTAGATCGTATAGTTGAGGGAGAATTATATAATATAATTTGGGTAATGTGGCACTGCCTAGTGCTTCTAACACATTTTGAATCTAACTCTTGAGAAACATGTCCAGAGGCATTAGGAAGCATGTCTAGGGTTTGTTATGTGTAGAAAGCAACCCTCCAGAGACCAGCAGTGGAGGAGGAAGTGTTTATCTAACCAGTAAGGAAGTCTATATTCTCCACTAGTTACATAGCTTCCCTGAGATTTCACACTTCTAGATGTTACCTTCCATTGCCTTACAAATGGGTGGATTGCAGCTCTTGAAAAGGGTGAAACAAATAAACAAGAAAAAAAATTGTGTTGGAAGCCTCACTTTTATAGGAAAGTTCCACCTTCCTTTAGCTTACCTTGTTTCATGTTTTGTATGTGTGTGTGTATGTGTGTTTAATTTCATGTTGGCACCAAAGTCAGTTCAATCACTTAATCCTAGTTTCAAGGAAGCCATACTTATCTCTATCTTTTGCTTCCCCCCCGCCCCTGCAACCCCCCCCAAAGGAGTTCAGACTAGTTGTCAAGATTTTAGATATTCAAATGGCTCATGTTTTTCATTTTTTGTTTTTTTGTTTTCCTCTAAGAATAATGGAATTTGGCCATTGTTTCAGGTGGCTTCAAGTTGGTAATTCATGTTTTTATACAGACAGCTCATGGGGATTCATTTCCACGATGTCTTTTATTGGTCTCTTCCGTATTTTACAATGACTTTAAGCCCCAGTCAATAATAGTGGCCTATACAACAGATTCCTACGGGTCATTGTGGTAATTCCCTTTTATTTTAAGAGAATGGGATTGACCTCATCTATCTGACATTTTTTTGGGGGGAGGGGGGTTTCTGCCTCAGGGCAGATGATGGAAGATTAAAAAATGACCTTCGGGGATATTTGAACTTTACAAAGCTATGGAAGCAAAATTAGTAAAATTGAAGGAATGGATGTCATAATTCTCATTGTGTTATTGATGATTTCCATTCAGAATGACTTATTAACTCATTCATTTAGTGCCTAGTTTGTTTTACATTGTTGTTAGATGATGGAGACACAAAATGAGTTTTAGAAAAATGTTCTCTGTATGAAGTAGCTCTAAGTCTTTCAGGACACAGGACGGAGGGAATGTATTGAAGAGGGAATTGCATTATATTGTAGTAGATACTGCAAATATGACAAAACTAACTGTTCTGGTAAGTTCTCCTAGGGGAACTTGGGGTGGAGTAGTTTGGGGAAGTATTTTCCAAAGAGCTAATGCTTGAGATAAGGCTTAAAGGAGTAGAAATTAGCCAGGAGAAGAAGATTGATGGAAGAGTTTAAGTTCTTAGCCATTTTTATCTGTCACTCCAACACTGGTGATGATAAAACATGATACCTTCAGGTGGCCCTTGAAGTAACAACTAAGAGAATATAACAAAAAACAAATAGACTATGTTGTTAGAACTAGAAGAAGAGATAGCAAAAGAAGGACTCCTTGCCAGTGGGCATGAGGAAGGTGTCTTGGGATCAAAATGAAGCATTTTAACATGCTTCGTTGTAAACGTGTAATCCCAACAGCAAATCTGTAGCTCTAATTTATTATTATTTCAAGTTTAGTGATGAATCAATAAATAAAGACTTCTGGGAAACAGTAGGTCATTTTCTCAGATACATACAGATAATGAAAGAGTTGAGCTAAGAATGTGGTTTCCTGGAGTCTAAAGATCATGATCTTTGGGCTATGCTGCCTTGCCTTTATAAATTGTGTTTGTTTTATTACATTTATTTTGGGCACCACAAGTCTTGAAAAGTGTAAATTGGAGAAAGCTGGAAAAGCCAGGCAAATAGTGAAAGAATTGGATGTAGAGGCATATAAAATAGATTCAAGATTATTCAATAAAACCCAAGTTATGGGGAGGAGGCTTATACATGTTGAAAGATGCTAAATGGAATTGGAATTATATATAACCTAGATCAACATTATATAATACAGATTTTAATGAAGGTGGAGGCTATTGAGGATTTGACAGCCTCTATAGAATAAAAAGCTATTGGATTTTGAAAGTCATCTCATGGGAAATATTGGACACTGAATCACCTGAGGTATGTAAAGCTAAATTGGATGAAACATATCTCTAATCTCCAAAATGATCTCTCTGGGTAAAATGCATGCACAAACACACATACTTTCAAACTTTTAATTTCTATAAACTGCATGTCTACATGTATTTAAATAATGGTTTTAATCTAAGTAAGTACAAAAGTTAGAAGAGAAAACCTTAAAAATCAATTTGTGGGCAGAAACTAAAGCATTATAGGATAAGTTTTAGAAACTGAAGACTCCTTACAGTTGGATGGAAAACATGCAGTCATTTAAAAATAATTAGTTTTGCAAAGGGATACATGAATGGAAGGTCTTGGAAAGGAGGCAAAGAATTAATTTCCCAAAAGGCTCTGCAGATAAAATTGTGGTTGGCACATTTCATTCTGCAGATACACCTCTTATTGGTATCTTGTCTGTTCTCTTGGGTGACATTTTGAAATAGTGCGTGCTCAAATGATTGTCCAATAATGCAGATGAGAAAGGCACCTTTCAGACATTACACTCTGGACAGACACTCTGGTCAGTTCCTTCTTAAGGAGGTCTAAAGAGAAATAGAATTAGTTGCCCAGACCTCTATTAAGAGGGAGGCCTTATATCTAATCCCCTTGGATTCTCCTTATGTAGCAATGGAAGAGAAGATCATGATACTGAAAGGAGCCATCCAGCTGGCCTGATATTTTCTGTTTGTTTGCCCTGAGTCCCGGGATCACACTAGCACTCCCATTCTCTTTGTGCTTACTTAAACACTAGTGCCCTTTCTCCTATTTTTCTTTAAAGATTTTTTTTTTCATGTATTTCATTTCTTGTACCCTAAACCAATCCAGGACTCAACTGCTCCTCTAATGACATGATAAGATATGATGCTGTTTTTTTCATTTTAACTGGTACCAACTGGACTCAATGAAATGTGTCATGATATCCCTATTGCAAACATAATAAAGGATGGACTCGTTATCCTGCCACTCAAACTATTTTATACTATGCAAACATTCTATATTTCTAACCTTTTCTTATATTTTCTTTTCTGTATTTCTTAACCTTTTCCTGCATATGCCTTTGCTCCAGACTGGTGACGACTCACTGTTCCTGAACCTTGTCTCATGCTTGGCCACTTTCCAGCATTTGCTCAAAGCATTCCCTCTGCCTTTACACCATCTCTCTTACTCCTCGTGTTCTCTCTGTTCTATTTACATTATCTACCTGTTGAAACTGTGCTATCACCTTCTAAATAGAACAAAGCTCGATCTTCCCTGCTAATGAGGTCCATCCCTCCTTTGAGCCTGCATAGCACTTGCCTGGCATCTTCCCTGTGGACTTATCCTAATCCACATGAGAACTCATTGTGTTATCTGAAGTTTTTGTCTCCAGGATTTTAACATGGAAGGTAACAGATAAATATTTATTGAATGTGTAGGAATTATTTCTTTGAAATTCATTGTTTTATTCAAGTGAAAATTGAATTCAGAAGCAATCTAAATGCCCAGATATAGGGGAAATGAATAAATGTGTTATAACACATCTGTATATAGACTATGCTCCAGTCATTAAAATTAGGTTTTCAAGGAAGTTTTTTGTTGTTGTTGTTCTCTTTTTTAATTCCCATATAGTTAACATACAGTTAATTAGTTATATAGGTAATATACAGTTATATTAGTTTTAGGTGTACAACATAGTGATTCAACAATTCTCTGCATTACTCAATGCTCATCATGGGAAGTGTGCTCTTAATCCCCATCACCTATTTCCCCTAGCCCCCTACCCACCTCCCCTCTAGTAACCACCAGTTTGTTCTCTACACTTAAGACTCTGTTGTTTGGTTTGTCTCTTTGTTCATTTGTTCTGTGTCTTAAATTCCACATGAGTGAAATCATGTGTATTTGTCTTTCTCTTGACTGACTTATTTCACTTAGCGTTATTCTATCTAGATCCATCCATGTTGTTGCACATGGCAAGAGTTCATTCTTTTTTATGGTTGAGTAATATTCTATTAGGTTTACAAGGAAGTTTTAATGCCATGGGAAAATGATTATAATATACAGTAAATACTTGACGGCCACATGGAATTCTTCCTGTTCTCTTCAGAAGTGTCTTGATTTTTAATGTTAGCATAATAATAGTAGCTAACCCTTCTTACTTATTTACGATGTGCCAGGTCATCTTGAATTGTCCTGTATCTCATTTCATCCATCACTTGTATATTACTTGGCTTTCTGTGTATCTGTTTTATTAACTGGATAACAGAAATAATAGTTCTGAGAATCAAAAAAGACACCTAGATACAGTACTTAACATTAGCATAGCAACAGAAACATAGAAAGTGCTCCTCAAAAGTAGCTATTTATATATTCAGAGTCTAGTATAGCACCTAGCTAAATGAATATCTGTGGAGTGAATGAAGAAATGTAAACAGTATCTGCAAGTCTGATTCGCAGTCTTCAATGTGCTTTTCTACCTTTGAGCGACATCCTTGCATTAATGCAAGTTATTATATACACAACGAGCACAGAGCAAAAAAAGCCACAACAAGGTCCAAATTATGGGCAATCTAATAGACTCATTCATCAGCTTAAATTGTTCATATTTCCTCATGATTCAAATTTGTATCTTAGAAAAATACAAATCATTACAGGTCAGGGACACTTGAAATAAAGTAAGAAAGTTGAACATATGAATGCCAAGGATCGTTGTAGTGTTAAGAAAGAAAAGCTGAAAGTAAATTAGAGATACATAACATTGTAAGTACTTATTTTAAAATAGGGATGGAAAGAGACTCAAAAGAACTAAGAAATATGCCAAAATATTAAGAGGGATTGTATTTGTCTTATAAGGTTATGCATGATTTCCCTTTGAAATATTTTATTTAAATATTTTCAGTACTTTTTAATATTCCACTAAGTTCAGTTCTGTTTACAGTAAGAAAAATATGATAAAAATAAACTCACTTCTATAAAAGTTAAAAACTTGAATTTAATAGCCACAGATCTAGAGTTGTTTGAATTTAGATTCCATTTGAAAGCTGTTGCTTTGGCCAGTAATATGAATTTGTAATGCGTCTCAAATGATCCTGTACACTATTGACAATGATGAATTAAAATTTCTGGAGTACTTTGTGTTCTCTGCAAGGTTACCCAGGGAAGGTAGTGATCACTCACACGTAGGCTTTCATTCTAATGAGTATAATTAGGAATAAAAAATGATTTTTACAAGGCAAATGCATATCTAAGCTGTAAAATCAAATAGATTGACTGATGACCTCTATCCACCAGTAATCTATATGTATCTACCATGATGTGGGTATGAAAAGCCCACTGCAATGAAATGCTCGACTCCTAAACCTCCTATGATGGGTGACAATTTTTGGCAGGCTTGGGAGTTGACAGACTTTTCTGCCATAAATCTTGACACATTTCAGTGATTTTCACTCCAGCACAGAACACAAGTGATTACAAAAAAACCATAGACTTAAAAGATTTACCGTTCAGAGACATTTGGACAATTATAAGCAACACACAAAATAGCCCTGGCGAAATGCCGCTGTGGGTAATTTGCTATGTTGAAATTCCCTTGAAGGAGGAGTGATGCAACTGTTCTCTTATTTCTGACTTTTTAAAGGGGAAAAATGAAGGGTCTGTTTTAATCCATTTATTCATTCAGCAGATATTTATTGATTATCGGCTGTGGACAATGGACTATTCTAAGTACTGGCAATAAATCAGTAAAAAAAAAAAAAAAAAAACAGACAAAACACCTGGCCTTTTGGAACTTATAATTTAGGGTGTACATAAGTGAGTTGGTAGAGGGGAGGATGAAAGTAAACAAATATACCGAGTGTACACATGTCTAGAACAGCTCTGTCCCGTAGACAGTTCTTCGGTGACAGTGATGTACAGTAGGTGTGCTTTCCAATATGGTAGGCACTGCCACATGTGGCTATTGAATACTTGAAATAAGCCTAGCATGACTGAAGAGGTGAAATTTAAATTTTAACTCATTGTGACTAATTTAAATTTAAATTTAAATAGTCACATGGAGATAGTGTACCATATTGGTGAGCAAACATCCAGATAGCTAAAAGAGTTCAGAGCACATATGAGAAGAGAGGCAGAGTGTAGAGAAGTGGCTGCAGTTATAATTAGAGTGGTCAGAAAAGGCATCTTGAGGAGATATGTGGGAGAATATCAACAGAGGTAAAAGAGCAAGCCATGTAGATATTTAGAGGAAAATTTTTCCAGGCAGAAGGACTAGGAAGTACAGAGGGCTTGAGTTGGGTGCCACCTGGTTGGCAAGAGGAATGGCATAAAGGACAGTGTGGATGGAACAAAGTGAGTGTGTGAACCAAAGGTAGAAGAGACCCAAAGGGCTATGGTCATGGTGAGGAATCAGGAACTCCACCTTAGGTTCAATTAATTCATATATATATATATATACACACACATACAAATCTATATAAAAAGTAATTCATATACATGTATATACATGAATTAATATATAATATTAATGTATTAACTATTAATATGTATTAAGAATATATACATAAATTCTTACTCTCTAGGTTTAAGATTCCCATAAGAGCCTCTTCATTCCTTTAAAACCCCTTGTTGTTGTTGTTGTTTTTTTTAAAGATTTTATTTATTTATTTGACAGAGATAGAGTCAGCCAGCGAGAGAGGGAACACAAGCAGGGAGTGGGAGAGGAAGAAGCAGGCTCATAGTGGAGGAGCCTGATGTGGGGCCTCGATCCCAGAACGCCAGGATCACGCCCTGAGCCGAAGGCAGACGCTTAACCGCTGTGCCACCCAGGCGCCCCTAAAACCCCTTGTTTGACCTGAAGTTCAGCAAGAATATTTTATCAGGCTGTATTTTTATTTTATAGTAGATTCCAGAATTTTAGATATTTTGTGATTCTCTAAGTAGCTCCTGGACTTGCATTTCCCCCACCATGCTCAATAACATTTATGACCACAACCATCTTGAGCTTCTCCTTCCCCCAGCAAATTTGCTGTTTTCTTGGGACTGAGTTTATCTTTAAAATTCAAATGTAGTGAGAACATGTTATGGAAAAAAAATATGCCAATTTTTATAAGCAGGCAACTCTGTAAAATTAATAAGAATTACAGGTCATGGTGCAAAGGAGATCTGAATGCAAAACATTTTTAGAATAAAGAGCACTAGTCATGTAAAACTGTACAGAGTGTTAAGGAAATTACAGGTATTCAGATTTATCATGAATTTCATCTCCCTGAACTATACCTGTCACATTTTAAACCTTCTCGACACGTATTGACACTTAGCTGCCATATAATAGACTTTTATCTTGGATTTTGGCTTCACCTATGACTTCATTTTTAAAAGGAACCTGCTTTCTTTGTTGAGGATAGTTATAATATCCTCTTTCCAAACTTGGTTTTTAATCAAGAAGATGTATACACAGGACCTTATTTTTCTTCAATTATTGGAATTGCTATCTTCTTCATTTACTTTCTTATTTAGTAGTTAGCTAGTTATGTAATTAGTGAATAGTCCTTATATAAAGAGAGATGGGAAAAGATAAGAAAAGGCATTAACATTATTTGAGTGCCCACTGTGTACCAGGGTTTGTAAAAAAAAAAAAAAAAAAAAAAAAAAAAGTAATGCTGTCTGTTACTGTTACTTTTGAGTGACAATAAATTTGAGTGGATAAAACAATGAAAAATGGCTTTTATTATTACCACCTTCTACATATATACTATGCACTATACACGCATTATCTGATTTAATTTGTATACCAGACTTGCAAGGTAGCTAGTAATGGTTTCATTTAAAGACAGGAAATAAAGGAGATAGAAAATTCTGCTTAAATACAGGCACTCTTTGTACATGGTAGAACAAGCATTCAACCCAGAGCTTTTTTGATGATAAAGCCTATGTTTCTTCCATCACATTCTCTCACTCCACTTGTAATTTAATAATATTTGAATTATAATATTGTGACATCCTGGCTTTGCTATTTTACTGGCTGTATTTACTCTTTCTTACTAAAGTTAACTCTTGTTGGGCTTTCATTTCCTTATCTATAAGATGAGATACTAATATTAAATGTGTAATAAAGTTACTGTGTTATTTGAGATAATCCATGTAAACACACAGCAAAGTGCTTAGGAGAGAGTAACCACTCAGTAAGTATTAGCGATTATTAATTACTTTATCCAAGTTTTTGTATAGGTTCTTTCGCATGCTAATTCCACATGGTGTAATAAAACAGATTTTGTAAATCTTATGTTCCTTCAGTCTTTCCAACCACACTGCTCTTAAATTTGAATCTTTCATAATTTACAGATTATGGGCAACCAGATACCATTATTAATGAGCTTAAAGGAAAATTGATTAGCCGCCTAATGACTTCCTTCCTCAGAACTGAAAATGACCCTGGATTTCCCCCAGATGCTCTGGGATCGCTGCTGTCTGCCTGTAATCAGTGTTTTCAGAAGAATTGACTTTGTCATCTTGTGGTTCAGCCCTGTACTTCTTACTCCTCTAAAAAACTTGAGGTCTTCCCATTACTTGATAACAAGTTATCAACTTATTACCAATCCTGTTCCTTTCTGATGCAGAACATTGACAGGCATGCTGATGACGCTATCCCTGGTTTTCATTCTCACTTTTTTCCTAGCTGAGGAAATTCACCAAAAGATGATATTTTGTTCTTCTAGTTTCTGGGAATGCCCTGGATCTTTCTCTGGCAATTCTGACTTCTTTCTGGGTTGTCCTAATGCCCTTGTTTCCCATCTTCTATTTCATCGTCTCAAAACCTGTTGTAATCTGAAGATCCATTTGGTATCATGTCTTTCTACTGAAAAAACAATAGACAAACAAGCAAAACTTCCATAATCAGGCAAAAGGAAAAACCCTAGTGGCACCATCTTGGATCTTGCAGGCCACAGTTTGAGCCACAGAACATAGGCTGATCAGAGAGGAGATAATGGAAATCTGTGTTTTGTTGGTGTCTGAATCATTTTGGCTGGCTAACTTTGGGGAACAATCATGTCACAGGGTGTTTTCACTCTGAGGACATGGGGGCTTATGGTGGCTACAAGAAAAACCAGATTCTATCATCCATCCTCCACCATAAATGAAATGGTCAGGTTTGTCTTCATTATGAGAGTAGTAGCAGAAAATATGGAAGTCACATTATAGCTGGGGTTCTACCAATTGTAGAAATATATAGCTTTGCCAGTTACATATTTAAAAGAAAATTTTTAAAAAATGCAAGAGGAAAAGGAAGGAGATGAGGTCTCTGTTCTTACATGTAAGTAAATGAAAATTTCCTCAAAGAAATGGATGCTGAGAATAGCACCCAGAGATAATATATTACGAAGGATCAGTGTGCGAAGAGTAATCTTGTAACAAGGGGAATTTCCCTTCTTCTTTTTATTGGCTCCATTTGTTCACAAGGAGATTAATCTCATTACCAGCTTTGAACAAAGAAGGCCATGTTTCTAGACTCACAGACCTTCTCTCTCAGTTTTCTTGAATGCTTCACAAATTTCTCTCTCAGTTCTTTGGCCTGTGGGCTTGCCAAAGAGTACTTGTTCTTTGAGCCCTCTCCTTAGGCTTTTCGCCTTCCTAGAAGATCTTAATTCTTGTCTTTGTTTCTTTCTTGAGCCAGTCCTGAGCTTGGTCCTGTCCCAGACCGAGTGTTTTCACTCCATGGAGAAATTTCCATGGGCCCCCTCACATTCACGCGGTCAATGCCAGGGTTGTGCCTTTTATTTATTTCTTGGCCCCAGCTGGGGTTTCCTGCCTGTTTTTGTATGTCCGTTTCTGAGTTAATTGGACTAATCAATCTAATGGATTTTCCCGAAGTTGTTCAGCAACCATTGTAGCTCCAAGAGCTCTCTGGACAATAACAGTTAATGCAGCTAATCGGCGGCACCCCCAAAGGCTGAATTTTGTTTTGCTGGGTGTCTTTTGAGAGTTCGGTGCACCAACTGGAAATAATTCCTTCCGTCCTGAAATGTATTAGGCTTCTGGGAAATATATTTAAAGCATGATAAAATAGTGGATGTGAAAGTGCTTAGTAAGAAAGGTGGATATACCCGCAAGTTTAGAGGGTCCAGGGTGGGGAGCACTGAATAGTGACTGGGGACCTGATTTCGTGCTTCGCCTGCTCTGATTAGGAAGCTGGGTCAGTCTCAGCACTCTCTCAAGGCCGCTCTTCTCATCTGTAAAGTAGAGAAAATACTCAGTGGTGGGATAGGGTTAAGACTTGTCATTAGAGTGCTTTTTAAAACTACTCAATGTTGAGATGCTGGTAGTGGACACAGCGTAGAAACAATAGCCGAAAACATGTAATAGCATGAACTGTAGTGGTCCGGGAGGGTGACCGTGTAAGCCTTTGGCACCCAGAGGCATATTTACTTCATTAGTTAATGGTAATTATGCAGATGGCAGCAAGGGCCACCAGGTAAAGCTGGGCAAGCTGTGCACAGCACACCTCAAGGGAGCACAGATAACATCTAGTATAAAATGTGTGCTCACCGACTCCGTAACTATTCTTCCTCTCATTTTTCAGGCATTTTTGAACACCCTGACTAGGCATGGCTTAATAAAAAGAGCAAAGAAAATCTTTGGAGTGTATTAGTCTTCTAAGCTGCCCTAACCACACACCACAGACTGGAGGGCTTAAACACCAGAAATTTATTTTCTTACAATTGTCGAGGCTGGATGTCTGAGATCAAAGATCAGGGTGCTGACACATCGGGTTCTGGGGAGAGCTCCTTGCCTGCCTTGTAGTGGCCATCTTCTTGCATGTGTCTTCACACAGTGGAGGGAAAGAGAGCTTTCTGCTGTTTCTTCTTATAAGGACACTGTTTTGAGGGGATCAGTGCCTGGCCCTTATGACCTCATTTAACCTTGATTACTTCCGTAAGGTCCTATATCCAAATACAGTCATATTGGGGGTTAGGGCTTGGATATATGAATTGGTGGGGGTGGGGGGACACAATTTAGTCCACAGCATGGAGTAAGATGGGGTGAATTTAAATCCCTTTTATTTTAACCAGCAAACTGTGTGTGGGCTTAAATTTCTCTCTCCTCCATTTTGTAGCTGTGTGAACTTGAGCTAGTATTAAATTCTGTCTGAGCTCCCTTTTTTCTTGAGATTATATTTGAGATTATAGTATCTACCAAGTAGGTTGTAATAAGGATTACTAAGTATGTAAAACATATTACCAAAAGCTTGGCACACATTCGATGTTCAGTCAATGTAGCAATCAGTAGGAAAGAAAGACGAAATGCATTCTTAATGTAGTTAATGCATCAACCTCTCTCTGTCACTTGAGAGGCCATCTGCCTCTGCTCAAAGCTCTCTGAGTAGGGGACTCACATACCAGAGCATCATGATTTTGTGAGAGGAAGCTCTTGGGGATCAGACTCTTCGATCTAATGCCCTTTTTGTTTTGCCTACTAAGAAAGAGAAGTCACCATGATTTAAGGGAATCTACTTAATATCATTCAGCTACTCAATAGCGGAACCAAGATTCCTGGCCTCTTGACTCCAAGCTAATGTTCTTTCCACAACACCTGTTCTTCCAGACTTTTTTGTCCGCTGGTGACGATCATGTGACAAATCCCCATGGGTGCTGGCAACCCCTAGTTTCATTACATTAGTCAAACAGCATTCCTTTTGCTCTTACTCAAAGAAAAATGTCAAAATGCAAGCATATGGCAAAAACTATCTCTAGGCACAACATTGAATGTCTCCTAATTGTAAGACTGAAGACATCATTTCTAAACTTAACTACTGTACACCAACTGTAACAAATTACTCGGGACACACCTCAAAATATCGGTCCACTCATGTCTTGTTGAAGAGGTTGAGAATCAGGGGCGCCTGGGTGGCTCAGGCAGTTAAGTGTCTGCCTTCGCCTCAAGTCATGATCCCAGAGTCTTGGGATCTGGGCCCTGCTCAGCAGCCGGGAGCCTGCTTCTCCCTCTCCCACTCCTCCTGCTTGTGCTCTCTCTGTCAAATAAATAAAATCTTTAAAAAGGTTGAGAATCAGCGCTCTGAGATGAGTTCAGCATTTTTTTTTTAAGAGAGAGAAAGTTCGAGTGGGGGTGGGTGGGGAGGGACAAGGGGAGAAGAGGGGGAGAGAATCTCAAGCCTGACACAGAGCTTAACATTGGGCGGCTCCATCTCAAGACCCTGAGATCATGACCTGAGCTGAAATCAAGAGTCGGACGCTTAACTGACTGAACCACCCAGGTGCTCCTGAGTTCAGCTTTTAAGTGGTACATTCAAATTTACCAAGAGGGCATTGCAAAGCAACACTTACAGGTGTTGCTGGCATCCTAGTTCCGAGATGTGTGGCCTATACCTCTAGATTTCAATCCCCCAATCCCTGTGGCCTGGGAATCATCGCTTCCTAGTTTTCTTTGGTTGGCAGCATTTCCCACTCAGCCATGTCACTAGACTCTCTCATGGTTGTTCCCCAAGTTACTGCTTCTTCACAGCTGTCTTGCAGTAGTGATGTATGATGGCTGAGCACATGAAATCCACTCACCCTCCTTAGACTCCAGTCTGGGTTCCTGTGTTGACCAGATGTGAGACCTTAGAAAGTTATGTACATTTCTGCATCTACGGTTCCTCATCTGAAACACAAGGATAATAGTAGTATCCATCTCATAGTCCTGCTGGGATGCTTATATCATTTATTATATGCAAAGAGCTTATATGTAATTTATGTTAGTGTATGTGAAGAACTTAGGAGAAGGCCGTACATAGTGGATACTGTTAGAGGTGTGATCTGTTATTTTTTTCCCTGGGAGCAAAGTCTTAATCTAGTCGACATAACAATTCATTTGTAATTCCCAGGTATTTAGCTTCCTAGTAGCTTACTTTTACAGTCACTTTATTTTCCTTGTGTTTATCTTGCTTAGATAAACTGTAAAAGTTTCTCTGTAAAAGTTGTGTGTTTTTACAAACTACTAGAAGTTTCCAATCTGAGCATGTAATTACCCTGAGTGCTTTGCTCCTAAATCCACAATAACAAGCTTTTAGTTTGTTTTTCGGAGCTATTGTGCTTAATTAATATTTATGCAGGACTTAGTGAAATCATGAAAATTAACAGATGTCTTTATCTAAACAGGTGGTGAATATATCAACAATTGTAATAAGAACAGTGATGGTACAACAGTTCTTCTTTAGATCTCTCAGTCTCACTACCAGACTCAAAGTCTGGTAAGCACGGTTTCCACATTTACTACCAATATGGTAAGCGCATTGTCAGGCAAATAAACAGGATTCAAAATATTTTAAGATATTCACATGAAACATGAAATTTCCTTCATGCATATTACAAAACTAAAAATAACAGTGGCGTCAGCTCACAAGGATTGTTCTGCTCAATGGAAAAGTCTAGGAACTGTGCAGAGTTGGTACGATGGCTATACAAAATCATGAGATCCAGGCTTCTTCTATGTCACTGCTCCATTACTCTGACACAAGGCTTTTAGCCTCGAAGTTAAAACATGATCCACCATGGCTGCTAAAGCTCCAGCCATTATGTTCATATTCCAGGAAGTAGGAAGAACAATTAGAAAAAGGACATTATAAGGTCATCTCTAATCTGAATTTACTTCTTTAAAGCATTATTCTTGAAAGCATTATTATTCCCATGGGACACTTTGGTTTATATCCCATTTGGTCAGAACTTAGTCATATAACTACACCAAAGTACAAAAGATTCTGGGAAATTCATTTTTGTATTTGGGGCTCAGTGTGAGCTGAAACTAAGATTTTAAGGAGAAAAGATAAAATGGCCTTTGGATGGGCAATTAGCCCATTTAAAATTAACCTTTTGTTTTGTCTCTTGGTATATTGTTGATTTTCCTTAGAATTTAATTTTTTAAGATATATTTACTTTCTGCAAAACATATCCTTTGAAGTCAGTTAATAATTAGTCATTTTTTCTGTTTTCTTAATATTCTTCAAATATATTAATATATAGCACTTGCTTTCAAAAAAATCTGAGAAATTTTCTGCAAAAGCTCAGGTGAAAGATGGTAGTTTATTCTTTCATTCATCTTATTTAACAATAATTTAAGTGCTAGGAATAAAAGAGTGAGTGACAGAAAGTATCAGGCAATAGGGGGCTTATGTATGAATGGGGCAAGATAAAGAATAAAACAAATTATAACATAAGGTCACGTTGTGGTAAATAAAGCCAGGTAAGGGACTAGACAGTATTAGATGATGAAGAGTGCTATTTTTGACTGGGTGATCAGGGTCAGCCTACCAGTAAAGAGAATAGCAATAGAAATGCCCTCAGAGGAAGGTTCTAGAAGGGACTTGTCCCAGCTGTGCTCAGCAACAGAAAGCAGGGCAAGGCGCCTGGATTTCAAGGACGGAAAAAGAGATTTGTAGGAGATGAATTGCACAGGGAGAGAGATCACAGCCAAGTAGATCGAGAAGAGGGATAATTCCAGCACTTTGAAGAATACAGCTAGCATACTACAGTTGCCAAAGTGAAATAGGAAAGGAAATGCCCGTTTCTGTATTTAGTGTTTATTTTTCTTGTCTTCAGTACACCAGTTATTTAACAATTGCCTACTGCGTGTGAGACTTTTCACTTAGGTCCAGAAGAGAGAATATGAATATAAAATGTTCCCTGTCCTCAAGCCGCTTACTCTCCAGACTTCAGATAAGCTCAGAAAGATTATAAGCACTAACTTTTGTCCCTGTATATACAGAAAATTTCATTTCTTCATATTTTCTTCTGCTTAGTAGAATGTTTATATACAAAATAAGCCTTAAGTACTATAGCTTAACTCTAAATTCACTTGTCTTTTTTCTTAAAGACATACAGAAAGCTTAATGCCCCATCCCATTATTGAACCTGTCTTATATCTTTTCCTAAAGGATCACATATTGTGTACATGGGTAGAACTTTGTATGCACTGCTTCCTCTGAAGTCAGCATACCCTTCCTCCCTTCTCTGACAGAGTCTTATTCTTCCTTCATAGTACCTCCTTTGAAAGGATTTCCCCCAGCTGTTTCTCACAGAGTTAATTGCTTCTGTCTCTGTTTGGTCCTGTACTTCCCTCATATGAGGCATCATAATGTATTAGGATTATATGTTTATACTATTCTTTACTACTAGAATAAAAGTTCCTTAGGAATAGAATGTAATGCTGATTTATTATTAAAACCCTGATACCTAGCAAAGTGCCTGGCATATAGTCACTGTTTGAAAATATGTTTTGTTACATGAAAAAAAAATGCCCCATTAAAGACAAGGCTAATGTTTCTGTTCACAGTGTGGAGTTGATAGAAAATTCACAAATTCTCTTTTGCTTGTGTAATCTTTTCTCTCCAAAAATCATTATTTGAGGGGAAGCTTTTAGCCTTTATCACAAGTTATTACTAAGTAAAATGTGTGTTTTTACATTCCAATTGCATCTTCCACATAATCTACTGTTTATATCCTTTGAAACATCTAGCGGCTTCACACTCCTGCATATTTCTTGAATTGAATTGGCTTAGATTTAATCTATTTTATAATAGACAGTAGGCACAAGTCTATTGTGAAACCAGCCACCTTGGGGGAAGCATAAACCCAAGAACAACCTCACATTTATAAATATGTAAGTTTATTTACTAGACCAAAAGCTCTTCACTAGACTGTGAACTCCTTAAGGATAGGGAGTGTAGCTTACTTCCTTTCACATAGCCTGAGCAGAAAGCACACACACACACACACACACACACACACACCCCCTGATTTGTAGCATTTGCTTCTTTTCTTGTGTAAATACTCTCCCTTGGCTAATTCCAAGCTACCACATCGAAGTCACTGAATGTGATGTTGAGAAGAACGCATACAGTTGGTAAGGTTAAGCCAATTCCCACACACTGGCGCACCATCACTAAAGGTCTCAACAGATTTAAGAACTCTAAAGATTACTGATTTTAAGAAGCTAATATGCGAATATAGTATATATTATGTAACACCTCCAGATGCGTCTTAGGCATTACTTGTAATAAAATACATTAATATTTCTACACTACCATAAATGGATTTTCACACTAGGACACATATATAAATACCAAACATAAAAAAGAAGCTCAGTTTTCAGGGCCTTTTGTGTGTGTGTGTGTGTGTATGTGTGTGTAATTTAGAATTGCATTGGAAGTACTGAGACTCAATATCCATATTTTAAAAGAATAGTACTTCCGTGGAAAATTCATGACCTGTAGCATACCCACATGCCCACCCAGGCTGTTTGCATCTAGTTCTATTCACTGTCTTTGTACTCTATACATCTCTGTAAATTACAGGTAGCTGATGGACATGCATCTTCTGTCTTATCCAGTAGTATTTCAGTTGACTTCCCTCTTCCCAATGAAAACATCAGGTTGTCTTCATTTGCAATTTAGCTCAACATTCCTTTATTCCACATAATTGTATAGTACTTTGACTTTGAGTTTAAACTGGTGTAACACCTTAGTTCATTCATCTCATCTGAACAAAACTAATTCTTGAACATGTGTGCATTTTTATATGTCCATGAGAGCCATGTTTTTCCTTTTTTCTGAAAATGTCTTTTACTACAATGTAGGGAAGAGATTAGACATGTTCTAAGAAACCTCTGAGGGCCAAACGTGGATTGATGTTGGACCGTAGGAGAGGTTTCCCCAGTGTCCAATAGCCTTGTCAGACATGCAGAGCCAGGTAACACTGGCCTGGGCTTCCCTGGTAGATTGATTCCCTTCACTGAAAGTGCTCCAAGGGGGCTCGGGGCCTCTGACTATCATATGTAAGATGGTGCTATGGGACTGGATGAAATGCTATCTTTAAAGTTTAACTGAAGTCTAAATCTAATTACTTTTAATGGTTCTAGCTCCTCATTTGAGTGTGAATCAAGTGACATAGAAACACTCAAGGAATCATGAATTACCTAAGATGAGCAAGAGCTTTGGTGAACCTATGACTGTACACAGATAAAGCTGATAAAGTCAGGCCTTATTGGTATCTGGGATGACTAATGGATTCATTAAAGTTCTTTCTTAGGAGATCAAAGATGTTTTAATGATCAGAAAAGTAGCTTTCACAAGTCTCCTGACTGTCTTACCCTGTAAAGCAATGGTGTCTGGCTTTATGCATGACTGTGCCAGATTCACAATTTCCCACAGCCTAGAAAGCTGCTCTGCGTTTATGTTTTCTCATTCAGAGTTCTCACTTCTAGTTCCAAACGAGTCCATTTGCAAGAACATCAAAGGGAAGAGAAGGATCCATTTCAGCTACAGCAAAAATTTTGTACACTATATTAAGATTGATCAAGGCATGGGTAATGAGTTCATGAATATTGGCTATCTTCTGAAACTGAAAAGATTTGGGGCTTGAAAGATTGAGTTGTGTATATAAAGGGCTGCTACCACTGTTTCTTACAAAATAAGGATCTAAGATTTTGTTTGTTTGTTAGTGAGTGTGGACATCATCCCCCTATTCCCCAAATTTATACCTCTCACTGGTGGCCTTTAATAGAGAAGTCAGCCTTTTTCAAGTCAAATTGAATGAATGTCATCTGTTCAGAACAGAATGAAAGCTAGCAAAATGCAAGTTTTGTCCTCCTCCCCACCCCCACATAAACATACATGTGCCCATACATACTGAAACTGAGGATTTGGGCTTCTAGAGTGTCCCTCTAAATAGTGAGAATTGACACACATCTCCAACAGCCATACGGATTCTGGAACTCTAGGTGTAATTGTGTACCCCAAGTTATTATCATCAGATGTTCATTCACTATTAGGAGGCATAGTCTCCCACATTGAGCATTAAAGAATTACTTAACCTCTCTGAAAAGTGGTAATAAATAATAATTTCTATCTCTGTCTTACAGGACTGTTGGGATGATTTACTTAACTAATTTTCTCAATTTTTATACCTTCAAATATATTTATTGAGATATACTATGTGGCAGGCACTACGTTGGTTATTATGGGCTGTATGGTTATTATGGGATATTTATATAAAGATAAATAGCTTTGCCCTTGAGAAACTCTAAGCCCAGAAGAGAAGGTACCATCAGTACATAGTAAAATCAAAGTGATTTGAAAGCATAATCCATAAGAAAGATACAAATAAAATACTATGCAGGTTGTAAAAATAAAAAGATTACTTTTGAACAGAAGAGGTTGTAGGAGGGAATGGCAGAGATTGTGGATATAAATTTCTTTTAAAAGGAAAAGTCATGTAATACTCCTGTGATTTCCATCTTTCCCTCCATGAGCACCAAGTGTGCCCTTTGGGGTCTACTATTAACACACTTGTAATTTATGGTACTTTCTTGGATGGAAACCTACTTAATCAAATAATAAAACCTGATCAATTACTTATTTGATTGGTTGCTCCTTTATTTTAAACCAGGTCTGCTAGTACGGGGTGTTAGATGAGTAAGTTTTGATAGGGGTAAGAATGTAGGGAATAGGGAAATGCTTAGACCTTAAAGTGGGGAAATTTCATGTAGTTAAGGAGGGAGGGTAAATATGTAAATACGTATCACAAAGTCTGCAAGGGAGAGATAGAATAAAATAACAACTAATTTTATGAACGGTACAGGTTTTTCAAAGTTTTGACTGTAGTCACAATCAGAATTACCAGCTTTTACTCTTCTCATCCTCAAAATTGAATGGGCAGTATATAGTCTTGATGGGTTTAGGAGGCAAGGACTGAGGAGTATTGGTATCCTTTCCCTGGGCCACTCAAACTCAACTAGATTGACTTTATTTATAAGGTTAAGAAAGCATTACTAAAAACTAAATTCATTTGTAATTCATTCTGATGAGTCCTGATCCGTGGGTCATACATCAATTATCACGCCATAACTTTTTATTTTTCTGAGGTGAAACAAAACCCCTCCAGTTGCCTCTTATGGACCAGTAGGCACTGTATCCTCAGACGTTACCTTAGGACGGTCTTTTGACAAAGCTAAATTCAAGCCCTAAGGCTCAGAGCCCTCTGTAAAGGCCAAGGAAGGCTGAACATGCAGGGGAGAAGTTTTCTTTAGTAATTTAAAGGCTGTGTAAAATATTAGGCTTATTCTGTTTGGACCCCAAAGGCAGAACCAGAGTGGATGGGTAGAATTCATAATGACCGTAATTGAGGTTCCTTGTAAGGGAGAATTAACTAAGGTCAGGGATGATCCAGGGTTAAAAGGCTGTCCAAAGACGTGTTTGGGGTCCTTGCTCGTCACTAGATAGTTTCAAGCATGAGCAGGGTTAACATATCAAAGCAAAATTTGTACTGGCCAACGTTAATCAGACAATGAAGACTTTATTCAAGGCTATTGCAATAAGGACCAGAAGCCACAAGTAAGTCTAAACTCATCTCCCCTGAAGAACAAGGGGTATGTTTTTTTTTTAAGGGCTCATGTGAGATAATGAAAAGGTCCTGGAGGGTATTAGGGGAAAGTCATGGACCTGTGTTTGCTAAATGGCTTTACCCAAAGGAAAAATGAACTTCTCACATCTTTATGACAGGAGGTCCTTTTGCAACTTGGAGCAAGGAACTGACCAATTTTAGGTTTCTACCATCTTGCTGAAATTGGGAGATTGGGGTACCACCTCCTTTGCTGGTTAAATTTTGGAGAGATGGTTCCCAGATCCTTGAGAAAGACATCGCTGGGTTGTGAAACTGGAAAGAGGTTATCAAAAAAAATGTTTACATGTCAAAGGGGCCCAGAAGAGATTTCTAATTACAAGTTTTCTGAAGTAAATGCTGTAAGAAAAGGGCATGAAGGAGTCAGGAAGAGACCTGTCTAACATTGAGTCAGGCTGAGGGAAAGACTAAGGCCATCTCAGTCAAACACATGGTAGGGATATTATAACTGGAAGTCAAGAAAGAATGTGTGGTTAGAAAGATTATTATTAAAATACTTTACAAGTCTGAAGTTTCCTGTCATCAGTTTAGCTAGAAATATTAGGAGTGGGGGGTTCCCAAGGAATTTCACTCATTTGGATAAAATCCCCATTTCTTCATTGTGGCTTCTCTGTGGCTTTTCTCCAGGGGAAAATTATTTCTCATTTTCTATTTGTAGAAACCAGAGATTTAAAATTTCATCTCTTTGCAGCTGTACTCATCAATATTAGGTAGAAATGTTTGGCGATGCCCCGATAAGGAATTACTAACTGCTGCCTTTAGTGACAAATGAACTCATTTTGTCAGGGAAACCCAGGAATTATGGCGCTAATGAAATCCAGTAATCCCACTCCCCTCTTATGGCACCTGAATGGAAGAAGGAATTGTAAATACTGACAAAACCTGTACACTATTGTTTAAGACATTTGATGATTAGAGGAGAGGAAAATGTCAGTAGAACATTTATTTTGCTCTTAATAAGGCTTTTAGGATATTGTTTGGAGTTGTTTTTTATCATATTGTGTGGTTCTTTGTTGTGTATTGATATTAAAGGAGTTGCTGCCTCTAAACTCACAACATATTCAGCTGATTTCAGATTGGCTGGAATCCAGGGCAGGTAAACTCTGGTTTTTAAGGGAGACACAAACAATACCCAGTGGCAGGGGGATGATTGAATTTGCCCATAGAGTGTGCGAGGCTTGCTAACACAGGGGACATTTTCAAATAGTGCAGTGGCTAGGATTTCCCTAGAGAGTGCACTTGGGCCTAGCATGTGAATCAGTGTTTAAATGATATTTTTAGAATGATTTGCAAAGAAGGATGAAAAAGTAAATAAATGATTTCATAATTAATACTGTAAGTGTGAATCATTCAAGACCCATTTGTCTTTGTGGGAAAAGCAGCTGGTCCCTTGCTGGAGTCCTGCTGCAGGCTGCTAGGCTGGGGGGAAATGATCCCAGAGAAAAGCGGTGAATTTGCCTAACAGCCTCCCCATTAAATGGTCAGGCTTTGATCATTACCCTTAATAGCTTCACCCCCTCCCTGCAGCCACAGAGCCCTGCGGGCAGGTTTCAGATCCCTCCCTTTCTGATCCCATAATTGGAATTGATAACTGACCATCATACAGGAGGAGCTGGAGACATTTGTCAAATGCCCTCCGCCATGCTTACAGAGTCAGAAATGGCCCCTCCTCTATTGGGGGAAATCAAGCAGAGTTTTAGGATTTGGAACCTCTGAGCTTTGTCTAGCCCAACTCATTCATTTTACACAAAGGGAAATGAGGTCCAGAAAGGTTCTGTGACCTGCCTGTGGTAGTATAATTTGTTGGGCATAGAGGGAGAATTACAACTCAGATGTTCTCTCTCTGCCTGGCTTTGCCTCCAACTGACACCATTTCTTCCTGATTGAGTAATTTTCTCAAGGTTAGGGGAGAGGTTGGGGCTGATTTGTGAATGGAAACACAGTTGTTAATCAGTTATTCTTTTCAAAACACTGCCTTCTTTGGACAGCCTCCCTGTGGCCAGTCTACTGTGGAGTCCCTTTTTGTAGTAATCAACCAGATGCCCTCAGAGGAAAGCTGTTTAGATACTATATCGAATAAGCATTTCCCACACTTTGTTTTCCTTAATGAGCCAACCACTCTATGACCACCTAGCTCTATTATACGTAAGAGCAGATGAGAGCCAGAGGTGTTAAATGCCTTACCCATAACCACACAGCTCATAAGTGCCAGAAGTGGCATTTGAACAAAGATCTTGGTGATTCTAACACCAGGGTCCTCAGCCAATGTTCAGTGCTAATTTGGCCTCATGACCAGCCTCATCTGAACAGCCTACATGACTACATGCAAGGGGTGATTCAAACTGTTCACTGTGAGGGCCCCATGAGGTAGCATTAGCTGCCTGGTGACTTCTTCCTTTCCTTCTATCCCTCCCAAACCCCTGGTATTTCAGCCTACATTTGATTCCCCCCTCCTTGTTGCTATGGAGACAAACACCTATCCTACAATCATCACTCCCTTCAGGAACTGATTTTCCTCTATTCCTAGTTCTGCATCCTTAAAGCAGTTACTGTTCAAAATGGACATCTGAGTGTTTGTGAGGGTTCTTTAGGTCATACTCACATCTATGCTTCTGTGGGCTCCAGGGACCTCACTGACCCTTTGAGATGGAAGCCACCAGGACAGGAGTGGAGCTGCTGAATTGAAGGCATTCACTCCCACCACTGAGGGGGAAAAAAAAAAAGAATGTCTCTCTATTCCAATCTGGTTGGGAAGATAAAAGTGCAAGTCTTAATTTCTTTGAAATAGGAGGAAGGATTTGTTTGCTTTTATTGCTTTATCCAGTAAGACTAATGCATTTCCTCTGGGCGCGGGGAGGTTGGTTTAAAAAAATAGTGTGCAAGTCAGCGAAAGAATGACAGACAGATGACTAGGAGAGAAGCAAGAATTTCACAGATGGACATTTTGAAATATTTCATTTGCAAACTGAACTGTAAGGAAAATGAAGTTGGTCCTAGTAAGCAACTCCCACTGCCAAGTATGAGGTCCAAGGCTCAGGCTGGCAAGTTCAGGCTGGTTGGTGTGTGCTTTCTGCCTCGTGTGACCTTGGGATGGGATGCAGTGGTGTGGGGTGTGCTACACGTTTGCATAGCTGGAATCAAGACATCTCTCTCTCTCTTTCTCTCCCCTTCTCCTGTACTCTTGTGCACACGTGCACACATCACATAAATACACACACCACACTCCTGTCCAACTGATCTCCTAGTTTATTTTCAGCTGGCTATTTCATAGACAGCATACATTTTCAGGAATGGCTATGGTTTGGTGGAAGAACCAACAAAAAGGTATGAACCTCAGGAGTACAGGTTTGGCAATGGAGCTTCATCTGGCCAACCAGGGGTTCCGTGGTATTTGTTCATGCTTATCGAAATGGTGGAAGACAGTTTGCAAAGCTAGAATTTTTGTTTTTAAAAGTTATTTTAGGAATTTTAATTGTCAAACAGGGAACATTGGGTAAGCATGGAAAGATCAAAGTCCACAAAAGCAGTGGGGTCCAGACATCTAATTTTGTCAGTGGTACTTCTAGCAGTATGGCCTTGGGTCAATGACTCTCTCAGAGTTTGCTTTCTCATTTCCAGGAAAATCGCACCTACTTCTCAAGGTTCCAGGGCAGGTTAAACAGAACATTTCTGTGGTCATCTAGCTGGACTTTGGAGGCTGATTTTCATAAGCTGTCGTTTTATACTTTCTGCAAGAAAATTTCCCATAAGGGAAACTAGTTGGGCGGCAAATATGTTAATGGATTAAAAAAAAAGAGAGAGAGAATCAGATAAATTTTGGCAATCTTAAAGGGATAGTATGATTCAGCTCTAAAAAACTTAATATCCCTGTAAAATGACCAGTCATTTCCATCCCACTAGGTTAGGTATTCTCTTGCCTAATTACTCACTGAAGCTCAATTAAGGAAGAAAAAGGGAATCCTTTAAAAATAAGTCTATTGAATCACTTTGTAGCTCAAAGCCTGATGGCCCATTTCAATCTGGGAAAAAGCCTTATTTTTAATGATGTCCCACAAGGCCCTATGCAGTTGGACCTCATTTCTTCATCTCCAAAACACAAGTAGCACCTTGTCCTCAACTTTCAACTCCCTGGCCACATTACTGTCCTTTCCACATGTCAGGGAGGCTGCTGCCTTAGAACCTTCACCCCTACCTTTCCACTGCCTCAATAATGATCTCCCATATATCCATCAAGTCTACTCCATTGCCTTGGGAAGATTTCTGCAGAAAGTAATCCTACCCACAGTTTATATTTCTGTAATTCATCAGTTATGACAGTGCCCATTTCTGACCTTGTGCCCCAATTCTGAAGTCCTCTTTAGCTCCATTTATTACCCAGGCACAAAACAGCATCTATTTAGAAAGCTTGCTGAATAAGCAGGCTGGAAGAATGTAAATACATGTAGAATTATTCCATATTTCAGAACCAGAAAGGACTGTGGACACGGATGGGCGCATATGCTAAATCAGAGCTGGCATAAATCTTAACCTAGAATTGGAATTTAAAACTGAACTTTATTAGAGCTTCAAAATGGACTTTCTTTAACTCTCTCAGGGGAATAAATAAATAAATATAAAAATTGATTACATGCTATGGTGCATCTTGACATGTAGATTGGGGAAATTTGCATTGATATTCTAAGAAAGAATATTTGTGGAGGATCTTTCTATCTCATAACAAGTGTTAATCAAGTAAGGAAAGTAATTGAATCATTGAGCGTAGATTTCCACTAATTCAAGTGTGTAATGGAATTGTGGTGGTGGATCTCTGCTGAAAATAGACGGCTGTAGATTTATGAGTTAGCCTCAGACCTTATCTTCTCACAGTAGGCCTGTAGGTAGACGGTCTGTGGGACGTATGAGTGTGTCTGTCTCTGGATTTATTTTTCTATTTACATGTAACCAAAGCACAGGAACATGCAATTATACATTTTTTTCTTTTTCATTTTTTTAGAAGGGGGGAGGGGGAGAGGGAGAGAGAGGGAATCTTAAGCAGGTTCCACCCCCAACACAGAGCTCAGTCTCGCCACCCTGAAGTCGTGACCTGAGCTGAAATCAAGAGTTGTATATTTAACTGACTGAGCCACCCAGGAGCCCCTGTAATCACAAATTTTTAATGCCTGCTCTTCCTCTCTTCTCTTCTTCCTTCCTTTTCTCTCTGGTCCTATTATCCATTCAATGAGTAAATGGTACCTATTATGGAAAACCCTTCCGGATCCTCACCCTGTAGCCCCTGCTGCCACTTCGTCCTCCAGAACATGAATTTGTTCCCCATTTCCCACTTATAATTCATTGAAAGTACTGATAAAGTAATTGTCTCATTCTTATTAAATATAAGGTACATAAGAACAGTAAACATGGGGTGCCTGGATGGCTCAGTCGGTTTAAACGGCTGACTGTTGATTTTGGCTCAGATCAAGAACTCAGGATCCTGGGATCGAGCCCCGTATTGGGCTCCACACTTAGTGGGGGGCCTGCTCCAGGATTCCCTCTCTCTCTGTGCCCTTCCCCCCACTCATTCCAGTGTGCACTCTCTCTCTCAAATAAATTAATCTTTAAAGAAAGTGAAACAGTGAACCTGTCTACCTTGTTCACTATTGTATTTTGAAGTAGTTAGCAGAGTGTATGGTGTATCATGGGTTTGTTTGATGAATGGATGCCTTGACCCAGTATTGACTAGTGATAAAGCACTGTATAGGGCCCTAAAACTCATTTAATATCAGAAAAATTTTAGTCTTCACCGAGCTTGCAGTTTTGTTGCGGAGATAAAACACATTCTCCCAGCAGAGTCGAATGCAGTAGCGTGTGAGGAACAAAACGATTGCTAAAATCAGTATTGTTGGAATTCGGAGATAAGCCAGAGCCTGTGGGCTGTTCCATGGGGGCGGATAGAGTAGAATTTGAATGGAAAGAATGGGAAAATATGGTGGACCAACAAGTTATGTGCAGGTCAGACCTATTGGGCAGTGGCCTGATGCAGAACATTGTGGCGAAAAAATTCGGATTAGAGGGTAGATCCATTCTGTGGAAAGTTGTAAACATGAGCTGAGCTCTGGAAGCCTTGGTCATTGCTGAGCAAGAAAGGGATATGATGGAATCACCCTTTTAAAAAGGTTAATATGTGGCCATTGAGTAAAGCATGGATTATCTATTGCCAAATAAAGTACATTTTTGTGTGAACCCATGAATTGATATGGTAGGTGAGTGCCAGTCTGATTAATTATAAACTCCCATGGGTCAGATAAGCAGGTAAATGAAGGGGGCTAATCTTGAGGTTAGCACAATTTATGAAGTGTTGCACTTGAGAGAATTATTAGTGCAGGAAGCTTCCATGTACACAACGTTAATTTTTCAAGCAGAAATAAACTTCTCCATCAATCCTATAGTTTGTGTTTCTGAGTGAGGCTAATAGAATATAAAAGAGTGTCTGGCTCTGGATTAGGTGAGTTATTTTGTTATTGTTTATTATTTTGTTTAACCTTTTGGTGTGAGTGGGGGTAGGACATGTTTTTAATCCTTTCAATATTCCAATCCTGTCTCGATGTCCTGTTGGAATCCAGTTTGACACAATAGAAAAAAACACAGGCTCCAAGGCCAATTATCCCTAGATTTTAATGACAGTACTGTCCTCATTGGTGGCCTTGGCTAAACCACAACTTTAGCCTGTTTTGCCACAGTGAATACCCTCCTGGGGTCATTTTAAGGATTGTAATTAGATTAGGATATACAGAGTAATTAGCCTTTTAAAAAATCTTTCCCAGCCTTATTGTGATATTATTGACTTAGAACATGTAAGTTTAAGGTGTATAATGCAATGACTAGATACATATATATGTATCATAAGATGATTACCACAATCAGATTAGTCAACATCTCCATCTCTTTACATAACTGCAGTTGTGTGTGTGATAACATTTAAGATCTACTTTCTTAAAAACTTCCAAATATATAATACAATAATGTTAATTATAGTTACCATGCTATGCAAAACAATGGTATATTTAAAATAACACAATGTCCCTCAACTTATTGGTCAAATTAGAGTGTTTCTATACTATGAAATGTTATTCATTTATTTAGAAAATCAGAGTGGATTGATTTTTAGAAAGATGTTCAAGCCCTTATAACCTAATTTTAATGACAGTTAAAATTCACCTGTTGTGTATACCTGCTGTATGTCAGGTGCTGTGTTCAGAGCCCAAATGTATGATCTCGTTTAATTGAATGGATACTTAAAAAAAAAAAAAAGGCTTAGATCCACTCCAACCCACCCCAGGAGAAGTGTACCCCACCATGAACATTGTAAGTTTTGTTTCTAACTTATTGTACATAGTTGTGCCTGTGTGACTATGAGTGTGTGTTATGTGTGTGTGTGTTGTGCAAGAGAGAAAAATGAAAGGTGCAAAAAGGCCGGAAGGTAGGTTATAAGTGAGTGTGATCACCAAGAGACTCATTTCAAGAGATCAACTCATGGACAGACCTATACACAGTAGGTGTTGCTTTTGGTTTTCCCATTTATTTCTTTGCCTGGCCCAGAATGGTACTGGCTGGTTCTCCTTCACTGTCCAGCTGGTTTGAGACTGGCTTCTCTAATTGGATCACAAATTCTATAGAATTAGTGTATTGGTTCCCTGAGGGTTTTATTTCTTTATGTTCCAGATTTTCATTTTGTTTGGCTCATCCTTTTTTTTTCCCCCTGTAGTGTCTGTGCTAAATCTTTACTAAGCTTTTCTTGTCAAAGCCTTAGTTCACTTGCTTGCTCAATTCTTATCCACACCAAGTAAAAAGCTCCTGCTAGACATAGTTTAGTCTGCAATGCATTCCAAAGTTCTGGGTTTAAAAAAAAAAAAAAAGAAAAGAAAAGAAAGAAACTGCTTTCTGAAAAGCTTTGGGATTCTTTAAGCTTTACGATACCCATGGTTCGAGTGAAGTGTCTTTAGCCAAACTATAAATTCACTTTTATGTAGGACACTATATAGATTTTTACTAAAGTATATCGGGAATTCCATTTGTGGTGATTTTTGACAAATTGCCCGGCATTATAAATGCTTCATGTCTCCACATCATGGCTTTGTTCTTTGTCTTTTAGAGAAGCTCTAAGAAATCGTATATGTATTTGGGCATTCTAACCAACTGTACTTTGTCCTCTGGAACTCAAGGAAATCTCACGACTCTTTATGACTCTTGGAATAGTCCACATCCTGGTATGGTCAACATCTTCCAGATTCATCATTGTGTCCATGTAGTGTTACCATAAGCCCATATTTAAATATGAAATGATTCACAGATTTATGTAATTCTTATGGAATTTCAGACTTAAAAATCAAGAATAACTTTAGGGACTATATAGATTCTGAATAGCAAGTAGGTTTCATCCTGAATGCCAACTCTGATTGATAAGATGTGATTATCTAAGTTGCTTTGAGGAGGAGGACCCTTGACTGCGTCCAGCTCTTGTAACCACTTAGTGATGCGGTGATGGGACAGGAGTGGGCATCTCTGCAGTCATGCCAAGGATTTTAGGGCTGTCCCCTTTTTTAAAGGGAAAAAACAACAACAAAAACAAAACTGAGGCGCAAGAGAATGTCTGTGACTTGCAAGTCTGGAGTGTGGCATAAATGTGTGTTTCCAGTGCGGATGTGAGAAGATGAAACATCTATTTTGAAAGTAGAATTCAAATGGGGAAGGTGAAGAGAAACAGGAAAGCAGTTCCTTGCTGAAATCATGTAAGTTTGGGTCTCTTTATTCTACTTTGGCGTGTGAGGCTGTTTATGGGAGGTGGTCAAGGAGATGGCTTTGGTGTCAGGTTAACCTACGTTCAAATTCTGGCTCCCACTTCTCTGAGCCCTTTTCCCCTCAACTCTTAAAATGAAATATTGGGTTGACGGATGGGATTGTATGTTGATTGATATGTTCAGCTGCTTGACATAGAGCTCAATATGGGTGCGAGGAATAGTTCCGTAGTTAGAGGTGGGGTGGCTGTTGTTTTCCCTGGCTAGATCAGGGAACTAAATGAACTAATTGACCAAATGAAAGACTTCATGAATCTGCAAACACGGCAAGCTCCCTTTGATGTAGCTCTTCCCTTCATAGAAATGGGGCAGGGGTGGCTTTGGAAAATGCTTTGAAATGCAGTTTTCAGCAGGTTACAAAAAATGATATAAAAATGAAATGTAGCTTTCCTACTATTATCATCACGTTTTTTTTTTCTTTGTCTACTGTACTCTGGTTCTCTAAGGGTTGGTGTTTGACTGTAACTATTAACTTATTCAAGGAATTCTGACTTTCTAGATTACATCCCCAGGTGAAATCTTCTCATGTTTTAATAACTTCATTAGAATCTCCCTCCCCCTTTTTCTTCAGGAACCCTCACTTATATAAAAATTTGTGTTCAAAGCATATCTAAGCAAGAAGGTGACTTTTCGGGTTCATGTTCTAATTGATGATACAAACTGCTAATTAAATGCATCTGTGTCTAATCAAAACATATCTAGAATTAAGCAGTGCAGCTGTGCACCAGGGGAACCACATGATAGAGTTGATTGGTAATGGCATAAGGACATAATTTGTCCTTCGTCCAGTGGTTCCCAAATCCGGCAGAACCTCAGAATCAGATGGAGGAGCTTTTAAAAATCATTGCGATATTCTCTCTGCCCCACCTCCAAAACTAGGACCCTAAAAAAAAAATAAAATAAAATAAAAATTGAATGATTGTTTTTTAACCTCCTGAACAAAAGGCTGATGACCAGCTGTGATTGAGAACTACAGGGTCTGGAGTTGAGGTATGGTTTGATGAAGTCGAAACAAGGCCTGGCTTGGTCCAGAGTTCTTCATTTGCCTCTAAATTTTCTCATTGTCTTCAAAATTCCATTTGAGTCCTGCTCCTGACATCTTTCCTGTCATCCCTCTGGGGTTTTGTAGCTGGATGAAAACTGCAGCTGTTTTTATTTAAACAGAAAAGGCAGGTGAGTTTTTGGCTTTGTTCCAATGGTTGGGGAATGTGAGGGTTTCATTTAAAATATTCTGCTCTTTGGAAATGTCACTTATCGTCATTTTTTGCATGACCATGAAAATTTGGGACTGGGTAACTATAGGTAGATCCCACATGGAACGGGGGCTGCTTCTTGTCAATGACAGGAATATTAAAACATGGTGCATTTTGAATAGCACTTATGTTTAACAAGTTAGCCAATATTGCTCAGTTTTATCCTCTAGGAGTGCATTTTATTATAAAAAATATTTCCATACTGTTCATACTTAGGGTCCTTTCTACCCCTAAAGACAACCCTGCGCTCAAATTGGCACATAGACTCAAGTGATCACTAGAGGCCTCATAGAAACAAAGCAGAATTTAAACCTGTATTTGCCATCTCTTGTTTTCTCTCCCTGCTTTTTCATGTTACAGTTTGATCTTTTTGCCAATTTCCCTTCTCATGTTATTTAAACCTGCCTCCCATCAAAGAGCTACCATGTGATATGCCAGGTCTCCTGCTAAGTATGTCCTTCCATTATCTCCTCTCTCTTCATCGAGGGCTATGAAGAAGGTATTATGATTCCTCTTTTCTACACTTTGGGAAACTGAGGCCCACTAAGATAAGCAGTTTGTCAAACTGAATAGCATTATGAACCCAAGTCTCCCTCACCATAAAACCCATGCAGAATTATGATTATTTTTTTCATCTGCAGGTATTTGCCTGAGGCAAATCCAGTGGTTTACCCTAGTAGGTAAAGAACCAGGGTTTTAAAACGAGTTGGCCATAATTTGAGACAAAGAATGATTAGGACATAGTTGTTTTTTTTTTTTAAGTGCTTACCAGATACTATTAAAAGGAAAAATGGAAGAGGAACAAAGAAATCAGATCTTTTTATCCTTACTAGATTGCACCAGAAATGGAAAGAACCGAGTTACAGGTGGGTGACCTAAATCTGAGGCCCCAAGCACATTAATATAGACCTGGCCTAGATCCAGAAGGGGAGCAGCAGACATGCTGGTTTTGTTGACACACAGTTATATTTTCCCATTACATAATAAATTTTCCCCGATGCAAGCACATTTAAGAGATTGAAAGAAAGCCGTCATGACTGTTTGGGGTAATTTAATGCCAAAATTTATTCCTTGGAGAAGTTATGAATCAATAGAATATCAAAGACTTGTGCAGGTGTGCACAAAGAAAGCTTTCATGTCAACTATTTTTGCATCCTTTTCATTTCATATCATCAAGGTCCATTTTGAAGCTTCTTTCCAGGAATCAGGACCACAATGTGTATTTGGAATTGGATGTAGCTATATTTTTTTTTCCTATTTGGGGTTAGTAGCTCCCCGGTTTGTAGAGCAGGAGAAAGAAATCTTGCTGCCTTCTGTACCAGTTTTAAACAGAGCAAATGCTGCTATGATTTAAATCTTTTGTGTTCCAATCTTTCGAAACCATAAAAATGCTAAAAGTGTACGTGAATAGAAATGCACAAGGTAGAAAGATGATGTCGTTAATACAGTAAAATGTCTTTACATACTAAGAAATAGTTTGTATTTCTCTTTACATTTTTGGTAATAGAACCTCTATGGACATTCATCCTGATTTTTACTAAAAAATCCCATTACTCAGTGCCAAATATATTATGTTCACATGGATCCTCTCCAGTCAAATCTATAAGGACAGTCATTGAAATGTAGAAAGAGGTATAGAATAAATCTTTTGCAAGCACAATTTAGGGTTTTAGGACCACAAAGAAGTCAGAATTTCAATTTGCTTTTTATAACCAAGATCTTTGCATTTAAAAAATAACTCGAGGTTCAGTTGGAGAAAAGATGCCATTTGAATTCTTGGTGGTAGTTCATCTTCGCTATTTTGATACTGACTAAATTGGCTACTTAGTGCTTCGGGCTAGATTCTTCCATCTTTCTTTAGGACTTTTCCCTTTAAAAGAGTCATCTAATTAGCTGTTTTACACTGTGCTGTGGACAATAAATCTTTACACCTAAGCATCACACCCTAAGGCAAGATTCCTGAATATTGTCTCTTTCCTTTTTCCCTTCCTCCTTCCCCCCTTTACACACACACACACACACACACACACTCTCTCTCTCTCTCTCTCTCTCTCTCTCCCTCCATCCCTCCCTCCCTCATACATTTTTCCCCCTAAAGGCTGATTTCTGGAGTGAAAGTGGGAGCATTGCATCTGTTCTCTACAGGGTATTGATTGTAGAACTCCTTCATCTATGAAAGTCATTTGGAATCCTCTACTCAACCATGTGCTGGAGGAAGTGACTTTACCCTCCAGAATGTGGCAGCATGTTTACGGGGAGGGCACAGGGCGTGAGGACATGTGAAAACATCTCACTTGCAAGAGCCCCTTCCCTTCCTGTTGCCTCATGTTCCTCATGTGTACCTCCGAGCCGGGCTGGGCTGGTGAATCTCCACGGGTCCTTCTCAGCGGTGCCAGTATCCATGGGGCTTGCAACTGGGCTGCTCCTTTTCCAGAGAAGATCCCAGGCAGTGCTGTGGGCGAGGAGGGAGGGAAGAGGGCATTGCAGCTGTCCCTGTCTCATACCCCTGAAGTTAGAGCTGGCCTAAGGAGGGCTGTCAATCCAAACACTTACACGCAGACCAGACCAAATAGACATGCAGGTATCTAACATTTGTTAGCTAAGAACCTTGATTCAGCAGCTAAAAAAAAAAAACCCAAAAAACAAAACAAAACAAAAAAAAACCCAACTCCCGAAAGGCATTTCACCTTGAAGTGTTCTCATCTGCCGCAGAGTGTGCTACTCCGGAGCAGTGCTAAGAGTTCAGATGTAATTTTGCATCTGGCACAGAGCCAGCCATCAAAGTCAAGAGAGAAGTCAGGGTTCAGGCTTCCTTAGGCTTCCCCCACCGCCCCCACTGCTGAGTAGCTGGATTTTTTTTTTTTTTCCCAGACGGAGAATGACGATCTGATTTGAGCCCCAGGCAGTCACCGCAGCTCCTTTGTCGGCTTCCCTGCTTGGCAGAGGCTTGCTAAGGCTTGACTGAAATGTGTCAGTGGCAGCAGTCGCTGCCATCCCTCTGACAAGGCCCTGCCACTCTTGAGCCACCGAGGGCATCCTGTGCAAAATGCTTCCTGACAGAGGGGGCACAGCTCCACGGAGAGATCAAGTGGCAGGTGCAGAGGGGTGGAGGATTTGCTTAAAGGCGGAAGCTGAATGTGTCCATCAGCATCTTTTCCTCCTGGAGCCCGGAACATGGAAATGTCAGAGTGAGGTGGGCTTTCAGGAAACCTACCTTTCCTTGGCAATGCCGTGCACCCATCGCATGGACGTGAGGTCGTCTAGAGTATCATGAGGCTGAGCCTGACTGCCCGGGGTCCTTGTGCCATTGGCAGAGCAAAGATTGCATTGCAAGAGGAAAACGTAAAGGTGGCAGTGATTCATAGACTCCAGAATCCTAGCTTCTAGGTGACAGGTCGAAAGGGGCATTCCAGTTCCTAAAGCCTCTGGATGCAGGAGAGACTGTACGCAAATGCTTTGTGCTTTGTGTTCCACAGACTCAGCAATATCCAGTTCAGGGAGATTTGGTCTGGGAAGGAGATGGCAGCAGGCACGACGAACGCCCTTGTCATGTCCCATTCTTCATCCATCCAGTGTATCTGTGTCAGTCTTCTCCCTGGCGTCCTTGTTGGGAGAAAAAACAAACAAGAGATGTTCCCAGACACTCAGAGAAATACGAACAGCATTAAGCAAAATTGTGAAAAGAGGATAAATCTGTCCTAGGACATTCTGGACTTCCTGTTTTATGTCTTTGATTGCCAGTGTATCCATTCATTCACTTATTCAAACATCCGTTAATTCATTCAGCAAATTGTTGCTGAGCATCTAGTAGGGGGTAGATCTAGTCTAGAAGAGTGAGCAAGAATCAACCAGGTCACTGCCTTCCTAGGGGTTTTTATAAACAAGTAAATAAATAAGCAAGCTAAATCCAGATTGCCAAAAGTGCTACACAAGAAATAAATGGGCTGAAATGGGAACTGGGGTCTGAGAGCTGTAGGGGAAGGGGGACTGCTTAGCACTGGAGCGGTGGGGAAGGCTTCTGGAAGGACACTGAAGGACTGAGATAGGACAGAGAGCTACCAAGGGAAGAAGGAGGGGATGGGAAAGAACATTCCAGGTTCCTCCATGTTGTCATATTCTCAGATGCTTGGACTTTTGATAATGTTCCTCCTTCCATCCTTACGCAGGACTCCTGGCGGCCAATTTTGTCTTCCTGACTTGCTGTGTTACCTTGGGCAAGTTTCTTCACATCTCATGTGCTCTTTCTTTGTCTGAAAAATGGATAGTAGAAGCTTTAAGCTACACATTGAGAGTTATTTCGGTATAAAATGAAAAACTAGCAGGCTTGTCATTTTGTAGGAGCTCAACAAATCTTTGTTCTCCTTTTCACTCTTTCCTTCCTCTCTGCCTCACCTGCATAAATTCAAATTCCTAACTGAAGTGTCATTTGCAACTCTTCCTGGAGATAACTGTCTTTTAGGATGGCTATGATGGTGCAGTGTTGGTCCTCTGTCTGGGAAAGGTTGAGGTTGGGGGTGGGGTGACACAGAAGCCTTTCTTGGGCTCTTGAAGTTGAACTTTGTTGACAGTTGACTACAATTTATGTGAAGCACTAGAAGCTGGAAACCATGGTTTTCAGTCCCATCATCCTTTGTCTTTGGGTGATTAAAGTCAAGGTGGCTCATTCTTGTTTGGGAAAACGGCAGTATTGACGGACAGCCTTTCCTTTTAGCGGCTTCCCAGCCTCCTTGTTGGGTCCCTTTCTCCATTTCCACCATCACTCTGCCCCTCCTGAAAGTGTCCACATTATGTCCCATCACTGCCCCCAGCTGGCTATCAACCGAGGTGCTAGCTGGCAACAGATTCTCACCAATAGTTTCCCCAATAAGGTTTTATACCTGTCATGGAACTTGTTTAAAGCTCACTTTGCACAATTTATTTAAATTTTATTGTGTGAAAGATTCTCTCCTGGGATGAATTGGGATTTGTAATAGCAAGCACTGTAGAAGGAAGGCAACCTGTGAGCACAAGCTGTTCGTACAGGAGGACAATGGGGATCATTCACTCTTTCATGAAAGAGAAGTGGAAAAATCCCTTTATTCTGATTGAAGACTCTTGGCCATGAGATTACATATCCTGCCTCCAGTGATATAATTATCTGACCATTCTCACCCCTTCTCTTCTGAGATAAGAAAGAAAGGGGTCTGAGTGACACCTGTGTTTTATTTGTTTAATGAAACTGACATTACCAGAGATCAACCTCTTTCTTAAAATCTAGATGAGATTTCACTCTACTTATCACTGTTGAAAGTACAATGTCCTTTCTAAGACTACCACAAATTCCTGTGTAGTTTGCATTTCTACAGTCTTCTGGCTCCCTATATCTGACCTATGTGATAGTTTCTTATTCTTTACTGATTTTTTTTCTATGATTATTTCCTTGTTTCCTTCTGGTAGCAATCCAAATACTGACCACAAGTCCTTCTTGATTCCCCTTTCCCTCCCTCTGCTCCCGTTTGGCTGAGACAGCATGCACAGAAGATTTTGTTGGCCAATAAGGAGTAACAATAAGGAGATACATTTGAAATCTCAATATTTAACATTATTCTTCCTAAAGAGGCCCTAAGTCATTTCTATATGCAGGGACTTCAGCTTCCTTTTTGATCCTAGGAACCAATTTAACTTCACTACATGCACATCAGCAATGCTTACTGTGCCCATGTAGTTTACCTCCCAACTCAGGACACTTGAGTGGACAGCAGGCATAAGCCAAAATTCTCCAGGGCAACCAGGATGCGATGTCACCCAAATAACACAAACATTGCTAAACACCCAGCTTAGCCTCTGATTTTTGCCTCTGACTCTCCTTAATTGTTACTGATATGCTCTAGCTGTGATACAGTGATTCAGTTCTATCTTATTCTTCTGTCTTCTGTTAATGATCTATATTATAGCCTTTTTTTTTTTTTTTAAGAAATCTCCAGCATTCAACTCTTGACCCCTCTCAAGGACTTTGGCTTGTACTGCTGATATCCCAAATTCCATCCACGTTTAGAGTGATATCCAGCCTCAGACATATCCACAAGGTTTAACAGTTAGCTCCAGCCTAGGGATTGAAGGACGGAGGGATACAAAGTCAAGGTAACTGTTCCCGAAATTCCTATTTTCAAAATGCAAGCATTCCAAACAGCATGTTTCTTTTTCCTCTTGTTATCTCCCAACCTTTCAATGAATAATAATAATAACAATAATAATAACAAAGAACTGTGCAGAGTTCCTGATTGGTTTTATAATGAGATCATTATCCTAGCTTGATCATGTTGTGGAAGCCACTTTCCAGGCCATAAACTGCAATGTAGAACCGAAGGTCTGGAAAGAACACACTTGAACAGTGGTGGGCCTCTCAGCAATCGACTCCACGCTCTGACCCCTCCGGCGGCAGGTGGTGTGAGGTGACTGATTATTACAGGAAGACCATGCCAGCCTGTGAGATCAGCTGTTTGGTACATTTCAGGAAATGTGAGAAAAGGAAAAAAATTCTACAAGCACTTGGATGTCTCTTTTTTTCCCCCAAACAGGGACTCCACGGTAATTTCATTATTGATAATTACAAAGGAAAAAGCACTCAAATGCAAAAATTAATGTCCAATTTGCCTTTTAATGGCCCAAAGCAAATCTGATGGCTATTACAATCCAATGAAATGAGGATTTTAAAAGGGGGGGGAAAAGCCTTGATTAAATTCCTTCTGCACTTACCCCAGTATGTGCATCTTTCCCTTTCTCTGATTATTCCAAAATTTGCAGAGTACATTTAAAAAATAAAATAATCTAAAATATGTTTTTTCTAATTATAACGCTAGTCTTCTTCTTCTTTTTTTTTTTTTCTTAAGTTTACTTATTATTTGAGAGAAAGAGAGCAAATGCTGCGTATGAGGGCAGAGAGAGAGAAAAAAACTCAAGCAGACTCTGTGCTGGGTATGGAGCCTGACCCAGGGCTCAATCCCATGACCCTAAGTCACAACCTGAGCTAAAACCAAGAGGCAGGTCCTTAACTAGCTGTGCTACCCAGGTGCCCCTGTAAGACCAACGTTCTTATGACCAGGCAGGTGACTGTAGGAGTTAAAGCACGCATTTTTAAAGCACCAGCTGGGTTCAATATGGCTTTGCTGCCTTTGCAAGCTTCTTACCCTCTCTCTGCCTCCTTTTTCTCATCTATAAAATGGGACTAATAATAGTACCTACCTCCTAACATTGTTGTGCGAATTACATGAGTTAAGCCATGTTGAGTTCTTAGAATAGAGCATGGTAAGTGTTCAGTAAATGTTTGCTACGAATGAAGCTGCAGAAAACTATGAAAATACGTCAATAGCAAACATAATCACCTATCCACCCAGAGCCGAGCACACTTAACATGTGGGATGTTTTCATTTTGGCTACTGTCTATTTGTGTGTCTGTGTGTCTGTGTCGTACAGTAAACACGGCTGTGTATCTTTTTTCTTTTTTCACTAAACATTGCCGTTGAACATTTTACATGCAGTTAGAATCATTTGCATACATTTTGGGCTGTATAAAATTCTAAAATAAGAACATCTTTTAAAAAATGATTTATTCTGTGGTGTTTCGTTTGTGTAATTATTTTAATTAAGTAAAGTAGTAAGCCTTAAGTTGAGAGGATAAAGAGAGAGAGAAATTCAGTAGAGTTGTTCTTTTTTTTAACTTATCTGTACTCTGAAGAACCCAGAGGTGATTACTTTTTCTTCTCTCTTTTTGATCGTTTGGATCCTCTGGTGCTGAGGGCAGGGTGGTATGTGAGCTTTATATCTGGGAGTTGGGGCCAGGATGGATGGGGCAGTGGGGAGAAGAGAGGGATATAGTTGGGGAAGACAGACATAATAATATCTATTTTATAATAGTGTTATGAGGATAAATAAGACTGGCATGTAATGTGCTTAGCATAGTGTGTAATAATTGTAATCAGTATTATTATTAATAATTTTTACTTATTACTTTAGAGAGTATATTTTAAGCACTTTCAAATTAATAGGGAGAAATAGATTTAAACATTTGGGTTTGCTTCATTCTGACTCAGTTAACCCCCTCTAATAAGAGCCAGAGTGCATGAAGGAATGGCATTTCTTGATGATTACATTTCCTCACACTAATGAATATTTCAATCAGTCTTACTCCTTGTCTACCACTTAGAGATTTGAGAGGAAGGAATTGGCCACAGGAGGCCACACAAATGGGCAGGTGGATTCTGAGTCCTGGGCTGGATTGGGCTGGGCTGGGCTCGGGTGCCAGCTGTGGGATACCTCTGACTGATGGAGCAAAAGTCCATTTCCCTTCTTACTCTTTCTGATTGTTCATTTACTTGCCTCTGTGTCTTTCTCATCATACTCCCTATGAAACTCTCTTCTCGTGGTTGGCTAGGAATGGACCAGAATTGGATTTACTAACTATCCAATTACCCACATTATCTTGCTCTGTTGCTATCAAATGGAGCTGAACTAGCCTAGCTCTCAGACAGCATATAGCGAGATAACAAGTTCTTTCTCACTTAGCCTGATATGACGTGCTGGTTTGTCACCTACATGAGAAGCCCATCACAAAGCACATTGTCTATACTGAACATGAACCTTACACTGGCATAATTTTGTAGCTGGCCCGAGAAACCAGAGGAATGGAGGTGAGCCCAAGAAAAGCTAAATCAGAGAATTGGTTGCAGTATGCCTTATATTCAAGTGAAGTGTAGGTAGAGTATAGAAGTTTAACCCCAAACCCACTGGAGGGAGAGGAGGGAAAACTCAGAATGACTTTTCTTCTTCCCTCTGTTTCTCTCCTCCACTTCTTTCAAAAAATATATATATATATAGTGTCCTATATGGTATTCTCAGATAAGGGAAGGGTGGGAGGGAAGAAGGACCTACTTCTATAGTGTCCTGGATAGAAAGGATGGTAGTGGGATTATAATGAACCATCTCAGTTTGAGGCATAGAGAACATAATTTTCAAAAAAACCATTAAAAAATACTCAAAAGGCATTATTTTTTATTGTCTGCACTACTGTTTCAGGATAAGTAGAGATAAAACTACTTAGTCAAATGTGTATGGTATGTGTGAAATACCATATAGCCCCTTTGTGGGAATATTATTTCAAGCACACTAAGGGCCTCGGGAAGGAAATCCTGCAGCAAAGATAACAGGCTAAACTTTCTGTACCTATGTAGGCAAAGCTCATTTACCATGGACTCTCCCCTCCTTGCCCTTCCCTCTGCTTCCTTAACCTCCCACCCCCCTCTGCCTCTCCCTTCTTCCCTCCCTCCTTCCTTCCATTCCCCCTTCCTACCTGCCCCCCTTCCTTCCTTTTCCTCTTCCTTTCTTCCTCCCTCCCCCCCTCTTCACTCCCCTCTTTTCCTTCCTTCCTTCCTTCCTTCCTTCTTTCTCTTACAGCCAACTTATTTCTCTGTTGTACGAACCAGCAAATAAGGAACCTTTGCTTTAGGCCTCCTTGTTGTTTCCCATTATCCGTCACTCCCTGGCTCTGGCAGCCTCTTGCTTTGCTCTTCGATTTGTGTTTGCTTATTTCTATATGCATTACCTTCCCGAAGATACCCTGTCAGATCTATCATGGAAGACAGAGATGTGAGTCAGACACGGACATGCCATTGAGGAGCGTATAGTCTAAGGAGACAAGATAAGACATGTACACAATTCTGAAAAATTCTAGGTAGAAAAGGAGAAATCTCATTTGAGAATTGCAGATAAAGTGCTATGGGTATTCAGAAAAAGGAGATGTATGCCTCTTGTCTTTTCTCTTTCAATGACTATTAGAAATTACTGAGGGAAATGGTATAATTCTGTTTTTCAGATCTGGGCAAGGCTGAAATTATTAAAGCACTCATCATGTTATTTGTTCAGAATAAATATTGTGCAAAGTGACCACTAGGCCAAGAGTAAGTTCCCTTTGGCAGGGTTTCTATTGAATCACAAGAGAGCTCTATCTTTTCCCTCCCTTCCTGTCTTCCTCCCTCCATCCATCCTTCTGACTCTTCCCAGTTTTTGGCTATTTTGATAATTTATTGTTTTATTTTCCCCCTCCTTCCTTTTCTGTCTCTTTTATGTCCTGTTCTCTTTCACATTTACTCTGTGTGAAGGATATCATCTTATTATGATAAATATATTATCTTATTTACCTCTCAAAACAATACTGTGAGGTAGGTACTCTAATGATTATATATATATATATATATATAATAAACTACATAAAATGTATACATTTATATAAATTATATCAAAATGTATACATTTATGTAAATTATAAATATACTTCATTTATTCATTTTCATTTCTTTCTTCTTTTTGTTTTTTAATGGTGGGAACTTGGTGGGGAGGTCCAGTGACTTGCCCAAAGCTACGCAGGGAGGAGGAAGGAAGCAGGTCTCAAACCTAAGTCCATCTGCCTTCAGCACATACTGAAGCACAGAACTCTACTTCCTGCCTCTAGTAGGTGACATCATTGAACTTCCGTACTGCTGGTGCTCACAGTCACAGCCCTAGTGCTACCCGTTTCTACCCTACTCAGCTCTTCAGCTGCTGATGCCGTAAATTAAAGCTGTGGCATTCTCATGAAAAATGCAAAGCAAACATGGCAAGATGGCATTTCCACTGGTTTGCACACGTGTGTACTCGCAAGCTTTTGTGCACATGCACACATACACACACACTGTTCTCTACAATAATGAAATTCAGCAAAAGCAACTGCCACTTCTTGGTTAGTAGAGGTGCAGTGACAAAACCAGAATGAAGAGTTGCTCTCAAAGTCGAGGAAAGAAGTGGGAATCAGAGTGGGAGTCAGCGATTCCTAACATTATTATGACTAGCTAGCTGGGGCTAAAAAGATCAAAGTTGCCTTTCCCATTCTGCCCCTATATCTAATTATAACATCTTGAACTTTCGATTTCTGAAGCTCTGTGTTGTAGTTTCACCTGGTGATGCCCTGGAGTTGTGTCTTCTCTCTGCTGCTGATGTACCGTATTCACTCGCTGATCATTTAACTGACATTTTTAGGACACCTGCTGGATGCACAGGTTTATCCTGGGACCTGTGGCTCTGCCCTTAAGGAATGCTCAATCTCCAGGGAGAGGCAGACAAGATAAGCAAGTGCTTATAGTACAATGTGATAAGTTACAGCAAGGCAGGCCGAGAAACTCATATTGTTTGAATGCTTCCTTCCAGGTCAGCTACTTTGCTATTTTACAAGGGTTGTTTGATTTCATTTTACCTAGAGCTCTAAGTGGTAGATATTATTTTTACTTTACTGATGTGAAAACTAAGCCTCAGAGAATGTATGTGAATCATTGAGGCCTCAACAGGAAACTCAACAGCTGCTACGTTCAAATTAGAATCATTCAAATAACATGTAAGAAAGGGATGGCTTTGCAAAGGTGTGAGTGGTTTGGCGAGCCACAAGGGTTGTGCAGTAAGGAACCTGTTGCTATGAAGACAAGAGCTGTCACAAGTCCTAGGCCTGGAGAGACAGCAGGAGGGAGAAAGTTACTGATACCCAGAAGGAGAGGGTCATACAGAGAAGGTCACCTAAGAGCTATAGCATTTGTTTGAAGGTTACAGGGAACCCAGCTGATCCCACAGGGAGGGAACCAGGGGAATAGATGGCCTGCCTACACACTCCCACTCTAATCTCCTGCTGGTGTTCCCATCAGAGGAAGCCCATCCAAAGTTAGAGGACCAAGGAACCCACTGATCTAGTGGTACAAGCCTATGTCCTACCAGGTGAAGAAGCATGGAGAATGGATCTGGAGGGGCCAATGTGAAACACATGGGACATTTTGATGTTTGCAGAAGACCAAACAGTAGTTTAAGAATGGAGCAATTGGTCAAATACCAGATCTATTCTATAACTTTCTGGTTTACCTTTCTTTCCCTTAAACAGTAAATGGGTATGTCTGGTCTCGTTGGTTCCCAGCCGCTGTAGTTTTGCCACATTGACTGGCATGGTACACCATCATTTCTTTCTAGTCTTTCCTTTGAGTCACCCTTTTGCATTCTCCCTCTCGCTCATCATTTCACAACTGCTTGTCCATCTACCTTTTAAAAATATCCAGCTTCTGTGGGCAGAATTGGCAAAACCTATCCTCTGTCCAATTGTGTTTATCAGCTGAATGAATTTGCATTTTCATATTCTTTGGGAACTCACTTTCTTTCTTTCTGTTCTTTTCCTGCCATTGGGGAGCCCAGCCTCCAGATGTCAATGAGATGACTTGATGGTCTATTTTGGCTCAATGAGATGACTTGATGGTCTATTTTGGCTCATGTTCTTTGTGATGCTAGTGATAAAATACTGACTTATAGGCAAATGGAACCTTATACCCTCAACAGGATTTTAACGTTTATTAAAACATTAAAACATTCGTTTTTAGTAACCACCTTGCAAGGTTCCCAAGTCGAATGCACCTCCTACTGCTTTATATTTATCAAAACCAAAATCCTTATTCAAATATCTAAACATTCAATGCAGTTCAGAACCATCTCTGAAACACCCACTATGTGTCAAGCTCAATACTAGGTATAAACACTTAGGGTATGTCAGTATGGAAAAATATAGACAAAGATCTCTGTTCTTGTCAAGTAGGAGAAGATGGAAAACAAGGAAAGGAAAGGAAGTTAGTACAGAGTAATGGTTGAGTGAGATAAAGGCTATCTGTAAAGAAAAAGCAGAGCTGGGTAAGCGAGAACAGTGGTGGGAAAAATGAAGTCATAATATTTTGAACTAATTGCTTAGGGAGGACTTTATGAGAAAGTGACATTTAAGTAAAGACCAAAAAGAGGTGGGGAAGTGAACTTCGTGGCTATGGGAGAAGACAGTTCCAGGCAGAGAGAATGGGCAGAAGTGCTTCTGGTTCATCCAGGGGGTGCCAAGGAGTCCAGGGTGATTGAAGAGGAACAGTCAAGGGAAATAAGTTAGAACTAAATGTAAGGAAAGTAAGACATAATGATGCTATAAAGCCTTTCAGGACATTGAAGGATGATGGTTTTTACCCTAAGTGAGATGAGTAGCCCATGGTGGGTTTTGGTCAGAGAGGGTCCTGATTTGATTTGTTTTAAGTGAGTATTCCCATTGTTTTGTTGAGAATAGATTAGAGGAGGACAAAGGTCGAAGCTGGCAGACATATTAAATAATAAAGTATATGTTATTAAAAAAGCAAATTTAAAAGTAGAAAGAAATAACCTAAAGTTGTCTTTTAAGACTCAATCTTGGGGCTCCTGGGTGGCTCAGTCAGTTAAGCCTCTGACTCTTGATTTCAGCTCAGGTCATGATCTCAGGGTCCTTGAGATTGAGCCCTGTGTCGGGCTCTGGACTCAGCATGGAGTCTGCTTGTCCCTCTCCCTCTGTTCCTTTCCTCCTTCCTCTCTCTGTCAAATAAATAAATAAAATCTTTTAGAGAAAAAAAAAAAAAAGACCCAAACTCGTCATGTTATTCCCTTGCTGGAGTATTATGCTTGGCTCTCTTTATCTCCCAGCCATTGATTCATTCATCTCCCAGTCATTGATTCATTCAGTCATCAACCTTTGAAAAAAAAGATTCCTAAACAGCTACCATATGCCTGACGCTGTGCTATAACTGTAATGAAGCAGTGAAGGAAACGCATTGTCCCTGCACTCAATGAGTTTACATTATAGCAGGGAAGACAATCCAAAAGTCTTCAGTTTTCTTTGCTATGTAATACCACTCAGTTTAATATCTTCATTCTTCAGTGTAGTCCCACTGCACCATTTGACATTGATAAAACATGCCAAACTGACTCCTTAATGAAAACTCGGTGAATTTGATCAGACTCTTCCTACCTGAAATACCCTTGTCTCACCCCTTCCTCCTTTTCTACCAGGGAACATCATGTTGATTATTATGTCATCTCATTCTCCCTTAAACTCCCCAAACAATGTATTTACCCTGCCAGCATAGCTCTTGTGTCACATCAATGTAAACTCTAAATGTGAGGGTCTCCATCAGTACACTGGGAGCTTCTGGAGGACAAAGGTTCTTGATCCATCACCTTTATAGCCCCCAGAACCTAGCTCAGGGCATGGCTCAGAGTCCCTGAATTCACACGTACAATAGTGACAGGATGAGATGCTTTGGGAGTTAAAAACAAATTAAATGACTAAGGAATGTGTTGGAGAAACAAGAAGGGAATAGTACATAAAACAATTAGAGAGCAGAAGGCAGTCTGTAATCAAGTACTGAAATACTGCAAACGGAATCTATAGGGAGGAGACCTTGTGTTCTGGAAGCTTTAAGTAAGGCTGTAGTGTTTTGGGATTGCTTAGGTTCCTGGAACTCATCAAGGACAAGCGTTTGCATTTGGTATATCTGTAGCAGTACCGAAGGGTCAGGGTCTGGTTATCCAGATGGTGACAAATTGCCGTCACTCTGTAGAAGAGGCTGGTCTGAGGCTCCCATGAGCAGACAGTCTCCGGCATCCTCTGAAAGATGAAGCTCTGACTTGAATCGTTTCCCAGTGTGGCCTGTCAGCCTGGGTTTGGACACTGTTTTGTCTGGGTAGAAGGATTCAGCTGTGACTTTGACTAAGTGGACGGTTTCCCCGAGAGAAGCAGGACCTGGTCTCTGGTTTTCCTTGTTCACTGGGAAGCCCGGATGTTGAACTAAGATAGCAAAGAAACCATTCACTTTGATTTACCCATTTTGCTATGAATTTTGAGATCATTTAGAATAATATCTAGACAACTTTCTGAATTTCATTTAATGGCAAATTTAGTCAGTGACATTAAGTCTCTTGCTTTGTGGGTAAACAGCATCATGTCAGTTTAACACAATCAAATCCATTATGCAACCCTGCTTTATGGTGTTAGTACTCAAGAGAGGCAAGATAGAGAGTATTCAGAGCTGGTAAACTAAAATTATCTTATCTGGAAATGTAGAGACTAGATATATTCATGCAATCTCTCTCTGGATCATCAATCTGTGCATCTCACTTATTCCATAACTGTTGCAGCAAGTTGTAATGGGAGGAAAGGAGATTTGAGGTTGAAAATTGTAGATCTGGTACCATCTCTATCACAAAGTAGCTCTGTGACTTCAATCAAAGCATTTGACCTCAGTTCCCTCTACTTTGAAATGGAAATATTGCCTACAATTATTTGACCTGTCTTCTGGGAGAATCAAGTAAGCTAATGAGTAGAAAAATACTTTATCAGCTATAATGCAATAAAAAAAATCCATTGGTTGTTGTTGTGATTCTTGCACTTTTTCCTTTGTCTCTGTGATTAGTATCATCATATGGTCAAATATTAGACTGCTGTTATGGTTATAGCATAGGAAGAAAATTTAAAAACACCCATGAGACTCTTCCTGTGTCTGCTTCATAAATACAGCTTCATGCAGAAAAAAATTGAAAATGTCACACACACAGAGCTGAATCCCCCTTTAGATTCATCATGAAATGTTGATGTCTTTAGCCTTCTAACAGGCTCAGATGACAATTTTGAGAAGGATTATTTCATGTTTCTTTAGCATTTTGAGATAAATCAGTTATTTGGGGATTAAACAACAACCCAGAAAATATGACTTCTATATATTGATGTGACTCCTGGTCTGCAAGTTCATTAAAATCAGTTAACCTTCAGTTAGTGGTCAAGGCCAACAGAAGGAAAATAGGTTTCCATTGTGGGCCTGCAATATTTCATTCTTGTGTGAGTTAAAGAATGGATTTTAAGTTTGTATTTATTAGTGGATTCTGTGACCAAAGAACTCTCAGAATAACAACATTTACTGCATTTTTACTATGTGTCACGCAGTGTGCTAGTACTTTGCAAACATCATCATTTTCCTATCCACATTTTAGGGTAGATACTATTGTTTCTTGCTTCCCCCCCCCAAAGAGTAAGGGGTGGGAGAAACCGAGGCCTCAAAGAGAATGCAACTTGTACAGGTCACACAGTTTGTACGTAAGGGAGCCTGAACTCTAACGAAGATTCTGTCACTCCAGAACCTATGTTTTTAATCCTGATACCTCACAGCCTCCCAAATGAAAGAGAGGTAATGTATTTCACTACTCTATGTACTGAGTGTCTTGGTTTAAAAATACCTGTGATCACGTTTCCCATCAACAACTGACCTAGACCATGGCACATGTGTGGAATATGTGGCAGAAAGTATTTTCTATTTTTACCATGCTTTTCTTCCAAAGGATTCTTTGCTTTTTCCTCTTCCTATGGAACGTCACTGATGGTCTATAAGTATCATCATCTGAGCACTAAGTAAGATCCACTGGGGTTTTAGTCCCCTAACAATCTAAAGACCTTTGTAGACAGAGTCACACAATTAATTGTACTCCTGGGAAGGATTAGGTTTAAAGGATCCTTAGAGTAGAGAAAGCAAACAAGCAAATACAGAAACTAGTAATGCATGGTTGTAGGTGTTCTTGTTGATTGTCCTTAAGGCTTGATCAGTGTTTCCCTTCAATCGTACCACTCATCAATTTGTTGTGTATATATTGAGCAACGAATCTATGCCAGACCCTCTCTTAGAACCAGGAGATATGACAGATAACCACATAGGCAAGATCCCTGCCCCTCGTGAAGTTTCCACTCTAGGTTGAAAATAGGCAATAATAAACCAAGTAATAATTACAGCTGTAACAAGTAATACAAAGAAAACGGCCAACACAGTGTAGCTGTTTCTAGGGCTGTGGGAACAAACCACCAAAACTGGGTGGCTTCAAACAACACAAACGTCTTGCCTCGCAGTCTGGGGGCTGGAAGTCTGAAGTCAAGGTGTGAGCAGGACCATGCTCTCTGTGACTGTTCTAGGGAAGAATCTTTCCATGCCTCCTTTACCTTCTAGTGTTTCCTGGCAATCCTTGGCGTTCCTTGGCTTGTAGATGCATCACTGCAGCCAGTGGCTTTCTCTGCCCTGTAAGTCCTCACGTAATCACCCCTCTGTGATTGTCTGTCTTCATGCAAATTTCCCCTTTATGGGAGGATACCTGTCCTTTCAGACTGAGGCCCACACTAATGACCTCATTTGAAACTGATGACCTCTGCAAATACTCTATTTGCACATAAGGTTACCACTTAGTTCCCTTTCCTTATTTCTAGGAAGTCATTTCCATACTCATAAAGATCCCATTATTTAATGTATCTATGATATAAAAATATCAATAGTACATGAAAATAACTACTACTCATTGGTTTATATGTGTCAAGTACAATGTAAACCATTTTAATGCATTGCCTCATTTAATTAATAGGTCTAGCAAAAAGCAGTGCCCTAGATCTGCAAGTCTCTAGATGATTGTAGTTATTACTAGGATTTTTATTCAAACATTTCCACCCTGCTTTTCTAAGTTCAAATGTCTTAATCTTTCAAGCTAAATTTAATGCTGAATTTCCAAGCAATTTTATTTCATGCATTAAGTAAATGATATCAATATGCAGAAACAACAACAAAAAACCAATATAAATCAGTTTCTGATCAAGTTTGATTGTTACAATAATTACTAAACTCCAACAAACAATATAAAAATCAATTCCTAAAGTGACACTAGAATAACTTTTTCAGAAGTTTTTATTTTTTTTTATGGCTTTTACAAATAATGAGTTCTTTTTAGTGTAAGATACTGTTAGGTATCTTAACTGAAAGTTAAATTCAGCTTTTCCTAAAATAAGCTTTGGGGAGTAAAAATAAATGTAAATGCTTTGGATAAAGGGAGGCTTGATCCACTTTCTCACTATATATTACTTGCCTCCCCCACCTTGGAAAGGTCATTAGCATGTAAAAGTCTCTGAGAAGTCCTGCAAATAAAGCAGCATGCTTTACCTTAAAGCATAGTCTCTGAAAAGGGTAATCACAGACATCCTCTTCAAACTAAAATTATATCTATCACATTGTGAATAAAAATACTCTCCTCTTATTTCTTGTTCATGTGTTGGGAAGATAAAGTGAGCCTGAAATTTCCAGAGGCAGAATTGTAAATCCACAGGTAAACTCCCACTTGGCGACCAGATTCTTTCCTCATACCTTGGATTTCTAATTTCTTAGCAATAAGAAAGGCTTATAATAGACCTCAGATTTTTTATTTATTTATTTATTTATTTATTTATTTATTTATTTATTTGACAGAGACAGACAGCAAGGGAGAGAGAACACAAGCAGGGGGAGTAGGACAGGAAGAAGCAGGCTTCCAGCGGAGGAGCCTGATGTGGGGCTTGATCCCGGAATGCTGGGATCACACCCTGAGCCGAAGGCAGACGCTTAACAACTGCGCCACCCAGGCACCCCTAGACCTCGGATTTCTTATAGCATCTGCCTAACCCTGGAGACATTAGCATAGCTTCCATTGCACCCCCCCGATAGATATGATATTTCTGGAATGTCCTCCATTCTTTATCTCACTTTTCCTTCCATCCTCTTTTCCTTTCCTCTCTGGTTAATTCTACTTTTTCTTCTCTCTTAATGTAGCTTCGCTGTGAGGCATATGCCCCTTTAGTTCACTGGGCAATGAGTAGCTTACTTTCACCAAAGATGTATTTTTGAGGCCTTGATTTAAAATAGGCACTGCAGATGTTTTCCCTAAGTGAGCCCTTTAAAACATCTCCTTGGGTGCACAAGGTTCTCTGCTTTTGTGTTTACCACTGGAACAGAGTTAGCATCCAAATTAATGTGCAGCCATGACTACACTGGAACAAAGCAGGGATTGTGTGATGACTCATCGGGTAAACTGTTTCTACTTCCTTCTAACAATTCATATGTGTGTGTTGGGTTGCAGGAGGACATACACAAATATTCATAAGCAGAAGCCCATTCACACGTACCACCCCTCTAGGTAGGCTTTTGGCACAGTCAAAAACGGGACTCTGTATTTAATAATACCTCACGTTCAGGCTTTATCAGGGACTGCTCTGTGCATTATATTATCATGAAGCCACGCCAGCATTACTGGTGTTTCCTTTACACAAAAGAAATTAAATGTGTCTCATAACTAAAGTCTAACATTAGCTTGTGTCTGCAAAAGGGAAAGACAATTAGAAAGTTCCCAAATTAACATTCTAATAATATAGCAGTAATCAGCACTAGTCTGGGGTTTGGTTGAAACAAAATGACCTGCCTTTATATATAATTAGTACATATAAGGAAATGATGTGAAGTGTGAATTTTAGCAGTGATGTAAATTTATATCTTTTTTTTTCTTTTAAGTAGGAGACTAGATTTGGCCAAGGCAGTTAGAGGGTAAGATCCATAGTAGATAACGGATTATAACTCTTTACAACAGAAAAAGAAACGGAATCTCAGTGGACAAACATGTGCTTGTTTTTCCCAACTATAAACATAGCATGTTGAGCAGACTTCATCAAAGTATTACATTGCAAATATATACAAAATATATACATATATGTGTGCTGTATTTACACACACAGCCATTATACCTCTAAAATACATAATTTGCACATAACTATGGTGAAAACTTGATAATTAAATAAGTTTATTTCAGATAATTTTCATACTTTAGGGTTGACTCTCTCCACCTCCCAAATATTTATTCACCAAAACTCTATCTCATATGCTCTAAGAATCCCCTAGGCAGGGTTTTTAAATAATAGATGCATATATATTAATATCTTATATCCTCTCCTATGCCAGAATTTCACTCCTATGGAATAATATTGAAACTGCGTCTGTGGAAAGAACACCCCCCCACCACTGACTGGCCAGTTGGTTAGTTAACAGGGTACACAAACTCTTTTGGAACACCAGGGTCCTACTTAGAACTTCCAGTGCCTCAGACAAATAATTCCCAATATTATATATTCCCAGGACCTGATATTCACATACAATGTATATAATTGTATTTATATAAAGGTATGTCAGTCCATGGGGTTGTGTACTCATTCATTTTTATGTTATTGTGAACGAAAATGTTTTATTGCAGCTATTTTATAGACGTCAACGGTTAGAGTTGCTCATTCAAAAGTTAAAAGGGAAAAGCTGGAGTAAATTTGAGATCCAGGTGACTCCAGTTTTTGCCCTTCTGTGAGGTAATGGAAAGGTGATGGCTTTTAATTAAAATGGAACCACAGTGTCATGGCCACAGTGATTTGATTTTGCCTACCTGCACTGCTCAGAAATTATACATTTAAAAGATGTAATTAACAGAAAATTAAAGATTCTCCTTCATTCTTGTTATGTAAAAGATTCCCTGTTCCCTTCCTCCCCCAGCCCAGACTTCTCAGCTGGTATGGAGCCTTTTAAGTTGTGTCCTCACACCGCATGAGTCAGTGCATTAATTAGCTAAGTGGGACTGTGATCATTAACTCCTATATGAGGTCTCTCTTCCCCATCTGACCCTTCACAGAGCAGGAGCCTTTGGCTGCCTAGAACGCAGGAAGCCTTTGTCCTCTGTGCTTCCAGCTTTAATAAGCTCAAAGGAATGCCCCTGCATACTGTGGAGATTTTCAGGGCCCTTTCCTTCTATTTAATATGATGAATCCACACAGATGTGAAGTGGGTTCATTGACTTGAAACATCAGGAGGTTTGGAGCCAAACTAGAGCAAACCTCAGAGAGCCCCTCAGTTCCAAACCATGGTGCTCCTTTGGCCAATGCATCCCTATGCAGAACCCCTTTTCTTTTCGCTCTTTGTCACGATGAGTCCAGTCTAAATGGCTTTCTCTTAAAAAATTAGTCTTTTAATGATCTTGCACATCTTGTCATTGTCCCTTTAAACATTGTCCATCGTTGTCTCTTGTCATTGTCCTTCTTTCAACACCATCTAGTCTCCATTTGATTGTGCCAAGAGCCTTGGGATAATTCTGTCCCTCCATAAACCAGGCTCCCTCTCCAGTTATGTTCCCTCTCCTGTTTCCATATTTCAAATCTCCTTTCCTTGGGAAAGATTATTATGCATAAGTGGGTTTGAAGTGAAATGGCCCTCACCTCAAGACATGGCCCTTTTCTACCCTGCATTCATCTGAATTTTACCAGGACTCCAGTAATGAGCCTCACCCCACGCAGTGGTCCACCCCTTTGTTCTGCCGATGCTGCTTCCCTGCCGTCTCTCCAGAGCCTGTTTTGTCATAGAATATCACCACTACTGATTTCTGTGGGTAAACATGTCCCACACTGGAAAATGGGGAACTACCTAGGCCCGCCTTCTGCTAGCGGCTTTTTGTATTTTTCCTTAGTGCCTTGTATTAGTGACTAATTTTCACATTGACACATTTATCCAAACATAACATACATGTTTACAAACATCTTAGCTGGAATTAATTAAATCAAGGGGTATAAAAATAGCTATTAATTATTATCTTCATCCCATTATTTTGGGAATATGCAAATGAGTAATATTTTCCATTCCACATCTTCGCTGATACACAGTGCTACCACTTGCTACATCTGCTACAATGTTACAGGGAAAAATGGTTGAAACAGAGTCTGTGAACCTTCAAGGCAAACCTTCCATTTGGAAGACAGCAGTTTTCCCTGTTGTGGTAGGAATTTGCAGAATTCTAGGCCATACATACACTGGGCGGAAAGTTTCAGGTGTTCTGGCAAATGGGCAGGAGTGATAGATCCAGTGGTTGGTATTACTGATGGATATACAGTAAAAGTGTTTTGTTGTACTCTGGGATTCTCCCATTGAAATGACTCTTCACTTGGTTGATGTGAAATGAGTGAATTCTCTGGCCCAAGGGGTCATAATGTGGGGACGGGATATTCAGGTGCATTCAGGGAGCCTAGGATGCTGCTCTGTAAACTTATATCATGGGTATGTCCTTGTGATAATTTCACCCCTTTTTTGACTGCGACCCATAATAAAAGTACATTTTACATCTCCACCCAGTTGTAAACACATATATTAATAGCCCAATTAAAAACACATGTATATCACAAAACAATTTCCACTGTGTGATGCACTCTGATATTTTCTGTTCTCTTCACTTTCATTTTATTTAATGCAGGTCATGATCCATAAATTGATTTCATGACCATGTAGTCGTCATTACCCAGTTGGAAAACCATTTTCTTCTAGGGCAGCAGCATTGCAACTTGTTCACATCACATTCATATGGATTAGACTGTTGCCTGCCACTACGAGAGTTTTAAAAAAATTTACATTAATATTTAATATTCTAACAAGAAAAGTACACATATCCGAAGCATACATATCCATGGCATTTTATAAATTAAATGCACATGGATAAATAGTGTCCACAGTAGGAAGCTGACAAATATCCTTATGTCAGTTGTCTCCTTGTGCACTCCCCATGGATGATCACTGTCAGGACTTCTAAGGGACCAGATATTTTTTATGTTTGCCTATATAGATTATATTTGCTTGTTTGTGTACTTTATTTAAATCATATGATGCTCTTTTTGCATCCAGCTTCTTGTGTTCCCACTATATTTGTGAAACCCATTCATATTATTGTGAGACCATAGGTTGCTTATTCACATTTCTGTATTATGTACTATTAGGTGCATATGCCACAGTCGATCCATTCATGTGTTGATGTTTGTTGGGACATTTCTAGTTTGGGTCTCTGAGGACTAAACCCTGAGGCTCTATGCATTCTAACATGTGGCTTTGTTAAAGATCTGTACACATTTGTGTTGGTGATAGATATCTAGGATGGAATTATTCGGTTATAGGTGTGAGTATGTTCAGCTTTATTAACGACAAACAAACAGTATTCTAAAGTGGTTGTACCAGCAGGGGGATGGTTTTAATTTTTGTCATCTAATTAATTTTTATATAGGAAAAATAAGACTAAGAACTGAAGTAGGTTACCAAAGTCACAGAACAAATAGAGTTGACTCTTAGACAACATGGATTTGAACTGTGTAGGTCCACTTATATGCAGCTTTTTTTTTTATATAAATATGACATAGTACTGTAAATGTATTTGCTTTTCTTTGACTTTCTTAACATATTTTACTTTAGCTTACTTTATTGTGAGAATATAGTATATAATACGTATAATATGCAAATATGTATTAACCAACTGTTTATGTTTTTGGTAAGTTTTCCAGTCAGCTGTGGTTTATTAGTAGTTACGTTTTGGGGAGGTCAAAGGTAATACACGGATGTTTGACTGTGTGGGGGATCGGTGCGCCTAACCCCACATTGTTCAAGGGTCAACTGTATATTGCAGAATTAGAACTAACACTAGATTGCAGAGTTCAAAGTCAATGGTTTTTGTTTGTTTTTTCTTCTCTATTGCTTATATATTTATAAAGGCCTCTAAAGGGGTGTATTTGTCCTTTATTTCCCTTTTTTCCCCAGGCCCCCTCACATACATGGACACACAGACACACACAGACATGTACACATGCTTTGCCCCCCATGCAGATACACACGGAGACTCCCACAACACACATACACAGAAACAAATAAACAAACATAAAGGCATATACACAGACACACACAGAGATACACAGAGGCATACATAGACGCCTACAACTGCAGCATAAAGACACTTGCAGACCCATACACAGATAGACATAGACACACATCAAGATACACACGTGAGGGGCGCCTGGGTGGCACAGCGGTTGGGCGTCTGCCTTTGGCTCAGGGCGTGATCCCGGCGTTCTGGGATCGAGCCCCGCATCAGGCTCCTCTGCTGGGAGCCTGCTTCTTCCTCCCCCACTGCCCCTGCTTGTGTTCCCTCTCTCGCTGGCTGTCTCTGCCTCTATCAAATAAATAAATAAAATCTTTAAAAAAAAAAAAAAGATACACACGTGAAAATGATACACTTGGTTATATGTCATTTTTTTTCCACATGCTCATACTTTCGCCAACAACAGAATAAGTTCCTTTAGGTTATATTTGCATGATTCAATGTTTTCCAATAAATACCTGTATATATATTTGGTTTGAGGGTGATTTTATTTTTATATTTTTAAGATTCCTGGGGAAATATATTTGTACCCTACTTTGGTATGCCCTGAACTTAGTTACCAGATTGATATCAATTGTAAATTGTTCTTGCAGTATCTACAGGACATACATATGCCCACTTAATTCATAATCTGTAGTATCTAATTTAGGGTGTCTTTTTTCCCCCTGAAGAACATTGTCTGTTCATATTCTACTGTATTATCGAAAGGAGATACTTTTGCTAATGATTGAAATGTGGGCCCTACAATTTCAGGAAATAAATAGGGAAAAATATATTTATATATCTAAGTTTTCTATTGCTGTGTTATAAATTACTATAAATGTATTAGCTTTAAACAACATATATTTATTATCTCAGTTTCTGGGGACAGGACTCGACACAGCTTGAATGGGTCTTCAGTTCAGGTTTTCAGAGGGCTTCAAAGTATTGGCCAGGCTCTAGGTAGAACTTGGGGTTCTTTTCTAAGTTTAAGTAATTATTGGCAAGACTCAATTCCTTGTAGCTTAGGACTGAGGTCCTGGCTTTATTGCTGGCTATCAGCTGGGCCACATGCTCAGCCACTAGAGGCCACTTACAATTTCTTACCACATGGCTCTTTATGAAAACATGGCAGCTTAGTTCTTTACGACCAGCAGGTGACTCTCTTGCTACAGTCTCTAAGATAGATCTTACATAGTATCATGTAATCATAGGAGTGACCTCCTGTTACCTTTGCTGTATAATGTACTCCAATCAAGATAGTGACTATCCCACCACTTCTGTAATTTAACACTGGTTGGAAGCAAGTTACAAACCCTGCTCTGACTCAGAGGGTGGGGAGAGCATACAGTAGTGTGGCTTGGGGTCCTCTTAGAATTGTGTCTACCACACATGGCTTGAGAGTTTTCTTTTACTTGGTATTTCTAACCAGGTAACCATAATTGCTGTTATGCTATTACAAGCAATTTCTATTCATAAAATATATTGACTCTAGAAGCAACTTACAGTCCAATTGATATATAACAACATATTGAATTTGAGAATATACATATATTCACACATATATAGATACAAGTATGTATGTATAATTTCTTTTAATTTCACATCCTACCATAGAACCGAAATCAGCCACAGTTCAATGTATATACTCGATACTTTGCCACCAAATGTCTTTATAGTGTAGATGTGTTACAACCCAGTGATTTCTTTAAGAGGGAGTTTATTTTACCTTACTCTCACCTCCAGTAGGAATCGGAAGAGATTTAGAACATCAAAGGATGTGGTGACTCCTTTTGAAATGCCTCACACTTTGTTCCAAACCCTCTGAGAGACTGCCAATCCTTATTTAAATCAAACCTTCAAGATAATGTGAAACTATCATTCTCTCTGGGCTATATTATAAAATTTGGTTCAAAATAGATCTGAAACTTTTAATGGGAATAAATGTTCTTGCACATGGTATGGTGGATTGGGTATGGATAAGATGCACTGTGCTTTCTGGGAAACATGCCAAGCAGTGGCTTAAGGGGACCACTATAAGGACTTTTCTTACTTGGCTCCCTGACAAATGGCATGCCTGCTTAATCAAAACTAGGTGCAATATGGTTGCTGCCCTTTAACAAAACTATAATAGAAGACAAAAGATGGAAGAGATAGGTAGTGGACGTGATTAGAGGGAAAATGAAGCTTGTAGACAGGGTGAGATGGCAAATGAGAACATCTCATCCAGAAAGGCTATGAGGAAGTTGGGAGTTCAATCCCGTTTCATGAAAATGATCACAGTAAAGATTGTCCACGCCTTTCTTTCTGAGCAGGTACTTAAAAATACACGTTAAAGTGCCTCATCTTTGAATCTGGACAGGCTGGACAAGAAAGCTGGCTCTGCTACTTACCAGCTTTGGCTGAGTGGGTTAACCTTCTTAAGTCACTATTTCTTTGTCATCAAAGTGGATGGAAATGACATATCTTACATAAAGAGTTTGGTGTAGTACTTGGCCCTAACAGACACAACAAAACAAGGAAATAGGCAGAAGAACATGTGACTACAAAGATGACAAAACCCTTGCAGGTTTCTTCAGGAAGCTTGCTACGCAGGCGAAAGAATAATTAGAGCAACCTGCTAACTCCTAGAATAGTGGGAAGAAATTTTATTAGTCTTCCAGAGAGGGCAAAGATAATCAAACAGGTTGCTCTCCCTCTTACCCTGGGCCTAAAGGAGGCATTTTTTTTTTTTAATACATTCCATTTGTGTCTGTCTCTAGTTCTGTACCAGAAATTATTAGAACCCATTTTCCTTTAACCTTTCCACCAAAGAAAAATGCCAGAAGGAAAGCAAAGCTGAAGAGAGTTTGCATCAGGGATGTTTATGAGCTAATGGAGGTCAAACAGACTGAGTCCCTGGAGAGGAGACAACAAAACTGGGGCTGGAAATGACATCTGGAACCATAATGATCAAGTGGTTAGTCTTTTTTTTTTTTTTTCCCAGAACCAGTTTTTCAGATAATAAAATGATGATGATGATGATAAGAAGTTAAATAAATGGAATGATGAATATGACCCATTGTCCCCTTGCAGTCATTCATGAATATTTAAAATACTGAGTTTTAGCCAAATTAGTTTTTATAGAGTTTTTCTGGTCTTGAGGGACAAGTGTGAGGGTAAAAATACTACCTTTGGTTTGCTTCACCATTTTTCTTCCTCATCATCAGCAATGGTTTCTAGGATTTCAAGTCAATAATGAGGAAGGGACAAAACCTATCACAATCTCAATTGCTTTCGTCTCTGTAGCTCTGGACAAAGCATGAATATGTGGCAATATTTTCAGATCAGTTGGTGTGAGGACATGAGTTGGAACAAAAGACTTCTAATTAGGGGGAATTTTGTCCACATAAATTAGGATGTTAGTGTTTGGGCTTTTTTCCTATTAATAATGCTTCTAAATAGCATTTCTCTTGGCTTGCCAGCTTTTAAAGACACCAATACTAAATTGGGATAAATATGCAACTTGCCTATTTTTCAACTTTTTGACCAGTCAGATCAGTTGATGATTCTTTATTACAGGAAATTGATGTTTCAAACACTCCCATGAAAAGAGTCAAGAAAAGGGAAAATGTGGGCAACCAAACACAATTCTTTCTGGTCTACTATTTTATAAAAACAGGAGAACTCACAAAGACCCATTGAGGTTAACAAGTAGTATTCTACTAGAATGGGAGAGGTCCTTTGTAATGCCTATTTTTTACCAAAAGTATTTACTGTTTTGTATTTTCCTAAACTCTGTGTCTTATGTATTTTACCCCTCTCACATCTACACATATATACACACATAAAATATACATAGATATTTTATCTCATTCCAAGTTCCTTAAATTGTTCTGTAGAGTAGTAGTCTTTCCAGACAATATGACAAGACTTATTGCCTCTAATTTTCAGAAGAAATCCTGAATGTACCCTTCTGTCATGAGCTCTTTTAGAAAATATTTAAACATTGTTTGTTGTTGATTATAAAATAATTTATATGTATCAACCCCGGAGCCCTGTTCTCAAGTTAATGATTTATTTAACTGCTATTGTCTTCATTATCAATCATTAGCAAAATGTGAAGCAAAATCGGACAGAAATAAGGTTAAAATTTGAAACTTAATATTTGAGAGGGATTTATATCTGAAAGTTCATACTGTGGCCCCACTGTGATTTTGAAATCAGTAAAATTATTATAACTATTATTTTGAATGAATACAAACTGTGGATGTAATTATAAGGCAATTTCATTTTCCCCTCACATTTAAAATTTACTCATTGGGATCAGTTTTGCTTTTGTCCCTAGACAAAAACTTTCTGGAAATGTTTATGTAATGTAAGGCACCATGGTAAGTAATTGACATATCCAAATTATATAATATTCAAAACTTTGAACTCATTTCAATATTAAGATTCCTGCCTTCCACAACACAGGCCTGATTTCAGATAGTAAGCCTGATGTCACAGAATGGGGAATGGACAGGACTAGTTTCTTCTCTATATTGTCACAGAACCTTCTCTTCCTTCTCTTTTCTCATCTGCCTACTCCTAATTCTGACTCTTACTTATTATCATGGTTAGGGAAAATAGGTTAAGTGTTGGGTGGAATAGCATTTACTTGCCTGGTACTGTCTTCAGTTGACATCAGTATCTTTGGGTTTGCCAGACATTTGAAATTGACTTTCTTAGAGTAACTTCCCTGGGTCTGTGTTCTTTGGTGATCTCCCCCCCTTCTCTCTGACTCCGCCCAAATTTGCCTTGGTGAGAGTGAGACTCTCTTCCCTGGCATATCACTTTCTCCAACATCCAGAAATACTTTCAGATTTCCTGCGGGAAGCTGTTTACTTCTTCAGGCAACCCTTTTACACAGAATCTAAAATATCTTTAAGACTGTCTCATCAACTCTCTCATATGTGTGGTCAACACTTGGCCACTTGCTTTTGAGATTTTTCAGATGGAATTTAGACACTACCCTCCAATGTCTACTCCACTGTGCCATCACAGCCCTATCCTTAGTCTTGATGTAAGGGATAGGAGCCCTTGGAATTCTTTTGGGAATTGGTCTTGGTATTGGTGATAGTAAGTCATAACCCACTGACAATTCCCTCAAAAAAATCCTCTAATGATCTTCCTGAAGTCCCTCTCTAACTAAGCTAAGGGTTAGGATGTAGAGACGACTCACCACTTTCCTTAGAAATGGGACTCACAAGATAGCTCTCTCCAAAGAAATCCTGGTTCATTGATGTCTTTGCTCTGTGTAAGAGGTTATGAGCTGTGCAAACATATGACTATCCCCACTGTAAATTTCTGCCCTCTTTAGAATATATCATCTACTGTGTCTTAGTTCCTTAGCCCAAACCTCCATTTCAATATTCTCATTCATACAATAATGCAGAAAGGTATAGTTTAAGTAGTGATTTTATGAAGACATGAAAACGGTTCTTCATTTTTTTTTCATTTAGTAATTATTTGGGTCACTTTTGTGCCAAACATTACTCTAGGCTCAGGAAATAAGATTGTGAACAAGCTATGTAATTTCCCTCTACTCATGAAGCTTATATTCTTCTGAAGGCAGGAATATAGTTTTAAAAAGAAGTAAATAATGAGATGTCAGAGAGAGGAGATGAGTCACTCTGTGCAGGTGAGTAAGGGGTCCTTTTAGGGAAGTTTCTGAAGGAAAATCTGTGAGAAAGTGACGTTCTGTACAGGAGTTACTTAAATTAATTGGGAATAATTGAATCTATATCATGGAATAAAAATATCTACATTTTAATATACGTAAGCACATCTGGAGAACTATGAATAATATGCAATGCAAAGTTTCATGTGCATTCTGGTTCTTCCTCCCTTAGGACGTGGGAAGAAACTCTGCTCTCTCCTAGGGAAGAGTTCCTGATCTGGTCCAATCAGGTTCTCCATCTTTCTCCTCACTGGGTCCCACACAGCTGGCCTGCATTGAGATGTTTGTGACCTTGTATCAGGGCTCTTATTACATTTGTAGACTATTCTTAGTCTCTGCTAATGAGATCGCTCAGAGTTCGCTTTGAGTATCACATCTTAATCACTTGATTTCTGCAGACGTTTCCTTTCTCCAAATAAACTCCTCAAAATGCCTGCTGCTCTGTGCTCATTAACCTGGGAATGGCTTCTCTAACTCCAATTTGAAAATTCTCCCCGACATCTGAGAGTTCTGTCCTAATCAGGATTCTCCAAGCAGTTGCAATGGAAGGAGGATTTCAGACTCTTGAGTGTGAAAGGAAAAAAAAAAAAAAATCAATGACCAAATTTCCATCTGCAAGGGGATTTTCCCTCTATGTAGACTTAGGGACTTCACTGTTCTACAGTGCAGCATGATTAAGATCCACCCAATGCCACCGTCTGCCCAATTCCCACTTAATCATTTTATGCTCAGTAAGGTTTAGGTGACACAAAGATAACAAAATAATTAGTTAATGAGTAAATGAATGAATAAAGAGATGAATATTCATCAACTAGGAGTTATTGGGTTTTCTTTTTTTTTTTTTTCTCTCATGCTCTTTTTCTACTCTTAACCAACAGTTGATAGAGTGGAGGTTTCATGATGAGGACAATAAGCCCTCATTTAAACAAACCCAACGTAAGAATAGAACTAAACATCCATATAGACATTGACAACATTTTTCCATTTGCTGATGGATGTTAGGTTGGTGACCTATATCTCTATAGCATTGCCACTTTGGATTATATTGGATAACATTAAAGGTCTTTCAGATGCACAAATGTTCTAATCCGGAGCCAGAGAGCAGCAGCTCTTCTCTTCACCCTTGCCAAATTTTCACGTGCCTGGGAATGTACAGGCATGTTCCATTTTATTGTGCTCTGCTTTATTGTGCTTCACAGATACTGAGTTGTGGTTTTGATTTTTTTCTTTTTTTTTTTTTAATTGAAAGTTTGTGGCAAGAATCAAGAAAGGCTGTTGATGCCATTTTTCCAACCACATTTGCTAACTTCATATCTCTGTCACATTTTGGTGATTCTCACACTATTACAAACTTTTTTGTTATTATATGTGTTATGGTGATCTTTGATCAGTGATTACAACTTGCTGAAAGCTCAAATATGGTTAAGGTTTTTTAGCAATAACATTCTTAATTAAGATATGTATATCTTTTAGACAATGCTATTGTACACTAAACAGACTAAAGTGTAGTATAAATGTAAATTTATATGTACTGGGAAACCAAAAACTCATTTGATGTGCTTCGTTGCATTACGTGCTTCATCGTGGTGGTCTGGAACTGAACCTTCAGTATCTCTGAGGTATGCCTCTATTTTCTTGGTATGTTTTAAGCTTGCTTTAATAAGACTATTTCTAAATACTGTTGGTTTTAGAATACTAAGTCTTAAAGTTTCCCTTGCATTTAAAGGACAAAAGAACAAATTACATACCATAATTGATAAATCGAAAATATGGTTGCAGATAAATGGGGTTTTGAAATCAAAACTGGAAGTTAAAATCATTCTGAAAAGTTCAGCTTATTTAAAATAAGCTTGACAGGCACTTACGAGAAGAAATACTGTGGAGACGCTCTGGAACGTCTTATGGGAGCAGCTAGCTCATTGAGGAACAGCCTAAGGTCAGGGATACTGACAGGGATCTCATGTTGTTTTATTAATCCCCTAGAACCCAACAGTATATTATTAGGCTGCCAGCCACATTCCCATAAAATGGCTTGCTCAAGATGAAACTTTGGCTTTTATGAAGGGACTTGAATTTACAAACTAAAGCATAGTGCCATCTCTTATTTCTACCTTTAGTGAATTACTCAGAACACTCGAAGACTCTGTGCTCTATCAGAACTTCAATCTAATGAAGGAGATAGATTATACTTGAATTATTGAAGGAGATAAATTATACTTGACTTGAAATCATAATTTCTTCAAAAAAAACCATAATTAAGAGAAGAGGTATTATTTTTATTAGGCCAATCTCTTTGTGTATTCAAAAGGGGTCCCTAAAGTAAAAAGACAATCTGGAAGCTATAGTTCTGTAGAGGTTTAAGTACAGAACACATGCAGGCCACTGACATAGTAATTATTGTATAATGAGGCTCTGAAACTTTGTTAGACCTATTCCCAGAGAGCTTTCAGTCACCTTGACCTGTGGAGAACACAGGCATCTCTGACATTTCAGGGTAGAATTTGAATCGTATACCATTTTCAGGGTATAGCCAAGTCACTTATATTCTGCTTGGAATCCCCAGGGAGTTGCATTGGAATGAGAAAGAATTGGAACAGCCTTGTTTTAAAACAAGATTGGTCACAGGGAAGGGTAGACTCTTGAAGTAAAGTTGGACAAAGCACAACCAGCCATAGGAGCTAGGACAAGGTCTAGACTAACAGAAAGGATAATATTTTCAAGGATCTAAGAATAGCTAGGGAAGTGGAGGTGATCCCTTCACACAAATACTCTGCAGGCATATGGAGCATGGTCGTGGGGAGTTCAGGAGCAGATGATAGTTGGACAGCTATATTAGGTAGGTGGCATATGGTAGTTTTGGGGTTTCTTTTACCACCATCCCCATATGTAATCTCTAAGCACATATTCTTGATGCTGCCTCCAGAAACAATCTTTAATTTTCTAATTCTCTTTATTCTTGCAGCTGCTGCTGAAGATCAAGCCACTCTCACATGCACTACTCATCTGCCATTGATCCCTTCAATCAGTTCTCACACATAGCCAAAGTGATAGTTTAAAAGTCTAAATCAGACTATATTGTTTCCCAGTGTGAAACTCTGCAAGAGCTTGTCACTGCATACAGAATACAAAGAAATTGCTTTCCCTGGCCCATCAGGCCTATTCTCTGTGGTGGATTGAATGGTGGCTTCCTACAAGATATGTCCACATCCAGACCCACAGAACCTGTGGATGTGACCTTACTTGGAAAATTTTCTTTCCATATGTAATTAAATTGAGGGCCTTGACATGAGAACATCCCAGATTATCCAGGTGGGCCCTAAATACAATGACAATTGTCCTTATAAAAGACCACCCATAGGAGAGACATATGGAGGAGAAGAAGGCCATGGAGGGCTGAGGCGGAGACTGGAGTTATGTGTCCACAAACCAAGGAAAACCTGGAGCCACTAGGGCTGGAAACAGCATGGAAGGATTCTTCCCTAAAGACTGGAGAGTCTTGCTGGCATCTCCATTTCAGGCTTCTTGCCTCCACAACTGAGACAGAATCCATTTCTGCTGTTTTAAGCCATCAGACTGTGATAATTGTTGTGAAAACCAAAGGAAACTGACATACTCTCCATCCACATCTCCTACTCTTATGCTTGCCTGCTTTAGTCCTACTAGACTAGCCTAACTCTTCCCCTCGTGATTCTTTAAGTATAACACTCTTCTTGTCTTCATCTCTTTGGCCTGCTGCAACAAAACTCCATAGACCAATTAGCTTATAAGGAACAGAAATGTATTTCTCATGGTTCTGGAGGCATGAAGTCAGAGGTCAGGGAGCCAGCATGGTCCTCTTCCAGGTTGTGGACTCTCATTGTGTCTTCACGTAGAAAGACTGACAGAGCTCTCTGAAGCCTCTTCTAAATCCCATTCATGAGGACTTCATCCTAATGACCTAAGTACCTCCCAAAGGCTCCACCTCCCAATACCATCACATTGGGCATTGGGATTTTAACATATGAATTTGAGGGGGGGGGGACAAAAACATTTAGGCTATAGCACTCCGTCAAACTTGGAGTCTTTAAATTAGCTCCTTCTCTGCCTGGAATGTTTTCTTCTAGATCTTTCCATGTCTGAGTTCTTTCTTGTCATTATGGAAGTTAAATGTTTCTTTTGCAGAGGGATCTTACTAGACCAAATCTATGTAATATTTCCCCTTAGCCATTCCCTGTTTCATCACTCTTTTATTTTCATTGTAATACTTATCTCTACCTGATCTTTTGTGGTTTGTTATCTGTCTACCCTCTAAGAGGGATACTCCATGAAGTGAGAATTCTTTACTGTGTGACTCACTACAGAATCTTGAGTGTCTGGAATAATCCCTGGTATTCAGTAAGCATTGAATTAATGTTGAATGAGATGTATATCAGAAGGCTATCAATTCTGATGAGGATTAAGGTGATAATGTTCAATATCTAGAAATTTAAGAAACAAACCAGGTCCTTAGACCCGCGGTCCTGGAATTTGGATTATGTTATACTACCAAAGACTTAGACTTGTAGAAGAGGACAGGAATCCCATAAGAGATCACAAATACATATGGAGGCAGGGTCTTGGCACTAAACTGATACTATTTTCCAAAGCAGTATATAGATTATAAGCTATTGGAGCATAAGATCAGAGCTAAATCTGGAACAATGATGTCATGAGGCTGAGTGTGAGAGTGAGGTTACAGAATATGGCCAGGATTTGTTCTGCCTATAGGTGGAGTGTATAGCCCAGGACTAACAACGTTGGGGGAAAGTCAGGCATGGGTAATAGGAGGCAGAAACTACAACTGTCCATTGCTCTGGCAAAAAAAAAAAAAAAAAAAAAAAAAAAAAAAAAAAAAAATACTTGGCTTTCTGATAATCCAGATGTAATTTTCTAGTGAACTAGATCTAAGAGACTAGGTCCTTCCCAATAGGGCCAGCTTCAAATTAGATTCAGGTTTGAATGCAATAACTTAAAATGATCCCATATGTTCTCAATGATACTCTAGCACTGTAACCTAAAAGAGGCCCTACCCAATGGTAGGTTGACACTGACTACCCAGATTATCTCGCTGTGAGGGCTGGGAGGGGGAGAATATCCCTGATGATGCCATTATTTCGCTTTTTTGTCCTGTCAACCTTACCAGCAATTTAAGAAGCTTAATGAGATCATACGAATCCAACTCAGAAGTAAGGAATACCTATCATCTGAGGATAATGACTATCATTGGAGATTACAGAAGACCAGAAGGGCTGCTATATGACCGGGAGGGCTTGGAAGCTACTCTCTTAGAACCACCATCATCGTGAATTTTCCACAGGTCGGGGAGTTGTCTAGTGTAGTATCCTTTGAGGGTCTTTGTGACTTTCTTATAACATCAGCTTAATGACAGGAGTCAGAGACCTGTGGAAATCCTATTTGGAGGCTTGCAGCCATTTTAGAGTTCCCAGAGATAAGGTGTCTTGATGTAACCTCCCACGGCGTACAGCTTGTCCTAGAGAAGTCATTTCAGCATTTTTCATTGCCTCTGACTTTCCCAGAGGTTCTCTGTTGTTATTATTAGCTGTATATTTTGAAAATGAAAAACAATCAGGTTGAGGAAAAGGCCTCCTGTATGTTTGTGTCTGTGAGAGTAAATGTGGAATAAATATATGTAATGCATGGTGGTTGATATTTTGTATCATTTATCTTCACTTGTGAGGAGAGATGGGATAAGTCACTTATGACTCTGCCAGTCCTGATCCATTCTTCATCACTACACTCATGAAGATAAATGTCACATTTACACAGACCACAGCTATCATGTGTCCTTTCGGGCCATAGATTTAGATTGGTTAGAGCAGGAAGTTGACTTGGTGCTGTTATTTGAAAATCAAGGACACTTTTGTTGTACCATCTCCGATTCCCACACACGCTAATCTCCAGGGATAAACTAGGGTACCATTGCAGCTAAAGAGATACTAAGTAGCATATATATTTTCATCCATGTCTATACTTCAGATACTCACTTCACTTTAATTTAAAATGTTTATTTTCTGCATATGCCCAGCACGGTGTTCTGCAGGGGCAGTTGATTCTTAGGATACAAGAATGTTGTATCTACGGTGGTTTTATGGTGTTGTTGATAAGTGGAATAATGAAGAGTACTATGGAAAAAATGATAAGTAAGTGGTTAATTCTCCCTGTGGGCAAGTCAGAGGACAAAGAGGCAAGTCAGAATAGAACTATTGAAAATTAATAATATTTGAGAGGCTTTATTAAGGGAAAACAGCATGGACACCTTAGTTTTCCATGATGTACAAATGGCTGTACTATTGGATTTTAAGACTATGGCCAAGCAAGTGTCTTCTCTGCTCTGTGCTTGTGGACCCTGCTATAGGTAATCAATAGAGAATGAACCCTAGATAGCTTGGTACCAAATGTACTTATTCTGGTTTTGTCTGTAATTACTGTTCCACAGACTGAATGTCTGAAGTTAGAAAACTTTCCATTGAAATAAAATTATTGGCTCTTTTCCCCTTGGTTGGTACATGAACGTCTCTATAACCAGAAGTAAGCTGAAAAGGATTTCCATAAATTCCAGAAATTTGGTTGGCAAACTGGACATTTCCAAAATCACTGTCCCTCTTTGAAAACTGTAGTGAACCATATGAAATCATTGATTTAGGATATGGCCAGTTTATGCCCTTCATTCTAATCATACAGATGAATTGTGTGATTCGGATTCAGGGTGTACTTCCAGTTGGTTCTTTCTGATATAACCAAATAAGCTATTTCATTCACTTATTCAAAAAATGTTCATTGAACATGTACTAATTGGCAGTAACTGGGTTATGCATGCCCCTGAAATGGAATACAGTGCCTGTCCTAACAAGGCCTGTAGTCTAATGCTGCAGAAAGACACGTAGGTAGGCAAGTAGGCAAGTACAACGTGGATGACTAACACAATCATTGCTCAATACATATTCTTTTTATTATTCCCATATGGTGCAATGTGTTTAAAAAGCACAAAAAAAAAGCAAGTTCCAGGGCATCTGGGTGGCTCACTCCGTTACACATCCAACTCTTGATTTTGGCTTAGGTCATGATCTTGGGGTTGTGAGATCGAGCCCCATGTCAGGCTCCATGATGGGTGTGGAGCCTTCTTAAGAGTCTCTCTTCCTCTCCCTCTACCTGTCTTTCCCTCTCCCTCCCTGAAAACAAACAAACAAAAACAAACAAACAAAAAACCCACAAGTTCCTACAAATTTAGAGAACCTTGCGACGATTAATGGCATAAGTACATCCCTCCATCCTTTAACGTGTTCATAATAAAAGATTGTACATTGGGTAGGACACTAGCCTAGAGCTCTAAATATGTAACTTCTTGCATTAACAGTTATCACATATCAGTTTTGTTCCTTTTAAATATAATCACATTACTTAACTTCCTTATACTTTAACATTTTCATCTGCAAAATGGAAAAATAGAATCTATTCTGCTTACCTCCCATAATTGTGAAGGCCAGACAGGGTAATGTATATGAGACAATTTTCTAATCTATAATGTATAAGATAAGCTAAAGGTAAGATTCTCATGACCGTCTTTCTTGTTACCAATCTTGTTTTTACAGTGCTATGTAAAAGATCAGGCTGGTGTGTTTTCCCATGTCTCGGCATGATCATATATTTGGAGATGAGTACCAGATTCAGCACCAGATACTCATTTCATAAAAGTGGGTAAATTGTTTAGTCACGCCCCAAGTCAGTAGAGCAGTACTTAATAAACAACGAATGAAACACTCTCTGATAACAATAATCATTCCTGTTATCGGAGAGCTTACAATATGCCAGGCTTAGTGGTTTATGGACGTCACCTCATTTCATGCTCTGAACAACCTTCTAACGTTGACTCTAAACCCACTCCACCATGTGGAGAAGAAGCTGAGGAGCTGCACACATAGAAGCGAAGACACCAGATCTTGGACCAGGCTCTTGGAATAACTCAATTATGCAGCTAGAGAATGGACTAGGATGTAGCAGTGGAGGACAAGAGAGGGGACGAGACTCTTGAATACACACGATTTCCGAAGTGCAGGCAATAGGGTGTAAAGGTGATAGGCTATAGAGGTAACAGGATGCCATAGTGAGGATGAGGTGGAGAAAATGGAGATCAAAGGGACTTTGGTCTGAACTACTAAGAGGATGATCCCTGGAATGATGCTTGGCATGTGGTGGGAGCTTAAAATTGTTTGTCAAATGAATGAATGAACGACTGGAGTTGCTATTAGAAAAATCTTTACTGGGGATGTAGGTTGAGTTGGAATCAAGGGTTTTATTTTGGACAGATTGATTTTCAGTGCCTCCAAGTGGAGGTCTTGAGTTAGCAGTTAGATGTACGAGTCTGCACTGCAGACTGGAGATGTATGCTTATGAATGCTGTTTAAAGCCACAATGGGATCACATGGAAAATGAGGCTAGACAAAGAATAGGTCCACTAATTGGGCTCTGGTACACGCCAGGGTTTAGTGGCCCAATGGATCAGGCACAACTAGTGATGGAGGTAGAGCAGATTAACCACTGAGGTAGAAAGAGAATCAAGATAGTGTTTTCCCAGGAGCCAAGTGCAGACAGTGTTTCAGAAAGGACAAGGTGGTCACTATGTCAAATACTGCTAATTTTTGTTTAATATAAGAATTGAGAATTGGCTACTTGCTTTAGCAATGAGCATGAGTTTTCTCCTCCTACCTCTTCTTTATTCCTTCTACACACACTAATTGTTACCCACTGCCTTGCTCTCACATTATTATAAATCCCTGACATGTTAACTTGTCATTCACATTTCATGTTTCCTAACTCAAGGGTTCTTGGAACCATGAGATTTGGGGGAACTTTCTATAAGACTGAGTTACACATCTTTCAAAACCAATAATGGAAAATCTAGAGATCATCTCCGAAATACATTTTAATTATATTCAGTTTTACTTATGTAATAATAGTAATATTCACTAGTGTTATATTGCTTTGAAGTTTGGGAAGCACATTTACTTAACATTCTGTGTTCCACACAGAACCATCTAACACAGTGAAGTGCCCAGCTTTGAAGCTTACGCCATCAGACTATGCCACCTGCTAACACCTCCTTGTAGGAGTCACCAGCAGACCCACACTTCACTCCTCCTCATTCCTTGAAGATTTTAACACCTGCCTCCCTGCTGTTCTTTCCAATCCTACTCCTGATAGAATTCTTGGTGATTTCAATATCCATGTCAGTCCCTTGATCTTGATTACTAATTGTGTGGGCTTTTCCCATCTGTACTTGCTCAGGGTTTCCGCTTTGTACTGTTTGCACCAACTGTATGTCTAAGATTTGGCTGTAAAGATCTGTGTTTATGGGAATTAAAGATTCTTTTGTTTACTTCATTATGCTTTGCAAACTAGAGCACTGTCTCTTCGTGTTTCTTTGCTCTAAGTACCGTGTGCCCTCAAGCTCAGATTCTGATTTTTATAGGAGTGTGGGAGGGGGGCGGGGAATAGGAATCGAGATGGATAGGAGGAGATGTTAGTGTCTCTTTTGTGTTTGGATGCAGGAAAAGAAACAACTGGAGTTCACAGCTCATGCCGGTGTCAAACTCTGAGCATCCCATTTGACTTTAGTAATTTGGCGTGTTCTGTTTAACCATTTCCTACTCATCTTCAAAATATTTTACCTCGTTTGATCTTAAAACATGTTTTTGACCAAGACACTGGATCAGAGAGAAAATGTGACTTGTTGAAGGTCATGCATCTGAGAAGTCAGAACCAAACGTAGACTATAGGTCTTCTGACTCCAAATGCATTTTTTCATTGGCCTGAAAAAATGCATTGTTCCAAATGGCCAGTGGTTAAAATAGCTGCCTTGGCTCTCTGCCCGGGAGAATGTTAAAATACAGTGGCAATTCAATAAACATTGTCACCAGTGTTGTCTGTGGTGAGGGTGGTGGCAGCAGATCCAGAAATGTGCTGAATTGTTCTAATGGATGCTTTTTTATTTTTTACTTATTTTTTGTAGATTGGCAAACATGTGGCCTGTTTACAGCATAGAGACCACAATGGAGAGCTAGGTGGGTGATGATTCATGCTAAATCTTTCCCACAATATGCTGAACACTACAACAGCAGCTAATGTGAAGAGGCTCATTATACACTGTCAAATCCAGTAACAGCAACGACTGGCGTTGCTAGCATGAGCAACTTGTGGGAAGCCCAGCTACTGCAAACCACTACTGAATTTCAAAAAATAGGCTGCAGGATAGTAGAAAAGACATAGTCCCTGAGTCATATTTGCAAATTTCTTGTATGTTTCTCTTTGCCAGCTTAGAAACCGTCTTCATGTTCCCAGCTTGAACCAGAGATGACTCTCCTTGGGATTCGTTTCTCTTGTGAGTGCCTCCTCCTTCAGTTATATTTTATGGGCTAAAGATTTTATAAGGGTAGGGGTGGCTCACAGAGAGACCTGGAAATGTGGTTCTCCTACAGAAATATTCCCAAAGCTCCCTCGTCACCCTGTCTTCTGCCAGCCAATCATGCCGTACGCATAAGCACATTTACCTTCTGGAGCACAGCACCCGTAGGTAGGTTTTCTCCTTCCACAGCGAGATACCATAGGCAGCAGGCAGGAGAACTGGCTCCTTGCTCTATGACTTATGATTTTGTGTCTTTTTGTCTCCATATAATTGTAATCTCCTGGAAGGAAGGGTCCTGGATTTATTGATCTCTTTAGTCTAAAGCCTATGAGCCATAGTTGTCCCTCCATAAATATTTATCAGTAAAATTAATGCATTCACTTCTAAAAAGTCCATAATCAAGCTAGGGACTGGGGTTTAATCTTCTTGCCTCCTGTGTCCCTAGCACAGTGCCTGATATATAATAGGTGGAAACTCCATGTTCTTTTAGTGAGAACAAGGGTATGAATGAGTCCATCAATCACCATGGTTCCCTGTGGCCAAATTAAAGGCTAAGCAAACCTTTCCCAATCATCAGGGACAGAAAAGTGATGGCTTCCAATCATTCTTCTTTGGGCCACCCGGAGTAATGCCCTAAAAGTGGTTGTTTATTTTGGAAGGCAAAAGCTAATCTGAAGCTATTTTCTTTATTTTTATATTCAAATATCTATAAAACAGAAAAACACCAGAGACCTATTCATTGCTCACAAATGATCTATGGGGTAATAATGTGCTTGCTTTTCCAGCTGTGCTGCACTTTGGTGCTATCCTGGCTTTAATTGAAAATATGCTGTGACCTTGGTTTTGTTCACTGGGCATGGGGGGTTATAATTGGCATGAGGCCTCTGAAGAACTCCCTTTTAATGAATGCCATTTGGCTAATTTGGGGTTCGCCTGCGGGAAATAATGTATGAAGTCCTGTAAAAACAAGACACATTTTATTTGCATGCAATTCACATGAAGGTAATGATTTAAATTTTTTTTTAACTTTTTATTTTGCCATAACTATTCGTTGAATTCTAAATGCTATCAGTATGATAATAGTATTGTCCCTAACAGTCTCATGTTTCATCGTAATTAAATAAACAGCTTGTGAATTGCAGTCCAAAAAATGTCTGTGTTCCACTCTTAACTTAAGGGGTTTCCATAGAAACTGTGGGCAGCAAGTTTAACTGACATTCATTGGACTTGAGGCTGCATGCAGTGTTGCTATCTCTCTGTTTTTCTGCTACCCTGTATACATCTCTTTCTCTTCCTTTAACCCTGGAAACCCTCTCCCCCTCTGTCCTCCTCCTCCTCCCCCTGCCCCTCCGCCTTCTCCCCAGCTTCTCCTCCCCCTTCTCTTATTAGCAATGAGGAAGTAATTTGGACTCAGTTAGATTTAACAAATGCAATAATACTAAAATGAGCTCTGATACTTAAGTGTAATTGTGTTATTAGCTGGAAATGTTTTTCTTCAAAAACAAAAGAATTGAGAGTGAAGTTTACTAAGGAAGCACATGCTGGTAAGAAGGAACCCTTGGCTGCCAGTTGAAAGTTCGCAGGCTCTATATCACGGTCCACATTTCCACCCCAGCTACGGCTTTTCCTTGATTTAGACAACCCGAACTGATGTTTCTTTCTCCTCAGTCCTGATTGTCAGTCTTCTAAGTGGAGTATAAAATCATCATGCTGATCATATTCCAAGAGAAAGAAGGAGTTTATTTAGGAAAGAAAAAAAAAAACATACTGTATATTGTGTACCTACTGTGTGCCCGATATTTTGCTGGATACTGGCATTTAGGTTGTCTTAGGTGATCCCACAACATTCATTGCCAGGCAGTGTGCTGGAAGGAAAAATGGATCTGGAGCTGGTGGTTGAAGTCTAGATACCACAACAAGCTGGTTGAAAAGCCTTGATTATAATGTGTAGATGGTCTGTCTTGGTTTCTCAAAGACAAAATGAATATGAGCACTTCTAGGAAATGCTGTTTCATTAAGATTAGTTATAATAATGCAGCCAGTATAGCATAGGAGTGGTGTTTTTCTTCATCCCTTTAGAAATGAGTTGCCAAAAGAGTAAATTGATTCTCTAAAGCAACATAGCTAGTAGAAAGTGTATCCATCCGGTACAGTAGCTAAAAGGGTGCATCAAGACAGGCTGGAGATCAGTTACTAATTGTGTGATTCGGGGTAAGCTACAAACAGCATCTATTTCATGCAGTTGTTGGGAGGATTAAGTAAAGTGCATGTAAATTGTGCAGAGTATCTGCCACATAGAGAGCTGTGGTTTTTACTTTCTGTCTCCCTCCCTCCCCCACTTTTCTGATTGTTTGTTTTTTCAGTATGGATTCAAAGTAAAAAATGATCAGTCTCCAAAGTCTATTTAATTACGTATAATTTTATAAGTTGTAAATCATCTCACAATTCATAAACTATCTAAAGTTATCCTGGTAATGAGAAAGGAGGGACAAAAAATATCATGCCCACTTTACAGGTGAGAAAAAAGGAGATTCAGAGTTATTGACCAGATCTCCATATAGTGAAAGAGGAAGTGGAGTTTTTACCTAGGTCTCTGGGGTTCCTTTTAAAATTAAAACTCTCTAAGTCTATGATTCTTAATTTGGGTTCTATGTTCACAAGTTTTAAAGCTTCAACCCAGCAGATTTTAATTCATCTTTCCAACAAATGGTGAGAGGAAGACACTTTTAGCAGGGAGGGAGGAAAGGAATGAAGGAGAAGGTACTTACAAAGTCTGTCTCTCATGGACCTGTTTTCAGGTCATTCTCCCAGGATCCGAAGGGGCATGCAGAAATAAGGTTCTCAATCCCAGGGACAGAAGAGGCATTGATTTTGCATAGCAATATGCTTTAGTGGGGTGGGGTGGAATGGGGAGGAAAAAACTGAAAAGAAGGCATGTATCAGTCAGAGATGTTCGTAGTGGTGGGCATCTGGAGAACTCAGGAAAGAGTAAACAGCTGGGACAAGAGTAGGATAGGACATGATTGCTGGAGAGCATAACTGTTACCCCACCCCATACACACACACACAAGATTAATCCCAATGAACATTTCTTTAATATATAATCATTGTAAGGCTTCAAAGAGCTCATGCTAGGAGAGGAAATGTTAGCTCTGCCATTTTTACTTGTGATGTGCTTATGCTTGCCTTATTATTAGAATATTCATTCTGTGTTGCCTTTGAAAGAATTCCTTTATGCTTCTTTCTCCATTTTGGGTTAGTTCTTTTTTAAAACTAAATAAAAGAATCCGTGAAGCCCCTTAGCTAGACACACAGAGATTGTAGTATGTCACTAAGTGCTGAAAACATATGACCAAGTAACTGTGCCACAGACCACCCCGCTGAGTTATGGAACTCCCTCTTTTGCTCAGGACTCCTCACATATGTTACGTGACACCTGGAACCATTGCCAAATTAGAAAAACTGAATCTCTTTGTTTCTGAGATGAAAGTTAGTTATAAATAGAAGTTTTAATATTTTTCTTCCATGCCCTAATGGATCATCTTGGCAGGTTTGGGGTTGAAGAGAGTGAGTAAGAAAAGGAATTATTATAGAGACTCCAGAGCAGGGTCAGCAAACTTTTCCTGTAGAGGGTCAAACAGTAAGTATTTGGGGCTTTGCGAGTCTCATAGTCTGTCACAACTACGCAATTTTTCACTTTAATGTGAAAGCTACCATAGAGAATACATGCATGAATAGGGGTGAAGTATTCCAATAAAACTTTATTGAAAAAAAAAAACCAGGTTGTGAGCCAGATTTTGTCCGTGGGCAGTAGTTTTCCAACCACTGATCTGAGAATTTTGCCTACATATCTATCCACCTTCCATTTCTGTGCACATGGCAGTTAGAGCTCAAAAAATGGGGCTGAGGAGTGTGGGAGTGACAACCATATCGTAATTTACCCCCATTTTGTGGATTTTGCTTTTTGTTACACTTATTTTTGATTAAACCTTATCGTTCCAGTATGTCTTTGCCATGGGAAGAGCAGGTATTCATTCTGTCTTCACTTTACAGAAGGGTACAGAAAGTTTAAGTGGTTTGCTCTGGTGTCACCCAGCATCTGTGATACCTGTATTAGGATCTGACTGTCACCCTTGTGTTTTTTTATTTGGATTATTCTTTCTAGGATGCATCCTTTAGAGAATAAAAAAAAAATAATGGGAGAAATAACCAAGAAGTAATTTTCATTATCCAAACCAAGGAAAAAGTAGCTAACTAATGACTTTAAATAGGGATATGCACGGGCGTCCCTACTTTTTTATTCCATTAAGATACCATAGGGGATCCAGTTCCTTATTGCTTTTCATGGATTTTCCTGATCTTTTTTTCCAAGATTTGTTTTTGGAAATGATGCATTTAAGCCAATGAGTATCAGATAATACTCTCTTTTTTGCACAGTACTGTGTTAACTGAAGCTTGTTCATATTGGAACGGAGTCTTCATGTTACAAGGTTCCATGGTAACTGAGAGCAAATCTGTTATAAAAGAACTGTGCAAAAAAAAGAGGACTTGGTGCCAGTATGCATGACCTATGTGTAACACGGCACCAAGCAAAATGAGGACTGCCTTAACTAAATAACTAAGAATCCAATTTCCAAATGTCTGCATCTGCCATATAATTCCCTCTTTTGCGGTCATTAGGGGGAAACAAAGAAATCACTGATTACAGTCATTCCCATTATCTGACATGTCATCACCAAGCTTTTGTCATTATGCAATGTTAACAGTGTTGAGGTTACTTGAAACCAGCTCCAGTTCCAATTAGGAGGCCATCCCTGCTATCTGCATTCTGATTAAAGGACGTTGCCTGGAAATCACAGAAGGAGTCTACTCTGTTTCCTCCCCTTGCTCAGATCTCATAAACACAGACTCAATTAAAGAGAGTTTCCTTATCAGGTTTTTGTGGGTCATTTTGGTGAATTTATTAAACTCTTGAGTCATGCTGAAAACTGGCAGGTGGTGGCTCCAAGGTCTTCAGTGGGAGCCAGGACTTGATGGGCTGGTTTGCTCCAGTGTTTTAGGGAGTCTGAAATATACAGATGTCAGAGCAGCCAGTCATGGGCCAGGAATCAAGGAAGCTGGTGAAATAGGAAGGGGGTCTCACGGCTTAAGGATTGCAGCACAGAGATGTGAAAATCTTAGTGTCATGTCAGCCTGTATTTTAGCCAAAAAGGAGAGCCTAGTCCAGGCCTTCATTTTTTTTATTCCTCAATTATTGAAATAATTTCTTAGTAGGTCTTCAGACCCTACAGTGTACTCTTCCCTATCCATGCTCCATATTATTGCAAATTTGCTTTTCCTTAAATACTCTTCCCATAATACTATATCCTTCCAACACAAGGATAAAAATCAAGTCCCTACAACCCATCTGATGACTTAATGCAGAATCTAAGGTGATTTTTGGTCTCTTTTTCACAATCTGGTATTATTTTACTTACCCTACCTTCTCTCCCACTGGTTTTCAGCGTAGATTCCTCATAGGAGTCACCTTGTGCGTCTCTGCCCAACATTCATGTTCACTTTCATACATTTCCCACTAACCACACGCCTCTTCTCTAGCAAACTCTGTCCCTTCTCTTTCTCTCTCTTTCTTCTTTATTGTGTTCTCCTAAAACATGCTGTTATTATGTTCTCCTAAAACATGCTGTTCATTCTTATCTAGCACTTCCTGCTGTATTAAAATCCCTTATTTAATCCCTATGAATCCCGCTATACTGTGAGACACCTGATGGGAGATGCTGGGTCCTAAGGGTCAAGAGCTGGGAACTTTGCTTACTCAAATCCTCATCGCCTACTAAATCCCATGTCTACGTAGCCTTTCCTGACTGTTTACACCTTCCTGGTTCCCTCTGACCACCAGGCTACTTCTGATGATCTGCTCAACCACTTACACACTTACTCAGTGCGGCGTTTGGCATTGGTTCGTGACTCTGTTATTTATATTAGGCTTGTCACAGCACAGTGTTTCAAATGATCGGTGATCGGGAGTTACTGAGTGGAAGGGATTCCCTCACAGGGAAAGTTCACACAGTATTGGTACCCATACTTGGAAGTGTGTATTATTAGAGCTGAAATGACTTTAACAGTTCTCTTTCCCAGCATGCTACTATGAAATGAATCCCAGACATCATTAGTACTTTGCCTGGGGATATTTTATAGATGTGTATGTGTGTGTGTGTGTGTGTGTGTGTGTGTGTGTGTGTGTGTGTGTGTTTGGTAACTATTTACGAAATTTGGGTTTTCTACTGTTTAATAATAAACAGGGAGAAAGTACTTGATAAAACATTGGAAGGTGATCTTAAAATCAGAATGACTCTCTATGTGGTATTTATTCTCTTCAGATTCCCTAACATGGCAATTTGAATTGCATTACTCATTACAAAAATCTATATGCCTTTTGGTTGCTATTGTTGGTTTGTTTGTTTTCAACCTATAAAGGCAGTGATGACCTTGCACAGGGCATTTCCTACGGATTAATGAGCAGTTGAGGGTTAATGGCTCTCAACTCCTCCTAGCTAGTCATTAATCCAAAGAAAGCATGGGAAGCAAGGTCATTAACTGCATTACCAGCTTTCTGAAATCAAATCCTTCTATACCTGCCTTACCAAGAGCTTATGTTTAAGATGGACTTGTTAGATTTTCAAAAGTTTCTCTAGTTACTTGCCCTGTCATTAACCTGGACATAAGAATATATAAAAGAATCATCGTTAGCCTCTGTGGACTGATAGAATGTCATGAGGAAAATAATTTTTCATACTGTGATTAAATATAATTTGAAATGTTCAGCCTCTTTTATCTGCTCTCTTTTTATTACCTTTTCCAAACTGAAAGCCTGGAATCATCCTATTGTGCATCCTGAGGGGCTAAAACGTGTCTGAGTTCTGCAGTTTAACCTCATTCAACAATAGATTTTGTGTTTGTGTGTGTATGGGGGGAAGATTCTTATTGGGATTTTAGTTGTATTAGTTGTAACAGAATATTACTTTTTTGATTTATTCCTCTTATACAGATGATCTTCACTGATACTAATAAGCATGACATTTTCTCTTTTGGCATCAGTCAAAACTACCCAAAATATTCTGAGAGAGATACACATGAGCAATTCAGTTACACTACCTCAGTGCATTGTCCTTGAAGGAATAAATGATGGCTAAATGAGGGACAGACGGTTCTGGAGCAGAGAAGTCCTCATTTCATCATGCAGCATCCTGATTCTTACATTGACACAAATTCCTTAAAAAATGACGGGGAGTGACAAACTGTCACCTGAATACCAGTGTTAATGTAGGTGGCAAGGATCATTGTCACCAGGGAATATGGCATTTCAAGACCTTTTCCAGTGGACATTCGTCTTGAAGTATTTACTCAAGACGTGGTCTGGTCCTTAGTTTTATACCCTCAGAAATTTGACTTGGGTAGCTCATCATGAGAAAGCTGCAGTCACACTTACAAACACATAAGAAATGAATGTAGACAGCAGAATGCCAGTTTGTTAAATTATAGCTGTAACTATAACAGACACTTCACGTACTTCAGTCTGTCAAATCTTTTTACGTAGAACTTAAACTTTTTTGGAGTCGTAAATCTCCTTGAAAATATGATGATAAAACCAATGAATAATCTTCCTATAAAAATACACAATCTCCACATTTATACAAAAATTTGCATATAATTTCAAGAGATTCATAAATGGTTTAAAATCTATTCATGAGCGTCTTAGGAACCCTTGGATTGAACTATGCATTTTCATGGAAAAACATTATAATTCAATAAGGCGGTTGATGAGAAATCAAACTAAGAAAACTTAATTGTATGATCCAAATTGCTTTAGCATCAGATTATAATTGTCTGATGTATCAATCATTCTTCATAATTGGACTTCAGCTGTCACTGGGACTAGACAAATAACAATAACAATAAATACAACAAATGTTCATACGGCATTGGCTATGTACCAGACACTGTTCTAAATCCTTCTATATATGTTAAATCATGTATTCCCACAATGATAGAGTACATAAATTAGAGTATCCAACCTCTAGGCAGTTTCACAGATGGATACTACACACATTTTTATCTCTGATTTAAAAAAAAGAAAAATCTCTATATTCTATTACCCTTCACTTAGTTACATTAGTAGTTGGTAAGTACCAACCGTTTCTTGAGCTTGTTTCTTTTTCTTTCTTTCTCTTTGTTTCTTTCTTTTCTTTCTTTCCTTCTTTCACTCTGTCTTTCCATCCTTCTTTCCTTCTTTTATTTTGTATATATAAATTATATATATATATATATATATAATAATGAAAGATACAATGTTACAATGTGCCATGTACTCTGGATGTAATGTTTAGGATACAGCTTATTGCTGGTAAAAAGAAATTTTTACCTAGTCTATTGTTTTCAATCACACATTTTCATGCTGATTTTGGGCAATCTACTTTTTCAGAATTTATTTTTACATTTTTGTTTGTGTGCATGAGAAGGCAAGGAGTAATTACTGAACCCCCCTCTTTATCATTTGTACTAAGTTATATGCCATTGTAATTTTTTGGGTTCTCATACAAGTCTTATCAATGGACTTGATGTGTTATTTGTTATTATAAAATTAGCTTATCATTCCTGGCTCCTGACTATGAATTAAAATGTAAGCTACATTCAGTAATGCAATTCAACAAATATTTACCGCATGCCTAGACATTCTCCAGTTCCTGTCTTTCACAAGCTTATGATTAAATAGGTTGAACACATACCCAAGCATTTAGATTTAAACACAGATTTGAGAAATGTTATAGTTTTAGCATTACAGACACTTATGGAAGGATAGATGAGTCCCCGCCAGCAAGACCAACGAAGGTCAAAAGAAATGGTTGTTGTAAAACTGGCTCTGAGACTGGGTACAATTTTGACAGAAAAATCAAGAGTAGGACATGCCTTGCAATGGGAAAAACAGGAGCAAGGCTCTGAAGAAGAAAAGTAGGAGGCCTATTTTTAGAATCAGGAACAGACTGCAGCCTAGACTATTATGGAGAACAGTGGGAGATAAGCCTGGGAAAGCAGTATGGCACAACATCATGGAGAGTCCTATGTGTCACGCTAAGGTGGTAGTTTTTAAAAGGGCAAATTTGCCCTCCAGGGGACATTGGCAATGTCTGGAGACACTAGCTCCTCACAACTGGGGGTGCTACTGGCATCTAGTGGGTAGAGGCAGTAAGGGATTTAGGCTTTATTCTCTAAGCAAATGGGAACTCTTGGTGGGTTATGTTTTCTTGAACTGTGATTGCCTACGTTCCTGGGTCTTGTTACGCAAAGCCTGCAAAGTGTTAACTGCGTAGATCTCCCCCAGGAAAAGTATTAGAAGAAAAGGCCAATTTTAGAGATAAAGAATAGCATGTATTAATCATGTTGTCAGCCCCTGGACCCGAGAAAAGAGAAAGAATGAAAAGGAAAAGCAAAGAAGTGACGTTTTCTTGCATTGGTAGGATCCAGACTTAAAAGTATGAGTGCAAAGGAGAATGCAGGCATTTCTGATAATTGGAACAGTCTGATTTCATTTTCTGAAGACTGAAATATCAAGCAGTATATGGAGCTTGAGGTTTTAAGCTTTTTTCTTTGGTTATTCATTTCACAAAACCAACAGAGCAAACATCTATCATAAAAATACAAACATATCCCTGAACACCTCAAATCCCACCCTTTAATTTGAGAAACAAGTCAGTCATCTATATTTCATTTCTTCATAAATAATAAATGTCAAAAAGTGAATATGATCAAAAGGATTCATAACCAGCCAGAAACTTCATGCCAGGTATGTTTATCTCTCTTGCATCATGTGAAACTAAACAAGCAGGAAAAAACAAATTAATTTTATTTTTAGCCTTGCCAAGTTATTGGCTGTATTTTTTGGGTCTGCTTTTCTAACACAAGGTAGATTTGACTTTTTGTAGCTAACCCAAAGTTGGAGCTGCGACCACCTATCTTAATCTTGCCTATTTCATCCTGTTCCTTCAGATTGTCACAAAAGAATTAGGAGGTCTTTTGGATTTTCTAATTAATGGTTCAAATGAATTCCAGAAGCAGAAACGTGATGATGAAGCTCTTCCATTTTGAAGGGGATTTGAAGATGACTTGACTTCCTGCCATATGAATTCTTGTTCTCGGCTCTGAGTGGTCTGATCCCAGGGAGTGACCCGGAAACTGAGCCAAATCTTCCTACTTCTGACATACACGTAGGTGCTCTGTGTAGAAGCAAATCAGGAGTACAACTTATGCATTATCTACGTTCGAATTTTCGAGGCAATCATGTTATTTTAGACACGTACAGCAGAGGGCATTGTTCGGCCAAACTTAAACAGGGCTGCTATTGACAATAATAAAGAAAGAAATAGCGAAGCCTTCCCCTGAAAACAAACAAACAAACAAAATAGAAAAAAGAGCTCGGAAACAATGAAATGAGCTTTATATTGCATTGTGCTCCCCCGCTTTTCTTTGTAGGAAGGACTTCCGTGAAAATGGTTAAAAACTAGATAAGCATCATTTCAGAAATTGATGAAATTCCTACTATGTGAGTTGAACTCTACTAGATGCTAGGGATCAATAAGTGAATGTGATGTCATTTAGGCCCTCAATGAATTTATAGCCTTAACTATCTATAGGCTGCTTAGACACCAGTTTATTCATTTATTCATTCATTCATACATTTAGCAAATATTTGATGAGCATTATTCCAGGTGAAAACTACTGAATAGGACAGACAAGTCTCTGCTCCATGGAACATAACATTCCACTCAGATAAGACAGGCAGTAAGAAAATAAGCATCTAAGTATATAAAAAAAATACCAATAATAAGTATTATGGTGGAAATCAAATACGGTGATGTGACTGATGGTTGTAGAGATGCTTCTTTAGGCTGGATGGTCAAGAAAATCTTCCTAAGAGAGAAAAAGTTAAGGGATGTTCTGAAGGACGAGAAAAACCAACCATGCAAAAATCAAAGGATATGCGTTGCAGGCGGAGGGGACCCTACTGCAAAGGTCCCAAGGGAGAGGGGGAAAAGCTTGGAGCATTTGAGAACCAAAGGAAGTCCAATGTGGTTGAAGAGAGAAGGAGTATGAAAAATAGTTGAAAGGGACAAGACGCAGGCAGGTATCAGACGATCTTGATTTGGGGACCAAAACAGTTTGCATTTTGCTCTAAAATGAAATGGAGCTAATAGGAGCATTTTGCGGAAGAATGACGTGACCATATTTATATTTTAAAAATTCACTTTGAATGCCGTATAGAGAATTCATTGTGGTAAGGCAATTGCAAAAGTAGAGAAACTAGTCAGAAGGTATTTCAGTGGTCCAAGTTAGAAATGAAGATGATTTGGCCTAGAGAGGGTCAAAGAGGAAAAGTAGATGGATCCAGTTACATTTTAGTGAGTCACATGAATAGTGTTGCGCTGGATATAAATAAAGAAAAAGAAAAGTCAAGGAAGATTCTTACATTTTTGCATTGAGCAACTGGGTGTGTGGTGTGGAATTTTGGGAGGCACAAGGGCAGGTTTGGGGATTTGTTTTTAATATATGCTTTGGCATTTAATTCAAGTGATCCTCTCAATGTCTATTTATTAATGTTATTACTGTCACTCCCACTTAGAAAGGTGCAACTCAGGGAAAGCCAATTTACAAAAGATCAAACAGTTAGTAATACTAAGCCAACCTTCCAACCCTCCTCATTCCATTCTCCATCTGATTTTTGTTCCTCTAGGTTTTGCTAATATAAGTTTCTGGCTCTTTCTGTGCATCAACATTGTTTCAAGTTGGAAAGTATAGCATTTCATTAGGGACCCAAGACTGAATATGTATTTAGTAGTCTTTTGTGTGCCATTCACAGAGTAGACACAAGCATCACCAGAAATCAAAGATGCCTCTCTCTTGACATGCATATCAGAGTTTCCAAAAATCATACCCTGATCTCTGTGTACAATGATATTTTTTAATGTGACCACATACAGAAGCTAATTTTGCCTTCACTGGTATTTCATACTCTATGGGATTTCAACTAGGGCTAATTAATTTCAACCTGTACACATCTCAGTCGTCAGATCATCATATCGAAGATGAGTTTCATTCAGTTTTAAAGTGATGTTAGGGATGTCGATTGTTGAAGTCACAGGACTTTTCCATCAAACATTCCTCTCTCCAATTTCTTTTACACATGAGGGCAGATTATTCTTTTTTTTTCTTTTTTTAAAGATTTTATTTATTTATTTGACAGAGATAGAGACAGCCAGGGAGAGACAAGCAGGGGGAGTGGGAGAGGAAGAAGCAGGCTCATAGCAGAGGAGCTTGATGTGGGGCTCGATCCCATAACGCCGGGATCACGCCCTGAGCCGAAGGCAGACGCTTAACCGCTGTGCCACCCAGGTGCCCCAGATTATTCTTTTTATACACAGTACTCTCTCACTGAACCCTTTCCTACCTAAGGGGATTGAGGTTTCTTCCTAAGTCTCTTTATTGAGACAAATCCAAACTTCCACCAGGCTTGCGGTGCCCCTCAGTTGGGCCAACTCTACTATCTAAATTCTGCAGCATAAGCCCTCTGCTTCCAGTAAGTCAGTTTTCGTTTTGTGCTCCTACTCCTCTGCTTTTTTAAGTAATCTCTTACCTCCTCCACCACCACCCTATCTCAATGCATGTTTATGTCCCCTTAAAGACCTACATAAGATCCGGAATCCTCTTCTTAAAACTTGCCCTGATTATCTGTGACTTCTGACAATCCTCTATGGCATTTAAATATTGAATATGCTGGTTTGCGTTAGTACCCAAGACACCTATGTATATATATTTTTTTTATTTTTTACATGTATCTGTACATTTGTATTATAGCTCCAACAAGATTATAATGTTCTAGAAGGCCTGGACAATTTCATTCTTATAATCCTGACTACACTGTCCAAGCAATAGCAACATGTTGGCCACATGCATTTTTCTTCCTTTACTTTTCTTTTTTTTAATACATAGTTCTCTCTACTCGCTGTTTCTTTTCACCTGATGATATTGTAATTGTGTCACCTCTAAACCCCAAACATGTGTATTCTTTTACTATAAATCAGGTAAGTGTTCGAGAAAAATGAAAATGCAGACTCAGGCATCGTCATGATCATTATCATCTTCTTCTTCAATCTCAATTTCTTACATTTTTTTAGAAACATTGCCAGGTCAGTGCGTTCAGCCGGAGGACCTCCTGTTGACTTGACAGGTTGAGTCCCTAGTTTACAGCCATTTAAGTGTTGAATCACTTCCTTTGCATTTGCCTAGAGGGTCAGCCCTAGGCACAGTTACAAAAATTTTCTTCTCCCTGAAAATCTGCAGAGCTACATAATACCATATAAGGAGTAGAGAAAACTCAACAGACTTGTAAAATTGGGTTTCAATTGGGAAAAAAATGAACCATATTAGAAAATATTTACAAAATAATTTTGATTTGGAGAGGTAAGCTATCTTTAATATAATGGTGTTATTTGAGGTGTTGTTTTTCCTTCTCCAGTCTATTCTAGCACTCTTTAAAATGTAAAGAGTTATCCAGAGACGTGACTGAGATAGAAAGCCTTTTAGCATGATGGGGTGAGCCTCCCCTCCCTTCTGACAAGCAATTCATGTTGCCTCAGCTTATGTTGTTTCCTTTGGTAGGTCTCAAATTTATAATGGTACAAGAAATCAGAATTTTTCTACTGTCTTACTTGTTATTTCTTTGTTATTGGTTTCATGAAGGGGGAGATAGCGAGAGAAAAATAGAGGGAGGGAGAGGCAAGGGAAGAGGAAGAAAGGAGAATGAATATGTAAGTATCAAGAGAGGTTTGACTGTAAGTAGCCAGGGAAAAGTAATTGTTTATACTGTAAGGAATTGAATATTTACATATTAAGAAAATATAGAGGAAAGATAGTAACAGGATTCATTAATTCAGCTGCCCATCACAAATATCAAAAATACAAATTCTTCCTCTCTTCCCATTTTCCTTCCTTGGCATAACTGCTTTATCCTCAGACTTCCTCCTTTCTTGGCCACAAGATGGCTTCAGCAACTCTAGGCGTCTTATACTCAGAACAATATCCAGAAAACAGAATAAAGAAGTATTTCTTCCCCATGTTTTCTTCTTATGAGTGGGAGAAAAAAAATTTCCAGAACCCCTCAGCTGACTTCTCACATCTCATTGGCCAAGTTGTGTCACATGTCCAGACCTAACTAATCTCTGGCAACAGAAATGGCACAACCAATATTTGTTTATACAACAGCTCAGCAAACTATAGTCCAAAAGATTAGCCCTGGGAGCTAAGAATGTTCTTGAATTTTTAAATAGAAAAAAAATGTTAAGAATAATATTTCAAGGGGTACCTGGGTAGCTCAGTCGGTTAATTGTCTGCCTTCAGTTCGGGTCATGATCCCAAGGTCCTGCAATCCAGCCCTGCATTGGGTTCCGTGCTCAGCGGGGAGCCTGCTTTTCCCCTTTCCCTCTGACCCTCCACCCTGCTTGTTCTCGCTCTCTTTCTCTCAAACAAATAAATAAAAAATCTTTTTTAAAAAAAGAATACTATTTTGAAACAAGTGAAAATGGTATGAAATTCAAATTTCGTGCCCATAACGAGTTTAATCAGAACCACAGCCATATCCATTCATTCACCTTTTCGCTACAATTACTTTCAGGCTACAATGGCAGAGCAGAGTTGTTACAACAGGAGACCATATTGCCTGCAAAGCCTAAAATATTTCCTAGCTGGCCCTTTACAGGAAAAGTTTGTGTAGCCCTAGCTTGAACCAAATTCTGTAACCCAGCAGTCCTGGGTCAGCATCTTTCAAAGCAGATAATACAATTTTGTGATTTTTTTAGGATGGGAGTGAAGATTCCTGAACAAATTTTTCTAGGGAAAGAGTAAGGGATGAGGATGTTGGGTAGGCAACAAATGTGGAGAAAGAGAGGTTCAAGCACGATTACAATGAATAATCCATTCTTAGTACTGTGAACAGCTGACTCCCAACACACCCTGTTGAAAAGACAGAGAGTTTATTGCTTACTGTTAAGGGAGGTCATATCTCACAAAGGTATGGGAGTAATCTGTGAGTAGAGTGGTAAAGATAAGGATAGAATTTATGGAGAATTGGGAGTCTGATTTGAGAGGAGTTTTCCCTGTGGGAGGTTGATTAGGAGAAAGTAAGAATTAAGGTATAGCAGTCCAGGATTTGTGAAAACAGAAAGATGATGCTAGAGATTCAAAGAATCTTAAGAGTATAGATTGTCATTAGATGCTTTCTATGAAAGAATTAATGGATCTTTGGGCAGGTTCCTAGAAGGACAATAAAACCATTTGCTTGGACAGGAGAGTCCCCAAAGATAAAGATCCTAATAAAGACAGTGGAAGAGCAAAATCATGGTTATGTCAACGCGAAGGTATGGTTTGGAGGTCTTAGTGTCCAGGCTGAGTCCTGGGGCAAGTGGTTTTGGTTCTCAGTATTTAGGGGTTTGTTGCAAATACATGGGAGTGTGAATGTGTGTTCTGTGGGGGAGAATTGGTTGTGGCTAATAAATTCACCTTCCTTTTACCTGGCTTCCATACTGGTTCCAGTACCTAGACCCAGATTATGCTTACTGAGAGCAATGATACTATACTAAATAAAGCACCCCTTGTATCTCAGTGCACTGAAGCATGGGTAGGGAAAGAAGAAAGGTCTGTTGACAAAGTCAGAACATCCTCTGGGACAAGGCTAAAAGTATTACAGTTTAATTCAAAACCCATACAGATCCATTTGTAAATAAATGCTGTCAGATGACATTGTAATGGATACTTTTAAATTGATTTCTTTTTGATGTGATAAAAACATCTTATGAAAGAGATGTTGAAACATGGCTTTTAATGTAAATTGATTTCTTTTTGATGTGATAAAAACATCTTATGAAAGAGATGTTGAAACATGGCTTTTAATGTAAAGTAACATAATTTAGATTTTAAAATAGAAAACCTTTTGTTGATAGTAGTTTATTTGATTTAGTGCATGTACCAAGCGTTATTTTCTGTGGGTTATAAATTACCTTTGAACCATCTGTAATTCACAAATCGTTACTTATGACTGACTTATAGGAAATCTCATTAATAGCAATAGCAGAAAGACCTTGAAGTAAGCAAGAAATAGAAAATAAAACAGCCTGGGGATTGAAAAGGGAGAGATACATGCACTCTACAATTAATTGCAATGTATTGGATTTACATATGAAAGCGTGCTTCTGATCATTGCAGTTAATCTTTACCATAACTTTGAATAATAGATATTAGTGTTATTCCTATCTTATATAAGAGGAAGAAATGGAAAAAATCACTTTATTTTTAGTTTGAATATGTTTTAAATATTTATTACCTATTGCTTATTATGAGCTGGTAACTTCATATATACATGTGATATTGCTAACTAAAGCCTTTTGAGTAGATGACAATGTGTTCCCCTTTTACAGATGGGAAAGTAAAGTAAAGAGAGGTGAATTTCTTTCCCAGTTGTAGAGTCATGAAGGTTTAAGCAGGCATTTAAATTTAGGAAGTCTTTACTAGAACCTTCTCTCTTGACCATGGGATATGGCTGCCTTTGCTATTTATTTTAAGGAGAAAAGGATAGCCAATGGCTTATCTTAAGCAAAGGATTTACCTTCTTCACTTCTGTGCTATGTGCAGTCAATCTGTTATTTCTCTATATCTCTATTGCCAGAGACCTAGGATTCTGAAAGTCATAGGGTTGGAGATGGGCAGTGAACTAGAGGAGCAGGACCCTGGGACCCCAATCCTAAAAACACCCATCAGTTAATGTAACAGAGATTCTATGTACTATTTTTTAAATGCCCAATCACCTTAAAAAGTGTGTGTTGGAGAGAGGGGAACAAATGTAAAACGACACCAAATCATATGAATAAAAAATTTTCAGGGGTCATGTCACTGAAAATTTAAGTAGGGTTCTGTTTAAAGTGGAAATCTACAAGGGTTTTTAAGGTCATGTTTAAATTTACAATAAAAAAAATAACTCCTAATCTAGCTCAGGTCGAGAAGCCTATCAATCACATTTTTGTCACAGTGTAAATGGGACAATAGAATAAACCTATAAAGCCATCAACAAGATTAATAAGGTGAGCAGGGCCCTGCTATTTAGTGATTAGTTGTTTTAAAATGTAGATTTTAGGGGCCCCTGGGTGGCACAGCAGTTAAGCATCTGCCTTAGGCTCAGGGAGTGATCCCGGCATTATGGGATCAAGCCCCACATCAGGCTCTTCTGCTGTGAGCCTGCTTCTTCCTCTCCCACTCCCCCTGCTTGTGTTCACTCTCTCGCTGGCTGTCTCTATCTCTGTCAAATAAATAAATAAAATCTTAAAAAATAAATAAATAAATAAAATGTAGATTTTATTATTATTTCGGTATGATGAGACAAACAAATCAGGAGACAATTGTCACTGAAGATTTATTTATTTATTTATTTATTTACTCACAGTTCCCAAGAGGAGGGAGCATGCCATGCCACACGGGGGCCACACAGGGGAGCACCAGGATGAGTCAGGGGGTAGAAGGAGTAAGGGAAAATCTGAGCAAGAGCCCTTATCATGGTTTGTGAGAGAAAGCAAGGGAAGGCAAGGTAAGCAGGCTTGCAATTGGCTAGCCCCGTGAGATCCTGATAAAGGTGGTGGTTGGGATACAGGCTTCAGGTTGATTGCTTTGAATATGAAAGGCATGCTTGTGGGTAAGTCCTTTACTAACTCTAAGAAGTGGCTAGCCCTAAGAGGGGTCTCTCTGGAACAACAAGGCCCCAGATACCAAAATATCAGAAAATATAGAAGATAGGGCCACCTGAGTGACTCAGTCGGTTGAATGTCCAAACTTTTGATTTCAGGTCAGGTCACAATCTCAGGGTCGTGAGATGGAGCCCTACATTGAGCTCTGTGCTGGGTGTGGAGTCTGCTTAAGATTCTCTCTCTCCCTCTCCTTCTGCCCTTCAGCCCCCACTGGTAAGCTCTATCTCAAAAAAAAAAAAAAAAAAAAAAAAGAGAGAGAGAGAAAGAAAGAAAAAAATAGAAGATAGAAAGTTATAATTACTACATTAGTGCCTATTATTACACATACGCAGAGTTGTAATTAGATAGTAACTGTTTCTGCACATTTACAATAGCCTTTTTTATCCAGTGCCTACAGTGTGACAGGTGAGAAAAACCATCAAGACATGGCCTCTGTCCTCATGGTGTTCACAGGCTAGTGGGAGAAACAGAACCAGAGACTAATGATCATACTAGGTAGTATGAAAAGTCAATTTAGAGCTGCACCAGCCCCAAAGAAAGAAATCTTTTCCCCAGGCCCTCCATTCTCATGCCACAGGGAACTGTTTACTGGTCCCTGGATGTACTAGATCTTTCGTGGGTCTTTGTCATGGCTCGAGATGATCCTTGCCTAAAATGCTCTTCTTTCCTTTTTTTTTAAATCAACTTCTTCTAGAAAACCTAGATCAGATGGTCCTCTTCTTTGAAAATCCTCTGATTTTCCAGCACAGACTGGGCTGATCTGACATTAGTGCCCTTGTGCCAAAGTGGCCTGGTCTCATACCAATGAATATAGATTATTATAATTCATCTGTTTGCTTCTCTGTCTCAGCTTTTGAATTATCCTTTCCTCGGGGGTAAGAATTATATTCTTCATCTTTATATGCCCAGTACTCAGCAAGATGTCTGGGTAAAAGCAACAACAAGAGCAGTAATAATAATATCTAACATCACTGAGTTTTTGCCATGTGGGAGGCAATATTCTAAGTGCTTTATCTACATTAATTTTATCCTCACAACAACACTAAGGGGTATGTACTATTATCATTCCCATTTTGCAAGTGAGGAGAATGTGTCATGGAGAGAAGTTTAGTAAGTTGTCCAAGGTGACACATAATAAGTACTAAATTAGTGCCTTTTTTAGTTGAAATGTGGTGATCCCCCATCCCTTTCTTCCTTTGTTTGTTTCCAAGAGATTCATAGAAGAGACACTGTTGATAGAGATGAGAGATTTGGAAGAAATCATTACACAGGTGCCCAAATGATGATAAGAGTGGGACATACACTGGGTAACCCAAGCTCCTTTAAAACTCTTTCTTGTGCTGGAAGAGAGGCAAAAAGTGGTTATTTTATTCCCCTTCCCACAAATCTACTTAAAATCAGTGAGAGTAGGGGTATAAGATATATAATATTTCTGTTATACTAAGGTATCCTCCGTACATAAAAGTTACGTTTCATGGGAATGATTAATTTGTGGTATGTCTGCCTATAGGTAGCAGTTGCTATATTGTAATGAGTTTGGGTATTTGAAAATCTCAAAGTTTATGTACATTTGTGCATGCCATTGTTTCAGTTATCTTCACAGGTACAATAAGTCAAGTTGCCAGGGTTTACAGCTGAGGTCACTCCCCAAAAAAGGTATTTTAGAGAAATTAATCGTGAAAAATTTTTTTGCCTTTGCCATCATTCTCCCAGAAACTTTTTCATGGAGTGTTTGAGATCAGATGCTCTTAGACCAATCAGACGAGCGTGTGAGTCCTGGTTCTGTACTTACGAACTTTGTGACTTCAGCCATGTTAGTTTCCCTATGATTAAATGTCTTCATTTTGTAAATGGAGACTGTAAAAGTGCCTACCTCAGAACAGTGCTGTAAGGAGGAGAAAGGATTAGTCCACGCAACATATGTAATTGAAAAGGGACCCATTCACAGAAGGGCCCACGCTTGGTTAATGCTCTGTTGTTACGGATTTGAAATTCTTCATAATTTTTAAGAAGCCATCCCCCAGTTTCATTTGGCACTGGGCTTTGCAAATTATGTAGCTATCCCGGACAGGATTGCTTGTGAAGTCTATAGCCCATGGTACCTGGCACACAGAAGAATCCTCAATAACATATCAGCTATTACTGATTTTGCAAGGGAGCTTTTAGTTTCTTGGGCATAGCCCCAAATCTTATTTTCTGGTCTGGCCATTGAACCTACTGGTAGAGCACATCTCGTATGTCCTTAGGCATTCAAGTCATACTTGGTTGGTAAACACTATAGTAAGGTGTTTCACCTCATTCTTCCACTCTGTGAGTGCATAGTGGATAGATATGGGCTGTGGATGACTGCTAATTTGAAGTACAGAAACATTTTCTCAATAAATATGAGCTGCATGGCTGAATAAGGAATGTCAGATTTGTTGCTTGCTTAGTCTGAGAAATGATGGCTTTAGCTGATATAGTGTATCACTGACATTGCTCCAGAAAGACATCTGAAGGAGATCTAATACTCTCTTTTGCTCTTATGTTACAGAGCATTTGAACTCCAGAAGGACCAACACCAGATAAATTATGAATGTTGAACAAGATGACCTTACATCCACAGCAGATAATGATAGGTCCTAGGTTTAACAGGGCCCTATTTGACCCCCTGCTTGTGGTGCTGCTGGCTCTTCAACTTCTTGTGGTGGCTGGTCTGGTGCGGGCTCAGACCTGCCCTTCCGTCTGCTCCTGCAGCAACCAGTTCAGCAAGGTGATCTGCGTCCGGAAAAACCTACGGGAGGTTCCAGATGGCATCTCCACCAACACGCGGCTGCTGAACCTCCACGAGAACCAAATCCAGATCATCAAAGTGAATAGCTTCAAGCACTTGAGGCACCTGGAAATCCTACAGTTGAGTAGGAATCATATTAGAACAATTGAAATCGGGGCCTTCAATGGTCTGGCAAACCTCAATACTCTGGAACTCTTTGACAATCGTCTTACTACCATCCCAAATGGAGCTTTTGTATATTTGTCTAAACTGAAGGAGCTCTGGTTGCGAAACAACCCCATTGAAAGCATTCCTTCTTATGCTTTTAACAGAATCCCTTCTTTGCGCCGTCTAGACTTGGGGGAATTGAAAAGGCTTTCATACATCTCAGAAGGTGCCTTTGAAGGTCTGTCCAACTTGAGGTATTTGAACCTTGCCATGTGCAACCTCCGCGAAATCCCTAACCTGACACCTCTCGTAAAACTAGATGAGCTGGATCTTTCTGGGAATCATTTGTCGGCCATCAGGCCTGGCTCGTTCCAGGGATTGATGCACCTTCAGAAACTGTGGATGATCCAGTCCCAGATTCAAGTGATTGAACGGAATGCCTTTGATAACCTTCAGTCCCTCGTGGAGATAAACTTGGCACACAACAATCTAACGTTACTGCCTCATGACCTCTTCACGCCCTTGCACCATCTAGAGCGGATACACTTACATCACAACCCTTGGAACTGTAACTGTGACATTCTGTGGCTCAGCTGGTGGATAAAAGACATGGCCCCCTCCAACACAGCCTGTTGTGCTCGATGTAACACTCCTCCCAATCTGAAAGGGAGGTACATCGGGGAGCTTGACCAGAATTATTTCACATGCTATGCTCCTGTGATTGTGGAGCCCCCAGCAGACCTCAATGTCACTGAGGGCATGGCAGCTGAGCTGAAATGCCGGGCCTCCACGTCCCTGACCTCTGTATCTTGGATTACTCCAAATGGAACGGTCATGACACATGGGGCATACAAAGTGCGGATAGCTGTGCTCAGTGACGGCACATTAAACTTCACGAATGTAACTGTGCAAGACACAGGCATGTACACGTGTATGGTGAGTAATTCCGTTGGAAATACCACTGCTTCTGCCACCCTGAATGTTACTGCAGCAACCACTACTCCCTTCTCTTACTTTTCAACTGTCACAGTAGAGACTATGGAACCTTCTCAGGATGAGGCACGGACCACAGATAACAACGTGGGCCCCACTCCAGTGATCGACTGGGAGACCACCAATGTGACCACCTCTCTCACGCCACAGAGCACAAGGTCGACAGAAAAAACATTCACCATCCCAGTGACTGACATAAACAGTGGGATCCCTGGAATCGATGAGGTCATGAAGACCACCAAAATCATCATTGGCTGTTTTGTGGCCATCACACTCATGGCTGCAGTGATGCTGGTCATTTTCTACAAGATGAGGAAGCAGCACCATCGGCAAAACCACCACGCCCCAACGAGGACTGTTGAAATCATTAATGTGGATGATGAGATTACAGGAGATACGCCCATGGAAAGCCACCTGCCCATGCCTGCTATCGAGCATGAGCACCTAAATCACTATAACTCTTACAAATCTCCCTTCAACCACACAACGACAGTTAACACAATAAATTCAATACACAGTTCAGTGCATGAACCGTTATTGATCCGAATGAACTCTAAAGACAATGTACAAGAGACTCAAATCTAAAACATTTACAGAGCTACAGAAAACAAACAATAAAAAAAAAGACAGTTTATTAAAAATGACACAAATGACTGGGCTAAATCTACTGTTTCAAAAAAGTGTCTTTACAAAAAAACAAAAAAGAAAAGAAATTTATTTATTAAAAATTCTATTGTGATCTAAAGCAGACAAAATTATGTGTATTCCTCAGAACCTGTTTTTGCTGCACTTATTTACTATTTTCCCACATCTCATCCCTGCCTTCCCTGGTTGCCATATTTTTCATAGGAGATCTCAAGTCCCTAAAGAACTGGCCTAGGAAATTTTGTAAGAATTCTGTTACACTTTGAGATTTTTATGGTGAATTCTAGTGGTGAGATCCAGTCTATTTTGTCTTTCTTTCTTTTTTTTTCTCTTTCCTTTCTTTCCCTCATGCCCTTATGAAGTAGTCCAGTGGGGAATGCAATATTAGGAATAGATTTTTAAGAGAGAACGAGATTAAAAAAAATGCAAGATCTTATATTTTTCATGTAATGACCTGTTCTGTATTTATGAGGAGAACCATTCAATGGCAAAGCAAAAAGAAAAAAAAAGAAGAAAAAAAAAAAGAAAAAAAAGAGAAAAAAGAAAAAAGTAAGCAAACAACAGATTAATTTACATATGAACATCTATAAAACCCATGATCTTTTAAACACCTCTAGAACCAGAATTTGTAGTTCAAAAACTAAAAAATAAGGTTATAAATAAAATATTGTTGGTTTTTCTGTACCTGGACACAACTCATTTGTAGTATGGCTCAAATGTGAGAAACTTGAAGGTAATTAGATTTGCTACTTTCTAAGAAAGAAAAAAAATATTGTATTCTTCAGTCACAGCATCCGTCTCTAGGGGGTCCTATTTCATTAGCTGACTTGGGTGCTGGATCTATATTCAAGGATGCTGTGGTTATTTTTTTTTTTTTTTCCCTTCTCATTAGGAGCACCCTTTGTAGAATGCTCAGATTAAAAAATAATGATTTTGTGAAGTAAATTCAATCCCACTTGGAAGAAAGTTTCATTATAATTTATTCACTGTTTCCTAAGTTAAGTCCTACTGGCTTAAGTACAACAAGAGAATGTGAAGGTATTCTAAATTATCTAAGTTGAAAAATAATTTTTGGTGCTGAGTATCAGCAAATTCAGCTCAATTCCACAGTAATTATTAAAGACCTTTTATGTTTTAAACACGGATCTTAGTGTTGTGGGTACACACTTGACAAGACCTGCTTCTTGTTCTTAAATCACTCATGATCCGTATGAAATATAATTAGGAAAATATCAGCCTATTATTAACTAGCTCTCATTTTACTGTTAGGTGGAAGGCTGTGAGTTGGGAACCTGAAATTTCAAAAATATTGGGTTACTGTTATTACAGAAAGCTCCTCGATTTATGGTTTCTTCTGTTCCTTCTGGAAGAGCTGACTCTCTTCTTTCAAATGCAGGTTGCAGAGCTGTAATGGGGTGTGAGTATGGATTTGCCACTATGGGTATGTGCACACCGAGAGATAGAAATGTTAATACAGTGGTAATTCACTAGAAGTACTTGAAAGAACTGGAGAAATTTTAGGTATGAGACGATACACTAGCTTTCAGGTAAAAGAGAACCTTGCTGGTTCTTGGTACCTTGGCCCTCTCCTGATATTTTAACATAGTATGTCTATGACTTCTGTCTTGATCTATGTGAAACGAAGTGAAAACAGACACCTCTTATTACTGACCTTGAAACCAACCACCTCATTGGTGAAACGAGTGATGTCCAAGCTGGAGAACACTTCATTTCCTAATGGAGGAGCAGCTTGTATACTCATACTTAACTTTGCAGACTGGAGCTCACGCCAGGGTTTTGTGGTCTCCAGGTGTGGAAAATCAATCATTACTAGCAAAGTAGGTTGGAGAACTGGAATGAAGAGAAAGCAAATGATTAAGGCCACATAAGGGTTTTACCTTTTTTTTTTTTTTTTTAGATCACTAATTCTCCAGTAGCTTTTTCCTCCCTTGTATTTTACCTCCCTTTGTTAGGAACACAATTCACATTTACTTTCACTGTGGAGAAGACCCAAAAAAAGGGGAAAACATGTTGGCTGTCATTGCCCAAGCTATTCAATATAGAATGTACTTAATATATTCCCAAGCTGCCAGATCACAAAGCAAACAAACAACCCACCAAGGGATATCCAGCAAGTGCTAGTCCAAAGAAGAGTGCTATAAGCCAAGAGGGAAAAGAATCCTGCCTTCTCTACTTGATTTGTGTTCACTGAGCTCTCTGCTGACTGTGAGCCTTCATTCACTTTGAGCTGATAATTCTTACGGAGTTAGTCCCAGCACACAACTCCCCTTGGCTGTGAGGGTCGGCTGAATGGTTGGAAAAATTCTACTAAACAGAATGAAAGGTGAACTCAAACTAAAATTGAAGTAAGAAAGCATACATTTCAGTCCTATAGATTACAGTTGCTCTAATAAATACATTCTAGAAGCAAAAGTATTGATGAAAGACTGGTGAAGCCAAACTTGACCTTCACAGTAAATTTAGAAACACGTTTGACCGAAGGTCCTCGTTGCAGGTTTTGGGGTTGAAGTGTGGAGTGCTGTAAATGTATGACCTACAGGTACGTGCCTAGAGGCTTGTGATTAGCAGTGTCCGTATTTGCTCTACATAGCACACTTGGCTTCTGGCCCTTCAGTATAGGAATTGCACTGTATTAGATGTGTTAGCGACCATCACGCACTGTGGACTTCTTGGTCCCGCAGAAGGTTCACGTGACTGTCTAACATCTGGAATATCCTTGTAGCAAAACACAATTCTATGTCAATCTCTCTTTATTCTATCCAAAGGCAACCAACTGGTAGTACTCTCAAATACTCGTGTGCACCAAAAATATGTCCTTTATAATTATCCAAGTTAATGTAGCCTGATGACAATTTGTGTGTGTGTGTGTGTGTGTGTGTGTGTGTGTGTGTGTGTATTTTTTTCCCTATGAAAGGTATGCAGTTTGCTTCAGGGAAACATCAAAGATGTTTTAGAAAGAAGATTCTGCAACATTTCCTTTTTCTATAAGGAATCCTGTACACCTGACTATCACATCAATCTCTTAAATTCTTCTGAATGTGTCCGAATACATTTTCAGTGGCAAAATAGGAGAATTTGGTAGAGCTCACACACATAGGCCCTGATACAGCTTTACTAATTGTTCCCTCATATTCTGAATATTCTGTAATCAAATATCATCTTTTCCCAAACTGAAATAGGTCATTTGATCTTGGAACATTGACCAGTGTTTGAGGAGAGAAATGTTGCTAGGCCATGATTGCTCTGAGGCCTTATAATCAGAGTTAAAAATCAGAGTATTTGAGACTCCACACTATGAAATTCTGAATACAGATTGCTGGAAAATAACTTGACAGTAGAAGGATTATTTGCATGGGGGAAGGAAAAGAAGACATTTTTTTAGAACAGAAGTTACTGAAACATGAAAAAAATATTAAATTGATGTCCCCAGACTATCCAACATTTCCAAGGTAAATATTGAAAAGTGGAAAAACATCAACAACAGCCCTGAATCCTTTATCCTTTAGGGATTATCTTCAAGATGCTTAAATAAGTAGAAGGGTCAGGTGAGTGGTTGTGAATACAGCGCAGTGCTCTAAAGCAATGTAATTTTTAAATGATGTGTTCAATTGTTGATTTGGTCTTCAGGTTGCTAGTTTCAATAAGGATATTGAAGATCGTGATATCATTAAATATCACACACAAAACGTGTGGGTGACTGAGTCATCAGACCCTTCTAGGAAACCATTCCTTTGTTTCTCATAAAACATACTTAGCACAGAGGCGCCTGGGTGGCACAGCGGTTAAGCGTCTGCCTTCAGCTCAGGGCGTGATCCCGGCATTATGGGATCGAGCCCCATCAGGCTCCTCCACTATGAGCCTGCTTCTTCCTCTCCCACTCCCCCTGCCTGTGTTCCCTCTCTCGCTGGCTGTCTCTATCTCTGTCGAATAAATAAATAAAATCTTTAAAAAAAAAAAAAACACATACTTAGCACAGAGTCAAATCTCTTATAAAAACGTCTCCCTCCAATCTATATGCATATTATTATATTTGATTAGAATGTAATTTCTGCACAAGAGCTACTTTATTTTTTTTAAAGATTTTATTTTTAAGTAATCCCTACACCCAACATGGGGCTCAAACGTGCAACCCCAAGAGTCACTTGCTCTTCCGACGGAGCCAGCCAGGCGCCCCTGTACAAAAGCAACTTTAGATAAAAATGAGTTTCAAAAGTTGCCTTGAAAAATGAGGTACCTTTTTTTTCTTCTGCCATAAGGAGAAATACGAATTCCTAAAGCCTCTGTATTAGATAGAAACCAGCTGTGATACCGTTGTCTTTCCACGCTCCAGCAGGATACAACATAAGATACATCTGGCTCCATGAGAGGAAAAAAGAAATGTTGAATAAATGAGAGTGCACTGTCAATTAAGATCCAAGTTTAGATGCTGAGTGAAGTATTCTTACAACACAAATCAGTTCATGTCCTTTTGTTTTTTCAAGCACTGCCAACTAAAGTCCTGGGGCTTCACCCTTTCTTAGCGTTATTTAAGAAATATATACACATTACATAAAAAATTATATCATTAAATTGGATAACAAGTGTTTAGCAGCAGTAGGTGAAACTGCCATTCCTTTTGCTTTTACTCGAGATAAATAAAAGGAAAAAAAAAAGGAGGGAGGGGGGTTGCAGTGAGACAATCAGTTAAGCTGTGTTCATGAAAGCACATGATACTGGAAGATCCTTCAGTTTTGCAAATTTTGTCATGCCCAGGGAACAAGGATTCTCCTATATCCACTGCACAAATTACAGACAGTAAGGACCTCCGAAACTCCAGACCGTAAAGCCTTATCTTGCAATGTTTGGTCCAGTAATTTAATTTCACTTTTCAGATTATTAAGACTACACTTTATTAACCATTTGATGCTGAATGCTGAGTTTGAATTTGTCCAAATGGTATCAATTCTGTCTTTATGTGGTTGGCAGAAGTAGTGAATATATGGCTTTTAACCCAGATGAAAGGGAACCTTCTGTGTGGTGTGAAGGACAGGGACTAGTCTCTGTGCTGGCAGGGGAATCCCTTCTGATTTATGTCCCTTAATCCTGGGAACATGGCAGAATATGCATTAGCTCGGCCCCAGCATATCAGGATGAAAACCCGTTATGGGAACCCCTCGCATTTATTATATCTATGTATCAGTAAGGCTTCTGAATGACAATTAGTAAATCTCCTTACTTTTCAACCCCTAGTTCCACACTGAAAGAGGAAAAAATAGAGTGGAACTTAATTTCTATTTAAGCACAGTTGCTAGCTTTGTAGCGTGTATGGTTCTCTAAGAGAAATAAGTGACACATCAATCCAACTAAATATATTAAAACATACACAAGAGTAATTATATTTTATGGTATATACTTTTTTATGGGAGCTGCTATAAAATTTTAAATCAAATAATTTGTAATACTAGGGAAATCATGAGTTTCTTTACTAACGGAATCATTATGAAGAAAAATTAACCTTAACGAAATGTGTAAAATGCCTCAAATGTCAAATGTTGACGTGGAATTCCCAGTCCTATGGCTAGTTCTGTTTTTAAGAAATAAATTTTTACAAAATGAAAGAGAGAAGTAATCAAGTTTCTCTTTCCAACATCCCTCAAGCAGAATAACTCATAATTGTAAAGGTATTGCTCAAAATAAATTGACCGTTAAAGAATGAACTTTAGTTCACTCTGACCATAAAAATGTCATGTAGCTACGTATTCTCACCTAAATTTTTTTCAGGAGTCTTGCAAACAAGTCACTCTTAAAAAATCAATGCCAGCTTTTATGTGCTCAATCGCATTTTTGTTTTTCAGTACATACCCTTACCCTCTGTAGAAGTGTATTTTAACTCAGTATGTGTTCAGATTCTCCAGAAGTACTCAAAAATCAGGATCTGTCATTAGTTACCTGAGCTGGAGTTCAACCCTAACAATATCATACAGGTGAATAAATTATCCCCTAGGCTTTGTAGAAGGGGTACCTCTTTTAATTTCTACTTTCCAACTCCGCTTAAAAGATCTGGCACTTTTATTATGATTAATATAACCTCTACCTCCAAGAAAAGTGAAGAAACCAGGAATTTCACAGTACTGGCCGACAAATGCTTAAAAAGCTGCAGAGTATATATATATGTGATAATTATATATATATATATATAATTTATCTATCTAATCTATAATTCTATAAACACATGTATTACCATACTTCCTATCAAAGGCAAATGCCAATATATATCAATTATTCATCAGAAAATATATGCTAATGAGATAAAAATATCATTTATTGGCCAACATGATTTCAACTTCTTCCCATTATCATTAAACTCTATTTATAACAAATCTTGAGAGTGATTTGTAATAGGTATTTAAAAGCCATTTTGGTAATCGGAGGAAGCACTGATATTCAGGAGTAAAGATCCACAATTAATGTCGGAAAGAAACTGGGCTTGTGGAAATTAGTGAGATACCATTAAGTAATCCTAAGGTAATTCAAAAATAAAAATTGTGTGTTTTATAGCTTAGAAAGTGCTTTCATCTGTTATTTGTTGAGCCTTGAAAGAATGGTATGTGAGCGTATTTTAATTCATGTATCAAATTTTCCCTGAACACTGTATGCGTCTGCAGGCAGAACTATTAATATTTTGAAGCCCTAAACAGAATAAAAAGAAAAAACAAAACACTGGGGAAGTGAAAAAAGGAAGTGGTATAAGGAGAAAACATGGTTAGAGTATTTTTAGGTTAGAATGGCTTAATTTGCATAGTGAGTATGAATTGAGCAGCCTACTTAAATCCAGGCACTGTTCAAGACTCTGAATATATAATAGTGAACAAAACAAAGCCATGCCCCCTATGATAAGGGGACTAATTCATCTTGGTTTGCTCAGACTTCCCTGGTTTTAGCAATAAATATCCTATATCTTAGGAACCACTTGATTCAGGGCAAGCCAGGATGGTTGGTCACCCTCCTCCAGACCTTACTTTCTAGTAATTGTTACTTTGATTCCATGATTCAAATTAATGTGCTTATCTCATTGCTAACGGCAATGCCAGATAACATCGGCCACAAGTAAGCAGTGGCCAGAACACCTTGTTTCTAAGTTGGGCAAAGTTCAGCCCAAGAGAAAATGCTGGTTGTATCAAATTCCCTAGAATAATTTCTAGACAACACTCTGCAGAGTACAACAGAAATTCAGAAAACAGGACTTGCCCTCAATGGGCAGTGATAGTCTGAGCATGTCAACAATCATATTATCATAGCTACCACTTACAGGACCCCTACACTCCTCATCTTCAGTACTTACACAAACCTGTAAAGGTAAGCATTGCTTTCGTCCTTTTAGGGAGGAAGAAATTGAGAGTAAACACTGTCCACTGCACAAAAATTAGAAAGAAAACAAATGATAAAAGAAGAAAATTAGAGTTTTCAGATGGCTATCTCAAGCCTTCATTTAGCAATGACATTTATTACTCAGAATAGAAAACCACTGACACTCTCCCATGCATATTTTATGTCTTGTATTCTATTAGGTTGTCTCCTTCTGGAAAACAGCCCTCTCTTGGGGACACATTTTGGTAATTAGTGTTAGTCTTATTTGTTTCTTCATTCAAATTTATTGATAAAATTGGTAGGCCAACATCTTTGAAGCACTTAATTGGCTAATGTGACAGTGTTTGAAATAATGATATGTTGAACTTCACAGAGGAGCTTCAAATGGAAAACATTATGGATCAGCCAGCATTCAAAGATGAAGTGAATCAATCAATACTATTTTCATAATAATCAATTTTAGGTATTTTATTTTTAGAATTTCATTATGATTCACTTTTATATTCTAATCAAATTTCATTGATGGATATAGTCATGAGTAAAACAGTAGCTAAAGTATCATATTCCAGTTCCTTTCCATATAAAAAAAATCCTCTTTACCAACCTCAATAGTTTTTTAACATTTCATAATGTAAACTGTTTCATGAAGTCAACAAAAGCATCCAACTTACCTTTCTTAGAATACAACACACTGTTTAAAACTTTCTAAACTATTTAAGAGCTAAACACTAGGCAATAATTTTTTTAGACAATAATTTTTAACTTGCAAAGTAGCTGAAAGAGACAAAGAAAAAAAAAAACAGAAAAAACCACATAAGTTATACCCCCCAAAGCCAGAGGCTTAACTTTGGAAAATTGAAGATTCAAATGAACAATTCTGAATAAAAAAAATAATGATTATTCCAACCAAGTACCCCTTACAAATGTAAGCCTCTATACTTCAGTTTTTGTAGTTATTTTTCATACTAAGTAAAAGCATTCCCCTTGATAAGTAACATGCACCAAAAAGAAACTATCATAAAAATAGATACACGAGAATTAATTGATTATGTGAATCAGCATTAAAATACAGTTGAAAAGTTATCTTTCCACATAAAGGTAAGAGCGACAGACTAGAGAATGGAACTCTAGTTGTATACATACTTTTTAATATAGTACGAGTGGTTAGTTTTAAATCTTTGACCCCAGTCCATATCTTTTCATTCCTAAATACTTGTATTTATGTATTCAAAAAACATTCATTGAGTGCTTGCTATATGCCAGCAATGAGTACAGTTGTCAGGACTACAAATAAGGACATAGTCTTTGCTTTATAAGAAGTACTATATTGCAGTATTGCAAATACAATATGATACATTGAATGGAAGCGGCAGTGCATGTTACCTAAGCAGAGAGAAGGGCAACAGACCTAGGCTGTGTGGTTGAAGGAGGGGAAACCATGTTTGCTTCTCATACGAAGTGATGCCTGGCTTGAGCCCGAATGGATGAATAGGAGCTACCCAGGTGGAAGGAGAGGATATATTAACTTTTCCAGCACATTGTACAGCAAGGTCAAGGAATGAGCAGCATCATGTATGATAGCACTGTAGGTGGTTTAATGTTAGAGCGAAATATGGAATTTGGAGATGGCTGAAAACAAAGCCAAGACAATGATTAAAGAACTTTAAAGCACGATGACCCTAATTGAATTTAGCCTATAAATGATGATGGAATAAGAATATTTTCTAAGTAATTGAGTGGTATCCTCAGATTTGAGCTTCGGGTAGGTCACCTCATGGCAGAAGAAGAAAAATGTAAGGTTAACAAGACTGGAGCAAAGAGAAACCCATTTTGGAAGGTGTTTTACTACTACAGTGAATAGATGATTAGTGTAAATTATAGTCAGGACATGTTAAAGGATCCAACTGAAAAAAAATCAAGCTTAGTTAGCTGGACTTGATTTCTCATTAGATGTTGGGGAGGAGAGGAGAGGAAGTCAAGAGTTGTTATATTTATTAATTAGTAGAAATATAGAGGGGAGTGGGAGGTGGAAGAAAATGTTTGTAGCCGGAAGTTGAAGTGGAACATGATTTCTGGGTGGGTGCTGGGGAAGGAAGGTTATGTGCTCCCTAAGTTTTAGTTATATGGAATTTAAATGCCGTCCAATACCAAACTCTGCTCAAGGAATAAAACAAAGCAGAAAGACGAGTTTATTGGAAGGCTTTCAACCACCAAGCAGGGAAACTCAAAACTACAGGAGCAATGAGTCCCTAGATGTTCACAGTCTAAGGTATGTTTATGGAATAAATGCAGAAATTATTTGGCTTTTTTAGCTGCTTGGTCGCCTACTGGTCTTCTTCCCTGTTTGGATCAGGGTAGCTGAATCAGGGGAACAAGAAAGTCCAGAGACTGCATGAGCCGACTTGGCATTTGGGGATTGGCTGGGCTGATTTCTGAGAAGAGTTGTAAATTCCTGTAAGGTTAGGTCAAGTCTCCTTTATGCACCTGTGTTAACTATCTTCCATTTTGTCCCTGACATAAGTGACTTCATTTTAGTTTGGTTCTATAATACCTATGACAAATCCAGGTAGAGTTGTCCAGCAGGAAGCTTCTCTGGACTAGCAATATCAATCTTGTACATCATTTATAGAAAATTTGTAAAGAAAGCTGAGTGAGTGGTGGGATTCCTAGTGTGCAATACAGGAAGTCCAGTGGGTAAAGGATGGAATAGTGAGAAACACCATTTGACAGGTGTGGAGAGAAAAAGAAAAACACTTATTAAAATCCACTAAAAAATTACTCATTGAGTCTTTGCTACATGCCAGGCCCTATGCTAAACTTTGGTGTTACACTTTAAAGATGAGTACCGGGCTAAAAAGGGAAGACAAATAACAAAGATAATTGTTTAATTGCAGCTGTCCTAAGAACTATAAGGTAAAATTGCAGGATCACATCATTGAGAATGTAAACCAAGGGAATTTGCTCTAGTCTGGGAGGTCTCCTTAAAGTCAGGGCTTGTAAAAGGGGACAGGAAGAATGGATTGTTATAAAGCAAAAAAAGGTGGAGACAAAGGGACTTCTAAACAGAGGAACTGGTGTGGGTTAAATGTCTGAGGCTTAAAGAAGCAGATGAAAGAGATGATGGGGGGAAACAAAGGATAAGAACCAAGAGAAGATTTATGATAGCCAGGTAAGTAAAATTTTGTGAAAGGCATAAATCCAATAATCTAAGAAATTTGAAAACATTCACTGAATTTAGCAATTGGGAAGTTAGAGATAGCTTTAGCAAAAACAGTTTTAGGGAATGATTGTATGCATTGGTTGGGGGGGGAGGGAGCGGAGACAAGAGAAAAGGAGGCCATATTATAGCAAAGAGAGGAAATTGATGAGGGGGCAGAAGTGGAAGCAATGAGATGGATTCTTTGAAGGGAATGAAAAGTTTAAGTAGAAAGATTAGTAGTGGTTGATGTTAACTAGAAGGAGAAGACAGAGGGCAATAAAAGTTGCTGGTCTGAGGAATTCAGACTTTATTCTATAGGCAAGATGGTAGCCATAGAAAAGAAAAGTATATATGGACCAACATTCATAGCATGATGATTAATTAATTAGAACAAAATGGGACATCCCTGAAAGTATAAATCCCACTCTAGCCAGCCTTGAAAAAAATGACAAGAAAATGCAGTAGATTTGTTTTAAAAAATAATGAACTCTGTACTTTCTGATCCATATCACATGAGTAGACTATTATTATCTGGAAATATAGAGAATTTCCTGAGGCATTATGGACTCAGGATCTCTATAGTCTGACTGGTTTATAATTTATAACAGTTGAAAGAACAAGAAACAAATATTTCTGATATATTTCCTGCATGGCTAGTTAATCGATTTTAGGAAGTTCTTTCATCTCTTGATATCCAGTGAAGTAATAAAATTTGCATTTAAACGAAGAACAATGAAACGTGAAATTTAAAATACTTCAGAGTCCATTATGGGAGAGAAATTAGGTTATCAACTGTTAAATAACATTAATTAATGCCATAATAGCTTAGAGCAAAAGAGTACAGTTGCTGTTTTCCAATGCCATCAGATAAGAACTATGATGAATGAAAGGAATAAAGGCTTTTAAATTTGTGAGTAGAATATAGAAGAGAATTTCAAGGAAAGTAGTAAAAGTTCCAATACGGACTAAATGAAACCTCTAAAGACCAGATTATAGGTAACTGTCTTGCTGTGAACATGAAGACATAGACAAGAAGTATCGTAATACATCTCTTCCGTCTCGTTAAATGTGTGGTTGTATCACATGTAATACTAAGCCAGCCATCTGAAAGCTATTCAAAATATTCTGGTATTTGTTCCAAGAGAAATGATATTAAATTGGTAAGTAAATGACAAAGATTTCTACTTTATTTTTACATAAAACATTATTTATAAGTGATCTGCTCATGTTGGTACAGCAATATATATATTTATCACCCAATAATAAATTTACTTTCGTATTAATAACTAACATTTTGAAAAGCATTTAAGAAAATAAGCCTGGAATCTCTTTGCAGAGTCTTGTTAATTGGGTTTACCATGCTTGGCGAGGAGATTAGAGTGAAATATTTCTATGCTAACCATTGAGGAATGAAAAAAATCAAACGCCATGAGCGGGTTAAAAAAATAAAAGCAATGAGTAGGTAACCTCACTTGAATCAAGATGATAATTTTAGAATTGGGGACACAGAAGTAGGGGGAAAGAAAAATTTTTAATTAGACATTGTGTGTTTATTTTTTATTTTTTAAATAAATTGACTTTATTAAACTATTCATGAATTGGGCAGCAAACTTTTTGAGCAAGTAGAGAGATGCTCCCCAGGCACAGGGTGTTTAAAACAAAAATTACAGGGGTGCCTGGGTGACGCAGTTGTTAAGCGTCTGCCTTTGGCTCAGGGCGTGATCCCGGCATTCTGGGATCAAGCCCCACATTGGGCTTCTCTGCTGGGAGCCTGCATCTTCCTCTCCCACTCCCCCTGCTTGTGTTCCCTCTCTCACTGGCTGTCTCTCTCTGTCAATTAAATAAATAAAATCTTAAAAAAAAAATAAAACAAAAATTACAGTTCTTCAGTTTGTAAATTGTTAACCTTAAAAATAAAACAGTGAGATCATTTACCAGCAGGAATAGGTTTATTTGGGAACGGCAGAGAATTGCAATTGGTGACATGCCAGCTAAGGCAAAACCATAGGCAAGTAGAGAGAACAAAGAAGAACCCTCTTCTATAGAGGATGGGGGATGATAGGAGGCGCTGTCATAAACAAGAAGTCCGTTGGAGTAAACTGGGTGTTCAAAGTGTAGGGGTTTTCCGTTCGCTGAGTTGCAATAGTTTCTCGTTAACTGGGCTGTTGCTGGGTAAAGAGAAAAATCTTTCTTCCTTCTGCTGCGGTAACAAAGTATAAGCTTCTCCTGTAGAGAATGCAATGCAAGATACTGTCTGTTTCTATTGGTTCTGTAATGATGACAAGTGATAGGAGTGAACTCTCCCTTCTGGCTTTCCAACTCCATTTTAGTGAGGTTTGTCTTTATTAAACTTCATAAAACCTAACACCAGGGATTTGGACTCTATGTTACTTCTTTTATGGTTCTGCAATTGGATATTTACCAGCACAGCATCCATGGAAGTTCAATTATTGAAGTCGTTTCATTCCATGACTTCTTAGCATGTCTCAAAGTGGAAACTTTTGTGTAGGATTTAGATAAAGTTGATCATCTTTAATTTTACTTGATTAAGTAATTGATTGATTAAAATTTAATGGATTAATTAAAATTCTATAAGCATCTAAACTGTGTACCCAGTGAATCAAATATATGTATTGAGTTTTGACTTTTACCCTTTATCGTTTTATTCTTTTGGTCCTCAAGAAAGGGACCACACACATATTTGCAAAACAAAGGATTTTTATTGTGCTTTATTTTATTCTATACCTGGAAATAGTTCAACTTATTCATAGTTATGGAAAATAGCCTATATTTTAGAATATTTGGTTTATATGCTGCCTTTAAACATTTGGCACAAACACTGTGATTAAGCCATAATTTTTTTGGATCAAGTCACACCCTATTAGATTTACCCATTTGTCACTGAGTTTCAGTCATAAAAAATTTTGGAACAAGCAAATCATCCTGAAGGAAAGGGATGGAACATCATCAAACCATCATATCTGTGCTAATTCCAACTATTCAAGTTTTCAGTTTCAATTTTTTTTCTTAGTAGCCACCCACTCACTAATTGCAAATTTTTAGCTTTTATTTTTAGTTTCCAAGTTTCCATTTAAAAAATTTTTTGACTTTTTTAAGCTGCACAACTCTAGTATTTGTATGAGTAGTCCTATATGTGTGTGCAAGAATGTGAAATCCATGTGCTTCTTTCCCATACTTATAATCTCCTTTTTCTTGCTACACACGAACATGGAGTTCATCGGTTTTTACTGAATGTGTAGTAGAGTTTTTCTCTTCAAGTAATTTCAGAGCTTAAAACTTCAAAACAGGAGAGGGCCATAGTATATGCTTTTTCTTCTTCATTAATTTGTGTGGTTGTTTCTGACAGATTCAAAATATTGAAAATACGTGGTATCAAATTTAAAGCCACATTATTTTTCAATATACTTTATTTTTCTTTTCCTCTGAGAAAAACAGTTCTTTCCCAATATGTAATTTTGTATATCTACATTATTGATAATAATAATTATCATTAATTATAATCTTAATAAGATTATATCTAACATTCACTGATTTCTCAGCTCAGATCCCTCTTAGGTTCATGAATTTGATTCTACATTCCTCAATTTTTCTAATTGCCCCCAATATTAAGACTAAGCACTGTATTCTTTTGGGAAAAACAAGGAACAAGTTTGACAATTTCACCCCAGTTAGAGAAAATTAGGACCAGAATTGCACATCCTATTTATTCCTTTTCTACTAGTGCCTATTTTTGAAGGATAGGAATTTTGCCATCATACTTGTTGCTTACATAAAGAGACTGCTTTATTAAATCCTATTTGATAAATGAGTCCCTCAAAGAAAGAACTGAAGAAAGTGGTTAGTCAATCTATACCTACTTTTACTCAGCCTCTCTTAGGTCCATAAAAGGGAACATGACCCACAGAGGTTAATCACACACAAAATCTCTGGTTCTAGACTATTTCTGTGTCTTGGAAATGTGTTTCAGAATTACAGAACCCTTTCAGTGACCTAAAACTGATACCTTGAAAATGTAGCCCTGAAGAAATTCATTAGGAATGTAAAAGGAATAAATGTGAAAAGCGCAGTTTATAATTTTGCAAAGTTGATGCCCAGTCCTTCTCTCTTCCTGATATTTCTAATAACTATCTCGCTAAACAGAACTGAGTTAATATAGGCTCCTGGGACTTCACCTCCTGGCCTCAATCATATTTTTGCCTTTACAGTGTGTTTTCAGGCTGAAGACTTTCAGAAAATATCTAATATGATGCAGTGTTAGAATCTTCAGTTCATTTTGTTTTCCTCTCAAATTTGGGGATCTTGAAAGTGGAAAACTTGATCATATTCTACTAAATCACAAAGGTGTCACACATACAGACGCAATAGATTTTAAAAGTAAAATGCATGCACCAGTTACTGAACACCATAGAATTATGTCAGTGAATTTAAAAGAAAATTTTGCAAAACTCAGCTACATTTGTTTCATGGCTCCAAACTCTTATCTATAGTTTATAGATATTTTTGCCAAATATTCTCCCTACTCTTTACACAGCTTTACTCTAAAACCCCTTTTTAGGGTTTAGAAGGGAACTTAAGAGCCCTAGACCTATTTTAAAGGTGGTCTCTTCTCTCTCAGTTCTCCTATAGAATTATTCCATCCTTATGATTTCTCTAAAATATGAAAACAGAAAACCTTTGAAATTTCAAATCAACCAACCAGAAAGCAAAGGATGCATCAGAAATCTTGCAACCTATATAGAATTAATCTGCAGATCAGTTATATGGTAAAAAAGTCACTTTTAGCAAAGTTTATTGGAATCAGGGGCAGCAAACTACTTCCCATCTGTCAATGACTGCAGGTAGTAAACAGAATGTTCCTGGGACACTGCTATGCCCATTGGCTTATGTATGCATTGTCTGTGGTTGCTTTCATACCACAAAGGCAGGGTTCAGTAGTTGCAATTAGGACTGTATGTCTTGAAAAGCCTAAAATATTTACTGTTTTACTCTTTACAGATAGGTTGCCAACTCCTGGTGTAGAAGGTGGAAATTAGTCTCTGCAATCATGAGCAATCATTTATGTAGGATCAAATGATCTGTAATATTTTGGCTCTGAAGCGCCAATCTGTATTCCTCAAAACTACCTTCTGTTCCACTATCCCATTTCTACACCATTCCTTAGTACAGTGAAGGTCAAAACAGCATGCTATTTATGAATAAGTGAAATTTTGCACTGGACATGCCCGCATGCCTTAAAATCTTGTCTTTGAGATTCCTTCAGTGTTTCATTGGTTACAGAATCTATTACCACTTTCAATATTTTTAATTACATCAGAGCAAACCAAAAAGAATGTCATTATCAAAAGAAAACTAGCCAATGGGTTTTGATCAAAAAGGCTTTCTTTTTGTACAGAAAGGAATAAAGCCAGTGCATCTTAAATGTGAGTGTTCCCTAGAAACTTTCACGGTATCCACTGTTAAGCTTCTATGTTGAATAGATTCTTCGGCTAAATGCTGTTTTCCTGAAGAAATATTTATTTTGGTGTATTGATGATTCTCTTTCAACTAGAATTATTAGGGAAATATAGTCAAGCCTAAAAATAAAAAAGACAGGTGTTCAGCAACCATGGCAAATTTAAATGGCTTGATTACTTCTCTGTGGTAGATGATTTGTTTTATTGTCTGAAATAACACAATTACATTGCGTTCTACTTCCATCTATAGTTACATCAAAGAGAAGATAAAAGAATAAATTAAGCTGGTTTCAAGTACATTTTGGATAATAATTGCAGAGGATTTGAAAGTTGGCAGGGCAGTTGAAATGTGCCCACAATTCACTAAAACTAATATCTAATATTTTGAGGAGTCTGACTTCACATCTATCTTCCAAATGCTTTTGAACAAGTTCCAGATCTCCATTTGGAATAATGAGCAATAAGGAGATTTTTCTTTGCCTAGTAATCCAAGATAAGAAAAGCTCCTTTTCAGATCATTTTCCCATAAAGAATCTCTATCCACAGCCTCTGTCTGCTTCCCACTTAAATGTCTAACTCATCCTGACTCTACATTAGAAACACCTTGGAAGTTTTTACATAATACTGTATTCAAGACCCGTGCGTACTTCAGAGGTTCTGATTGAGCTGGTCTGGGGTAGCATGAAAGCATCAGTATTTTTTTAAAAGATCCCTTCGTAGTTATCATACAAACTAAAGTTAAAAACTGCTGATCTAAATGCTTTAATAACTGCAGGCAGTTAGATTCTATGGAATGACAAACCCAACAGACTGTCAGTAGTAGCAAAGTACAAAGTTCTGATGGAGGTTGGAATGGACTTGAAATACAAAGCAATGCATGGAAACTTAGTTTCTAATGCTGCGCGTAAGCAGATGACTAGTATTGGCTTTCCAGATCAATAATATTATCATATGTGTATATGGCATACCAGTGCCATGCAATTTCATACTCAACCAATATTCGTGATGGCTTAGTGATATAAATGTATATGAATATAAACTGACTACTTGTGCAGAACAGTAGCTAGTTGTCAACCATGTGCTTTCATCGTAATAATGAGTTTAAATGGCTATCATAATCCTTGAGGTTAAAAGTAGTTAATATGTTTCTGTGAGTATAGATAGGACCTGGGATGTGTGAATAAAGGAAGTTATAATTCCCATCCGTGGACGTCTTTGAGAATGAGGCAGTTATATGTCTTTTCTGGGTTAAGAAAGATACAAGCTTCACAGAAGACAGGAAGTTGAATTTCCTAGATAAGCAGTCAAGGGTTCCCCTATCATATATCTCTCCTGGGGCAGAGGAAGATAAGTGGAGGGTGGCAGAATGAAAAGCTTAGCCTTCAGCTGTGGCAATACGGTATGATCTTGTGATTCAATTCCTGGATTTTCTAGTGAAATCTATGCTGCAAATAATGTCATATAGTGATCAGCTAGCTAGTGGATGAAAATAAGAATACCTCAAAATCGCTTTATTCTTTCACAAAATGTAATTCAATGAGTTCTAAGACCTCAATATTTTTTATTGCCATTTCTCATTAAAAATATTCAATCTATAGCTCTTTTTGAAATATTGTGTTTTATACCAAATATTTATTTCACTATCAATGCTGAAATTTCTTACATGCTTGATACTGTTACGATTATTCCTTCTTTCCTTCCTCTTTCTTTCCTTCTCTTTTCCTTTTTCTTTCTTCTTTTTCTCTTTGTTTCATTTTTTTTAATTATAACATTAATGCACACTGTCGTAATAGAAGAGCCAATACAATACAAGAATATGCCAAGATGAGGGGCACCTGGGTGGCTCAGTTGGTTAAACCTCCAATTTCAGCTTAGGTCATGATCCCAGGGTCCTGGGATTGAGCCTCACGTCAGGCTCTGTGCTCAGCGGAGGGTCTTCTTGTCCCTCTACCCCTCCCCCAGCTTGTTCTCTCTCTCCCTCCCTCTCTCCCTCAAATAAATAAATAAATAAAATCTTTAACATACATCTATCTATAATAATTGTTTCCTTCAGGGGAAAGAATATTCCCTGTACCAACAACTAAGTAAACTAAGTGAAGTCCTTAAAAGCCCCCTGGATTTAGAATGCCTCTTTGAATCTTGCCTCTAACACTCACTACAAAGAAAACAATTTAAGCTCTGAAGCCCCAGTTCATTCATCTGTAAAATGAGAATAATAGCCTAAATACATCATAAAGTGGTTGTGAAGCTTTATGTGAGGTGATAATGGATGTATATAAAATATTAGGATGGGGTCTGGAACCTAGACAATTACAAATGAAGTATGACTTTTATTACGAATCAACTATTATACTGATTAACTTATGCATTTTAGGACAGAGAAAATTCCCAAGTCATTTTTCTCCAATCTGTGCAAGAGATATTTTCCAGTGTACTCAGGACAATTTATAGCAAGACCCCAGGAGGCAAGTGGGAACAGAGCTTGAGCTCAGGGAATTTCTTGATTTAAGTTAGAGGTGAATGGATATTTTAGAATCATTCTGTGTGGAAGGATATTCAAGGCAAAGATAACTATTGGTGCCAGTGGAACCCCACAGTGATTATTTTTCAGTTATTTTGTTTACCAGGGCAGGGTTGTGAGTGTGTGAGTGAGGTGAGCTGGCTGGCTCACCTGAGTAAAGAGGCAGACTAGTGAGAAAGCAATGACCTTTCATTTTCTCAAACAATTTCCTGAGAGAAGCTTCTGCTTTTCAGGAGAGAAAGGCACCCATTGTTACAGCATTGGATACTCTTTTTCATGCGGCTAGTGTCTATCTTATCCTCAACGCTAACCATAAAGTAGGTTCTCTGTAAACATGCATGAGATGGACGAATGGTTGGATGAATGAAACACATGGCCTCCCAGATCTCACTCCTGCTTTCTACTAAAAAGGCTAGGAAAGCCCACAGAGGGCTGTGTGTAAAAGCATGTCTTTGGGGTCAGTCAGAATCTCTAATAAATTTTCATTCTTGGTATGGCTTTAAATTTTCTCATTTCCTAATTGGAGCTCATATTCCTTCAGTGTTACGCATATGGATTACTTGAGGAAAAATAGATTCCCATACAATAAGTACTATGAACCGGGAGTTTTATTAAAAAGAAATGGAGTTACATAATGCACTAAAAATTGAGCTTTATATGGGCCTGGCACAATGTAGGAGATGAAATATTTCACAAATGAGCGAATAAATAAGTGAATGGATGAAAACATCTAGATAAAATTCAATCAGAGCTGAGCTTCTGCTAATTCACACTGTGCCTAGAGTGAGTGGTAAAAGATGATTATTCACCCACTATGCGGGGAGTCATCAAACTGTGGGCCAGCTGTGGGACAGATCCATCCCCCTACCCTATTTTTGCATGGCTTATAGTCATAAAAAATTTATGGAAATTTATTTTCCCTCTGGATGTCTAAGTGCCTGGATAATAGCCTCAATTTTGCCTCTTGACCTACAAAGCCTAAAATATTTACTATCTAGTTGTGTACAGAAAGTTTGCTGAGCCCACACAATTTAAGCTCCAAGAGTGGAGTGGTGGACCACAGTTGATATAAATACCATTATCTACTCAGCACCTAGCTCTCTGCCTGGCATGTCATAGACATTCACTCAATGACTATTCAATGGATCATTAAATAAATACATGTATGAACATATTCTTCATTTTACTGCTCAGCACCACATGCACCAAACTTCAACAGAGAAAATACTTGTCATCAGCGTTCTCCAAAACAAGAGATTTTAAATTTTACCAATATAGGAAAAGTAATTCGAAAAATATGGTCACATTTTTAAAAATGCAAATTGTTCAGGAACATTTCAGAAACATAGTAGACGTAATAGTGGGAAATTATTTTTCAGCTGCCTCTAGAGACCAAATGTGCTTCTCCACTTCCTGGTTGAAATTCTAGCAGTGTGCCCTTCCTCGTGTGGATATTGCATGAAAGATGATTTTAAAGAGTAGAACAGCTTCTTACACATGGAGTTTACCTGGGAGCATTTGTCTTTTTCTGGCCCTTCCTCTACTCTTGAAAAATTTCAGGTGGGGAGAATTGCATCTCCAATTATGCTAATGGAGCCACAGAGGAAGCTCCCTGGCTTCGCTCTGTGTGGTATTCACACTTCCGGAAAGATTTCCTCTTAATGCAGTTCTTGGGACTACAAGAGCTGCGTGACTTAAAGCTAAGTACTTTCAAGATTGTCAGTATAAATAGAAGAGAGTCTATTTAATGCTATGTGCCCTTTATTGCTATTTATACAATCTATCAGCTGTTATTTTCATACTTCTTTCCCTCTTTGTTTTTGTGATTGGAAATTTTTCCACTCTGACTTCCTCTGGTCTTTTAATATAAATCACTTCAAATCCTTTTTTGAAGAAGGTGAAGTAACCATAATTACTAAATACATATAAACTGTACCTATGATCTTACATCTGAGACATCTCTGAGTGATTTTCTGCCCTAAATCAAACAATCCATATGTATTTATTTACAGGTAATAACCCCAACACAATATCCATAGGGTTCTGGGTAAACTTACTAATGGAAGCCATACACCGTATATCTAAATAGTTAAAAGTTATAAATTAATAAATCGGTAAATGAAATACATTCTATTCCCCTGCATTGACAAATATGCCTTCATTCACATATACATCTGGAAGGCAGGTATGAATTTAATTATCTTGCCCTCTCAGAATGTGGTGGCTCAGGGAGAGTCATGCTGAAGCCCGATCACCTTCTCTTCTCTCTTCCCTGTTCCATCAGCTCTTCCAGGGACCATGGAGACAACAAACCTCCAAAGTCTACCACACTGACCCTTCGCCATCCCTCAGGGCTTAAGGCGTGCCCTAGTCTACCTTAATTTGGCCCAAGGATGTTTGGGTAGAGAAATCTAGGGTCCTGGATAACTGAAGTGTGGATTAAAATGTGGGTGTGGGTTTTGATGGGCATGTTCTTTTAACCCTGTGGTTTGCTCACTCCAGGAGAAGGCAGAACCAGAAGATCAGAGTCAGTCTTCTAGATTCATGGGACCCTGGCATGAGCTCCGCCAGAGGGTGGTACTGGATAGTGCAATGGAAGAACTTGATATTGAAGTCAACTGTAGGTTCAAATTTGAACTCTGCTTGTTATTCAAATTCTGACCCTGGTTGAGTTACCTAAACTCTCTGAATTTGCTTTTCTATCTGTCAACTTTCCCACGGATTTGTTGTGAGATATAAATATGATAATGGATGTAACACATTATCTGCACATGGCTTTATGTCCAGGAGACATTTTAAAAATGTTAGTTCTTTTTACTATGGTGCAGTTAATAAATATTTAGTAAATAGCTGTAAAATGCCCAGACTTGTGCCTGGTGCAAGCTAGAGTACAAAGTATTATAAAGAAGTAGTTGGTAGCTTTTGAGAAAAATATATATAGAATGCTTGCTTTGTACAATGTCAAGCATTTCACATAAATGACACCAAACTAACCCTACAAGCTAAGTGCATGGATAGCCACTTTATAGAGAAGCAGATTATGTGGGCATATGGTTAATTGAGTTACAAAGTAATAGAGTGGGGACAAAATCCAAGTCTAACTCCATACTCCATGCTTCTAACTATTCATAACCTCAAGTGCTTTGGTAGAGCAGGACTAACATAAATCAAGTCACCAAGAAAACATTAATTATTCAAGTTAGCAAAACTCAGCTTTCAGTTCTTAGAATAGCAGTTACAGCAAAGGCTTGTTTAAAGGCATTGTTTTCAACTTAAAATATATTGTTTTCTGGAATGGGTTCTTTCCCTCAGTCTAATTAGTACATAATTTTTGTGAAGACATCTCCAAACTCCATAAACCTTTTGAGAAAAGTGTTGAATCCAAGCTCAGCTGTACCCAGACACGTCACTTCAATGTGAACTCTGAAGATCATGATCTAGGCATTGCTTTTCTTAAAATGCAGACTCCAAGTCCCCAACTAAGCAGAATGAATCAGATCCTCTGACTCTATGTCCTGGGGACATGAACTAAACAAGCATTTCAGGATAATTCTTACACACACTCATCTGTGACCCTTGAGTCTTTCTCTGACTTAACTGATGTAGGGGAGGAGCCAATTTGGTTTTTTTTAAGTGCTTTCCAGATGACTTTAATTTTGTAGCCAAGGTCGAGAACTCCCAGCCAGAGAAATGTTTCTCTTTAGAATGGGAAATCTTGGGTATAAGCCAGTTTGAAGTACAAAAGCTTGGCCTGGTATATTCAGTAAGTCCATTCTTCAAGGCTTAATTGTTAACTATGTGCCAGGTCCTATGCATGAAAGTGGACATAAAGAAGAAAGGGACAAGATTCCTGCTTTCACATATCATGAAGCTGAAGGAAGAGACCTGTGAACAGCTAACAGGTAACGAAATGATATGAAATTGAAGAAATGGAAAATATCCTTTCTACCTGTGTTCATGGAGGGAAGTATTCATTTTTTTTTAAAGGGGTGGGGGCATGTTATATCATTACAAATACAAAGCCCTTGAGATAAAAGTTAGGACAAAAAACAGTAGTGGTATTCTGATTTTTAACAGATTTTTTCAATGGATTGATTGATTATTGACTCTATTGGCTTCCATTTTTTGTTGATTTTATTTACTCGATTACAAAATTTTACTTGCATTCCCTTGATGATTCATGTCTGGCAGCTTAAATCAGGAGGCTGTTTCAGTTTTTAAATCAGGGGCCCATGATGTGAATGGAAAATTCCTCAAGAACCTCAATTTTCAAGGCTGAAAGTACATAAGCCCTGGCATTTGACTGGTTACATCTGCTTGCTTCTCACTTTTTAATCAATTGATACCTAGGTTAGATTGGTGCTGGCTGACTTGGGACATGTTTGATCTTAGAATAAGGGTCTGATAATAAATAAATACCCCCACGGAGCCTTTTAGGTTTTACCTAGCTGAAAAATCTCTTTTATCATCAGGATTCTTTGATGTAGGTGACTCTCTCGCCTTTTGATGTGCCAAACGCCCAGAAGGAGAGATAGTCTTAACAAACCAGGAAGTCCAGGTTTGGCTTTGTAGAGGTGAAGAACTAAATGATTTCTGGGCAACTGAGAACTACATACACTTGCAAATCCATACTCCAATTTCCTCCCTTCCATTATATTCTTGAATTGCCCTGTCAGCATAAATTGGCTAAAAAGCCGTTGGTTTTAGGTTTATTTCTTGCATTCTTTTTTTTTTTTCCTGTATCACACAACTCACTGTTATACATTTTATCGTGGCTAACAAAATAATCACTTTTAATTTTCACAAGTGCTTGACACATTCTTAATAATGACAAAAAAAGGTGATGACTACATTTTGGACTAGTGTATACAAGTCATGGAGATGCAATTGCAAAAAAAAAAAAAATAGAGATGTGTGCTCTAGTTAGGGGGTGAAGATACCTATCTTAGGAAAAGTGCACAGGAAAGGCTTCTATCCTGCACTTAGGGGACCAGATAAGACTGGAGAAAATAAAGAATAGAGATAAAATGGTGACCATTTAGAGTATTAGCATGGGAATGGATGAAAGTGGATGGATTCAAGAGATTATTAGGTCTTCAACAAGGCATAGGGTTGAATATATTATAGTTGTTCAAGGGAAGAGAAAATTAATGATGAAGCTTAGTTTCTGACTTGGGGAAATTACTGCAATGTCCTTCCACTCACTGATTAGAGAGCAAAGAAGAAATGGGTTTAGATGGTAGAGAAAGTGGCAAGTCTTTGGTCTGTTTGGATTTTAAGAGCTGTGAGACATGGAACTGAAGAGGAAATGTAAACATTTGAAAACATGGCCTGGAGCTCAGAAAGGAAAGCTGAGCTGCCAATAGGGATGTGAACATCTTCAGCATAATGGTACCAACTGATGCCATCAGAGTGGATAAGATTTCACGCAGACCTGTGCACCGTGCCTGGATGATTCAGCTGGTTAAGCATCTGACTTTGGCTCAGGTCATGATCTCGTGGTCCTAGGATCGAGCCCCTCCCCCCACTTGTATGCTGGCTCTCTCTCTCTCAAATAAATAAAATCTTTAAACAAATAAGCAAAAAAGATTTCACACAGAGGGTTAGCACCCACAGAGGCATGCCAGTATAGAGTGGTTTTTTTGTTTTGTTTTTGTTTTTTTGTTATGCTGTAGGAAGTCACAAGAGAGGAGGCTGGTAAGGAACCAGGTTATGCAAAGCTTTGTAATTGGCAGTAAGAGATTTGGACCTCTTTCCTTTATGCACTGGAAACATCTTTCTACTTCTTTTTAATTACCCATATATTGTGAATAAGTAGCTGTGGGGGGAGGGAGAGTGTTTGTGTGTTTGTGGGGTATTGTGAGAGTTTCTGTTCCTGTTCATCTAGGCAACAAGGCCAAGCAAATGGCAAACTATCAGGCAAAGAGACTTTGAAGACTCTAAGGTCAGTGGTTCCTGGACATGCTGGGGAAACCCTAGCAGTGGAATCTCCTGCATTTGACTAAATGGATATGTTTGTTTTGGGCAATGATAAGAGGAAGGAAGAATCACACCCCACAGCTGGGTTTTATAGGTGGAACAAAGCAGCTGCAGTGGGGCATTCCTTCCTTTAGAAAAACTAGATCAAAATTATGTTCTCTTTTGATGGTACAAATGTCTGAGCAAGCTCAGTATAGCATTGGTTTCCTAATTATTGACTGTTTCATCAAAAGTGTTCATTTTCAATATAAAACCTGTCACTGGGTTTGGAGCAAATATTTGGAAATGCAGGGATGAAATTGTATCATGATAATTAATAATTAACTTTTCCTTTGGGTTGACAAAGTCAGCGTTGCAATTTTAAATTGTACACCTATATTATAATATAATAAAATATGTTTTTTTCCCCCAAATGGGCAAAATCTTTTTTTTTCTCTTAGCAAATAAAACTCAGTAGTACACATATGACTTAGTCTAAATAGAAATCTCAGAAATACAATCAGTTCCCAGAGCAATTGCTGCTAAGAAAACAGAGAAGGGAGAGGAATAATCCAACAGGATGAACCACAAAATAGCCTTAGGGTTTTTAGATTCGGTAATGTGGGAATGGTTAATACTTTGAACACAGTGATTCTGGGAAGACAAAAATTTGGACAAGGAAATTGGGAATGTTTCTGCCCACATGTTTGCTTCTCAAAATTATTGTGCTCTCTTCTTAAATTTATTTTTTCATTTTAACTTTTGATACAGAAAGTCACAAAAATAGAACAAAAGATCTCATATACCCTTTAGCCAGCTTTTCCAGAAGGTAACATTTTATGTAAACAAAAATAATCAAAAAATTATGAAATTAATATTTATGTAAGACTACTCAAATTTTCTCAATTTTTCCAGTAATTCTCAGTAATGTCTTTTTGTTTGTTTGTTTTGATGTGAATCCAATTCAGATCACACATTCCATTTAGTTTTTACATCTCCTTCATGTCTTTTTGAATCCTGGAGAATTTCTCAGTCTTTCTTCATCTTTCATGACCTCCATATTTCTGACTGGCCAGAAATTTCATAAAATGTCCTCAGTTTTGGTCTGACGTGTTCACATGATTACATTCAAATTTTGAATTTTTGGCAAAAAATTCACAGAGCGATGTGTCCCCTTCTGAGGGCTTCCATTTACTAATCCTTCTTCTCTTGGCCATTAGATATTTAAAAATGGAGAATAGTCTTTGGAGTTATATAGATAAAGCATATGCTTTAGTATTTTTAAAGCTGAAGCAGATAATAGACGTTTGACGTGAGTTCTCTTTCTCTCGAATCGAGCTCCTCGCTTGGTCAGAGGCAGAGCTCGTCGACAAAATTATAGGACTGCCCTTGCAGAGATAGGAGCTCTGTGGGTGCACTTAATTCTGTGAAGGAGAGGAGCAAACTCTAAGACATTGTCCTTGCCCAGCGAAACCTAGGGGCCAAGGCAAGTTACACAGTGGCAGTCATCACGAATGTTCACTAAATTCATTTAATTTGCTTTTAGGCATATGGTAGGATTGCACTTTTCTGCCCCCATGGAGTTAAATATATCCCTGTGACTTGCTTTAGCCAACAGCATGTGAATAAAAGTGATACAGGTCATTTCTTTTCTTTCTTTCTTTTTTTTTTTTTAAGATTTTATTTATTTATTTATTTGACAGAGAGAGACAACCAGCGAGAGAGGCAACACAAGCAGGGGAGTGGGAGAGGAAGAAGCAGGCTCATAGCGGAGGAGCCTGATGTGGGGCTCGATCCCATAACACCAGGATCACGCCCTGAGCAGAAGGCAGACGCTTAAGGACTGCGCCACCCAGGCGCCCTGATACAGGTCAATTCTTAAAGGAAGACTTCTTACGGAGTTCTTACAGAGATGGCAACTACTGGGTCAGCCCTGGATTCCTGAATGAAGGAGGCAGGGAACAGAAGTAGCAGCTGATATGAAAAAAAGGATGAGTGAAAAAATAATATCGATGGTTTAAATCTCTGAAGTTTGGGGGGTGTTGGAGGGGGTGAATTGTTAATGTAACATGGTCTAGACTATGCTGATTAACAAAGACCTTCACTGTCTTATCAGCAACATAAAATCAACTCTTAGCCTGTGGGAGGTAGTTTTTCTCCCCAACAAAGGGAAGGAAAGTACTGATAGAAGTTCTGTTTTATGAGACAGCAGGGACTTTGCAAGGGAGAAGTTAATCCCTTCCCCAGAAGAGGATAATGATACATAGTAATAATTGTATTATTAAAACAAAATTAACATTAATGTCAGCTGACACTGTAGAATGCCTATTATGTAGCAGTAACTGAGAGGCATTTTATATGCATTGTTTCTTTTAACTCCCACAAGAACCTTATGATGTAGCTATTGTTATATGTTAGTTTTGTTAAGGAAGAGCTGAGGCTGAAAGATGTTAATGCTCTTATCCAAGGACTCAGATAACAAGTAAATAAGTAAAATTAGAATTCAAACCCAGTTCTATTTGACTGTACATCTAAGCTTTCATTCACTGTGCTGTACATTTAAATACATAAAATATATAAAGTAATATATAATTATATATAAACTTTATAGTAATGAATTATATGTAATATATAATAAATTATATATTATATATACATGACATACAATATACAATTTATATAACAATATTTAATAAGATATATAATAATATATTTTTTATATATAAAATGTTTGCTGTGAAATATTTGCATTTAATACCTAGGCTGTTTTGCCTTTCTTTAAAACTATCATAAAAGAATTAAAGATGATTGTCCATGACCCTTGAATATGGAATTTCTGTGAGGCACTGGGTAATATATTCATTTCCTAGGGCTGGTGTAACAAACTGCCACAAGCCATGTGCTTTAAAACAGGAGGAATTTATTCTCCAATTTTTCTGGAGGCTAGCAGTCCAAAATCAAGGTATCTGCACATCATGCTCCTTTTCAGGAGCACAGGAAGAATGCTTCTAGAGAAGAAACCTTTGATTCTTCATTGCTTCTGGTTGTTTCTGGCAATCCTTTAACCGCTGTGCCACCCAGGCGCCCCTGGTTTCTGGCAATCCTTGGTGTCCCTTGGCTTTTAGCTGCATCACCCCAGTCTCTGCCTCCGTCTTCACAGAACTTCTTTTCTCTGTGTGTCTTCGTATGCCGTTTCCTCTTAAAGATTTTTTTTTTTTTAATTTGTCAGAGAGAGCACACGTGCTTGCGCACAAGTGGGGGAAGTGGCAGGCAGAGGGAGAAGCAGGCACCCCATTGAGCAAGGAGTCCGATTCAAGACTTGATCCCAAGACCCTGGGAACATGACCGGAGTTGAAGGCAGATGCTTAAACCGACTGAGCCACCCAGGCATCCCTGCCCATTCCTCTTTTAACAAGGATACTAGTCATCAGATTTAGGGCCCTCTCCAAATAATACCAGCTATCATTATCCTTATTTTTACATTAGAAACTGTCTTCCCAAGCTTCTGTTGGTGTTTACTTTAGGACAAAGTAGCCCATGGGAAAATTATTGTTCTGCTACCTGTAGTGGGTTGAAAAGTGTACCCTAAAAGTTGGGTCCACCCAGAACCTCAGAATGTGACCTTATTCTGAATAGGGTCTTTGGAGACATTAAAGAAGTATTATGAGATTTTCTTCTCTGGCAAAAAGTCACTATTTGTAGATTTTAAATGTTGAGTTAAATCTATTGCTTTGAGACATTTTAAAGTGACTCAGGTAACGTCAGGGGAAATTGCAAAAATAAAAATTGCCAAGATTCTTAAAAATATGTAAAATTTGCTCTCAGATGACATTATTGCATATAAATGCTATAACAGAGATGCAATTTCAGTGTTAGAAGATTGAGAAGACCATGTTTCTAGCTGAGAGACTCTAAAATAGCAAGGTCTTCCAAGCAGGGGAAGGAGTCCATGAATTTGGATGGCAAGTTTATATCATTTTTATTACCTTCTAGCTGCAACTTAGTATTTATTTAATACGTTTTGACTATCAAGGTATGCAACAAACCTATTATTTATTATCTATAAGTTTAGGTGATAAATCACAGAAGTATTAGTAGTATCTGTCATTTGTCAGCCTTGTAACTAACAGATATTTTCATAAACCATTATGGTAGTTTTAGATATCTCACCAAAGCATATATGCTCATCGCTACTTCTAACTTAATAGCTGTCTATGGCTAGATCTTGTTCTGTAATGCTCTCATAAAGATGAACTGATTTTGGTTAAGTGAATTTCAGTACATGTTTCCTCCCTTGTGAAAAAAAAAATATATCATTCAGAATTTTCAGGGTAGCTTGAAAAACAGTTACTGAAATTGAAATTTAAAATGATTGGAAACCACTAGCTGCCTTTTAGAAATCTTTAGTCATATCCTTGTTCGTATTTCTGGTTTCAACGTACGTATTGCCCCATGCGTGTAACAGGTGCTTGCTGTGTGTGGCACCCTGTGCAGGATGCAAGAAGGATACAAATACGGAGGAAGCACTGTCCTTCCTGACCTAACTGGGAGTGAGGTGAGGATATAGGAAACCACTAACAAAGGATGATATATATATTCAACAGAGATAGGACCCAACATTTTGAGGAAAATAAGAATGTGTTAAAGAGATTCCCATGTGAGATTAATGGGTAGATAAGGTTTTCACAGGCAGAAGAGTTAAGGGAGGACATTCAGAGAAGGAATGTATTGTGAGCAAAAGCACCGACTTTGGAAGGTTAAGGGGATTTTGGCCACACTTTGGTCTCTGTGTTTGGCAGGACCTTGGAGATGCTTTTGGCAAGGTAATTCAGCAATAGCTAGGGAGACTTGAATGCAAAGACAGAAGACGCCACCCTTAATCTGGTAGGTATTGAAGAGTTGGTAAGTATTTGAGCAGGTTATTGTCAGAGCTATAATTTAGGAAGATTAATCTGGTGGCAGAATGTTGCCTTGGAGACAGAGAAGGCAGCAGACCAGTGAGAAGGCCATTACAATGACAAAGTAGAAATGTTATAAAGGCCTCTATTATAATGGGTAATGTAGGTGAGAATGAACAAAATATGAAGGACACTGGGAATACAGAATCTACTTGATTTTAGTAAGTGATTGGATAATAGAAGGCAGAAGGAGGAATCAGATCTCTATGACTGATGCTATGAGCGGGCATTTTAAGGGAAAGGTGACAAATTCTATCTTGAACATGATGGGTTTATGGTGTCAGTGGCCTTTGGGCAAGACAGCCAGATGGAGAAATCAAGCAGTCAGAAGTGCAGGTCCGAGTTTCTTAAAAGGAGTGGATGTCAAGAAAGAGAGATGCAAATGTCCAGAGAAGTATACTTTGAATTAATAAATAATTCCCATTCAAATAATCAGGCCTTCAACTTGATTAAACTGTCGTGGAAACTTGGTTTCTTTCAATGTGCTGTGATTTTCAGTCTTATATTTGTGTTCGTATTTGATTACTAAGGACCAGCATTACATTTCCAGTATGACCAGGGTTAGAGAGTATGTTTAGCAGAAAACCTGTTCTCGGGCAATTTTCCAGTCCATTTTGCAAACCAGGAAGTTCTGATTTGCTTTCTAAACTTTAGGTGCTCATCCTACCAAACAAAGATAGATATACTGCCCGTTAATCTTCATACTCAACTCAGCTGTTCTTTCTTCCTTAGAGCAAAATGATTTAGGGTAGTAATATGAAAGGAAATGAACTAATATGATATAAAAAATGGTGCATAACTTGGAACCTTAACTAAGTTCGAAGTTGCTGCTGATTACTTTCCGATCTCATTCTTTATTTGCAAATGCCACTGCCTCATGGCCACTGAGTTCTTATTATATTATTGCATCATTAATCATTATAGGAATCCCAATACAGCTCTAGGATAAACACAAGCATGCTCTATCTTTCATTTGTGTCTTGCAATGTCTCTCCTTTCCTTCATTATCATATTGGAGCTTGCATTTAAATAGCCACTTGTTTCTGAAATATTTTCCAAGTGCTTTCTGATCACTGATGTGAGGTTCTCTGGGGAGAAAAGCAACAAATATTTGGAATTGCATTGGAAGGGAAATTTAGAGACAGGAATAGAAAACTTCAAATTCATTTGAGTGGGGGAAGATACAGTAGGTTAAAAGGAATTATGTTTGTGTTTAACAAGGCAGTGAAAATGCACTATCCCAATGGAAAACGGAATTTAATATTAAGTGAAGTCTTCTGGTCATGTACAAACTTCAAGTATAAAGAAATTAATGTTTTACAAATCTGACCTAACAAGAAACAAATAAGATACCATGGACAATATTTAGTTAACAAATATGTGTGGAGAGTGTGCTATGTACTAAGTACTCTTTTTTTTTTTTTTTAAAGATTTTATTTGTTTATTTGACAGAGAGACAGCCAGTGAGAGAGGGAACACTAGCAGGGGGAGTGGGAGAGGAAGAAGCAGGCTCCTAGCTGAAGAGCCTGACATGAGGCTCAATCCCAGAATGAGGGGGTCATGCCCTGAGCCGAAGGCAGACGCTTAAGGACTGCGCCACCCAGGTGCCCCTGTACTAAGTACTCTTAAGGTACTTACAATATGTCAGCAAGCCAAACAAGGCAAAGATCATTTTTATTAGGGGAAGACAAGCACTTAACCATAGATAAAATGAATAAATAAATTATATATTAGAAGGTAATGGATACCTTGGGGGGGGATTTAGAACAAGGTAAAGGGGATCCATCATGCAGTTATGGCAAAAAAAGAGATCATTTGAAATGGGTTGATCAGGGTAGTTCTCATGGAGAAGGTCAGATTTGATAAAGACTGAAAAGAGAAGAGAAGTTACCTGTGTAGCTATGGGAGCTGGGGAAGGTAGCATATCCACAAGGGAATAGCCATGAAAAGTACTAGTATGAAGTCCAATTCATTATGAATTACACTTTCTATTAACAGTCTTTACCTATATACAGAGAATAGTCTCCATTAAGCTAAACCATTTAATAGAAGAATTCCCTGTATTTAAGCTCTTGTATTCTAAAGCTATAGTTAGCAAACTACACCCATGGGCTAATTCTGGTCCACTGCCTATTTTTGTAAGTGAAGTTTTATTGGAATACAGCCACACTCATTTGGTACGGTGTTGTCTGTGGCTGCCTTCATACAACAATGGCAGAGTTGGGTAAGCCCAGAGAGCATTTGGCCTACAAAGACTAAAACATTTCCCATGTGGGTATTATAGAAAAGTTTGCCAACTCCTAGTCTATGCTCTTCAAAACACCATAAAATTAATGAATCAGAACCCTTCTAAGATCCCTGAATACAAAGACTATGCCTTTCTGGTTTTGTTTTTATATTTTGTTTATTGTGAAATATAACGCATTTGGAAAAGTACATAAAACAAATGCACAGTGGAACAAAGTATTATAAAGTACAAAGACTATGTTTTAAATAAGGCACCTTAGACTTCTGAACAATATTTGAGTACTTTCTTCACCAATTCCTGTGTGATTTTGAGAAAGTTACTTAACTTCCTGCATCCTGGGTTTCATTTAACACCTACTTGAGAGAGTCAAAGAGATCCTTTGAATCACGTAGTAAAACTCTTGAATCTAAATATAATATAAATAAAGGTATTTGTTTCCTATTACTGTTATAACAAATCACCACAACCTTAGTGATTTAAAACAACACGCTCGTAATTATATTGGGTCTACCAGAATTATACAGTAGAATTCATTATCTCAAGGTTAGCTCATTGGCAGCTTTTATTCTCCTTTGCCATATAAACTAAGGTATTCACAGGTTCTAGGGATTAGGACCTAGACATCTTTGAAGGGCCATTATTTTGCTCACAGCATTAATATCACAAAGTGTCTTACCAAAGGCCATTCAGCTAGTCACCTGTAGAGTCAAGACTAACCCCTAAGTTTCCTGACATTTGTTGAATATTGAATGTCCTCTCAATGTTTTTATGCTGCTTTCGGTAGTAGAATACATTTGCTTAATTTGATAGAAGACATGGAAGCTGTACTATGTCAATAGAAAGAGTATTTTCCTTACAAAAAAAGATCCTAGTATTTATTTTAAGGCTTTCATCCATTAAGACCTCATTAGCATCTGTAGAGATGGCACAGTCAAAAAAAAAAAAAAGTTTACCAATGCTTTAGAATTTCTATTCCAAGCTTTGACTTAAATAGGCTTTCTTTATTAAATTCTAACCAGGGATTAGGTAAGAGAGGTCAAGAAATAAGATCAAGGTGGAAAAAAAAGTGGAACTGTATCTCTTCTGAACACTTATAAATATTTATCCCTAAAACAACAGGGATAACAGCAGAGGCTGGCATTGCCTCCCCCTCCATGTCCATTTTTTTCTTATGTAGTCATATAAATCCTACTGAGCACGTGGCTACAAATCCAGGCCCATACTGGACAGTCGTCTATGCACCTAGGTGTGACCATGTGATGGGTTCTGTCCAATGGCATATGAGCAAAAGAGATGTGATTGACTCTTGGGTCATGGCCTTAAAAGAAAGAGGTATACTTCTCTCCCTTTTTCTTATCACATGGCTCTACTGCAAGTCTGGGTAAGGAATATCTTTAAACCATTGTGTACCGCATGTCAAGGAAGGCAAAGACCAAAAGATAGCAGAAGTCTATATGCTTGCTCTCTTTTACCCTCTTTAATAGCCCCTGTAATAGGCTATGTAAGATAAAAATAATTTTTGTACCATTTAAACCACTCTGTTTTGGGGTCTTTTGTTCAGAGTATTGATCAGAATCTTACGCATGGCTAATCAATCCTCTTGGTAACTATAACTGTTGGTTAATCTTACGCATGGCTAATCAATCCTCTTGGTAACTATAACTGTTCCCTCAAATATGATTCTAAGTTTATGTCATCAACAGATCCCTGCTCATATCTAGAAAGTAGTTATATATACACACACATATATATATAGTGCCTGGAAGCATTAGATTCTTTTGGTGATGAGTAGCTTTCTAAAAGGGAAGCGACCATTGCTGTTGTTCATGTTTAGAAAGAAAAAGAAGTTGCAAAGGCTTTGTGAACATTTCATCATTTTTAAAGTTTTCTAATTAGCTCTCAAATGCATAGATAATTCTAAAAGCTACAAATGTGTTGACACTGTAAATGAAACAGAAAGAAATTAAGGGGGACTTTATCCATAATTTCACACAGATTTGCAGTTTGGAGCACATTCCTACCCATTGCTCAAAACACAATCAAAATAGATCGTGCTCGCATGGTTTTAGTTGTTAGGGAGCTCTGGGACTCCACAGAGAAGAAATGAGAAGAGTGTATCACAGTGTTTTAGGACAGATAGTATAGGGCACTGGTTAAGAACACAGGGGTTCTGGAGTCGTGAAGATGGGGGGTTTCAGTCCCAGCTTTGTCTCACCCCACTCTGTCATCTTAGGGGACTTGCTTCCCTTCTGCGTCTGTTTCCTAATCTATCAAAAGCGATTAAGCTATTCCTTTTTGTGGTGGTTATGAGAATGTGGCATATATTGCATGTAGCAAAGTGCCAAGCAAACCATAAACACACAGTAAAAATTGGTTGTTAAAGCTGTATTAATCTCAGCAATTTTAACAGGTATTTAGTCGCTAAAACCCAAAGTTGGCCATCTAGAAGAATTCACTGAGGAACTTAGTGAATTCAAAATTCAAAATTCAAATTCATCTCCAAAAGTTTTGAGTTGGAAGTCTGGGCTACGCCCCCTGAATTTACATTTTTCCAAATTCAAGATCTGAGTAGTTGCTGTGACCCTCTCGACTACACCGAGCATTTGGTAGCCTCTTGTTTAAATACCCACGCAGCTGGCACGCCTGGGTCATTCCGGCTGTAAAGCATCTGCCTTCGGCTCAGGTCATGATCCCAGGGGCCTGGGATTAAGTCCTGGGCTCCTTGCTCAGTGGGGAGCCTGCTTCTCCCTCTGCCTGCTGATCCCCCTGCTGTGCTCTCTCCCTAGCTCTCTCTCTTTAATAAATAAATAAGTAAATAAAATATTAAACCAAAATAAATTAAATAAATAAATACCCACACAAATGGGCTCAGTAAGTAAAGCATCCGACACTTGATTTCAGCTCAGGTCATGATCTCAGGGTTGTGGGATCAAGCCCTGTGCCGGGTTTCATGCTGAGCGTGGAACCTGCTTAAGATTCTCTCTCCCTCTCCTTCTGCCCCTCCCCCACCACTCATGCTCTCTACATAAATACATTAAAAATAATAATAAATAAATAATGCCAATCCAGATGGAGCTGTGCATCTGCAAAAATAATGGCATGCACTTATAGACAACGCTTAGCAATTATTTCCCTTCTCATAATCACCCTTGAAGTAAGTCAATATCATCTCCATTTTACAGATAAGAAAATTAGAACTCTTATTTGCTTATTTTTATAGCTTAAAAGCTATAAATCTTACACACACAAACACACACACAGACACACACATATGGTATTTTTAAAGATATATGTAACATTTTAAATAGATCTAAAAAAGAACTGGGCCCGCTTAGGACTTATACTTTTTCTCTTTTCAATTCTTCTTTTCATGGACACAAATCTTGAAATTTTAAGAAAGGTAATTTTGTGTTTGCTGCTTACCAGGAACCCGGTGTCAGTGTGACTTTCTTCCTAATATCCAGGCTGACCATGAGGAAGTGAGGATGAAAGTGAGCATGGAGTGTGAGTTGGCAATGTGGAGGGAAGCAGAGATCTTTCTGAATTCGGATCAGGAAAATCCCAGAGTTTCTTGTATTGGCTGTGCCACAGCAAGTCTTAGAGTATTCATACTATGTCTCTTTTAAAGAGAAAGTCAAATTCCAAAGAGGTAAAATTCCAAAGAGGCATTTAGAAGAAACAGAATGAGAAAGACTTTTCAGACTAATTTGAAACTTGACAGGTTAAGTAGACGAAGAGCAGTGTTTTTTAAGATTTCAGGACCAAAGAATGTATATCCCAAGTGGAAAACATCTTTTAAAAGACTATCATATATTTAAACATATATGTTCCTAACAGCCCTCTCATCATGAGTCAACAATTTAAAACTATAGTTATTCTAAACAGTGCATCATAAATCATCGTGGTGCTTCCTACGAAGCCCACTAAAGACTAACCACAGCCCTTTACAAGATGCTATCTGCAAGCTGGTGAACTAGGACAGCTGGTGGTATAATTCAGTCCAAGCTCAGAGGCTTAGGAACCAGGACTCCAAAGTCCAAAGGAAGGCAAACATGGGATGTTTCCATTCAAGAAAAACATTAGATACACACACACATACAAAATTGGATGTTCCAGCTCAAGAAGAGAGAGAGGAGAATGTGTCCTTCCTCTACCTTTTAATTCAGTTTAGGGCCCTTAACAGATGGGGTGATGTGTGCCCACATTGGTGAGAATGGAGCTTCTTTACTGATGGAAATGCTAGTCGCTTCTAAAAGCACCATCACCGACACACCCAGAAATAAGTTTACCAGCTATCTGGGCTTTCCTTAACCAAGTAAAGTTGATACATCACATTAACTATTACAAAGACAAAGTCCTCCAAATTTGGCTGGCTTTTAACTAACTCATCCATAAATACTTTTGACTTGCCTCCTAGTTCTATTAGCCCCAACCCCTATCCCACCTAATCCCACGTTCTATTGTGCACTTGTGTGTGTGAATTTGTCCTTGACTGGGGCCTTCTTGGATCTGGATTTCTCTGTAATCCAGCTGTTTTGATGCTGCCCTTTGGAAGTCTAGACTTTACATTGCTTGATCACCAAGAAAGCTTTTGCAGTTTGCTTCCTTCTGCCCCATGGTTTTTGTGGTCTCTCTAGTCAGTGTAGTTAACTCTTTGGACCCCATCTTTGCCCATCTTCCTTCCCAACCTTATCATCATCAAATTAGATAGCATGATCTTTTTCCTCTTTCTTTCTCCCCTCTTATTGATGTAAAAAGCGTTGAAGGCAGTCTAGGTGAATCTGACCAAAGAAAAGTTCAAATCCAGTGTTACATTCTAAATTAATTCTTTCTGTATGCCTGGAATTTAGGTATTTGATTGAAGGTCATTTTTAAACCTCTTATGTACAGCTAAAGCTATGGAAGAATTCACTTTTACTATGGGTATTAAGATACAAAGAAAATCCAGAGTTTTATGAATTCCCTGGGTCATATAACTTTGTACCTTGCTTAACAATGAATGTAGCTAGCATATTAACTTGTATTAAATTACAGAACTTCTGGTTCTGACTTAATCTTTCTTCTGAAAATTAGGTACTGTAACCTAGCCAACCTTAAGTTGACTCTTCCTCCAATGCACAGACCAGGCTTACTGACATTGCTGGGGACCACAGGTGAAATTAAATGAAAAGTAAGGAGGAGAAAAAACTGCTGTGTTTTCTTCTCAAGCTGTGTGGTCTCGGATAAGTCTCTCAGTTGCATCAGCTATACAATGAATATACTGAATTTTTAAAATATCTTACTATTCTGAAAGCAAGATTCTGAGTAAAAATAAAAATCAATAAGTTTCATTAGGAAAACTGATACATGTGACAATATTGTGCAAAGATATACAATGAGTAATGAACAAAACATTTTATCTCTAAAAGTGTATTTTTAAAGTATCTCTCTCTCTCCAATAAGGGATACATAATTGAAACTGAGATACATGAAATACAATTAAAATAACAACAATGAAGAGGAATGGGATGATACTCCAAGCCTATCCAAATAATCAGGAATTTTACTCTTACACTCAGACTTGGAATTCATGATTGGCCCTGCACTCGATGCCAGTTGCACTGTCTTTGTAGACCGTACCTTCCACTGCATTTGTATCCATATTGAGATGTATTTTGGGATAATATGAACCAATCACCTTGGCCATTTTTAATTAGGTGTTGAATGAACATGGATATAAACTGAATCGATTCCCTTCCTATTACGAAGAGGTTATTTACTCTCTGGGTAGCTGAGTACATAACATATTAAATGGAAAGCTCACTGGGAATGTGTTTTCTCTCATACAGAGACAAAAATGCAGTGAAGAATAGTTTCTAGAGCAGGAGAGAAGAAAGATACAAACATGCACCAAGAGAAAAAGCAGAGATTGAAAAAAGATACCCTTGAAAATATCCATACTACTATTTCTAGTGTATTCCAGAAACCCAACAATGTGCTCCATATAGACTGGTCAGGAGCCCACTGCCCATTACCCCTTGAATGTTAAAGTGTAGAAAATAAAAGAATATGTAAAATTATAAGAATTTTCAAACTTTTCCCTTTTTAATATCTCCATTGAGATAATCCCTCTCCTTTCCCTTCTTTTTCTTCACTTTCTAAAGTTGATTCCAAGTTTTCCACCTAAGTTCCCTGGCTTTGTACTACTGATTCTGAGTGATTGGTGGAGAGGCCAGATATTAGGAAGAGGAAAGCTTTACTTTACATTGGGAAAGGGGATTAAAAATGGGCAAAACTATAGAATTTTGAAAAGGGGAGGTGCTTGGGGTACTGTTTGATTAGGAGTGGACTCAGAGGGTGTTGAAAGAGGAGCAGGAAACTGGCCTCAGTGTGTGAGAGCTGTTGAGAATTAGAGAAGTAGAGAATTTTATGAAATACTGTGAATTACAAATCTATTTCTTGGAATTTGTTTGAGAGACTTCAGTAAAGATTTGAGTAATTTTTTCTTTTATCAATAATTAAATTTGATTAACAGACCATATTTCTTTGAATGTGCCAGGATGGGACTATATGATATTCCAGATTTTTCTCAATACTTATAAAAATGTTTTCTTTTTGAATGAATTCAAGTCATATTTTATTAATCTTAACCAGAAGAACCCTAATTAGTACAGGGTCTGTAAATTCCTCAGTTTTATATCTGGCCGGAAAAATAGATAGCACATTATGCAGATGAAAGAAAAGGAGAATATTATATATATTTATTGACAACATATTGTTATCATGATAATGGTCAAAAAAGAATAGAGATATTTCCAGGTTCCTCATGTTATAGGCTAAAGCTGGGTAAGACTATGGAAATTATTTAGCTGAATCCCAGAGAGCTAAAGATATTTACTTTCTTTTTTTTTATAATATTATTTTTTTATTATATTATGTTAGTCACCATACAGTACATCCCTAGTTTTTGATGTAAAGTTCCATGATTCATTACTTGGGTGTCACCCAGTGCACCATGCAATGCATGCCCTCCTTAATACCCATCACCAGCCTATCCCATTCCCCCACCCCCTCCCCTCTGAAGCCCTCAATTTGTTTCCCAGAGTCCATAGTCTCTCATGGTTCATTCCCCCTTCTGTTTACCCTCCCTTTCTTCTTCCCTTTCTTCTCCTACCGATCTTCCTGCTTCTTATGTTCCATAAATGAGTGAAACCATATGATAATTGTCTTTCTCTGCTTGACTTATTTTGCTTAGCATTATCTCCTCCAGTGCTGTCCATGTTGCTGCAAATGTTGAGAAATCATTCTTTTTGATGGCTGAGTAATATTCCATTGTATATATGGACCACATCTTCTTAATCCAGTCATCTGTTGAAGGACATCTCGGCTCCTTTCACGATTTAGCTATTGTGGACAATGCTGCTACGAACATTGGGGTGCATATGGCCCTTCTCTTCACTACGTCTGTATCTTTGGGGTAAATACCCAGTAGTGCAATTGCTGGATCATAGGGTAGCTCAATTTTTAACTTTTTAAGGGACCTCCACAGTGTTTTCCAAAGTGGCTGTACCAACTTGCATTCCCAGCAACACTGTAAGAGGAATCCCCTTTCTCCACATCCTCTCCAACATTTGTTGTTTCCTGCCTTGTCCATTTTTGCCATTCTAACTGGCATAAGGTGGTATCTTAAGGTGGTTTTGATTTGAATTTCCCTGATGGCTAATGATTTTGTNGTGCCGTCCATGTTGCAGCAAATGTTGAGAATTCGTTCTTTCTGATAGCTGAGTAATATTCCATTGTATATATGGACCACAGCTTCTTAATCCAGTCATCTGTTGAAGGGCATCTCGGCTCCTTCCATGATTTGGCTATTGTGGACAATGCAGCTATGAACATTGGGGTGCATATGGCCCTTCTCTTCACTACGTCTGTATCTTTGGGGTAAATACCCAGTAGTGCAATTGCTGGATCATAGGGTAGCTCAATTTTTAACTTTTTAAGGGACCTCCACAGTGTTTTCCAAAGTGGCTGTACCAACTTGCATTCCCAGCAACACTGTAAGAGGAATCCCCTTTCTCCACATCCTCTCCAACATTTGTTGTTTCCTGCCTTGTCCATTTTTGCCATTCTAACTGGCATAAGGTGGTATCTTAAGGTGGTTTTGATTTGAATTTCCCTGATGGCTAATGATTTTGTACATTTTTTCATGTGCCTGTTAGCCATTTGTATGTCTTCATTGGAAAAGTGTCTGTTCATATCTTCTGCCCATTTTTTGATTGAGAAGTTTTTTGTAGATCTTGGATACTAGTCTTTTATCTGTAGTGCCATTTGCAAATATCTTCTCCCATTCCATGGGCTGCCTCTTAGTTTTTTTGACTGTTTCCTTGGCTGTGCAGAAGCTTTTTATCTTGATGAAGTCCCACAAGTTCATTTTTTCTTTTGTTTCTCTTGCCTTTGGAGATGTGTCATGAAAAAAGTTGCTGTGGCTGATATCAAAGAGGTTGCAGCCTATGTTCTCCTCTATGATTCTGACGGGATTCCTGTCTCACATTGAGGTCTTTCATCCATTTGGAGTCACATTGAGGTCTTTCATCCATTTGGAGTTTATCTTTGTGTATGGTGTGAGAGAGTGGTCAAGTTTCATTTTTTTGCACATAGCTGTCCAATTTTCCCAGCACCATTTATTGAAGAGACTGTCTTTTTTCCACTGGACTTTTTTTCCTGCTTTGTCAAAGATTAGCTGCCCGAAGAGCCGAGGGTCCATTTCTGGGTTCTCTCTTCTGTTCCATTGGTCTATGTGTCTGTTTTTGTGCCAGTACCATGCTGTCTTGGTGATCACAGCTTTGTAGTATAGCTTGAAATCAGGGAACGTGATGCCCCCAGCTTTGTTTTTCCTTTTCAACAATTCCTTGGTGATTCAGGGCTTCTTCTTTTTTCTTTTCTTTTCTTTTCTTTTCTTTTCTTTTCTTTTCTTTTCTTTTCTTTTCTTTTCTTTTCATAGATTTTATTTATTTATTTGACAGAGAGAGGCAGCCAGCAAGAGAGGGAACACAAGCAGGGGGAATGGGAGAGAAAGAAGCAGGCTCCCAGCTGAGGAGCCTGATGTGGGGCTCAATCCCAGAACACCGGGATCATGCCCTGAGCCGAAGGCAGATGTTTAACGACTGAGCCACCCAGGCGCCCCTCATTTAAGGGCTGTTCTTTGAAAAATTTGATCGGGATGGCATTGAAAGTGTAGATTGCTCTGGGTAGCATAGACATTTTAACTATGTTTATTCTTCCGATCCCTGAGCATGGAATATTTTTCCATCTTTTTGTGTCTTCTTCAATGTCTTTCAAGAGTGATTTGTGGTTTCTAGAATATAGATCCTTTACCTATCTGGTTAAGTTAATTCCAAGATAACATATGATTTTTGGTGCTATTGTAAATGGAATGGATTCCCTAATTTCTCTTTCTTCAGTCTCATTGTTTGTGTACAGAACTACAACTGATTTCTGAGCATTGATTTTGTATCCCACCACATTACTGAGTTGCTCTATAAGTTCTAGCAGTTTGTGGGTGGATTCTTTTGGGTTTTCTATATAGAGTATCATGTCATCTGCGATACATTCAAGATTATTTCACAGATGAGATTAGAAACCAAGCAGTTTGGTGCCCAATCTTGATCTTTTTCCAGTCTTCCATACTGTATCCTTTCCCCTGACTGAAAAGTTAAGTTTGTGATTATCTTGGATATGCGCTAAGGCATTTATTTGGGAATGTTGGAGGGATATGCTTAATCTTTTGAGAAACCTGCTAAACATTTGGGAAGAAATGTGTTCAAACCATTACATGCTGGAGGAATTTTCACTTGGTACCTGGATGCAGGGTATGACGTTGTTTTCAGAAATGATCACCAACAAGGTGCTTCATGCCTTTCAAGAGCCACAGGTTGCTACAGATTAGCAACTGTTGATTGGCGTTCTAAAATTTTCCAAGAAAAACAGGATATCCTCTGAAACATAGACACTGAAATTTTCTACACAACTAAGTATGTTCACACTAATTATGCTGCAAGATAACAGTTTGAAGGTGGAAAGTAGACTTCCTCTTCAGAAGAGTAGAAATTATTTTTTTTCTCCGAACTCTCTTTCACCAGGTTGAAACCTTCGATCTGGAACAGTAACATCCTCTAAGCCTAAATGAGGGAGGTATAACGACTCTCATGTCTTTGGCTACTATTCCAGAGTTTTCAACAATCCCAATGACAAATATTGCCTCAGCAGACAACTTCTGGATTTTTGGGCTTGGCAGTCATGATCAATGCACCCATGACCCATTTAATCCTAAAGTAAACCCCTGTATGAAGAATAGTGTAAGGACTGTCAGTTTTACAAATGTTGTCTTCTTTTTCTCATTTCTCCCCAAACTTGAAAGAATTTTCCTTCAAAGATCCTCTCTGGAAATGTTGGGTATAAAATCTTGGACTTTTTCTCACTTTAGAAAAGTTTATAATGAATACAAAATGTGAGTTTTGAATTCTGCTTAGATTTATTATCCTTGGCAACCATTTTAAAAGTACTCAGCTCCTAAACAAATTACATGTGGTTACAATATTGGCTGAGTCAAATATCCTTGTGTGACAAATACAGAATCTCTGGTAAATACATTAAGCATGATGACTCAGTCTTAAACTGAAATATTTAGCATCTTCTGTGCATAAAATACTACATTGCATCCTGGGTGGGCTGTAAGAGAAGATTCTTTAAGATTATATGATCTAGGTGGGGAGTGTCAACCCACATCAAGATTTATATACACTACTTGAGAATATAATCTGGTCTTTATGAGCAAGGAAGAAATCAGTATAGAACTGGATTGATCTCTGAAGCCTTCAGGGAGGTGGTCGGCTAGATTGGTATATGACAGGCTCCACAAATGTGAGGGCTTTTGCAGAATTATTGGCTTCAGCAGATACCCTCCAAGGCATTTCTCCAGAGCAGCACAGAAACTTTTGGATTTCTCTGCCTTAGTTTAATCAAGGTATGAGTAGATTATATCCTCTTAGTTTACACTCTTTTCTTTTTTCTTTTTTATAATATGAGTAAAGAGTTGGCAGGCATAAAATGTAGGGAGACACTTACAATGCTGTTTTTAATCTTTCTCTTTCAATATGCTTATAAATAGCACGGTAAACTGTGAACCTCTTTCCTTGAGAAATGCTGATACCCTAAGGGCTTAGTCAGTTTCAAGGCTTTTGTGGAAAGCTGCATTACTTGGGTTTCTTTGAAATGAATACAGTTATTAAAATAGCAATGATTGTAGCTACTTGGTGGATTGGCACTAAAAATTGATGCAGCCTGTGAGCTTCTTTTTCTAAAATTCACATGCACATAAATGTGTCCATGTAAAGATGTCCGTCAATAGAGGGTGATTATAGGAGTTGAAAACTGACTAGTTTCTCTCTCCTCAGGTAGCTTTAGCTTGGTTTGATGTTGTTCTAAAAATTACTTTTAATTAAAAAAAAATAAAATGACCTGTTTTTGTAGTGATGTTTATGAAAGTAATAAAAGTCTGAAAACATGCTATTGCTTCTGATATTTGAGAAGAAAAGACAATTCTTATAATATGGTACTTGACGATAATTCCAATACTGTGTCTCTCCTGGGTAGGATTTTGAATTCCCCTGAGTAGATTGCTATCCTACAGTGGATACTTCTCCCATAGAAAGCCAAGGAATGGCATCTTAAAAAGAGCCTTATTATTTTCAACACTTCCTACACACCTGGACAAAAATGCCTTTAGAATAAAGTTCCAAACACCATTCTCATCCTTTTCCTTTTTGTCTGTAGCTACAAGTGGGAGAGTGGGTGGGCAGGAGGCATGTGAATGTGTTCACATACAGCTCATTGAGTGTCTAAGCAATTCTGAAGCCCCCATACAAGTATCTTCATATTTAGAAGTTTACATATCCTCAGCTAACTGCCTCCAAGATCCTTTTGCTCTTTTTTTCTACCTCTGGCTCTATCTCCATCTGTTCTCTATCTCTAGCTTATTTTTTTTATTGTTATTCTCACTTTCCTCTTTGTCTCAATCTCTATTTTTCCTTCTAGCCAATGTTTCTGCTTTACAACTTCCCAAATGTGTGTTTTTTCTCCTTAAACTTTTACTAAGCTGTTGGTTATATGCAGTGAGTGCTTATTTTTTCTTTGTAATAAAGCATTCATACTCTACTTAAGAAGAATTCAGAGTATGCTTTCTTCCAAAAGGTTTTTCTCAATATTAGCAATTCTCCTAAGCTGTCATCATATTCCTTGACTACTGAGTTTTTTTCTTGTCAAGATAGTAATTTCATTTGAATTTTTATGGTTCACTCATTATTTGTCATAATTCACATATGATAATGCAAGGATTCTATCTCTTTCAGATATATGCTAAGTTTCTAATTTATTATGGCATACACAGTGCATACTCATTAATACCACCAGGATGTCAAAAGTGGTCACTTAATTTGTGAAATATGAAAATAAATTGATATAGATTCTAAATCCAGAAGAGTTTATCTTTATGTGACATGTGCTAACTCTTTACTATATCTGTCCATGTATTTGACTATAATAATATCCCCCTTTAAATGGCACTATATTTTCAAAACATAAGTTCTAAATATTTTACTTGCCTCTTGAAGACTTTACCTAGACCAGGGCTTCTCGAACTTTAATTAGTGCACAAATCACCTAGAGATTTTGTTAAAACACATATGAGTTGTTCCAACCTCTGTGTATTCCAATTTTATGTGTCTACGTAGGACTCTTGGACTTAAGTTTAAAACAAATTCCAGTAACGCCAATGCTATTGGTCTGAGAGCCACACTCTGAGCATAACTGACATAGATCATTAAATAGCATTCATAGTGCTATTTTGTTTTTTAGCTAAAGACTAGTTTTATGTGCCAGGTATGACACTATGTATGTCAGGAGTGAATAAAACAACTGCCATCTCTGATCTTGAAAATCCTGGATAAGCAGGATATAATCATTGTTGGTGGAAGAATGTGGTGATGAGTTTAATATATACTCAATGAAATATTACTTCAGAATGTTCTGGGCCTGAAGCAGAGTAAAAATTATTTACAACTATTTAGAGCATTAGAATATTCAGAACTTGACCGTATACTTACCTTAATGGTGAGTTTTATACTTTTTTTATGTTTTCATGTTACTAATTAGTGTCTTTCATTTTAATTTGAGGAACCCCCTTTAGCGTTTCTTGTAAGACTGTTCTCATGGTGATAAACTTTCTGTGCTTATGCTTGTCTGGGAAAGTCCATTTCTCTTCATTTTTGAAGGAACTTTGCCAGGTATAGTTTTCTTTTTTCTTTTTCTTTTTTCCCCCCCTTTCTTCAGGTCTGCAAAATTTCTACTAAGAAACCCAGTGATAGCCTTATTGGGGTTTCCTGGTATGTGATGAGTACTCCCACAGAAGCTTTCATTTTATTACCAATGTAAAAGGATTAAAATTGACAATCAAAAGATATAGAAAGGCTAAAGGGATGAAAAAACAAGATCCAACAATATGCTATCTACAGCAGATTCATTATAACTTTAAGGACATGGATAGTCTGAAAGTGAATGAATGGAAAAAAGATATTCCATGAAGATGGAAACCAAGAGAGAACAGGGATGGCCACACTTATATGAGACAAAATAGATTTTAAATCAAAACTCTCATAAAGAGACAAAGAAACTCATCATATAATGAAAAATAAGTCCTCATCAAAAGTGTACAAGGGCTGCTCTTCCTCCACCACCTCCCACAGCTACTGGTGTGGGGTCAGTGGGCCAGGCAGGCAGGGCATTTGAGCAGGCAGGTGCTCCTGGTGACCCAGCTGGGCCATGGTACAGAGCTGGTACATGGACAAGTCTCCCTTGGCTCCAGGCAACCCCACCACACCAAACCAGCTTCCCAAGCAGCTGTGCCAGCTGGGGGTTCTTTACTAGAGGTTGGTTGCTGACAAATACGAGAATGATCCAAAATTAGAAAAAATCTGAAGAGAGAGAAACTACTAGATGGACATAAAAACCGTATGCAAAGATAAACAACCAAATCATGAAAAAAATATTAAGATGGTCTGTGAGGAGCACCTGGATGATAAGATCTCCATTTTGGGGAGAAGTGGCTACTTTGATGTGAAAGATAAAGAGGACAAGTAGATTCACATTTTCATGGAAAAAAAAGACATGATAACTCTTCCTGTCAGGATTTGTCACTGCTTCATGCTGGAGGAAAAAAAACTACATGAAGGTCATGTGGCTGTTTGTGGGAGAACCAGTGTGGACAGCATACAACCCACAAGGCTAACCATTTCAAGGCTGCGGGTGGGGGTGGAGGACAGTATGTGGAAATTTGGGTGCAGACAGTACAATGGCGCTCCTGGGGCTAGCACACCCTTCATTCACCTTTGTGAATGTCCTAAACATGATCACAGCAGAGAACCTTCCTTTGTCCTTGCTTTTATATTGTTGACTTGAGACTAGGTGACCTTTCCTTTGCAAGATTTGATCAGAGTATGTTTTAATGAAAGGAGCTTTATTATAAAAGTGATTTTTATGTAGAAGCAAGTCTTAACAAATTGAGGTTGAAATCATATCATGTCTCAAGTTGAAGTCAATTCAAGAACACAATTTATCAAACTAGAAATCAGTAACGGAAGAAAGTTGGAAAATTCACAAATGTGGAAATATTAAGCAACATGAATATGAACACTTACTAGGTTGAAGAATAAATCAAAAAAGAAATAGAATACTATCTTGAGACAAATAATAATGGGGAGACACAACATACCAAAACTTTCAGGATACAGAAAAAGCAAGTCTAATAGTATAAATGCCTAAATTAAGGGGGAAAAAAGTATTATTTTGACCTAGCTTTTACCTCAAGGAACTAGAAAAAGAAAAATCAACAGCCCAAAATTGGCAAGAGGAAGAAAATAATAAAGTTCAGAGCAGAAATCAATAAAGTGGAGATGAGAAAAACAAATAAAAAGGATTGACAAAATTTAGCTGTTTTTTAAAAAGAAAATTAACAAACCTTTAGCTATCCTAAGGAAAAAAATAAAAGATTCATTAAAATTGTAAATGAAAGAGGAGACATTATAACTTTTATTTCTGAGAGCACAGAAATAAAAAGGATCGTAACAAACTGCTATGGACAATTCAATTCAGCAGCATATTAAAAGGATTATACACCATATTCAAGAGGGATTTATCTCTGGGATGCAAGGATGGTTCAACATAGGCAAATTTTTAAATGTGATATACCATATTAATAGAATGAAGGATGAAAATCATATAATCATCTCAATAGATGCAGAAAAAGCAATTGACAAAATAAAGCATCCTTTCCTGATTAAAAGCTCCCCCAAAATTAGGTATAGATGGCTTGTACCTCAACATAATATAGGTCATATATCATAAGTCCACAGCTAACATCATCATACTCAATGGTGAATAGCCGAAATTTTTTCCTTTAAGGTCAGGAATAAGAGAAGGATGCCCTCTCATGCCATTTCTACTCAACATACTACTGGAAGTCATAGCCAGTTAGGTAAGGAGAAAGAAATAGAAGGCATCTGAATCATAAAGGAAGAAGTAAAGTTGTCTCTGTCTACAGATGACATGACTTTTTACAGAAAACCCTATAGACTCCACCAAAAAAAAACAACAAAAACAAAATCCAAAAACAAAACAAGCCCCCCCAAAAAACCCTGTTAGAAATAATAAACAAATTCAGTGAAGTTGAAGGATACAAAACCAACGTACAAAAATTAGTTGTATTTCTATATAGTAATAATGAACCTTCCAAAAAATGAAATTAACAGAACAATCCCATTAATACCAGCATGAAAAAGAGTAAAATACTTAGAATTAAATTTAATCAGGTAGGTGAAATATTTGTACACTGAAAACTAGAAAACAATGATGAAAGATTGAAGATACGAATAAATAGAAAGGTATTCTATGTTCATGGATCAGAATAATTAATATTGTTAAAATGTCCACAACACCCAAAGTGAGCAACAGAGTCAGTGCAATCCCTATCAAATTCCAGTGATATTTTTCATGGAAATAGGAAAAAAAAATCATAAAATTCATGTAGAACCACGAAAGATCCAGAATTGTCAAGGCAATCTTGAACAAGAAGTACAAAGCTGAATCCATCACACTGCCTGATTTTAATATATACTGCAAAGTTACAGTGTGGTCCTAGCATAAAAATAGACAAATAGATCAATGGAACAGAACAGAGAGCCCAAAAATATGCCCACACATTATCTGATCTTTGATATCCTATATGTATAAAAATACATACATTTAACGATGCAGAGAGTATAATGGTGCTTGCTAGGGACTGGGGTGAAGGGAAAAATGGGGAGATGTTGGTCAAAGGGTACAAAGTTTCAGATGTGCAGGATAAATAAGAGAGATAATATGCAGTACAGTACCTGTAGTTAATACAGTATCGTATATTTAAAATTTGCTAAAAAGTAGATTTTAAGTGTCACCAAAGAAAGTTAAATATGTGAGGAAATGGGTATTATTTGGTTGATTGTGATGATCATTTCACAATGTACATGTGTATCAAAACATGTTGTATACCTTAAATATATGTAATCTCTATTTGTCACCCATACCTCAATATAGCAGGGGGAAAGATGGAAGCTATGACATGAACCCTTTCTTTACAACCTTGAGTACAGGACTTGGTACTCCATGACTAGCAACTGAATTATAATAAGGCAATAAGGCTTTAGAGCCGCCAAATGCTGAATAAGGTGTATAATATTTTAATGAACGAGCAGTTATTTTAAGACCATAAATTTTTGATCAGTATAGTATGTCAGCGATAATTCATATCAGCTCTTTTGTCTAACCTTGGGGTGATATTTACTTCGATAACACAAGTCTTGGAGGTTTATAGGAATATATTCATTGCTGTTACTTTCTAGGTAAATAAACAGAACCTAAGAAAGTTTAAGTGAATTGCCCAAGGTCACAAAGGTAATAATTGAGAGATTTTTTTAAAAACTAGAAATCCTAACTCCTCAACCAACCATTTGCCACTTGACTTCACGCCTTCATAGAATATCACCTTGGTAAAGTTAAGATCACGGGCACTAACCTTATACTCTGCACCTGTATAAAGTGACATTTTGAGTACACTCAGCGACTGAATAGGTTGTGTTTTATTGCTGTTTTAATGCTTAGTCAGTAAGATAAAATTACAATGACTCCTGTCTAATCCTGATGTGTTGTATTATTTTATGTATGCTTCTGTGAAGCATATACAAAAAAGCTGGATTTGCTTTGGTTTAATTGGTATAAATTGGGTTAATCTTTTTGGGCAGGGATTATGTGGCTCTTGGATGACATGCGGTAGAAGACTTAATTAATTTTATGAAACATAATGGCATTTTGTCATTAATGTTGTTTCTTTATTTTTCTATATCTTTCCCATCTCTTTCTCCAGATTTCTTCCCTCCCTCATTTTTGATCTTCTCTTGGGTGTTAAAGGGATGTAGTCATGCATTATGAAATGTATTTTTCTGCTGTTTGATGCTGAAATTAATGCATTTTGATATTGAATTCCCAGTGAGGCATTTTACAGATCACCTTATTACTTCTTATTTTCTTTATGAGAATATAGTGAAAGGACTAGCCTTGTCCCCATTATTTACTACTGGGAGGAATCATTGGCAGCTCCTGATAATAGAGAAAACAAACTTTTTAAGAGTTAGGGTTCAAGTCTCAGGAAGTATGTTCTGCCCTGCCTGTGTCCTACATTGTAACAATGTGAATCTCGCACTACTTGTATTCCCTTCACCCTGAAGGAATGGCGATGGGTTTGGCCAGGATTCTTCAGCTTAGGTAGTGACCCCTTTATAACTTGATTCTTAGCTTAGGTAATGACCCCTTCATAAGTCCAGGGTGTAATATCAAAGCTTAGTGTCCTAATCACCTTGAGTTTGCTACATGCTATTGACAGAGCTTTGATTTGTTTCAAATGACCACTTCTTTTTCACATGATTCTGGAGATACATACCCTAACTTTAGTCCCAATAAGGGAAATCTTCATTTATTTAAAATAATAATGGTGTTCCTAATTCTCTTGGCATTGATGGTTCAGGGCGTAGGTGTGTGTAATTCAGCTCTGTCCAATGGGACATGAGGAAAGACTGCTGAGGAATTCTGGGGAAGTAGTGGATCTGGATGTGAAGTCTGTATCTGCCACAGCTGTATGAGTATGAGGGGAACCAGCATGAAAGCAAAGCTGAAAGACTGAGGAAAATAGAATAGAGATATTTTTTAAAAGACAGCCTTTGGTAAGTAACATCATTGATGCATTCAACCAGTCGTGAAACCTATCCAACCAATGCTCTTCCTATTATGTGAGAGAATGTGTTTCCATATTACTGAGACCAATCAGATTCTGCCTTTGCTATTACACACTGCTGAAAGCAACTCACCTAATGCATGGTAGAAATAACAGACCTAGGCTATGCTACAGTAAGAAATAAACCCCTATATCTCAATCACTGCATATAATAAAGGCTCACTTCTTGCTTAAATTAGTCTCATGTGGATCAGAGTGCTTTTCTTTAGTTTGTTTTATGTCATCTGGGATACATGGCCTTCAAGGTTGCTTTGTAAGAGGAAGAGTGAGTTGGAGTTTCAGTAAGATGCTTTTAAGGACTAAGCTTGAAAGAAGCTTACTTTGCTTCCACTGACATTCCACTGGACAGAATTCAGTCACATAGGTTCAACATAACTAACTACAAAGGAAGCTAGAAGATATGGTCCCCCTGAGTTCCCACAAAGAGGGATTGATAGTATACAGTATCGTGTCTACCATAAGACATAGATCGTTAAATAGCTCAAAATATATCAGAACACAAAATGATGTTTTAAGGTTTTCCAGAGAAACAGAACCAATAAGGTGTGTGTGTGTGTGTGTGTGTGAAAAAGTCTATATCTATGTATCTATCGATTGATGTATCTATCGATTGATATACCTACCTATCTATCATGTATCTAGAGAAAGAGAGAGAAAGGGAGAGACAGAGAAGGAGAAAGAGAGAGGTTGAGAAATATTTTAAGGAATTAGCTCCTGAAAATGTAAGTGGTGTTTGACCAAGCATTTGGGTGCCATGGCTTACCTAGCCAAGTTAATTCATAAAATTAACCATGACAGTGATAAACTTAAAGTTAGCTATGCACACTTAGAAATCACAGTTTCATTTATTTTTATGAATCTACCACTATTATTTCCAGTGATAAACATCCGACTCTGACCTCTGCTTGTGAAGTGGTGGTAAAGATGTTCTGATATACCCCAGAACTGATGTTACCTATCCAAGTACTCTGCTTCATGGGCCTGGAAGCCTAATGGCCAGATTCTGCAGCTCTAGTCTCTGTTGTAGAAATAATTACATTACTTTGAAGTAGGATTTTTTTTAAAAGATTTATTTATTTGAGAGAGAAAGAGAGAAAGAGAACGGGGGAGGGGCAGACAGAGGGGAGAGAGAGAATCTCAAGCAGACTCCCCGCTGAGTGCAGAGCCAATGCAGGGCTTGACTGCACAACCCTGAGATCATGACCTGAGCAGAAATCAAGAGCCAGGTGCTCAACCGACTGAGTCAGCCAGGCGCCCCTAAATTAGGGGGTTTTGATGATTAGTCTGGTGCAGATATGGAATAAGAACATAAAGAGATAAATGAAAGTGAGATAGATGATACCCTAAGGTCCTAGGAGAGGGTAGCACAGCACACCACTCAGAGGGATATGTGGGAGGAGCTTCAAGGGGGCAGGCTTATACAAGCAGGTGTAGAGGAGAAGGAGAGAGAGAGAGAGAGAGAGGGAGACTGAGCCTGTGGGCAAGTGGAGTACTCAAGCATAAGGCGTGAAGGAATTTTACTGGTGCATTTGAATGTCTCTAGGTCATAGGGGAGGAAAAAGAGGAGCTTATGGCAGGAACCAGCCTTATCATATTGGTGCACCTGATAACCTGGACGGGGTGCTCACAGCCTTCTTGTGGATATGGAGGCTTCAGGAAAACATGACAATTTAAAAATTTGCAATGCGTGATCATAGTATCTGCATATTTTAAAACTCACCAGAGAAGGCTTTATAACTTAATACCAGTGTTATCACTTTGAGGATTATCAAAGCAGAAACAAACCATCAAACCTTTATTTGACTAGTCCACTTACTCTATATGAAGCAGGGAAACCTTTTTCGTAAACAAGTCTAGCTCAGCTATGCGATTGGTTGAATATGAACCAGGCAGAGAAATTAGATAATCTTAAAAAGTTAGAGTTATCCGGTAAATCACCCTGATCCAAACATCTGGAGATTTTTATATATGGTGGTACAGCATCCCTTTCCCTCGGCACCACTGGCAGACCTAATTCATCATTACTTCCTCTTTTCCATAATTTCCAGTGATCAAATGCCAGTAGCTTTTCCTGGATCCTATCCTTATGTCAACTTTCCTAATTTCAAAACATTTTCACAGCACAATATGGTTTCCAAGTTTGTGCCCTTAAATTCTTTTCCTAGTGTGGGTATCATAGAAATATGCATATGCTGGAATTTTATGTAAAGGCAGCATGTGATTAAGAAGTAATTACTTCACATATTTATAGAAAAAATTCAAAACAGATCGTTTGAATACATAAAAGTTAAAAATTTTTGCACAATTATTACACTTAAGTCTTTTTTTCCATGCATAGGTTTGGGGTTTTTTTTTAGTTAATTATACTCATAAAAATTATATATTCTGCTATGTATCCTTAATAGTAAGTCATAAGGAATTTTATATTTTATCATTTTTGTATAAAAAATAAATTTGAACGCTTAAGAAAATAGAAAATTGTGAATTTTGGAAAGATAGTCAAAAAAGGTTGAGTTATCTATCATTAAATGTGCTTTAATAATTATTACAGGGAAGTATTGTATGTTTTCTGCATTATTGTATGATATTCCATATTTAATTGATGGTGAATGTTATTTTTTACTTTTTTGCCCTTGTTTTCTATGTTGCTCTATATACCTAATAGGTATTTTTAAAACTGCATGATATTCTAGAGTGGATGCCATCGATGAGATTAATCAGTCTTATATTATTGATCGCTTGATCATTTGTCCTTTATTAAATAACATAAACAATTGTGAGATGATATTTTCACATAAAATATTTTGTTTTATGTCATTTCTTTGATTATATTTAGAGAAAATACCTCAATTTATCAATGATTACAAACAATCAAAAAAATTAAACCTAGTTTGGTTTAATTAGTCTGACATAATCATTTTTTTAAAAATATTTGCTTTTATTAGGAATAAACATCAGTGTTGGTGGTAGATTTTTTTTTTAAAAGGTCCTAATTCTCCACAATCCCCTTGCAATGTGACTCTGAAGCTCTTCCCATCAAGAGATTGGCTCTACTAGCCCATTTACTGAAATAGTTTATCTTGTGACTTGCTGAAGCCCATAGGATGTGGAAAAAGTGATAATGTATTTGTTCTGAAATTAGGCTTCAAGCAGCCCTGCTTGCCTCTGTCCTTTAAAATTCTGTCTCCACCATGGTAATAAGCTTGAATTTGCCTGACGGAGAACGAGAGGCCAGGTAAACTCAGTTTTCCCCTGAGTTCCTTGAAGGGCAGTGTAGAGCCAGCCAATATCAAACAGGGAGCCCAGCCCAGCTCAGCAGAACTGCCTCCTTGACTTGAAAGTGTGGCAAAGAGCCAAGTTATTTTCAGAACTGCCCAGATAACCCACAGATGGCAAGCAAAAATAAACATTTTTTATTGACCCCACTGAAGTTTTATGTTTTCCTAGTTAACATTATTATGGCAGTAGATGGTGTCCAATTTATTACATTCTCACCAGCAAAGGAGATTTTATATAGTAATATTTTAGGCAAAAAATGTAACCTAGTCTCTAAAATTCTAACTCAAGTCCTCAGATATAAGTACCCATTTGGAGCAATTAAACAAAGTCATAGACTATGGAGGCTACTGTATGTGTGTTTAAAATTTTTATTTGTGTAAAACCTATATCAGATGTCACCTTAAAAATAAATATAATACTTGCAAATGAGGAATTTTACCTATCCTTAATCTGAAGTCTATGGCTCATTATTAATTTGTTGTTTTGGTTTTATAACATAATGTCATTAGTGATAAGAGGGTGATGCGAACATTAAAACACACACACACACACACACTAGCCAATTTTTGGTGAAATTTCAATTTAATACGGCTTGGATGGTGATTCTGGATTTTGGTAATACTCTGATATTTCATTTTTAAAATTGTTCACGGTAGACCAGCAAATAGGTTTTAAGTGTTAAAAAATGCAGTCATGTATTAAAACAAGGATGTAGCAGAAAAAGTAGACCTTTTTTTCTCCTGAATTTTTGCATGATGAGAATGTAGACTGCTTCAGCACCAAATGTGAACACAAGATGTGTCAGTGTCTATGCTCTGGAAAGTCACTAAACTAATGCCTTACATTTATTAATAGAATGCCAGCTGTGTTTAAAACAGAGAGTAGAGGTAGCAGAGCACAAGCTCATTTTTGTCAGGATATATATTTTAAATATATCTGCCATTCTAGCACTGGCGAATTAAAATTAGGTTTGTGCTAAATGTAGGTTAGGTCTATATATTGGCAAACTAGTGAACAAAGAAGAAAAAATAGTCACGGAAAGTGATATCCTTGCCATTAACGAAGAACAATAAGACAGGAGGATTACAAAAACCAGGACGTATATAGGAAGGTAATATCCAGAAAAGCCCCCCCCCCCAAAAAAAACTATTAAGAAAATTTGAAGTCTGTAAGTAAGCGAGAAAGTATAATTGAGAATAAGGAGGAGAAGAAATGAGGATTTAGCTCATGTCCCAAACACATTATTAGAGTTTACTGATTTTCAGTGCCACTTCCTCTATTTATCCCACGGACACCTGCCATGTCCTGTGCTCTCAAAGTACTCCTCACATGACTTCATCATAGATCATCTTTCCATAGTGTACTCTAAACACATGCTTACATGCCCATCTCCTTCACAAGATGGTAAAATCTCTGGGGCAACGGCCTTCTATATACCAATTCTATATCCTCAATTCCTTACATGGTACTGGATTCAGAGGGGGGTACTCAATATTTTTCTTCAAATGGGTGAATAAATATCTAGGTAGACAAACAGAAGTCGTGAACCTAGGCTCTAGGGTGACACAACACAGCAAAGAGAAAGAAAGCCTTGATAATATTTGAGGCTCCTCTGCTTACTGAAGTTTTAGATGAGGTGGGTTAGGTATCCAGGCATGGAAGAAGGAACTATGAGTCATCAGAGTCCAGGAAATAATGAGGCACAATTTGACATGTTAAATAGCCCCTACTTAGGAAGTACCTGGTCTCAACAGCATCAGTCACCTAGAAGTTAGAGAGCAGATAAGGTAAATGATTGTACATGACTGAAAGGAGTGAGTGAATAGGACACCTCCAAGTAATTTAATACCTTGTTATATTGATCTCCCTCCATCCAATTAAGTTTTATAAAGAAGATTAATTTTATGGTAAAGGTATTTTAATAAGTTGTTGCCATTGTATTTTCTTGATTATGTAAAGTTGCATGCCATGCTAATTTAGCCTCTTAAACTTAGTACAATGCCATACTGCTCACTGGGGTTATCTTGACTCCTTTTAGAGTGACAACAAGTTGTTAGAAACACAATATCCCATCTAGTGCTGAAGTCTCCTTCTGTCTTTGGCAAAACAACCTGGACAAGATGCACACAGACCTCCAGTCATCCGAGGGATGTTAACCTCTGTTCCCTGAGCAACTTGGAATACATGTTTAGTTCTCAGGCTCAGCCTTCCTACTTTAGACTGAGATTTCATTATGAAGATGAGTTTAGGAAGTTTAAGATTGGGAAGAGCAGGCAGGAGGTCAAAGGCTTAGGACTGGGATTCCCCGACCCTGCCAAGATGGTGTAGGCTCTGTGCTGTCCTGAAACCTTAGGAGAGGGAGTGTGAGGAACCTTAGTGTAAGGCCATTGAGGTAGACGATAAATTTGCAGTTGGGCATCTCTAAGAACCACATAGCATTGTTTCATACTAGGCTGCTGATGACATCTAGATTATGTCAAAATGAACTGCTATGGCACAGGACTGGCTGTTTTCCACTTGTGTTTTAAGCCATGATTTTGTTGGTTTATTTGTTTTGTTTTGTCTTCCAGAGCCAGGGCTTTTGATCCTTCATTGTTTGATCACTTCAGGGAAATTGGGGAACATGTAGCTGGTCATTTGGTTGAAGAACAAAAATGGATATAAGCAAATTAGAAAACACTGTATGACCACATACACTGTAGATCTGGAGTAGTGTTGCAGTAGGGTGCGGGGTATCAGTACAGGCTTCAGAGCGAGGTGACATTTTATCCTCTTTCACACAATAAGATGCATTTGGATGAGAAAGGGAAGTCATTTCTGAGGATTCAGGCACAATTATAATCAGATAATAAGACAAAACAAATACACTGGAAAAATGTTGGCATATATGAAAACAAAAGTGTTAAGATTCTTACTACATAAATAATGCTTAAATATTAATAGGCCCAAAAAGATAAATAAACCAGTAGAAAAATGGGCTAAGATAACAGATAACAAATTTTCAAGTGAAAAAAATACGAATGGAATCCTTAAGTTCGTTAAAAGATCTTCAACATTCTCTCAATTAAATAAGTTACACCTAAATGATTGAGGTATTATTTTTGTATAAAAAATTCAAAAGATAACACCATATGTTGATAAAGATTTGGGAATATAGACACCCTTGTACTTTATTACTGGGGATGTAAATTAATAAAAACTTACAATTCTTTATTCAAGGACAGTTTCTCAATGAATTCTACCCTAGCCAACCTGTCGAAATTTGTACTCTTCAACTCCCCAACTCCCAACTCTGGGCAATTTTTGCCTTGAACATACCACCATTAAATAGAATATAATACATTTACTTGACATTTTTTCAAGTGGTCTTTCCTCCCTCAATATAATGTGTATTTCAGGAGCCTAGATAAATTTTGGTCTGTTAGATTCACTAATAAAACCCAAGCATCCAAAACCATGCCTGGCACACACAACATACCCCATATTGCTAAATGACTGAAGAATGAATGGTTGAATGGATGGATAGATGGATGGATGGATGGATGGATGGATGGATAAATGAGTATGTACTGAATCTGTAATGTTCATATGTTTTGACCCAGAAATTCCAATTTTAACAGGTTACCTTAAGAAAATATTCAGTAAATGTGCAAGAATGTTTACTACCATGTTAATTGTAATAACAAGAAATGAACAAAAATGTCCTCTAGTAAGAGATCAGTTTAATAAATTGACACTGCATACCAAGGATTGCAATACAGCCATGAAAGATGTCTGTGTATATTAACACAGAAAGGTGTTATTAATGATCTATTAAATTTGTTGAAAAATCTCTTACAGATTAACAGATACGATACACTAATATTTTTTGAAAGGTCTAAGGTACGAATCAGAACACTAAAATTCATATATCTCTTGTGTAAATGTGGATGCAATTTTATATTCTTCTTCATTTACCTCTGTATCATTTGAATAGTTTTTCACAATAAGCCTGAATAACAAGAAAAAAATCAGTAAAGACATAGCATTTTGATATAAGTTAAAATGCCAAAAAAGATAGAGCTTTGGTGGGAAGAAAACATTCTTCTTTCTCTTTGTATTTTAGACATACTAAAGTACATTTTTCCCTATAATTGTAACACACCTTTCAGTTAATTTTGTAAATATCTGATCTCATCAATTTAAAAATTATGAAACCAACAAAACTCTATGAGAAAAAGACACTTATTAGTAAGCAGGGGTATACACCACTCTGAACTTCAACAGTTTGTAAAATGAAATTAATAATGTCTTTATCAGAGGTTGTAAGAATAAAAGGAAATTTTATTAAGAAATTTTACTAAATGCTTGCTGTACAGAGGCTCTAGGGAGTAGTTCCTTTTCTACCTGCACCCTTTTCCTTTTCTTTATAATCTTCCAATTGGGAAAATAAAGTTTAGTATTGGACTTTTTGCCAGGAAACCTCTCACAGTACAACTGACCATATCAGGTGGCTTAAAACAGCATCTTTGTCCACTTTTAGGTCAAGTGCTGATTTAGTCAACATTTATTTATGTGTCCTTGAATGTGTCATTTGTCTGTGAAGCCAATGGGGATCATAATATCTGACTCCTCTAAAGTTTGATAGTGAGGATAAACAAACTTTAAAGAACATCAAATGTTTAAAGTAGAGAAGCATTTAATAGCATGATTCTGCCCTTCAAATGTTAAATTAGAAGGCAGTTCACAAGTGAAACATGAAAACAGAGAGGGAATCATGAACTTGGCTGGCAGGAACCCTGAATCCATTGGCATATACTTGCTGCTTTTATCCATTATCAGCTCAAGACACTCTCACACCAACTGCATGGAGATAAAAGGCTGAATATCTTATTACCAGTTCCCTTGAGCCCCGTGGCCAAATCCTTTTGTGATTTGAGCTTAATTACCTCGAAAGAGGAGCATGAGTTTTATGAGGTTACAAATAAAAAGAAGATTTAGATCTTCCCTTGTGTGAAACTGGTCTATAGATTGAATTCTAAACAATTGTCACTGCTCTGGCTTTGTGAAAGGCAAGTAAATGATTTCTTTAAGGGAATACCCAGTGCCAAGTAATCTTGATCTCCAATTGGCATAAAATAATAATAATAATAATTAATAATAATAATGGTAGTGATAATAATATAAAATAAAACCAATTAAATTTCTTATTGATGAAACTCTGAACAACTACCTTCCATCTCATGCAACTCTTAAGGTGTTTATCACTTTCATTGAGTACAAAATCTTTTTTGTTTTTCGTATTGCCCTTAGCGATTTTAACAGGAGAGACCACTACATTTAAATTTTAAACCTTAGAAATGTCATATTTCAGCATGAAATCTGACCACAGTGCTTAAGTAACTTTAGAACACTCAGTACACCACACTTTTTAAATTAGTGCTATCACCCTTTTCAACTTCACAAAAGACAATTACGGTTTCTCCTTATTATAGAAAGTCAAATAAATTGCCTGCTATTAGTTTTATATGAGTGTTTCTATGAGATATTTAGCAATTAGTTGTTCTTAAAAAATGGAAATGATTTAGCAGAGAAAGATTTTGCAGAGGAAGAGTTTGCAGTGTAAGTTTAGGAAATAATAACATTAGTTAGTAATAATGTCCACAGGGTATCTTAGTTGGTTCACATGTTGTCTGAGACTGATGAACCAGAGATCAAAACTTGATTCTTCACTGAGCTAGCTCTTAAAGCAAAAATAAACTCCTTTTTACAATAACTTTTAGTTAAATAAATGTTGGAAAATAAGGTGATTAATAGGATTTTTTCTTTATTCCATTAACTCACCTATGCTGTGTGACTGCCAAGACAAGTATGATCTTGTTAAGAACAGACATAGGGAGCTTTTAATGTTAATTGAATTCTTTGCTGTCAGCTCTGTGTTTTTGGTCCTGTGTACCCTTGTAGCATTTTATCTGCTTTTATACTTATCTGCCCTTACCATCAAATCTGGCATTTTGTTATAAATGGCCCTCCTCCACAATATTTTAGGAACTTATATGTGTATCCATTAAAAAAAAAAATCCAACATCCTTCAAATGTGAAAAATGAAAGAGAAATAAATATTTTTTAAAAATTTGGAAACCTTTCATAATCTAGTTTCATTGAATTTTAACTTACTTAAATATACCTCTGAAACCATATAAGTCTATCCCACAACACAAAATACAGTATCTCACATATTTATCAAGGTTCCATTAAACATACATAAATCCATCCCCACAGGCTTCTCAATTTCTTGAAAACAGGGGTATTGATTTTTTATTTGATACTCCTCTGATTTCTAGATAGTGTCATACTGGTTGCTTATTAAGAAAATGGTTAATTGAATATATATTAATATATATGTAACTTTTTAATATATAACTTGATAATAGACTAGAACAAATATGTTATCAAAATTTTTGAGTGAGATTCTTTAATTTTTTTAATGTTCGCTAGAATAACAGTAGAAAAACCTAAATCTGCCTCCCCATCAAATTCAGACCAGTGACTGAAAACAACAGTGCTTTTAGAAAAAAACATAACTAAGAAAAGAGGAAGCTGTGAAAACTGCCAGTGGGGAGTATATAGCATATTTGTTTAATCCAAGTCAAAGTAATTAGTGGTAAAAAGTAAGACTTGAGTTGTCTCTAATTTAATAGCATAGATATTAAATTAAAAGAAGACAGAGAGAATTTGCATGATGAGTGGTCCAAAGGACTATTCTTGGCTCCCTCAGCTAATTAAAATGCTGAAATTAAAAAAAAAATAGAGGTTTTTACAAGTTTATTTCTTCATTCAACAAGTTTTATTGAGTTCCTTCTTAGGTGCTGAAGATCGAATGCGCATTTAAAATAGAGCATATCAGAGGGGAGGTTGGTGGGGGGTGGATGAAATAGGTAAAAGGGATTAAAAGTACACTTATAATGAGCACTGAGTAATGATGTATAGAAGTGTTGAATCACAATATTGTACACCTGAAACTAATAGAACACTGCATGTGAACTACACTAGAATTAAAATTAAAAAAAAGAAACTTAATAAAAAATAATTTAAAAAATAAAGACAGGGGCGCCTGGGTGGCACAGCAGTTAAGCGTCTACCTTCGGCTCAGGGCGTGATCCCGGCGTTATGGGATCGAGCCCCACATCAGGCTCCTCTGCTATGAGCCTGCTTCTTCCTCTCCCACTCCCCCTGCTTGTGTTCCCTCTCTCGCTGGCTGTCTCTATCTCTGTAGAATAAATAAAAATAAAATCTTTAAAAAAAATAAAAATAAAAAAATAAAAATAAAAAATAAAGACAAAGTGCCACGTAAAACAGGCATGATTTTTCTCCTTATGGAGTTAAAAATAGAGTGAAGAGACAAACATTAAAAAATACATACTATAGAAATAAATTGTAGTTGTAATTATCATGAAGTAAAAATACAGAAAACTGTGCATGAGTATAATGGGGTTAACTACCTTAGATTGGGGCTCAGAAAATGTCTTTCTTTTGACAACTGAAATGTGATGTGGCAAAGTACTAGGCAGAGAGAACACATGCCAATCTAGGAATAAGCCAGCTATGTTTAAGGAATTAGAAAAAAAGGACAGTTCAGTTGACTGGACTGGTATCAGATTCACATGAAAAACGAGGCAAAGTCCACATCTTCTAAAGTCTTGAGGGGTATTAAATATTTTTAAAATGTTATTATAATTGAATTGGGGAGCCAACAAAGATTTTCATGTTGTTGTTTTTTTTCCCCTGGGGAATTGACATGATCAATTTGTTGTTGAAATCATTCTAACATGATTACTTTAGTTCCTCTCTGGAGAATATTTAGAGAGAGACAAGGGTCAGAGACTGATTAGAAAGCCATTCCAAGAGCTCTGTCAAGAGACAATTCTAGCTTGGGCAGTTGGCATGGCTAATGGAGAGAGAGTGATGACTTTAGACCTTTTTCCAAGAGTTAGAATTGATGTGAATTATAATATATTGAATATGGATTTTGAGAAAAGGAAGAATAAAGAAGTTATCTTAAGTCTCTGCCTTGACCAAGTGGGATTTTAGAATTATCATTCAGTAAGCGTTAGGAGACTGATCAGCAACATCGGTTGATAGTGGAAGCAATCCAGTCTCAGGCTTGGACATTGGGACAAGTCTGTGAAATTACTGAATGAAGAAGTCAGGTATTTGGTATGTGGGTATGGAGCTCAGAAGAAACACCTGGATCAAAGATATTAATGTAGGATCTATAGGCAAACAGACTACATTTAAATTCAGGAAAGTGAATAATATTGTCTAAAAGCATGTGTAGAACAGTATATTATAAAAATTTGCTTCCATAGACAGTAAAATGGGCATTCCTTGAACACACAGATCATTCATTTTTGGCAAAACTTCACTGAAAGATTTATCTAAATTTAAAATAATAAGACACAATATTTAAAATAAATTTAAAATAATAGTAATAATTATGAAAATAATAATATAATGATTGTACTTATTTCTCTGAGAGAGACTGTATTGTATATAATCATTGAATTGCCTATGACATTCAGTTTAGTGAAGGATCCTTGAACCATAGAACTGATTTTGCATCCAGACGGATTTTCCTTGGTTTTTAGTTCTACCAATTGGGAAGTCCAATAAGGAGTCATCAGAAGTAACTACATGGCACTGCTAGATGGAAAAATATGTAAAACAAAGGCTAAGAAACAATGGAAAGATTCCTCCTTAAAAGTATTCACATCACTCTTTCAACTACTAGGTCAGCTAGTACATCCCACTAAAAAACTGGAAATGTGAATGTTTCAGCATATGCAGTAGCAGAGAAAGGGTGCCTAATACTTTCTAGTTGCATCAAGCTTTAAAAGTTGCAGATTCAGTTTTCAAATATTCCAAATGTCAAACAACAGACCTTGTCATTATCAATAACTTCATTGTCACCATAATCTCAATCTCAAATTCATGCATTCCATTCTCTGACCACAACCTTTTATATTTCCAACTCACTCACTCTACCCCTAACTCCAGCAACCCTTCAACTACCCTCTGAATCAACAACTTTAACCCATGACCCCATTGATGTCCTGCTCTCTTCTTCTTACCCATTTATAATTCCATGGTCAAGCATTAGACCCTTCCCCTTGCATAGACCCTTGATGCCTTTGCTCTTCGTTTGCTTCTATGATTTTCCCTTCACAAAGCTACAAACATGGTTAAATTCATACCTCTTACTACTGCACTACTGATTCCATGAAGGAAAAACACATAATTGTGCTGCTTGGCCTCATTTTACTTTCATGTCCTCAAATCTCAAATGATACATCAATTCTGTCAGCCAATCATATTATACTTTCTTAGACCAGTCATCCTCTCATTCCCCTATATGATTTTCATATCTTCCCTTCAAACTCCCAACATCTTCTCTTCAAACTCATTCTCAGCTGGAAACCTTACTTTTTATCCTTAATATGAAACAATCCTAAGAGAAGTTGTACAGGCTCCCACCATCTCATCTACCACCAATACTGCACATTTATACTCTACTCACCCATCTGTTATGGTAAATGAATGATTCATACTTCCTCATAACTTCTGTATTCTACACACCTCATCCTCTCTCTCCTACTCAAAAACATAGTTTCACCAACTTTCTCCTTTCCCCTCTAGATTATTATAATTGGCAAACATGTTGTAATTTCCCTTACCTAAAATGAATGAATAAATGAATGAGTGAATAAATAAGTACAAAATGCATTCAGGATCCTACTATACCTGTTAGCTTTCATCTCATTTCTTTTTTTTTTCTTTTCCTTTTTTGTAACAACACACATCAGTAAAATTTATTCAACTTGCTATCTCCAATTCAAATCCTTCCATTTTCTCAAAAGTTTATTCCAGTAAGACTTTCATCCCTGTACCTAAACAAAATGGATTTTGTTGATGTCTTCAGTTAACCTCCACCTACTTAATCCAATGATTAGCACCCAGTCCTCATCTTATCTGACCAATTAGAAGCCTTTAACATAATCAATAACTTTTGATAATGTTCCTTCAATTGGCTTCCAGCATGTTACTATACCTTCCTGACTTTCCTCTTAATCAGGTCCTTTACTCCTTGTTGTTTCTTGTCAGGATCAGTTACTAATTACCCTTTTTTTTTTTTAACCCTTACATCTTAATATTGTAGGTCTTGTTGCTCAATTTTTGGTTATCTTCTCTTTCTATACTCACTTCCTTGTTGATTTCATCCAATTTCATGGTTTAAATGTGTCAAACCTATATCTTCATACTTCTTTAGCAAACGATACAATCATATCTCCAACTGCCAGCTAATATTTCTACTGGGATAGTGCATAGGTATTTGAACTCATCATATCCCAAACTGCTGAATGTCCTCTCAATTAGGGCTACCAGATAAAACACAGGAAACACAGTTAAATTTGAATTTCAGAAAAACAACAATTTTTTTAAGTACCAGTATATTCTAGATATTATCTGAAATCCAAATTTAATGGGGTAGTCTCTGTTTTTATTTGCTAAATATAGCAGTCCTAAAAATCTGCAGCACCCACAGAACTGAACTGATGACAACTCTAACTGTCCACTTGATTAGGTCAAAAGTCTTGGAGCGATCTTCAGTTTCTCCCTTTTGGACCCCACGCCCTAGTAGGTATGAGAGGATATATTCAGAATCACATTGCTTTTGACTATCAATTTACTATCACTGTGGTCCAAGTTTGAAGGTATCATCATTTCTTACTGAATTAATCCAATAGTTTCCTGATTGGCTTCCCTGATTTTACACTGCCTCCTTCTCCCTTGCAGATAATTGTTAATACAGCAGCTAAAGTAACTGTTTTAAAATATAAGGCTGATGTGTTTTGTTTTGTTTCTTGTACCAAACTTCATGATAGTTTTCTATTTCATACAGTTCTTGTAACGGCCCACAAGTCCCTATATGATCTGTCATCCACCATGTTACCTTCCCAATCTTATCGTATACTATCTCCCTTTACTTCATGTGCTCCAGCTATATTGTCCTTCTTGGTTGTTCTCAAACATAACACCCTTGTGTGTGAAGGTCTCTGTAGACTGGTCTGCTGCCAGTCTAGTGTTCCTAATGTTCCTACCCTTGTGTGTGAAGGACATTTGTCTCAGTCTGCTTTCAGGATTTTCTCTTTACCTCTGAAATTTGCAAGCTTCACTATTATATGTGAGGGTGTTGATCTATTTATATTGACTTTGAGGGGGCTTCTCTGTACCTCCTGGACTTGAATGCCTGTTTCCTTCCTCAGATTAGGGAAGTTCTCAGCTATGATTTGCTCAAATATACCTTCTGTCCCTCTCTCTCTTTCTTCTTCTACTGGGACCCCAATAATTCTAATATTGCCAATGTATATTAACAACACTTAAAAGCTAAATGATCGTGAGGTTCTGGTTCAAGATGGCAACATAGGAAGACCTTGAACTTACCTCCTCCACAAACACCAAACCTATCTATTTATAGAGAAATTCCTTTTGAGGAACTGAGGTCTGACTGAAAAACTTCTACACAGCAAAATATAGAGAAGCCAGATAGAGAATGCAAGAGAGATGGAAGACACTGTAAAGAAGGGAACCATCACCCCCAAAGCTGTGAAGGACAGTAGAGAAGGACAAGATTGAGAGACTAGGAGCAGATTTATCTGCCCTGGGGCGCAGGAAAAAAGCTATGGTTTAAAAGGGAACTAGAATATAAAAGATCCAGCCCTAGAATTCCATCAAACAGCAGCAGGGCAGGGGTGGAGGGGGCTGTTGGATGGGTGGCTGGAACTCTCTCTCCGGATGGGAGGGGCTGGTGAGCACCATGGTTTATGCTCCCCTGCACCTTGATAGTGCAGACTGGAGCAGGGTCCAGTGCCATAGCTGGCCTACCACTTCAATCAGTCCCAGGCCCCTCACTCATCAACACCATACGTTCCACCAAGGCAGTCCCAATATGGTGCACACAGGGACGTCTCTGGCCAGTGCTCACTATAGCTCCAGCTGTTGTGACAAGATGACATAGTTCCAAAGCACCTTGGAACACTCCAGGCCCATGCCACTTTGTCTTCAGAGAGTTTGCTTGGGTAGCCCCCATCCCAGCCCAGAACACTCCAGGGCCTCCAGGCTCATGCCGGCTTAAGGTCTTCGATTATTCATAATAGCTAAGAGGTGGAAGCAGCTCAAATGTCTATTGACAAACTAATTTATAAAGAGAATGTAGACTACATCTCTCTCTCACAAAAAATATATATATATATGTATATATATATACACACACACATATATATTATATATATATATAATATATATATATTACTCAGGCTTACAAAAGAAAGAAATTGTGTCACATGCTGCATGTATGAACCTTGAGGATATTATGCTGGGTGAAGTAAGTCAGTCAAGAAAACCCAAATAATGTATGATCTCACTTATATGAGATATCTAGAGTAGTCAAATTCTGGAAACAGAAAGTAGAATTGTGGTTGCTTAGATTTGCAGGGAAGGGGAAAGGGGGGGTTTGTTATTCAATGGGTATAGATTTTCCATTTTGCAAGACGAAAAAGCTCTGGAAATCTCTTACACAGCAATGTGAATGTAGTTAACACAGCTGAACGGTACTCTTAAAAACGGTTGAGTTAAAAAAAAAAAGTTGAATGATCATGCAAACTGTAATGGGCCCTCTGGGTGAAAAATCATTTAAATATCTTATATTTCAGGGGTGACTGGGTGGCTCAGTCGTTAAGCGTCTGCCTTCAGCTCAGGGCGTGATCCCGGAGTCCTGGGATCGAGCCCCACATCAGGTTCCTCCACTAGGAGCCTGCTTCTTCCTCTCCCACTCCCCCTGCTTGTGTTCCCTCTCTTGCTGGCTGTCTCTCTGTCTCTCTCTGTCAAATAAATAAATAAAATCTTTAAAAAAAGTAAAATAAATATATCTCAAATTTGTGAAATACTTTGAAAATTATATATGTATACATAGTATATGCATAAAATTTGTCTATTATTTATATATTAAAATATGCAATGTTATATTTGTAGTTATAATTATATAATATTAAATATGATAAAATTTATATGTTATTTATACACACACACACACACAATGACATGTAGTTTACTTGATGACCCATCAGGAAACACTAGTGTTTTATAGAACATGCCATGAGAAAACCTTTATTCTCACTGAGCCTAGGGTAGACTGTTAAGGAATAGTCAACACCTAGAAGCTTGAATTTGGTCATTGCCATGAATACCTGAAAAGTGGGCTGGAGCCTATTCCTCACTTAATTTTCAAATCGGTGAAAGAAAGGAATGGTTAAAAGAACCTCAAATAGGTACGTGGTGGTTCATCTGCCTTCAGCTCAGGTCATGATCCGGGAGTCCCAGGATCAAGTCCTGCATTGGGCTCCCTGCTAAGCAGGGAGTGTGCTTCCCCCACTGACCCTCCTACCTCTCATGCTCTCTCTCTCTCTCACTCTCTCTCTCTCAAATAAATGAATAAAATCTTAAAAAAAAAAACAAAAAAAACAAACCACAAGCCTCAAATATATTTGGTGAACAAGAACAGAAGAAAAGAACATCCTTTCTGGCCAGAGCCCTATGATAGATGTAGCAACCAGAGTTAGGAGTGGGACTATAACTTAGCCACAGACATCAGCCCATTGCCAGGCTCAGGACAGATGAGGCACATCTCAATGAATGTCAGGAAATAGTGTTTCTATAGCAAACACCCCCCCTTATCCATCAGTTCCTGAGGCATTTATAAAAAGCCCTCTCATAAGTTGCATCAGTATTCAATTTGCCTATTAGAGTAAAATGCAGTAAAATAAAAACCAAATTTAAATTACTTTGTCCAAGTTTTGCTACGTATTAAAACCGGAATATATATCCACATTAGTTTTACATGTTAATTTTAGGTAACATTTACATTTAGCCTCTCCCTGCGTTTTTCACTACAAAGTCCATTTAAAAATTGCCAATTTCATGACCATCTTTAAAAGAAAAAGTAGATCATTTGCTGAATAAACTGTCCTTTAGATCACCTTTTAGACAATACCCCATCAGGCAATAAAAACTTCCAGTTCAATTTCCTTTAATAGAACGAAGTTTTCCCTTGAATGAAATTCTCTTCATTTGTTGATTGGGGAAGACAGCTCATTTTAATAGAGATTGTCCCTCTATGACTCTCCTACGTTTGCAGATTACTTAGGAAATATGAATTTCAGGAGGAAAAACATCATTAGCAATAGAGGTATTTAGAAGAAGTAAAAGGGTAAAGTGTACATTTAGCACAAAGCAGCAATCTCTTTACTCATAGCTCCAGGGTTATCAGGATGCCATTAACAGCTTTTCACTATGTAAATGTTTTCAAACAAAATAAGCTAAATGAGTAACAAGGTGAATATGGTTCATTCCAAAACACTTATTTAGTGTTGCTTGAAAATTGAAGGGGAAAAAAATGGTCCCATTCCAGCTCCTTTCCAAACATAGTAAACCCAAAAATCTTTCCACTGCCTCTAATCAATTTGTGTTCTAATGTAATTTGGGTTTCATAGTATTTAGGTCAAGCACTGTTTGTAGAACCCTGCCGAGTAACAAATGTTACCACATATTTGTTTTATTTTATTTCTACCTAGCATGCTACAGAGAAGTACTTTATAAAATTTTACTTTGGTGTAGTCTCAAAGTGTCCCTTTTCACACTTGAAGAGATGAGCTGTTTTCCTATAAAATGGCCACAGATTTAATGACAGAGTATCCAGAAATTCGGCAGAATTTATTTTTCTTATTATAAAAGAGTAACTAAGAAGTGCTTGATAGTGTGACCAATTATATAGCACACATTCACTGAGCACCTCTTTCAGTACCAAACCCTGGAGGAAGTTTTTGAATAAGACTCAGACCTTTCCTTTAAAATGCTCCTACTCTAGGGGCACCTGGATGGCTCAGTCAGTTAAGCATCTGACTTTTGATCTCAGCTCAGGTCATGATCTTAGGGTCCTAGGATGGAAGCCTGTGTTGAGTTCCCTGCCCAGCAGGGAGCCTGCTTGAGGATTCTCTCTTCCTCTCCCTCTCCCCTCACCCCACTCATGTTTCCTCTCTCTCTCTCTCTCAAATAAATAATTAAATCTTTAAATAAAATGCTCCTAGTCTAGTGGAGAGAACTGCAGTTTAGCAGCCAGTCCATACTGTTGATTTAGAAAATAAACAAAATAAAGAAAATAAATCTTACTAATTATCTTATGGCACAACAAAATTACCGTTAATATGCTTGTTTATATCTTTTCATAATTTTTCTGTGCAATTATGTATATATGTTTTCTCCAAGTGGGAATATACTATCTAAAATTCTTGATTGCTTGCTCTTTAAAATATACTCTTCATTTATTGAATAATATACCTCCATGTCACCAGTTTTAATGGTATTCACATATAGGGTGTACTAAATTTATTTAACCATCCTTGATGTGCTGGATATTTTTACATGACCGAAGTTTTTTATTATAAAAGAAAATGCTGGGCTGATCATTACTACATTTTTGCATGTATTTAATCATTTCCTTAGATTAAGTGCTAATAGATAAAATTCCTGGAATAAGTGTTAGGCATAATTTTAGGACATCTGAAGCATACAGCCAAATTGTTCTTTTAAAATTGGTTTTTATTGGTATGAAAATAAGTTATGTTGTTTTCTTTTTCTTTTTTATTTTTAATGAGTCTCATTGTTTTCTCTGTTTTATAGTTTTCCAAAAAAATGGCTTCTAGTTTGTGAATACTTTTCTGTTGGGTGTTTGCTAGCTTATTTTGTATAAAAGTTGTTTATATTAAAAATATTCTCTCCTAACTTTATCCTTTCTTTTCAATTTGTAGGTATAGAGGTCCACATACAAGGACCAGAGAGTAGCATCTAGGGGATGAGAACATCCCCCAGTCAGCATCCAACAAAGAGCTGGAGACCTCAGACCTCCAAATGCAAGGAACTGAATGCAGCCAATAACCCGGATGCATTTAGGAATAAATCCTTCCTCAAAGCTGCCAGGTAAGACTTCAGTCACCTTGATTTTAGATTTGTGAGACCCCAATCAGAGAAGCTATACAAGCCCACCCACTCTTCTGACCTACTGAGCTGTGAACTCATAAAGAGAAGCCATTTTAAGCCACTAAATTTGTGGTAATTTGTTACTTAACAATAGAAAATTAGTGCAGCCCTATAATGGCAGTGATGGTGGGTGACTGACTTTCTTCTTTTCTCATATGCCCCCTATAAAATATCACAATTAATCTTGATTTTAGTAAACATTTTAAGCTAGATAAACAACATATTCAGATAAACAACATAGTAAGTGTCCATTATTCTAAGTTTAATTAGAGCTTTTAATAATAATGATGATACTACATCTCATCAAATGCTTTTTAAGCATTTTAATAAAGTTTGTATGTCTTTTATTCTACTTTGATGTATTTATGTGATGAATTATATCAAGTATTTCCCAATCAGATTTATTTATGAAATGAACTTTTTTTTGAGTCTCATGTTATTATTTATTTCAGTTATGCGTTGTTATTTTGAGATATTTTATGTCTACTTATAAGGGGGGTGGACATGTAAAATTTTCTTTTGTTTTCTGCTATTTTTCTTATTTGGGTTTTAGGATTATGCCAGGGTCATAATATGAATTGAAAAACACTTCATTATTTTTACATGTCATGTGAATTATTTGTTCTTAACTATTTGAAAAACTAACTTGCCCATAAAATCATTTTGGACTGTAAACGCTTAAGCAATAATTTCTTAAAAACTTGTTCATTGTCAGAGTTATTAGTGTATTATACAATGCAGTGCCAGGATAGAGGTATGTACAGGGGCATATGAGTCAACACAGGTTGGGAGGTAAGAAAATAGAGATGGCTTTTGATGAGAAAATAATGGTGACCTTGTTGTGAAGATCAGAAAGACAGACGAACAGGGCAGGGAAGGGAATTTCAGGAAGAACAGCATTTAAAAAACCATAGGTATATGTGGAAGTACATTGCCTATTATATGCTTGTTGTTTTGTATCTGATATATATTTTATTACAAATAATTTTATCCTGCCACATAGCACACATGAAAAAGAGAAGCTCAAAAAATTTAATCCACTTATGTAAAGTTACCAGTAAATGCAAAAATGAAATTCAAACTCAGTTCCAACTAATTCCAAAATATACATTTTATTTCTTCTATAATATATTGTTACTGGAAATAAAACTTCAAAAATCTAAAGATGGCCAAAATGGTTGAAAATATGGGAAAATAGAAGTATTTTTTTTATTTATATCCTACTTCTATATTGCAATAATTTTGACTGTTATAGGATATGAGCTTTATTAGATTCACATTGATACTTCTATTTATTAAGAAATTTCATATTTTTCATTTAATTTTCCAATGAATATGTGAGATATTCTTTACAACCCAGGAATGTCTTTCTCAAGGACCTGGCAGCCATCCCTTTGAAATGTAATCATCAATAAAGGTAGGTGCCCTGTCTTCTAGTCTCTGAAAGAGTAGGAATCTAACTTTGATAAGGGATGATTTGGCAAACACAGTGGACTAGTCCCATTCACCAATCTCCCCCGGTAATATTTTCCTGTACTTTTCCATTGCTCACTCCAGCTTTTAAAAATCCTTCAGCCTTTTTGTCTGCTAATTTGAATTCAATCTCTCTCCCCAATTACAATAATCTTGACCTCTATTACAATCCTCTGGAATAAAGTCTTCCTTGCTATTTTTAGCAAGTGTCCAATGCAATTGTTCTTTTACAATACATGTTACAATTTACCTTGATTGTGTAGTTATTAAGTAGCTCAGCTGAGATTGTAATTTTTCCATCACATCAAAATTGCTTAGAATGTTTATGGATAGGCACTGTGTCACTTATAAAATAATTAAGTACATACATATGAACAAATCAGGCTTTCTTTAGTGTAGTTCTGTTCAACAAGCATTGACAACTTGAAGTGACTTCAGTTGCTGATCTTCAGCTCAGGTTTGAAATGGTACCGGCATTGTATAGGTGGTATGGATGGCAGGTGATCCGAATCTCAATGTATATACATTATCATTCAAAGCTTTTATAATTATCATTACAGTTATTTCAGTTCCCCTAGCTGATTAGCATCTACGTAAATAAACAACTCCATGCTTCACAATCTTTGTTATTGAACACTCAACTTGGAAATAGAGACACAAATTTTCCTTTTTGTAAAGCCATTTGCCAGTATTTTGTCCTTGGACAAGTCTGTTCTCACTCTGATAAAAATCACAAGAATGATATATGCTTCCCAGCTTTTTGATGAAGTTAAACAAATAATATTTCAAAGCACTTTGAAATAGACATTACTATATAAAAAGAAGTCACTATAATTACTTGGTCAGTGGAAATTCATGGGATTTTGAAATTGTTCCCATAGTGGTTTAGGTAAAATATGAAGTCAAAGTTAAAAAAATGCTATTTAATAGCAAAAATGATACATTTAACTTTTTTTAACAAAAAAATCCTGTTTCCTCAAATACCTATTTAATATCCTCAAACAAAGTAGTCTAAGTTTCATTTATTTTTTGTCTCATATTCAATGAGCACTACTTGCCTTAGATTTTTTTTGTGTAATTGATATTTAAGGGTTTAAACAATTGGAAAGTTTGAGCAGGTGTATTCTACCACAGGCTTAGGGAAGTCAATGGAAACCGCCTTTATAAACAAAGACGGTTGAGCAGATTCTGTAAATTTATAATAGCTTTGAAACATATGTTTAATAATGTATTTGGATGCATTTTGAGCTAGGTAACAGAAAACCGGTTCAATTAGCTTTAAGCGGAAAGGGTACATGAAACAAACTTCAAAAGGAGATGGGGTGAAACTGGTTCCATTAACGACTGGATGCAGGAATAGCGACATCATCAGGCCTGTTGTTTTTGCATGCGATCTGGTCTATTTTTTTCTTTCTTTGTCTTTTATCTCCACTTCTCTTTGTTTTGCCTTCATTCTCTCAGACCAGCTGTCTCCACAAATCCAAGACCGTGGTCACATGCTGTTCATACAATATAGCCTCATGAACAGAAAGAGAACACTTTTCTGCCAGTTTCCATTATTAAAAAAGGTCCTAAGGAAGACCTCTAATTGATGTGGATTGGGTCATATTTTTACCCCTGGAAAATGAATGAGAACAGAGGGATGGGTTGTTTTGATTGTCATTTCCAATATGAAGAGCAAGAGCATTGCAGGGCTCTGCCCTAGCAGAATGGGAAGAAACTATTGGAGAGATAGAAACCAATGCTCTACTACAGATTTCTGATAATGGATTTGTTCATTTGAAATCATCCTATATTAATAAGCCAAACTGATGCAATAGATCTGAATTTTCCATGTTTATAGAAACATTTTTAGACTAGATTTATTTTATTTAATCTAGGATTACCTAAGGTCTATCTTCAGTATAATACTTCCTTTTGAAGAGTAGTAACAGAATATCATAAAAGTGGATTATCTAAGTAAAATATACACCTTTTCAGGCCTGCAATTGTGCTTTATATATAATTCAAGACAGGAATCTAGATTAGCAGACATATATGTATATGCTTGTTTCCAGTTGGAAATAGGTAAGTTTTTTATATAAAATGAAAAAAAAAACTTGTGTACATAAACACTTTTGAAATAGTCATTAATTTTCATTTTCCTTTATCATTATGCTAAATTTTTAAAATATTATCTACTTTTTGTAGCCTAGCCTAAAACATAGTCCATTAAACATGTTTGATAAGGCCTATTAAAGCACCAGGTACATCTGACTAGACCATGAGCTTGCTAAAAATAAGGAGCAGTGTCTTATTCTTCTTTGTTTTCCCATCCTTGTCAGAGTACCTTGCACATAGCAAGTGTAGGGGCAGGAAACTTTCTCCTTCTTCCTTCCTAGGTTCTTTGGCTGGTTTAATAATTACATTGATATAAGACAAATTAACAGGAGAAAAACAAATTTCATAGATATGGGAAACCCAAAGACACAAGACCCAAAGACAGGCAATTGAGGCTTATATGCCATCCTGAGAAGCAGTAGGGGTCTGGGGCTTCACAGGGGAGGAAAACAATTCACAAGAAGGTAAGAAGAACAAATGTTTGGTAAACAAATCTTTGTCATGCTATGCAGATAAGGCTTTATAATAAAAAGTTATCTCTGGTATTAGCTCTCTCAGTGCAGGCCCTCTACCTAAATTCTTTAAGGCAGTTAAGGGAAAGGTAACCAGCACTTGATTGTCTTCAGTTTGAAATAATTCACAGGTCAAAGTGGCACATTTTGGGGTCAAATTCTACTCCTCTCTATCCAAGTTTGTGGAGATGAATTAGCGGTTGTGTATTGACATTATTGGGTGGTAAATAAACATATAATTTCCCAACTCAGAGAAATCACTAAGAAGCTGACCATCAGTGAATTTATGGTCTTCCCTTTTCCAAAAATATAGGTACTGAATAGCCTTATTTCTTATATAACTAAAGACATATCTCGGCATGCTATTTTTGTCCTATTTCTCTCATTCATGACTTGAAAACAAAACAAAACACACAGGACCCATGTTTTGTGGGGTTTCTTGCCATTAGTGGCTCTTGCGGCCATCCCTCCCAGTGTGTCAGGAAGCCAATAAGTGTATCTCCTCTTCGACTTCCCTGCCTCCTGCCCCTCCTGTGAAGTTTACTGCTGGTACCTTGATTATGAGCAGGTAAGTTACTTCTGCAGCTGAATCTCATTTGGCATGGATTCTTCCCAGGCTTCTCTGCAGCTTCTGCTCATTATCACAGTAGTCACTTACCAGGGCTAATCTGGTACAGCGCAGGCTGCCACACAGCTTCCAGAGTCCTCAAGGTCCCAGAGCAGCACTTGTGTCATCCAGTCTTTTGCTGAAGACATACTGCCTTCCAGATTCTTTCTTCCTTGCCCTTAGCTGCATTGTGTTATCTGGGTCAAATGCTGTTTTGTCCCCAGTTTCTTACAATACTTTTAGAAAGCTATTGTTTAAGAAGAAAAAGTCACAGCAATAAGGATATTACACTCACCCATGAACAATATGTGTTTGAACTGTGTGGGCCCACTTATATACATATTTTTTTGATAAATACAGTATAGTATCTTAAATGTATCTTCTCTTCCTTATGACTTTAATAACATTTTCTTTTCCCTAGCTTACTCTATCATAAGAATACAGTAGATAATACATACAGCATACAAAATATGCGTTAGTTGACTTTATGTTATCAGTAAGGTTTCTGGTCAACAGTAGACTACTAGTTAAGTTTTGCAAGAGTCAAAATATTTCAGAATTTTTAATATTGTGTATATATTCTTATTTGCATTTAGAAGCTTGACTGATCTTTGGGAGAGCCCCCAAATAAGCAACTTTATATATATTTTTGTGTTTGTGCCCCAATAGTTTATACACAGGTTAAATGGCTTACCCAATTAAATATGCTTCTGCCTATTTATAAGCCCAAAGTCGACATAGGTACGATTAACCTAACAGTCATTTTTAGATTTAAATTACATTTACAGTTTGATTTGAAGAGAAAACCTGTCTCAATTTGTTTCTTTATGTCTCCCTAAGCAGGGCAGTGTCTTTTGCATGTCGTGGAGTTATATACTGCAGACCAGGCTATTTGGATCATTGATGTCTTTAATTAACACACAGAAGGTCATGTGAGTGCCCACGAGCTGCCCATGGCAGATGCTTTGCCTAATCATTATTGGATCCAATCACTATTAATCACTAAAGTTTCATTGGGGTTTGCAAGTGATGAGAGGAAACAGCAGGTTTTTCTACACAGCCCATTGAAGTCATTCTTCTTGTCCATTAACTCTTATGAGGTCATGATGCTAATGCTTTCCCCAGAGGACCATGTATCTTTCCATACACTCTGTGCTTCTGGCTTGAATTGTAGAGCCTGGTTTGGATCACAGCCTACATTGGTATATCATACTCTTCATTAATGAAAACATTCCCATTTAGTATGTCAGACTGTACAGGGCAGACTCAGGAGCAGGAAAATAAATAATGAGTTCAGTTTGATCATGACCATTAAATAGGATTATTAATAAGAACTATTTTGTATGTGGCCTTTTGTACTTGGGCCATTTTCCTCATTGGACCAGATCCAAAAATTATGCGTGATTGAAGAGAAGCAATGTTGGAGCCTTAATTTGTCTTAAGTGGATCTTGCAGTAGATGGACATCACCAAACAATTACACAATGGCAGATCTCATTTATACTCTGTAGAGTGTAACCTAACCAAACTCATATTTAATAAGTTATCAATTGGTAACCAACTTCCAAGCCAACATTTCCATTCTCTTTATTGTTTCTACCCCCACTGTGTGGGTCCATCCAGTTGAGCAAATATTTCATGATCACAATAAGTTTCAAGACCTTGCTGGGGCTATAGGTACCACGTAAATATTCTACTATCAGAGTAGTAAAAAAATAGAGAAGATAAAATCAGAATATAGACAAATATAGACAAAATGTGGTAAAATCTGTGAGATGAGTTATAAGCAAATTGGTATGCAAGTGTGAGGAGCCCTCTCTGAATAGAGAATAAAGTGTAATTGTTTAGCAGGCCATTCAAAGCCACTGTAATATGTTCCTCAGCTCATTGGATGGGCTTTACCTTTCAGTGGGTCTACACAGTGACCCCCAGTTTCAGCTTAACTAGGTTTCTTACTGTTCCCACATCAAGTCTCCATCTTCTTTTCCTTTTCTTTTTTTTTTTTTCTTTTCTCTTGGAAAGCTGTTACCTTTAATACTAGTGGTCAAATACAAATTTAAAGATCATTTAGAATGACCAAACACTGATGGAATTTTGAGAGGAAGATCAAAGTTTTCCTTAATGGTATCATTAATCAAAAATAAGAAAAAAATAAGAAAAAAAAAGAGAGATGTTAGCTTAAAGGTTTGGGGAATAGAAAAAGTGATATACTCATTATTTGGTATGACACTGAGATATCATCCTGTCATTTGTGAGGAAATATCCAGATATAAATTAAAAATGTTTCTCTGGGGCTCTAAAAGAAAATGTTGGGCCTAAAGAATTAGATGTAAAAGGTATTGCATTAGAAATTCTATTTGAAACAAGAGATAATCAAAGGGAAGCACATCAGAAAAGCACAGGAAGGTAGTGTCAGAACCCAGGAGTTCCTACAATTTATGGGCAATTGGAGGGATATAAAGCTGTAAAGAACATAAATATGCAGTCATCTGGAACTTTGAGAAAGAAACAGATATAAAGGTAAGTTTAAAGAAACTTGGGCCTCTTACTACTATCAACTACTGGAGAAAAGTCAAAGACTGAGTATTAGGAAAAGGGTGTTGGCTTTGAAGATGAAATTGATCATTGACCTTTACCAAAGAATTTCAGTATAGAGTAAGGGCAATAATCTCCAAGGTATTGGTTGTTGAGTGGATGGTAAAATAAGGCAGGTTTTTTTTCCCCCCAAGGTACTAAAAATAGTGTCAGAGAAATTAGCTATTAATGACTTATTTACCCTAAATATTTATAAACTTAGATTATTATAACCTATATTAACAAATTATTATAAGGATTAGACACAATACTAAGAATATAAGCACTTGCTAAATACTATTGTCTATTATTATTTTAACTATTACAGAATTCAATCTCTCCTTTCTACCTTTGGTCACCAACCATTTCTTTTTCTTTTAAGATCAGCTGTACTTTTTCTAAGTAAGTGCCACTTGAGCTAATTTCCACTGTGCCTCCTAGGCCTTGGTGTCTCAGTTGGCCTCCCTTATTACTGTTATTGAGTTGTGTTTGAGACCCTAGTTCCCCAAATGGATACTGCTGACAGGACTGGTGGGAATATGCACATTTTTCAAGAAATTCCTTTTGGAAGAGTAGTGTCACTCCTCTCTGACACATCGTTGGAACTGTCCACATATTCTTCTGACTGCTGCTATTGACATCTGGAGTTCTTTAAATGTCAAAACTAAGGCATGACTCTGGCAAAATTGCAGTAAGAAGGGCCCTTAGCATTTCCATGAACTACATTATTAGAGGGAAGTGAAAGCAGACCTGCCTTGAAGACTAATGACTATTTATTTTATTTTATTTTTTAAAAGATTTATTATTTATTTTAGAGAGAGAAAGAGAAAGACAGAGAGAGCACAGAGAGGAGGAGGGGAAGAGAAAGAAGGAGAGAGAGAATCTCAAGCAGGCTTCGCACCCAGTGTGGACCCCAGTGCAAGGCTTGATCTCATGACCCTGAAATTGTGACCTGACCCAAAATCAAGAGTCTGATGCTTAACCAATTGAGCCACCCAGGCGCCCCAAAGAGTAATGTTTAAATCCAGAGGTCTTGTTGCCAGTTTAGGAGTCCCTGGGAGGTAGGCCAGTGGCAGTTCTGAGTGATGCCTTACTGTGCCCAGATTCATATACCATTTTAAAATAAAGATATATGATTTTTTTTTAAGCTAGAGATTCCTCACTCCCCCAGGTTAACTGGATAAGGCAGTCCCTCTCTGCCGGTTTGTCAGACATGACCAAACAATTTGAACTTCAGTCAAGCTTAAACCCAAATTGTACTCCTCTCTACAGATGAATCTCTACTGCCCACTGTTAGAATACAATTCTTTATGGGTCTTTTATAATTCTTCATATTTGGAAGCAAGATAATTGCTGCCCTTTGTTCCCAACATCTTTTTTTTTTTTTTAAGATTTTATTTATTTATTTGACAGAGACAGCCAGGGAGAGAGGGAACACAAGCAGGGGGAGTGGGAGAGGAAGAAGCAGGCTCATAGCGGAAGAGCCTGATGTGGGGCTCGATCCCATAACGCCGGGATCACTACCTGAGCCGAAGGCAGACACTTAACCGCTGTGCCACCCATGCGCCCCCCAACATCTTTTTAAGAATGTTTGTATAATAAGGAGCTTGGAAGATAGAGGTAATGTCTTCCTCTGGAGCAAAGGGAAGGGATGTTTACTGCCCGTTATAAAAGATTCAGGTGCCCTAAATTCAGAATTCCTTTATTGTAGTCCAATACACAATGGCTGCTCTCCCTTGACCTTCTTTGTGTCATCCTGTGGGAGTATGTTCTTGGGAATTGGGCACAATAATTTGTTAATCCTCCAACTAATGCTATTTTTGTGGGTAGTAAAGTACTTTGTTTATTACCCTAAGCCTTCTGCCAGGATCTACATAACTATGGCAGGTGAATTTGTTAGCTTTCCAGCAGGAAAAAAAATCTTAGATTCCTCAGAGTTCTTCACACTTACCTCATAGTAAACATTAAATAAGAGCTATTATTAATATTCAGAGCCTTATCACCATAAGAAATCTCTGAGTTGGAATAAATGGTGTCTAACATGCCAACCTTCAACACATCTGATTGATACTCTTAAAATGTATTAGGGAAAAAGGAGTTTTGGTATTGGAACTCTCTGTTCTTTAGAAAATTTTTAATTTTCCTGATTCTAAGACTTTTTATTGGTCTGTCTGCTTCCCAAGATTTTGATGGAAACCAAATGAAAAAGTGAGTAACATGTCTTGTAAACTGTGATGTTTATACAATTCAAGTTTATAACTTTTGTGCACATGAAATGAACATTAATTAGGGTCTTGAAATGACTCAAAAAACTTTCAAGAATTTTATATGAAAGTTAAATAGGGGTGCCTGGGTGGCTCAGTCGTTAAGCGTCTGCCTTCAGCTCAGGGAGTGATCCTGGAGTTCTGGGATCGAGCCTGCTCATCCGCTGGGAGCCTGCTTCTTTCTCTCCCACTCCTCCTGCTTGTGTTCCCTCTCTCGCTGGCTGTCTCCTTGTCAAAGGAAAAAAAAAAAGTTAAATAAAAAATATACACATAATAGCATGTGTGAGTAATAACATGGCAGTGGAAAAGCAGTTGAATAGAAAGCCAGGATCAATAGCTTTGATTTGACATCAAATATATTTAACTTACCTGGCTCTTAGTTTCCTCTCCTGTAAAATTCTTTAGGACAATAGGGTATTTAGGACAGTGCCTTTATTTTCTATTGCTGCTAAAACAAATTTCCACAAACTTGGAGCTTAAACCACCACAGATTTGTTTTATCATCCTGCATTTTAGGAGTCTGGCATAGGTCTCACCAGGCTAAAATCAAGGCACCAGCAGGGCTCCTTTCCTTTCTGGAAGCTGTAGGGGAGAACCTCTTTCTTTCAGTTTCTAGAGGTTTCTCACGTTCCTTTGCTTGTGGCTAATCCCCTTTCATCGTTAAAGCCAGTAGCATTTCATTTTTTTCTGACCATTTTTATGTAGTCACATCTTCCCATGACTGCATCCAGGAATAGCTCTCCATTGTGGGATTAGACTGGGCCCACCCAGTTAATCTAAGATAACCACTGCAGGATAATTCTTTTTGTGTGTGGGATAGTATGTCACATCACAGGTGAACATCCCTCATTCCCACAGGTGAAGTGCCAGTCATATACCCTAGCCATTGTAAAGAATATTAATAATGAATGTTCTAAAAATGATCTCATCATTTTCATCCAACATTATAATATCTTTAAATTTCCCGGAATACCTGGAATGTAGGGAGTCACATGTTGAAAGGAAGGACTTCTTTCATTATGAAAGATAAATGAAAAATGGAGCTTATCTCTAGTTATATTTTTGTGGAGATATGCATCTGTTATCTTTTAACACTTAAAATCTCTGAAAACAGGCAAGTGATGCACACTTTTCTTATGCTGTAAACATCTAAAACTTGAATCATCGGTTGCCATTCTCTAAGCTATTGGGAAGTATGAAATCTAAATCAGCAGGTAGCTCTTGAGAATAAATTCTTAACCATTGCTATGGATATGATGCCCTACAACGGCAGGGGAAATCCCTATAACAAATACAGACAGACTTTTAAGCACATAATTCATTTTCTATACCAACTGAACATCATTTTTCACCCACTATCCCTTATCAGGTACAATACACTTTTATTGCTTTTCCAGTCTTAAATGAGAGTTGTTAGTGGGATGGTGGTGAGACATCCTTAGATGATGTCACCATAGGGGGTTTGTCATCTAAGAATGAACTGAAAAGAATGGGGATGGAAAATTAAGTTACTTTTTTCATCTAACCTGTAAAGAACCTGGTAAAATATTTCCCTCCTTTGCTAGTTTAATTTGCTTTGTGTGTCTCTTATACATGGTGCTTTGAATAATATTTGAACTTGTGGCAAAATAGCTAATGATATGGAGATACAGGAAAAGGGGCAAGGGAATCACCTCCTAGTTCGGTTATGACTGTTAAGGTCAGACATTGTCATAAGCAAGGTAGAGGGGCAAAATTGTTCAGTGAACTGAACTGTAACAAGTTCTTCAAATTACTTTACTCTCTTTTCCACAAGAAGAAAATGTACATTTTAAACATGTGATAGAAGAAACATTTTTTAAAAATATTTTATTTATTTGACAGAGAATGGGAGAGCACAAGCAGGGGGAGTGGCAGAGAGAGAGGGAGAAGCAGGCTCGCCGCTGAGCAGGGAGCCCAATGTGGGGTTCCATGTGGGGGCTCAATCCCAGGACTCTGGGATCATGACCTGAGCCAAAGGTAGACGCTTAACCGACTGAGTCACCCAGGCACCCTAGAAGAAACATTTTTTATCTTCCTACCAACAACTTCCAGAGATTAAAACAAAACAAAACAAAAAACATTTACCTGCATCTTTTATTTGCATGATATGTTTTTAAAAATATATGTTGGTGTTTTTGGTATCCATGTAATGATTTACAAATTGAATAAAAACAGAAAGAGGCAGAAGTGATGGAAAATTAGATAATAAAAATATCAAGTTTATATATTATTTTGGCTCAGTACAAGGTTTCTGAACCTTAGTGCATTTGGACAAGATGAACCTTTATTGTGGGGGGCTGTCCTGCTTATTGTAGGATGTTTGGTGGTATCCTTATCTTCTACCCACCAGATGTCAATAGCAACCTCGTCTGCTGTTGTGACCATCAAGAACATAGCTAGACATTACAAAATGTTCTCTGAGTTGAAATCTCACCCAGAATTGAGACTCATTGGTTTAGAGCTTGACAGTTTTTCCTAAGTGTTTCTCTATAATTGATCTCATTCTAACTTCACATGATGTATTTTAGAAATGAAGAAAATGAATCTTAGAGAAGTTAATTACCCATGGTAGCACATCTACTGGATGCTAGGACTAAAATTGTAATCCATATCATTTTTTCTTCAGTATGGTGTTTTTCCTCCCATTTGCCAGGGGTTTTCAAACCTTGTTGCATGAAAACCGGCTGGAGGGCTTTATATAATACAAAATGCTGGGACCCATCCCCAGAGTATCTGATTCACAAAGTCTAGATTAAAATTTAATAAACTATATTTCTAGCTAGTTCTCGGGTGAGGCTGATGCTGCTTTTCCAGGGACTATACTTTGAGACTTACTAGGCTAGACTCCACTGAAATGTAGCTTGCTTAACATTTTACAGTGTGTCCAATACACTTCCCCAAAGTGCAGCCTCTTCCCCGACCCTGAGTAATTTATAGAATTTGAATCTCTTCTATGTATGTGAGAATTGTGACAAAAGGCAATGAATTTGTGACAATGGGTGATAAGAATGACTGAAAGGTTTGGTCCAGAACTTAAGTTCATGTATTATCAGAATGTCTCTCTTGAGCTATCTTTTCACAAAAATTAAAAGTTGAATTGGATCACTATTAATTCTGTAATGAATTCATGGTATAACGTAGCAAAAGTTACTTTAGCTCTCCCTTTGAGTTTTAATTACCTTATCTATAACATAAGTTTTCTTTTTTCTCTTAGAGTAGATGACCAGCTCCAACAGCTATGTCCCATTATTACTGTAATATTTTTAATGCATTTAAGTTAAAATGAAAAGGTCAATGACATTTCTTTGAATTCTCTTCATGGATATCTGGATAGCCGTGTATTTATATAACATACTCTGTCAGTAAACTTCAGGTACTGCCAGCAGGATTTTAAGCCCTTCTGCTTTTCCTTATTGTCCAGCTGAGAAATTTAATTTCTCATTTCTTTGTATGAGCATAATCTGTCTGATATTGTTATTTCCCAATCTATTCTTCAGTATTCAATGCCTTCAATTTCTGTTCTCAAGTTCTTACTACTCTATTCTCAAGTTCTTATTATCAAGTTCTGAACTTATTCTACTTTCATATTAATGTGTCAATCAAAAAAAAAAACCTCTAAAGCTTAATTCTAGAGTAATTTGATAAAGATCAGGAGATTTTTCTTCCTTTCCTCAGTTGACATAAATGAATGTGCAGTTTAGCTGAAGAAAATAGCTTCATCTTTTGGCAACATAAAAACATTATTCCCTCTTTGATCATTTCAGCTAGAGAACATTTTTGTCACCTGTATATAACAGTGGAAACACTTTTATTGGTCATGTAAATCCCATCAGCTTTTGTGAGTCACTTAGCTATAGCAAGAAGAGATCAAATCATTTAGATGAGAAATGAAGTAATGGCAACAAAAGGGAGAGATTCTCATGGTTTTGTGTTTGCTTTTTCTGTGACTCATAGTCTGTGACTCTTTTTTCAGTAAAGGCTCTATGTGAGCAAGGGGTCTCTGAGCAATGAGGTGATAGAAACTGCATGAAGATCATTGCTATAATTTTCCTTAAGATAAATGCAAATTGTTAGCTACTTATCTAAATCATCCTTTATCTCTCTAATGCAGGGACTGCGATAGTTAGCCACAATGCCTCTCAATTTCAAAAAAGCATTACCTAGGAAAATGACAGATTGCACAAGTGAGAAAATAGAAAATAATTATAAAATCCTCTATTGTGTTCTTTATAGTCATTGAAACTGTTCAGGAAAAAGCTTATCATATCAACAATGAGATAAATACAGTGTAAAAGCATTGGGGGACAGTACAAGGAGACTAACTACTCTGAATTAGAGCCCTTGTTTTGCCATCTACAGGTTGCATGATGTGGAACAAGTCATTTGACTTCTCAGTCTTAATTTTCTCATCTTTAAAATGTGGATAAAAGTAACACCTGTCTTATGGCAGGTGTTTATATATGAGGAAGCTTTATAGTACCTTGTAAGGTATGTAATATATTCCCAACAAACACACATTATTATTGCTTAGGCAGGATATATATTCTCAAAAATATACATTTTTATTGCTCAAAGAACAATCTTTGTCAAATTTGTTTTTGCCTGTTCTTCATTGTACAGGATTCATAATTCATCAGTGGTAAAAATAAATTAATTTGGATTCAGAGATGCATCACTCTTTCAGATAAATTATTTTTGTACTAGGATTTAATTTATTTCAACAAGTTTTTTCTCAAATGCATACTATGTGCTGCCACAAAGCTGTAAGAATCGAAAGAAAGAAAACACTGAGGCTATGATAACAAAATTGTTCAATGTGCTTAGGATTAAAGAAATATTTCATCTATAAAGTGGTAATCGTGACTTGCTTTATCTATCTCATGGTCATATTGTGGACAGTAATACAAGGTTATTGCTCTATTAACTCATTCAAAATCATATTTGCAGTAAAAAAATAATGGATACTAATGTACATAATCACATAAAGTAAAAAACCAAAGATTTAAATGTAAAATGACACCCTTGAAATGTGTACAAATCACCTCAGAAAACCCACTCGGAAGATATTTTTTAATTATATGACAGATAATATTTGGATACAGCTGCAAGGTTATCCAAAGTTGAGTATCATCTTTAAATAAGGTGGCCTCTCAATAGACTACCAGTGTTTTACATTTATGCCATAAAGGATTTTGATGGCAGGTACTATTGATAACTAATAAGCGTTACTGGAAAGGAAGAGTTGGACAGTAAGGATCTGTCAGTGGATCTGCAATATCACTCAAGAACATTGGGCCTGATTTTATTAACCAAATATCAATATTCTACCATAGTCTCAAACTTAAGTGGTTTAATTGGTCACTGTTGTAGAGTTAAGAGATGTATAAGAGTAATAAGAGAATAATAAGAATAGAGATATATACGATGCATAAGAACAAAATTGAAAGAGAGAGAGAGAGAGAGAGAGAGAGGCAAATTTCCTCTCTAGAATAATTTAAAGTAAAATTATTCAACATCATGTAGACTAGACCAAATGCTTTCAAAGGCCAAAGTGGTCTAAAGTCTATGGACACTGCAAGATGGTGAAAGAGGAAGAACCAGGAATTTGTCTCCCCACCTAGACAACAAGTGCATTGGCAGAATCTGTCAGATGTAACTATTTTGAAACTCTGCAGTTTATCAAAGGCTTGCAACTTCCAGCGGAAGACTGGATGTAAATTGCACTTAATTTTGATCAATTTCATCCCAGCAGACTAGCAGCCATTCATCCTCCACTAACAACCTTTAGGCAGGCAGTTGTGCATGTATTCCAGGAGGAGCCTGCACACAGCTTGCAGAAACCAGGGTAAGCAAAAAAGACTCTGTTCTCCAAACATAGAGGATCTGTGTGCTATGGTTGATAATTGCTACTGCTGATCTCGGAAGTACAGACAAAGAGGCACATGAGTACTGTTGTTACATCCTCCCCCTCTTTGTTATTAGTCCCTTCCTCTCTGGCTAAAGAGGTTGTCAAAAGTTGTAAAGGGCCAACACATTTACCCTCTTCTTTTTTCTCTTTTTCTTATTTTGGAAGTCAGACATTAAAGACTAGGACATTGAAAAGCAACTGTAAATTTGGGAGAAATTAGAAAGTGACTATGTATACCAAGGGAAAGGCACAGATTCATAAAAGACAAGATGACCATGGATTTACACATCAAACTAATCCTTGACACAGAGATAGCTCACAGAATTAAAAACATAAAAACAATAAATGAAATCAACTACAAAAACAACAACAACAAAAAGAAAATGGGGAAAAGAAAGAATCTGATTTCCAGAGTTAACATGTTATTAGATTCAAATGTCCAATATTGAACAACAACAACAACAAAAAATCACAAGGCATAAAAAGAAATGGGAAAATATGACCCATTCAAAGGAAAATAAAAACAAATCAACAGAAACTCTTTGAAATAGACCTGCTGTCAGATATACCAGACAAAGATTTTTAAACAGTGATCTTAAAGATGCTCAAGGAACTAAAGGAAGAAGCAAAGAAAGTGAAGAACATGATGGATGAGCAAAATGGAAGCTCTAATAAGTAGATAGAAACTCTGGAAATTCTGGAGTTGAAAAGTACAATAACCGAAATAAAAAATGCCCTAGAGAGATTTCAAAGCAGATTTAAGCAGGCAGAAGTATTTCAGCAAACTTGAAAATAGGACAATGGAATGTATCAAGTCTAAGAACAAAAAGAAAAATATTGAAGAAAAGTGAACAGAACCTAAGGGATCTGTAGGACAGCATCAAGGAGACCACCATATGCATTGTGTGAGTCCCAAAAGGAGAAGAGAGAGGAAAAGAGATAGAGGGAACATTTGAAGACATAATGGCTGAAAACTTAACAAATTTGAGAAAAAGCTGAACATAAACATTCAAGAAATTCAACAAACTCCAAGTAAGTTGACATCAAAGAGATTCAAACCAAGACACATTTTAATCAAATTTTGGACTACCAAAAACAGAGAAACTTGAAAGCAGCCAAAAGAGAAATGCTCCTCAACAGGATTATCAGCAGATTTCTTATCAGAAACACAGGAGGCCAGAAGACAATAGCCTAATATATTCAAAGTGTTAAAAGAAAAAAAAAAGTTAGTCAAGGGAGCACTTGGACATTACGCTAAGTGAAATAAACCATACACAAAGACACATATTGTATGATTCCACTTATATGGTGTACTTAGAGTAGTCAAAATTATAGACAGAAAGTAGAATGGTGGTTACCAGGGGCTTAAGGGAAGGAGGGGCGGGGAATTATTGTTTAATAGGTATAGAGTTTCAGTTTTATAAAATGAAAGAGTTATGAAGATGGATATTGGTGATGGTTACACATTATGAATTTATTTAATGCCACTGAATTGTATACTTAAAAATGGCTACAATGGCACATTTTATGTTATGAATATTTAGCCACAATAAAAATCTGGGGGACAATTATGAACACTAAAATCCCAGATATATTCCTAAAGCGGGGAAAAGCATACAATTTTAGAGCTGTAAGTTACATGGGACCTATAGGTTATAAGAAATCATAATGAATTCTCCCTTGAGTAAAATCTAAATTATGTTAATTTTATATACTAAAAAGGACAAGTATACATTTTCACTTTTCCTTATCTATATCTAATTACAAAGGAGTTAAAACAAGCCACAAGCAATTAAGGGAATGTCTTCTTCAAAGTAGGAAAATACTGAATATGTGTGAAATTTTCTCTATTATAAAAATATAAATTAAAAGAATGAAGGAGAAGAGGCACAGAAATCTTTCAAGCTAACAAACTTCATCTAATCAATTAGCTTTTTAAGTTTTCCTTGGTCACCTTGCAAAAAATCAATAATCTAAATAAAACTATATGTATGTATCCACTTAGAACTGTCCATTAACTTTGGATTTGAGTTTGTAGATTTAGATGCAAATAAATGTATTCAACATTTCCTAAAAAAACAAAACAAAACAAAACAAAACTTTGGTAGTTTGATATCTTGCCACAAATTCTGATAGCATATTGAAGTGTGAAATGCAATGCACACTATATTAGTAAAAAGGATAATAAGTCACATTTATTGAAGACTTACTGTATGCCTACAATTATTTTTCATTTTATTTTCCCACTAAATTTGTGTCATTAACTCTAACAGATGACTAAACTAAAGCTTAACATTTTGCAATGGTTTGATTTAGGTTCCATACATAACAGACAAGAATCGATATTCAAATCCAGTTGTGCCTGGCTCCAAAACCTGTATTTCTTGGAGACACAGAGACTACAGAGAGGTGACTTGAGAACCCCTAGAACTGGAAAAGGTGGAGGGCAGGCAAAGCCAAGACCCCTGCTGGGTCTCCTATCTCAGCTTCCACCAAAGCATTTCATTGAGTATTGGTTCATATACTGGACTTGGATGTTGTTTCAAGAAAGTGTTTTGTTGCTAAAATATTTTAAAAACCACTGTTTTAAAGCAAAAACATTTCATGATACAAGTGTGTATTACTACTTTTTTTTTTCCTTTAATAGATTCAATTGGTAGCCTTAAAAAACAGCCTCAAAATTACCTTGCTATGAAAAAATTTTCCTCAGGTTCTCCTGAGTCTTTGTAGCTTCAGGCTAGGTTGTGATCAAAGACTTTCCTCCAAGTTCACTTTGGGCACATCATTCAAGGTCATTATTTCTGTGATTGCCTTTTTAATAGCTTGATTCTGGAGTCATTTTCACAAGGATTTCAATTCTTCACATCTATCTCATATTAAAACTTCTTATCTTTTTTGAAGGGTGAATTGTAGGAAAAGGAGAAGACAAATTAGTTATATTTTCCTAAAATTATAGGTCATCCATTCCAGTCATAAGAAACCTGTTGTTTCTTTAACTAGGCATGGGAAGTGGAACTGGTTCCATTACTTCACTCTCATTGACTGGTGCTGCTACCTTACTCAGACATAATTTATTCTCTGTCAGTTATTGGTTTATTCCCAACAATGCTTTTAGGTGCAGATTTCTTCAAAGTTGCCAGAGCATTGAAGCCAACATTTAGAAGTGCTTATAAGTTTCCTGAGGCCAGAGACCTTGTCTGCTTCATTTTTGTGTTACCTTCCTTTCACCAACACTATGCAAGACTAATAAATTTTAAAAGGAAGACATTTCATTTATATAATATTTAGAGGAGAGAATAAAGAAGTGAAAGTGTATAATGGAAGGATCAAATAAGATTAGATTTATCTGTGATTAAAACTAGTATTTTAATTACTTTGCATATGTGTTATATTTGAATAATGCCTTGTTCTCCCACACTCTCTCTCTCTATCTCTCTCTCTCCATGAACATAAAGTTATGTATGAGTCCATCTTTCCTACCACTGTTGTCTCCACATCTAAGAACATAGTAGGTTCTCAATATTTATGTGCTAAATGAATAAGCTAATTTATACTAAATTCAATTTTTTATTATAATATGTGCCACATTGGAAGGGACTATGTCTACTGCAAGGCAACTCTTGTCTAACTTGCCATATTGCTCACTGACTTGTATTTATTTGACTGTAAATTGATTAACTTTGGCACTGAATTTCTGTACGTATTTATGACTTAAGACACCAGGCAACTTCAGAGTGGGAGTAGAGAAAGGCACTTACAGTTTGGGACTCATAAAGGAATGTTTTTATGAGGACAATAATATCTCAGATGGGCTTTGTACAAATTTACTGCATTCTCCTCATGGAAGAGCTTAATGTAAGAGTTGTAAAAGATGCCCCGATGTAGGGCCATCACTCATTTGAGAAAAGAAGACTGAATGGATAAATAAATGGTCAATGATTTGTTTTATGCCTACAGTAGCTTAACCACAACCCTGTATAATATTTCAGCACAAAGATATTTATAAGCAGGCATTAATATCTCAGCACATACCTCATGGCGATGCTGAAATACCTGTAAAATATTTTCAAGCTATTTTTATTTGAAAGTAAAACAATTATCAGGTAACATTTGCAGCCAAATCTACTTCATCTTGAAATAAAAGTGTATTTAAGATCATAGTACCAATTCTAATGGATTGAGGTGCCCATGTATTTACTTATTTTTTTAAATGATTTTTTATTATATTATGTTAGTCACCATACAGTACATCCCCAGCTTCCGATGTAAAGCTCGATGATTCATTAGTTGCGTATAACACCCAGTGCACCATGCACTACGTGCCCTCCCATGTATTTAAAATCACCGTAATGGATCGTGAGTATATTTACAAATTATTAGACCCTGAGAAACAAGGAAAAATCATTGTTATCTCAGATGACTAAATAGTTCAAGTGTTTTTCTTAGCATAATTGAAATTCAACCATCATAATTCCTATGGACCATGACTATACATATTCAGATTGATTGATTTAAGTTAATTTCTCAGACAATTTAAGTTTTAGAAATATTCAATTTTGTGAGATGTTTCTTTATATAGTGCCTTGCATGGAGCCATGGCATGAGAAATGATTAATACACACTTGGGTCATGCTATGACTGTGTATTGCTAGACAACCGGTTACCAGTTCTCAAATATCCTTTTAGCATGATAGATTGATTGATTGATTGATTTTTAAGAGAGGTGGGAGAGGAGCAGAAGGAAAGGGAGAGAGAGTGTCTTAAGCTGGCTCTGTGCCCAGTTTGGAGCCTGATGCTGGGTTGAATCTCACAACCCTGAGATCATGACCTGAGCTGAAATCAAGAGTCTGACACTTATCTGATTGAGCCACCCAGAAGCCCCCTTTTAGCATAAGTTATAACTATACATAAGAGCAGGGAAAGACCATGATGTATATAATATAATGGTGTTTTTTTTTTTCTGTAGTGGTATTAATATCCCTAGTATTATTTTGAGCAATTTCCTCATTTTTTTTAAAAAAGCAGCCATATGGGGACAAAATGATTTAACCCTATTTTCTTCCCTTTGTTCCCATGTCTGATGTTCCCTCAAAGCCAAAAATTATGCAAAGGAAATTGTCCTGGGGAAACTTCTAGTATACATTATGACTATATTATTGAACACTATATAAACTTAAGCAACTCTACTTACCATTAAGGTGTCTAGGAATGGAAAATCAAATACTGCCTTTGAATAGTCAAAGGATATAGTCATTCCTTTGCCTTACTATGCTCATCTCTTTATTTGCCCTACTCTGTATAGGTGGACAACAAAAGCAGACTTTAGGGTTAAATTAGTTATTAGCATTATGAAATACCATTATAATTCTAGAAAAATAAGTGAATTAATATACAGTAGTTAACATGTTTATGACATGTGCCAAAATATCTGAGGGTTTTCCTAATGTCTTATTTGGTGAGGAAGATTTTTTTTTAAAAGATTTTTTATTTACTTATTTGAGAGAGAGCAGGAGCTAGGGGAAGGAACAGAGGAAGAGGGAGAAACAGACTCCCTGCTGAGCAGCGAGCCAAAAGTGGGGCTCCATTCCAGGACCCTGAGATCATGACCTGAGCCAAAGGCAGATTTTTAACCGATTGAGCCACCGAGGCACACCAGTGAGGAATATTTTTTTTTAATTACCATCAAAAGAATTATTTTCCTGCCACCATTTTATGAGTCTGCTAACACAGTCCCTATTTAAAAGATAATAAAAGAGGTAAGATCTATTTTTTTCCCCTAAAGAGAATGCAACTTAGAAATCTGTGGTTTGAATTTAGGTTTCCTGACACCTGTGATGCCTATTATTCTAAATTATGATTGGCAAAGTGATGTAGCAAAGCCTTGTACTTAGCAATACATTTATTTATCATATTTCTAAGCAATATATAGTTATAGCTCCTACCATATTGACTAATAAGGAACGTACAGCAGTTGATATTTTATGCTGGAAGCCATCACAAACTCAAAAGATCTGAACCCAATCAAGTTTAAAGTTATACTATAATATAACCTACATTATTACTGTTTAATTTTCTATCTCTTTTATAATCTAACCTATATGAAGGTAGAGATTTTGCCTGATTTACTAATAATTGTATCATAAACACTTCACTAAGATAAGTATATAGTACATGGCTCAGTAAGTATTTGTTGATCAAATCCATAAAAAATGAACTCTAGGGGAGGAGATTACATGCAGAATTTCATTAAACAAAATTGTTCTAAAAGATGAGAAGAAAATCAATGGAAAAAAATTGACAGTCCCCAAGAGTCCCAGTTTAACTCTTTTCCCAGCATTATTTAATAAAAATTGTATATATTTGGGTTGTACAATGTAATGATTTGATATACATATACATCATGAAATGATTACCACAATCAGTTTAATTAACATATTTATCACTTCACATAGTTTTTCTCCCACCTTGTGTGTGTGTCTGTGTGCTAAAAACATTTGAGATCTACTCTCAGCTAAATTCAAGTACACAATACATTATTATGAATGATACCCACCATATTGTACATTAGGTCTACAGAAAGTATTCATCTTATAACTGAAAGCTTTTATCTTTGGCCAACATATCTCTTTTTTTCTCTAACTCCCAACTCATGGTAACCATTATTCTGCTCTCTCTCTTACTATCATTTTGACTTCTTTTTGAGTCCACATAAAGTGAGATCATGCAGTATTTGTCTTCCTGTTGTCTGACCTATTTCCCTTATCCTAGTGTCCTCTACATTAATCCATGTTGCAAATGTCAGGATTTCCTTCTTGGTTAAGGTTGAATAATAATTTTGTACATAGAAAATTCCATTTGTCAATGGACAATTAGGTTGTTTCTATATCTTGGCTATTGTGTGAACATGAGAGCATAGATATTTCTTTAAGATAATGATTTTTATTTCCTTTGGATATATACTCAGAAATGGGATGCTGGGTCATATGGTAGTTCTATTTCAAATTTTTTGAAGAACTTACATATTGCTTTCCATAATGGCTGTACAGATTTATATTCCCATCAAGAGTGTACAAACTTTATTTTGCTCCACCACAAGTTATTTTTGCACCCTCACCAACACTTACTATCTTTTACTTTCTTTTAATTAAAAAAAAAAACTAAAAGATTTTATTTATTTGACTGAGAGAGAGAGACAGCCAGCGAGAGAGGGAACACAAGCAGGGGGAGTGGGAGAGGAAGAAACAGGCTCCCAGAGGGGCTCGCCCTGAGCTGAAGGAAGATGCTTAATGACCAAGCCACCCAGGAACCCCTATCTTTTATTTTTTGACAATAGTCATCTGCGCAGGTGTCAAGTAGTATCTCATTGAGGTTTTGATTTGCATTTTTTTGATGACTAGTGACAGTGAACATCTCGTGTGCCTGCTGGTCATTCGTAGGCCTTCCTTGCAAAAATATTTATTCAGGTCCTTATTCTATTTTTAATTGGATTATAATGAGTATTTTTGTTATTGAGTTGTAGGAGTTCCTTAGAAAGTTATAGTCATCAAAACAGTATGGTACTGGAATAAAAACAGTCACATATGCCCATGAAACATAGTAGAAAGCCCAGAAGTAAATGCCAAGCATATACAGTCAACTAATCTTTGACAAAAGTGCCAAGAGTAAACAATGGGGAAAGGATAGTTTGTTTGTTTTTTTCTATAAATGGTGTTGGGAAAAGTTGATAGCCACATACAAAAGAATGACATTGGCCTTTATCTTATGTCATACACAAAACCAACTCAAAATGGATTAAATTTATAACCTGAAACTGTAAAACTCCTAGAAGAAAACATAGGGGAAAACCTCCTTGACATTGGTTTTTGCAATGATTTCTTGGAATTGACATAAAAAACACAGGCAACGAAAGTAAAAATAAACAGGTGGGACTATATCAAACTAAAAAGTTTCTGCACAGTAAAGGAAACAATCATCAAATTGTAAAGGCAAACCTATGGAATAGGAGAAAATATTTGTAAACTAAATATCCTATAAGGAGTTAATACCCCATCTGACTTCTTTAATTGGTTATTTTTGTGATTCGACCATGTCTTAAACATTCCAGTAAAATGAAATAATTCAGCAGTAGAACCCAGTGAACTTTTGGACAAAATGAAATTGGCAAATATATGGGCAGATGAATTTTGGCAAAAAAACATTGCAATAACAAAGTTGTTCTGATCATTTGAGCATTGGGTTGCTAATAAAGTTCTCCAAGCAATTTGATTGTTCTCTTCCTGTGCCTTTATCCTAAGGTACAAGTTATAATTTTATCCCTGGAATTAACAACCTACAGCTTGATTAACAAGATATTTTCCCTATCTCCACTAAAACAGGTGACAAGTGATGAATATGACCCATCAACAAATACATACTATTATTGTATCTCACTAAATGTGCATAATTCAGATTCTTTGTCTATTAAATTTAGTATACACATCAACAGATATTTAGAATTTAGAAGTCAGCTCTTTGAATTGAATTGGAATAGCCTAGACCTAATATCCTGTGGCTCATCAATAGTGCCTGTCTTTTTTAATCTCCAAATTTTTGCATTAAAATTCTAATTTCAGAACTTATTTGACTCACAGTGTCAGCAAATCTGGTAAACTCTTCTTTAGGCTATCTTTTCTAGGTTCACCTAACTTCAGTAGACTCAGATATTTAATGACTTTATATAATATTCCACCACAATTCTAGTTTAAATTAGTGGGGGGAACTTGAAATCTTCCATATTTTAAAGTCATTTAGAGTTTTGTCCTGGTTGTTAAGCCTTCAAAACTGTTAACTCCATAGAATAATATTAGAGACATTACATCAACATTTCTCTGTAACTCAAGTTTTACAAATTTATCTTAAAAGATGTGGTGTAGCTAAAGATATGGTTTGAAACTTAGGACAGCTGAAGAATTTGGTTGGCAATCAAGGGATCCCTAAGATGAGATTTGTGGACATTTTTTTCAAATACTTTGAGGACTCTGTTGGCTTCTTGATCAGAGAATTTGCTGGGAATTGTAACCCTGATATGTCTTAAAAATCAAAATAAATAAGCCCATTGCCTCCTTAAAAAGAAGAAAAGAAGTATATTCTGAGTATTATTTTGAGGATGAGTAACTCAATTTTTAAGCATTTCTATATGTATATACAGGTATTGTATGTTTTCAACCCAAGACAATTCTATTTTACAAAGCTAGTTGCTGAACCTGTTCAATGTGTCCAATGACTTAAACATAGAATATGTGTGTGTGTGTGTGTATATATATATATATTTTTTTTTTTAATTTCTTGCTTGTATAATGTCCAGGATGTATGATCCTGGCAGACTGAATGGTCTCCTTGCAGGAGTGGTTCACGAATCCCAGTATCTTTCTCTTGTGGTTTTACTTACTTCAACTTGTGGCTTCCATGATTATTGTGTTTATTTTTGTTCAAGATGGCAGGAAGGAGAAAGAGCTTGGAGTTCACATATGGAAGTTTTTAATGAACCAGTGGTATAAGGGATTAATATGACTTTTCCCTATATTCCACTGGCCAGAACACCGCCACCTGGTTTAATGGGCTGAGTTGTGTTCACTCATAATTTATATGTCGAAGTCTTAAAAAGTCCAGTATCTAAGAATTTGACCTTTATGGAGGTAATTAAACTAAAGTGAGGTCTTTCCCCTCTAGACTATTAGTTGTCTGAGGTCAGGAATTAGATGCTCTCCTTGATTCCAAAGTGCCTAGCACGTTGAATGACATGAAGTTGGCATTTAATAAGTATTTGTTGAATGAATAAGAGATTATGTCAACATGAAAAACCCTGGGGGGAATGGTAAGAACTGGTAAAAAGATTGCTGATGATCTTCAGATATATTCTTTTCTGGGTTATTCCAAGTTCTTTATTTCTTGCCGCAGAAACTGGCCAGCTTGTGTATTTAAATTAATGGTTAATTTCCCTGGGATAGTCAAAGGCCAGCAGTTACTTTGGTAAATACCATCAATATGGAGCATCTGGTTCTCTGAAGTTTAAGTCCCGTGTTCAAGTGCTGTAAACTGTTCAGTCTAGAGACAGGCAGACTCCATCCCCTGGCAATGGCAGGGGAAATTTGATCTCAAGAATGTCTCCTACTACTTTGCATTTGTACGCTCTCCCAGACAATAGCCTTTCATTAGACTTTCAATAACACTCCTCAAAACCAGCTGACCTGTCAGGAACTATATGTCACTGTCTTACCTGTTTTCTTGGTTGTCCCATTAGCATACTTAGATGCCTATAGGGATTTGAGACCACTTATCAGAAGAGAAACAGAATTATGAAGACTCCTGAGTCATTCAGAAGTATTCACTATCCCAGAAAAGCCCAGAAGTCATCAGAGGTTAGAACTAAAGCTGATAGTGATAAAAGATTATCCTGCCTAGAGAGGTAGAAGCAACAAGGTCATAAAGAAAATGAGGGGTGAAAATGTTTTTATTTGAGATAAAATAACAGAGCAGAAAAAGTAGTAGAGAGGAAGGAAAGGTTTGTGTGTGTATGTGTGTGTGTTTTCCTCAAGACAGCAGTAGGGTTGTATGAGATATTAATGTCCCTCAACTGTACAAGATTCTTGAGTAGCTCTGGGAATTGGGAAGTCTGCAATTTACAACCTCTCTCCTCTGTTCTTATAAGCAATTTAACCAAGCTCCTGTTAGCAAGAGACACTTAAGCAACAGAAATCCTAGAGGAGATTTTTTAAGCCCATAGTAAAGATAATACAATCCTTCTGCATAAAAACAAAGGATTATTAATGCTGTGCTGCTGGTGAAGTCTCATTTCACAACCGATGTAACTTTCTGTATTAAATCAGCCCCACCAGCACTGGAATGAGCCAAGCTCGGGTGTCATTTATCAACTAGCCATTTTGGGTGCACCAACCATAAAGCCAGCCCTCAGTTTGACCCTTCCAATGGCTCACCCCACTGTGTGAGCAGAGGTTTTTATCTGTAGACATGCTGATCTTTTTCAGGATTCAGATTTATTTTCCTGACATGGTTCATGTCTCCTGTCTCCAGGTGCTTGTCCTCTGAAAGAAGAGCCTGCCTTTGCGGTACACCTCCCATAGCAGATCATATCCCTTTGGCAATCTGTAGCCCTGGCTCCTTTTCATCTCTTAAATCTCAGTTTATGACCCATTTACCTGAATAGTTCATAATCAATTGAGACACTAATTTTGCCATTTGCTGAATCACCCAGGATGTATGTCAGGAGAAGGTGCTATTTAATGCAGAGTGATTGGTGATTGACAGATTTGGCTTTTTGTTTTTGTTTTTGCTTTGTTTTGTTTTGTTTTTTAGGTTACTTTGAGAGACCTGAGGAAAACACAGTCCTCTTCCTTGCCCAGATGAAAGCTTATATTAAAACAGCTGATGTTATTTTATACCTCTTTCTTTTCTTTTTCTTTTTTCTTCCTTTTTTTTTCTTTTGAAAAATCAATCACCTTGTGGAACACAAGTCCTTTGCTCACACCTAGAATGGATAGCTCATTAGAATATTTTCTAATCGTTATATTGGTCCTCTCTTCTTGAGGTGTTATCAGTGGGAGACTACAGTCATACATTATATATGAGGTGACACCAGTGTGACTGTAAACACCAACATTATTGAATTCATTCATTCCTCAACACAGGTTTCTTGAGTGCCTACTATATGCTTGTAGGTATCTATTTGTGGGTGCTAAAAGTACTGAGTAAACAAAAAGGACAGCATTTTTTGCTTTCCTTAAGCTTGTATTTTATATTCCTTGGACTTCATCATGGTAGGATGGTGTCACCAAAACACTGCAGTCTCTGAAACCAGTGAACTAAAGTTTCCCCAAATATTAGAAGTGTGATGTTATATCAGGGAAGCACCGTATACTGTTTTTTTCATAGCCGTTGGAACCAGACAGATCCAGTTTCTCTTTCTGGCTTTGTGACCTTGGCCAAATTATTCCACTCCTTTGAGTCTTAGGTTTTCTCACTTGCACAAGGGTGAAATTAATACCCCATCCCATCCCAGACTATGATAGGGTCAAGATCAATATATATGTAGTCCATCGTATCATATATCTAAATGTTTAAAAGGTATGAGGCAAGTTAACATGCTGTTAAATAAAATGTCTTCTTACTCTTGCCTTAATATTTTCATAATGACCTGGAAGTCCAATTTAAAATTTAAAATTCTTGAATTCCTCAAAGTTTTGAACATGGAGCAATGGTGCCTGGTCTGCAGTCTCTAGCCCAGAGCTCATGCTTTCTTCTCTTCCCACTCCCAGGTCACTGGCTCACCATGAGAGACCCATCGAGTTCCATTTTCAACACCTGAACAGCTGTCCCTTGACTGCCCCCTGGCCTAAGTGTGCATGTGCCAAGTTTATAATCTACCTGAAGGAAATGGACCTCAGAAACATGCACTTGCATACTCTGAAAGGGTATGCCTCTTGGAAGGAGGGCAAGGGTTTCCATGATCACTGGTAGCCAGAACATTAGCCATGTTAAAAGATATCTGAAACCTATTAAAAATGTTGAGTTCATTTGGGCAAAAATCAGTTCAGAGAGGGCAATATCTCATCTAGCAGATCGAAAGGAGCTCTGAGATTCTAAACAAGATGAAAACTTTTTGTAGGCAGAAGGGAGAAAGAGGAAGATGTACCATGACAAAGTGGGTTAGTAATTGCAGCTACTTTCCTTTCCTAGACAACAGGGGTTTATCAGGCAGATTACCCAGCTAGTGCTGATGAAGTGATTCCTGGATGATTGGCTTAACATTCCATTTCTGTTAGAGCTAAAACTGTAATTAAGTCTCATTTTGTTGATGCAGGGCTTAGCACAAGTAACTCCATTTTGGGCCTATTACCTTATTTTTTTTTAGTATCCAGGATTAGAGGATGTCTCAGTGTTCTGACAGGCATACTCTTTTTGAGCCTATTGACTCCTTTCCTTATAAGAGTGAATTAGGAGTAGGGCCAGAGTGGGCCCTGTTAATTGAGGAACTGTTAACAACTAAGGTAATAGTAAGTCTAAATGAAGTAACAAAAAGTTCTTATTTTTGCGCTGAAGTCATAGTAAATACTCTACGAAAGTGTTCTAATTTATATCAGCAGTAGAATAATAACAATTTTGTCTACCTCAAAGATATACTAACATATTTATAGCTACCATCTCAGTGCCTGGTATTTAGAAAGATCTTAAAAGATATTTTTGCCATTTATTCTTCATGGGACATTAAAAGGGTAGCTGATGCCAGTGCCAGGGGCGTTGATGGGCTCAGATTCTTCAGAGTTCTCAAGGGTATCTCCTGTAGCTCTGGGACTATATACTAAGCTCTGAATATATTTGAAGGCAATTTCATCTTTTGGTAATATATTTTTGGGAGGAACAGATAGTTTTCCACTGAGAACAAAGGAGAGGACATTGCTATATTTACAACAAACACTAAGCTACCATGAAATTGCTCATCTTTTGATTTTAATTTCATGCCCCTACAAAGGTGCACTCATAGGAAAACTAGTTTATTCCACTTATCAAAATGAGATGAATGGGTGAGATTTAACAGCAGCAGCTTGATGAATGAATGAACATATTTTTATGACATTAACATAGTTAAAATTCACTATTTTTCCCCATGACCTCCCACATATCCTGATGGCCTGTGGCATATTTTAATCCTTAGAACAGCCACAGAAATAAATAAAATAACTACATTTGAAAATGACACAGCAAACTACCTATTTAAAAAATACACACAAAAAGAAAAAGGAAAAGAGAATCATGAGACGTATAGACAATAAATAGCCAAATGGTAAACATGGAGTGAAAAATGAATGATTTTCCTCTAAAATCAGGACAAAGCAGAGAGGTTTGTTCTTTACCATTATTTTTCAATATTGTGTTGCCAGTGTAATAAGAGAAAGAAAAAAAATCATATTGGGAAGGAAGAAGCAAAACTGTCTTTGATCTCTGACACTGTGATCCTCTATCCAGAAAATCCGAAGGAATACACACATGCACACACGTGTTCTCTCATCTATGTCTCAGGAACAAGTTCAGTAAGGTCATTGGATAAAAAAATCAGTATGTGTCTATATATTAACAGCAAACACACCAAAAATGAAATTAAGAAAACTATTCCATTCACAATAGTATCAAAAGAATGAAATGTTTTACAATAAAAAGAACAACAGCAACAACTACAAAATATGCTGAAGGAAATTAAAGATCTAAATAAGTGGAGAGGCATTCCAGGTTTGTAGATTTGTAGATTTGAGTATTGAATATTACCAGGCTGTAATTCTCTTCAAACTGATATATATATATATATATATATATATTCAACGTCTTTCCTATAAACATCCAACAGATTTCTTTTTGCAGAAATTAACAAAGTGATCTTAAAATTTATATAGAAATGCAAAAGGAAATTGCCAAAACAATTTTGATTAAGAACAAAATTGGGGGGCGCCTGGGTGACTCAGTCGTTAAGCGTCTGCCTTTGGCTCAGGGCGTGATCCCGGCATTATGGGATTGAGCCCCACATCAGGCTCCTCTGCTGGGAGCCTGCTTCTTCCTCTCCCACTCTGCTGTGTTCCCTCTCTCGCCGGCTGTCTCTCTCTCTGTCAAATAAATAAATAAAATCTTAAAAAAAAAAAAAGAACAAAATTGGATAACTTATACTTCCCAGTATCAGAACTTAATATAAAGGTATAGTAATCAAAATGGTAATCAATATAACAAGGTGTTTGCCTGAGGATAGTCATATAGAACAAAGGAAGAATTAAGAGTACAAAATAAATTTTTATACTTAAGATTAATTGATTTTTGACAATAAGGACGAGTCAGTTTACTGGGAAAAATACATACTTTTCAATAAATGGTGCTGGGAATTTGGATATCCTTATACAAAAGGATGAGTTTAGACTATTACTCCATGCTATTGACAAAAATAAACACAAAATGGATTACATATATAAATGTAAGCATTACTACTCTAAGCCTTGTACAATAAAATATAAGAGGAAATCTTTAGGACCTTGAATTAAACAGAGTTCTTACATATAACACCCAAAACATGATCAATACAATTTTATAATATGAATATTTGGGCTTCATCAACATTAAAAACTTTGGCGCTTCAAAAATAATCATTAAGAAATTTTTTTTAAAAAGCCACAGCCTAGAGTAAAATATATACCATATTTCTAAATGACTTGTATCCTGAATATATAAAATATTCTTGCAACTCAATAATAAGAAAATAACCCAATTAAAAATGAGCAAATATTTGACTAGACATTTTAATACAAAAACACATAAGTGTCAAGTAAGCACATAAATCAATGCTCAACATTAATAACTAAGGAATGCAAATGAAAAGCATAATGAAACACTTCACACTCACTGGAATGGTTATAATAAAAAGATAGACAATAAGAAATGTTGATGAAGATGTGGACAAACTGGAACCCATATATATTGCAGATGGGGATGTAAAATGATGCAGTCACTTTGGAAAACAGTTTGACAGTTTCTCAAAAAGTTAAAAATAAATTTACTCTATGGCCAATAATTCCAATCCTGAGAATCTACCCAAGAGAAATTAATACATGCAAATTCCTGCATGTGAATGCTTATAGCAATGTTTTCCAAAATAGCCCCAAATTATTAAAAATAAAACCAAATGTTCATTAAATGGTGGATAGATAAACCCATGCAAAGGAATACTTTTCAGCAATTAAAAAGTAACATTATATGCTATCAGATGAGTGAACCTCAAAAAAGTTATACTAAATAAAAGAAGCCAGAAACAAAAGACTATGTATTCTATAATTCCATATATATGAAATGTTCTGGGGAAAAACATCTGTAATGCCTGAAAGTAGATCAGTAGTTGCCCTGGGCTGGTGTGGGAGTTGAGATAGACTGCAATCGGACATAAGGGAATGATGGAAATGTTCTAAACATGGCTTGTAGTCTATATATTTACTAGTAATCATTGGGTGCATGCTTAAAAAAGAAAGACAACTGTAACATTAGAAAAGAACTTGAGGTTATTTCATCCAATCTCTTGTTTTTAAATTATATTTCAGATTGATATAAATCAGTGATTATTGTAAACTCTCTAAAAGATGTGAATTATGAATTTAAGTTAATGAATTCTCAAAATGTATTTGAATCTCAGCCCCAGAAAGGTTAAATACTGTGCCAATGTAATACAGTCAGTAAATGGTTAAGATAATATATCAATCTGGATTTTTGTTGCTCAAAAGTCTGTGTATATGCATTTCCAATTATGTTTCCCAGTATATGATATACACTTCACAGTAGTGCCATACATCTGAAATACTGCTCAATTTGAATGATTGCAGTTTATTTTCTCTTTGACCTAGTTGTGTTTTCTAAGACTTTTGGCCAGCTAGGGAGAAGGATTTCTTTCCTTAAATCAAACTATGTATTTGACACTTGTTAGAAAATCCAGTTCATAGAATGCCAATGGACAGATGCCAAGAGGGAGTAAGATAGAAAAATGAACAGCAGATTCAGATTCAGAATCAGAAATGATAAGATTATACTCTCAAATGCCCCAGTTTCCAGCATTGTGGATTTAGAGTTTTGTTAATTAAGTTCTCTGAATTTATTTTCTTTAATTAGATAAATAACACCTCTTTTCATGTGTCTGTGGCCATCTGTATGTCTTCTTTGGAGAAATATCTATTCATGTCTTCTGTCCATTTTTTAAATTGGATTATTTGGTTTTGGTATTGAGTTATTGAAGTTCTTTCTATATTTTGGATACTAACCCTTTACTGGCTAGGTTAATTGCAAATATCTTCTCCTGTTCAGCAGGTTGTCTTTTAGTTTTGTTGATTGTTTCCTTTGCTGTGCAAAACTTTTTATTTTGATGTAATCCCAATAGTTCATTGTTGCTTTTGTTTCTCTTGCCTAAGGAGACATATCTAAAAAGATGTTGTTACAACAGAGATTACTGCCTGTGCTCTCTTCTAGGATGTTCATGGTTTCAGGTCTCACATTTAGGTCCTTAATCCATTTTGAGTTTATTTTTGTGTATGGTATAAGAGAGTGGTCCAGTTTCATTCTTTTTCATGCAGCTGTCCAGTTTTCCCAACACCATTTGTTGAAGAGATTGCTTTTTTCCCATTATATATTCCTTCCTCGTTTGTCAAAGAATATGAAAACACTAATTCAAAGGAATATATGCACCCCTATATTTATTGCAACGTTATTTAAAATAGTCAAACTATGGAAAAAATCCAAGTGTCCATAGGTAGATGAACGGATAAAGAAGATGTTATGTGTACACACACACACCTTGGATTACTCAGCCACAAAAAAGAATGGAATCTTGCCATTTGCAACTACACTGATAGATTGAGAGAACATAATGCTAAGTGAAATGTTAGAGAAAGACAAATACCATATTATTTTACTCATATGTGGAATTTAAGAAGCAGAACAAATGAACAAAGAAAAAAAAAGAGAGATAAACCAAAAAATAGACTCTTAACTATAGAGAACAAGCAGATGATTACCAGAGGTGGGTGGGTGGATAGGTGAACGGGATTAACAGTAAATTTACCGTGATGAGAACTGAGTAATGTATGGAAGTGCTGAATCACTACATTATACACCCTAAACTAATATAACATTGTATGTTAACCACACTGGAATTAAAACAACCAAAAAACAAAACAAAACCCCCCAAAGCAAATAGAAACAAACAAAAAAACTTGAATTGAAACATGAAAAAAAAATAGCATTTCACTTGGAATTTGTAAGATTTTTCATGTGAAGGTGATGAGCAAGCAGTCTCTATGAGCACCCACCAATAATGAGTCTGTTTTCTTTCTTACTGACTTACAAGGGAGCTTATGAAAATCTATAGTGCTCATGTAACCTCAAAAAAGAACTTGCTTTAATTGTGAACTTTTAAAACTGCTTTCTCTTCAAATATAAGCAAACTTCTTCTTTTTGGATACTCTGATATTTTAAGTTCAATTATTATCATGGATTCAATGAGTCTACTTGCATTCCAGATTATTCTCTACCATATAAAAGATGATTACTAATTAGATGATCCACAGTCATGACGTTCAAGAAACATGCTCATTTACTTTTCCACCCTTGACAATTCAAGAATTTGATACTTCTTCAAGTGACTATAAGGAAAATGTGAATTGACATGAAATTCTAATTTTCACCAGTAGTTATTGGCTCTACTCACCCAAACACGAAGATAACCTCATAAATCCTAGGGCATAGTAACCATGGATTGAAAAGCTTTTCAGATTGTTTAAACCTACCACTTTAACTCCATCTTTCAAAGTAGGCTTTTGCTGAGTTGCTCATTTTTCTTGGTGTTACTGTATTTTCTTTCCCACTTTCTGATAAACATGAGTCTTGTATCAGTTATGTTTTGCCTGATGTTTGCCTTTTCATTTTTTTAACAATGTCTGTTGAAGAGTAGTATTTTGTTCGTTTTTTGTTTGTTTTTAAGTAAGCTCTACACCCAATTGAGGACTTGAACTCATGACCCCAAAATCAAGAGCCACATGCTTTACCAACACAGCCAGCCAGGCACTTTCTAATATCAAACTCTTTTCTTGATAGTAACTTTTTATCAGAGAATGACTGAATATTTTCAAAGAATCTGTTAATTTTCTCTACCCTATGTTTCAGATTAGTTTGTTCTTTATTCCCATAGCTTTATATTCCAAACTTTCTTTCCCTATAAATGAGTGGGTGTTCTATTTCCCAGACCTGTCTGCATCTCTTGTTCTAACAGCTGTTTTTTTCTCACTCCTCTGCTCTTGTCCTCTTCCCTTTTCTTCCTGCTTGCCTCATAGAGCCTTCCTGTTCCACACTCGTGTACCCTCGAGCCATGTTATACTTGGCATTAAATAGGTCATTTTCATCTTGAGACTGCCATGCTACATTGATTCTCCAGCGGGCAGTCTAAACTTCAGCCTGACAGTCAGTAAGCTGTTATTTTACTCTAAAATGAACTACCCCTCTTTACCATTCTTATCCCCTCATTCCAGGCAAACATATATGTGCGTATATATGTACATATACAAAAACACATATCTATATTTATATCTATCATCTATCTATCTATCTATCTATCTATCTATCTATCTATCATCTATCTATCATCTATAATATACACACTAGAGTCCTCTCATTTCCTGGCTATTCCCACACATCCTTGTTGTGTTAGCTTCTATTGCTGTAGTAACAAATTACTACAGACTCAGCAGTTTCAGATAATACATTTATTATCTCATGTTTTCCATGGGTCAGGAGTCTGGGCACAGCTATCTGGATCCTCTGTTTAGATCTCACAGGGTGAATCAAGGTACTGGCAGAGCTGTGATCCTCATCTGAGGGTGTGGTCCTCTTCCAGTATTACTGGTTATTGGAAGATGTAATTTTCTTGCAGGTATATAGGCATTTTCTTGTGGGCTACTAGCAGGGGGCTGCTCTGAGCTTCTAGAGGTTGTCCGTCAGAAGTTCACAACATAGCTATTTGTGTTGTTCCCTAAAGCCAGCAAGAGTACATCTCTCTCTGACTTCTGCCATCTGCAAAAGAAAATTCTGCATGTAAAAAGTTTGCTTGGTTGAGTCAGACCCACTCAGATAATCTCCAGTAGTTTAAGGTCATTCTCAAAGGACTTCAATTACATCTGCAAAATCTTTTCATGCCAAGTACCTTGATTAGTATTAGATTGAAGAGAGGATGAATAGCTAAGGGGTTATCTTCAGAACCTTGCCTTCTATACCCCTCATTTGTACAACCCTCAAGGTTAATCTCAAGCCCTATTGACCCCTTGTTGCTTTTTCCAAATTCTTTTTTCTATTATAAACTTTGAAGCCATACATAGGTTTTTAAATTTATGTCTATGTTGTCAGTATATAGAATTGTGTTTTGTTTGGAAATGTGTGGCCCACCCAACTACTTATCCACAACTGCAAATACACACACATGTACATATATTCTCTCCCAATGTTGATTTTAATATACTTGAAGGTACAAGATAATCTTTAAAATCTCTTTTACATCAAACATATTCCTTGACTATGATACACCAAACATCCCTACAAGAAAAACTTAGTGTTTAGAATAGTGGTAGACTTACAGCTTTCTATGCTAACCTTTTCTTGAGAGGACAGAGCATCTCTGAACTACTGTTTAGGTGGAAAGCTCATTGTAATTTTCCCTAGTTCACAAACAGCAGAACTTGGAGCTGACACTGTAGGGTACTAATGAAGCTCAATTGTGAACTAAACTGGGTTGAAGACAAGCAGGCAGCACTTTCCAATGGTCTTTCTCCAGATATTACTATAGGATTTTAGTCTAAATCATGAAGCACTTTACTTGATAAGCACACATTCAGAAGTCATCCATTTGAGAAATGATCTTCTGAAGTGGTTGAGAAATCCCACGCTCATTTTTTACTAATTCTTGAATGAAGACTTGCAGCCTAATGCATTTACAAATTATTTCTTCACTTTATAAGGGGATGGGGGAGATTAGAATGACGAAATTTTTTATAGAGTATTTTTTTTTTGTAACTGGGTGTGTCAAAATCCACAGGCTGTATGTTATGCCCATATTGATAGAATATTGAAACAGAAAGGAATTTCCTTTCAGAGCGAAGGCAAACATACTTTCTAACACTCTCCTCAGATTGCAGGATAGCAAAAACTAGAGGAGGAATTAACATTTTTATACATGTGTCTTATTAAACATATGCACATATAAATTTCCAAATATTCAATGTTCAAGTTTCTCTTTTTTTGACAAGAATAAATTAGAGCAACTCTGGTTATGATGGAATAATTCCTGGCATTACTGTGATTAAACAGGTACATTAAAGTAAGCAGTGATGAATTGAAAGCACAGTAGAATTCTAGGTGGGTGTGAACTGATGAGTAATCTTAATTAGAGGTAAAAGGTGCCCATGATTTTTGCGCTATAAAAGAATTTTCATATCATGAATTACAGAAATAAAGATAATGTGAAGCGTGGTGACACATTAGTCAAAGACCGAGCATAAGTGAACTAGGTACAGTTACTTCTTTTGGAAAAGAAGAAGAAAAAGACAAAATTTATTCTGCATCTGATTACCTCAATTTACCTAAATTTGAATCTTTCCTACATTTGTTAATTGGTGATGTCTTATTCTATAGTTCATGACCTGGATTTACATTGTAGTTTGGTTAGAGCTAAAATTCTGTTATAAATTGGTATTTAATTTGATATTCAATTTAAGCTAAAATATTAGAAAACTGCCTAGTCTAGCCCCATCATAGAGCAAAGGAAAATCAGGAAAATGTACATCAATTTCCTCTCTAATAAATGTTGCATATTAGTCAATTATTAGTAAATAAACTCAGCATTTCTCGAGGTGAAGCACTTACTACTTTACATAAATGGAGGTGGAAGTAGGAAGATCAGTAAAAATAATTTGTTATAGTATAAATGGTAACATCATCATTGAGCTGCATTTTATTTTACTTTAATTGTTTGGCATAACGTACCAACTGACCACCGACTGAGTAGAGCATCTAAAGACGCGATGAGCTTCTGGAGTAAGCTGAGCATCCTGTAGAAAGAGTATACTCACCAGATTCTTCCTATTGACGTAAGTTTGGGGTACAGGATAAAGAACAATTTAAAAAGGTAAAAAGTTTTGGTTCAAAAGTATTACTTTAAATACCTTATGTAATATTTCCACAGGTCCAACAAAGTTTGACAAGGAAGAAAATGAAGTTCAGTTAAGAACCTAATACTTCAAATATCAAATATCCAGTAAGTAGTAAAAGACTCAGATACTTTTCATGAACAATCATGGTATTTCAGGCAGGATGCTGGCAGATAATCATTAACAGTTTACAACTTCCAAACTCCATTCTTCAATGGACTACTAAAATCAGAAAGCCTCTATAAATCCCAATGAAGTCTTCATGTGATGCTCTGAACAGAGAAACATTAGAGTGAGGGTTGAAATTTCATGTTTAGAATATTGCTCAGGGGCACCTGGGTGGCTCAGTCCTTAAGCGTCTGCCTTCGGCTCAGGGCGTGATCCCGGCGTTCTGGGATGGAGCCCTACGTCAGGCTCCTCCGCTGGGAGCCTGCTCCTTCCTCTCCCACTCCCCTTGCTTGTGTTCCCTCTCTTGCTGTCTGTCTCTCTCTCTGTCAAATAAATAAAATCTTAAAAAAAAAAAAGAATATTGTTCAACAACACTTCATTAGCCGACCCTGACTTTCAGGAAAAGAACTTAAAATGGCAGCATTATCAATCTGAAGATCCATGAGCTAAAAAAGGAGATTTTGAAGGGATACCATAATGGCAGATTGCTTGAGATACTGGGAACCATTTTGGGGGGTCAGTTTCCAGCAAGTCTCTGGGTTTAAGGGAGTGAAGTCTGTGCTGAAGGTTGAGAGGGAAACGAGGACATAAAAATGAATTTTCTCTTTTCCACACACAAGGAGTTTTGTGCCACATTGGCTAATGTGTGTCAACATCACGGTATCCTTCCTCCCGGGAACCAAGAGGAATTTTCTCAAAACTAGAAGGGACAGCTGTTTTTCCCCCATACCAATCCAGCTTCTGAGATATTCTATTAGTGACTTATGCTCTTCCCCTAAAACAACAATGAATTGTTCTGTGTGCTAACAACATAGCTTAAAAAAAAAAGTAAAACAAAATTCTGCATTTTTAAAAACTTGATAAAAAATAGTATTTCAAACTGTACAGTCACGAGAAGTACACAGTTATCAAAAATGCACATACATCATGTGGCTTCTCCAGCACCTTCAGGTTTCTGTGTCTGGTCCATTTTGGCATTTCCACTTTCTGCAGGGTTATTCCCATCCTTGCCAACATCAGCTTTCCTCTTTTTCCTTTTTGGTACCTTCTCTCCCTTTTTTGCAGGGACTTTTTTAGGCTTGGGCTCTCCCTTTGGAGGAGTGCATCATCTCTGTGATTATCATTCACCTTAGCTTTGCCTCATTCAGCATCCCCTTTAGCCTTTCGCTTGGGCATGGCGGCGTTAGAGAGACGTAGGCGCTGGACGCAGGGCTGCAGTGGAGGTGGGCTCTAGTGGGTCAAGGGGTCTTTCTTGCCCCTTGTCACACGCCTCCTAAGAATTCTTGTTCCCTTTTGATATCTATATCAATTTTAGGATGCTTGAAACACTCTTTGAGGTTGCCCCCTGGAAGCACTGGTAATCACATATGCTAGGTGAGACAACTCCTATAAATTTACATTGTCAGGGCACCTGGGTTGCTCAGTTGATCTGACTCTTGGTTTCAGCTCAGGTCATGATCTCATGGATCGTGGATTGGCAGGATCCATGCTCAGTGGGGAGTCTGCTTGAAAGATTCTCTCCCTTTGCCCCTCCCCCACACACACTCTTTCTCTCTCTCTCTCTCAAATAAATAAATCAATCTTTAAGAACAAAAAAATTTACAGTGTACATACTTTAACCAATCTGTACATACCATGGCAGGTCATCTTGTAATAACTAACTATAATTGGGTCTCCTACTAATAAAAGTAGTCTTTTCTTAGACTGTGGAGATATTTCTGAATGTTTTTTTTTTGAAAATACACACGAGAGAAAAAAAGATGGTCTGGCAATGCAATTATGAAAGAAAATTAGATAAATTATTTTCAGTGAAATCTTTAGAGCCAATGATTCTCCTGAGATAATAGTGGCCCTGTCATTCTTTCTGGACCAAATTTAGTCACTTTATGTCACTACTATATACTTCTAGGTTTTCTAGAATGGGAGATTTTACATAATGTATTACATGTCTTAGTTCTCACCAAGGGGCTATAAAAAGCTCAGGTGGCATAGTCTGAGAGATATTTCAGAGATGGACATTTTAATTCTAATCATATGCTAATTTATTTTCATGTGGGTTGTTTATTACTTTGAGAATTTCTCAATGCATTCTTGAAGCATTTCCATAGGAAGTAAATATTTCTAATTTTTACTGAATTTAGCATCCAAAAATGTTTGTTCTTTATAGTTTTGTTTTAACAGAGACGTGAGTGAATTATAGATAAGGAACTATTTCTAGATTAAGAATATTACTTATATAATAATGTTGCCCAGTTAATTATTTTCTCCCAATATTTAAAACTCAGGTTAAACATATTAACAGAGTGGAAAGACAAAATATAAATAGGAATAAATAATATTCATAATAAAAATCATCTTAAGAAATAAAATGGAGCAGAGTATGGAATTTGAAATAACAAAAATATTTAAATTTCCTGTGTGAGCCTATGAAAATTTATTAATTTTTTGCCTCAATTTCTTTCTTGATAAAAGTAGAATTAATTAAATTGGTGTTCCCTTGTTGTAGAGAATAAATGAAAAAAAAATAAATAAAGGAATAGATATATATTTTTGACGTGTATATTTTTATTTATTTTGTACAGTAGATAGCACTTTAGTGGGTATTCAAGAAATGGTACCTTAATTTTGTTAATATTTAGAACACATTACAGTTTATAAATATTGCTTTTGTATGGAATAATATTTTTTTACCACTTTCCCTTTGTTACATATAAGAACCTGAGACTCTGAGAGATTAGATGATTTTCTCCAGTTTTTGCATGTAGCAACTTTCTAATGATGGCTTCATACATTTATTCTACAAATACCCTGACGTTTCACATTATCTAATTTAATCTTCACAACAATGGAGGAAACTGAAGCACAGAGAGTTTAAATCATTTTCGATGGATCACACAGCTAAAGTGTGTGAGATTAGGAGGCAGGACTCCTAATCTCTGCCACATCTCAAACTCTTCATATTACAGCACTCTGAGCCCCAATGCTCTAGAGGATACCATGCTACATTTCCAATCTAATCTCCATTCTCTCTTTCACTGTGTTTTTCATCCTCTAGCTCTGCAAACTGCTTACTGTTCCCCAACAGTTTCCAACATGTTTTATGTTTTACTCACATACTGAAATTTTATTCCCACTTTTATTTACTAATTACATTCTCAGTGTTCTCCCAAGTTTTGTGTATGCTGACCTCTCCTTTGAATTCCTTCAATGAACTACCAGGCAAAATCACATCATCTTTGTGTTTCCATGGCTCTGTATAAGAGTTTCTAATAATATTTATAACCTCTTCTAAGCCAAAAATAAAATATCTAACCACTTCTTTAAAACTATGTGTCTGATCTAAGCATTTTACATGTTTATTCATTTAAGCATCACAAAAATCTAATGGGTTAGTTATTATCATCACCCTATTTTCACAGATACACAGCGAGGTAAACTTCCTAAGTTCACCCAGGTGGCTCAGCCATCGTATGCTTCCTGTATTCATGTTACATCTTTTTCCACCTTCTCTTTTCTGTGTATTCTGTATTTAGAGTTTCTCACTTGTAGACAACGGATAGTTAGCTTTTGCTTATCGATCCATTGTGGACATCTCCATCTTTTAGTTGGGATTTTCATAAAAATGTATCCTTACTGGTGTGATGGTTGTTTATGGAACAAACTGCCATGTGAACATAGAAACTAGAGAGGAGGGAAGGTGTCCCAGTGGAGAGGATATTTGATTTCACACTTGAAGAGCAACTGAACAAGGTTGTCCATGCACGATAGCTCTAGCATCACCGACAGAGGAAAGAGCCCGGGCAAAGACACAAATTCCCCAACATAGCAAAGGTGTAGTATAAAAAATATGTTTGGCCCACGTACCTTCTTTATATGGTTTTCTATAGGAGCACTTTGTGCCTTCTACTGGAGGATTGAGTTTTGCTGTCACATGTATACCAGATGAACCCCTGCTACTTTACGTCTCCTGGCAGAACCCACTAATTGGGCCAGCTTTGGATGTGTTAGTTAAGTTAGATTCCCCAGATCTCTCTTTTGAGGATTAGAACTAAGAAATATGGACACTTGTATTGGAAAATGGTGACACACCAAGAAACATACTTGATGAGGAGAAAAAGAACTACAGCTTTATGTACTAGTTTTGTCTTTCTTTACAGAGAACAGTATATTCCTTTCAACATCATTTCCATTTAGTAGCATGGCACTATTTATTCAGGCCATATAGATCTATTAGGTTTACTGCAAAGATGTTTTCAAGATTCCCATGGTGCCTTTTTTGGCTACCCCAGGAGAGAGAGTAGCAAAAATGACAGCCTATACAATCATGGCAAAGATAGTGTGAGTGAATAAAAAAGAGAAATCAACTCAGTTCTTTCCATTTTATTTGCACTATTTCAGTGTCATGTCATGAATATTTAATCATGCCTCACCGATGTAGAGAAATAGCAGGGTAATATGAACTAGAATGGGAATGGATACTAACATGATGAGAGATGGTTATGTTTTTATGTGTTCTATAAAGTCCCATATACAGTTACGGAATTCCATAAATAATGCCGATACTGGCTTAATATAGTCAGTACCTGATGTTCCATTTGAGACTGGGATTGACCATGTTTTCATATTAAAGAAAAATAATACTAATCCAAAACAGTTTAAAGGATTGGAAAACACTACAAATCAAAGATGTGAAGAAATGATAGACCATTTTCTTTATATTAAAAAGAAAAGAGTAAAAAGTGTTGAATTATGGCAGAGACTTGAGTGGACCATAATGAATCTCAGTGGCTGAAAGCTGATTCAAAATAAATGGAGATAATTAACAGATTGGAGATCTGCAAGCAACAGGTAATTGGATTATCAATGGATAATTTGTTTCCATGGACGTTTTTACTATCTGCACATCTGCAATATTTCATTCTTGTCATTTTGTTCTCTGAAAGAATGTCCTCAAAACTCAGTTAATCCCCGTATGATCTCTGTAATTAAGTTATTTTGAAGATATGGGTACTGCATTTTTATCCTCAAACAACATCCAAATCCCTTATTTTAATTACAAATGACACTTTATTTCCGTTGCTTTTGTACTGACCCTTTGAAAAGAGTGAGGCTTTTTTCATTCTCTAGGGAGCACAAACCCAAGTTTAATAACTTTAATCTTTTAAAATATTGATCATTAATCTGGGTCTTTTTGCTAATCACAAAAATCCAACATTTCAAGTTTCAAATATCTTTTCACCAAATTTCTAACTTAGCTGTAAATTTGAAAGCTTCAATTGTTCAATGAGCCTCCACACTACTGGTTTTGCTGTTTATAGTCATGTCAAGGCAATGGCAGTCAATTTATCTCTTTCTTTAAGGAATATGGATGACCACTTCCCTGTGTTTGTGGGAAGAATAGGGGGTGGCTTTCAAGAGTAGTGGTTGTCATAAAGATTTTGTTCTATCTAGCTAAAGCATGTAGCAAAGTTTCAAACACACAAAAAAGCAGACAATAAGACCAAGACTACTAACACATCAGGTCAAAGTCATAGAAATGGTAAACCAAGAATTTTGTGAGGGGGCCATTATGTGTGACAGAAACACCATTAACAATCCTCGGCCTTGGTTCCCAGACCCAAGTATTCTGTAAAGAGCACACTCTGAAGCCAGACACACTGGCTTCCAATCCCACTCTTACCTCTTATTAGCTATATAATGTTGTATAAACTACTAAACACCTTGATTCAGTGTTTTCATCCATGAGTAGAACATAATATTAACCCCCAAATGCCAAATCTGCAAAAATGATTATAAGAGTAATAAAGGTCTTAGACCAGTGTCCCCTGACACATGGTTATCATTATGTTAGCATTTATTATTGTTATTACAGTCAGTGGAATAACCATGTGTGTGTAAACTCATAGCTAAATGAAGCTGTGAAAGCAGTCTAGAATTCAATCAGATGTTACTATGGTATTGTTAAGTGTTGTAGTGCTACAAGACTGGTAAAATATCAAAATAATGAATCCTTTTGTCAAGTTCTATGGTCTTCAAGACTGAGCCAAAGATATTTAAATATCATATGATTTATATCTCATTAAATATCACATAATTAATTCAAAATTGTGACTTTTAAGTGAAAAGTATGCTAAGTTTTTAAATACAGTATTAGAACATTTTAAGAAAACTTGACACCATATTTGTTAAGTTACTTATTTAGATTCATGACATCTACTTAAATTTTCAGAAAGTTTAATAGAACATCAAAATACTCAAAAGGGATGTTGAGTATATTAAATTTATAAAAACCACTTGAGCCATTTGAAATAAATAAGAAAAAAAATTAATTAGTTAAGAGTTACGAGTCTCGCTAGCTAGAGTTAAGATGGCGGAGCAGTAGGGTCCCCTTTTTCAGCCAGTCCCTTGAGTCGAGCTGGATAGGTACCAGACCAGCCTGAACATCCACAGAATCAGCCTGAGACGCAGGAAGATACATTTGGATCTCTACAAATGAACATCTCCAGTGCTGAGTATTGAGGTACAAAGCGGGGAGCCGTGAAACCGTGCACAGATATCAGAAGATAAACGGAAGGGGGAGGGAGCTGCCACTTTCGGGCACCGGGAAGCAGTAGCCACCTGCACCGGGGAGCGGGGGGGACTCGTGGACCGGCACCTGTGAGACAGCAGACTGAGACCGTGAGCCGGGAGCGCGCGCCACCAGGCATCTCACGGAACTCGGTGTGCTCACTGGATCCAGACTGAGACCGGGAGCTCCGGGAGCACGCGGGGTGGCTGGCGGCTGGCGGTGTTAGAAGCACAAAGGACAGAGACGTGCCGGCCCTGGAAGTGAGGGCTGGGATGCCAGGTGTGGGGCGCACATCCCAGGAGNCAGCCCGGGATGCTGCAGGGTTGAGCAGCACCAACAGAAACAGAGTTAAAGTGGCCAGAACATCAGTGGAGAACGATCCGCGATCCCTCTGTTCTGAGACAGAGGCTGAATTTCAGCCACTGCTGCTCTCTCAGAAGAGGCATAGCAAACCGCCAGGGAAAGCCGCCAGAGAACAAAAGCCCGGAAATACCGGCTCACAGGGTGCCCATCCCCATCCCCCCTCGCAAGGAACATGGAGACTCTACCCAAACAGGGTTGCCTGAGTATCGGCGCGGCAGGCCCCACCCCCAGAAGGCAGGGTGAAAAATCTAGAAGCCCACATCCCGGGGCACATGGGTGACGCAGTCATTGAGCGCCTTTCTTTGGCTTAAGGCGTGATCCCGTAGTTCCGGAAAGGAGTCCCTCATTGGGCTCCTCCGCTGGGAGCCTGCTTCTTCTTCTCTCACTCCCTTGCTTGTGTTCCCTCTCTTGCTGGTTGGCTCTCTGCCACATAAATAAATAAATAAAATATTTAAATAAGAAGCCCACATCCCTAAGATCCCTATAAAACAAGGGCGCACGGCCTGGGTCCCAGTAAATAATTTGGGCTCTGGACAACCCCACAACCTCTCCTAATCAGAATGACAAGAAGGAGAAGCCCCCTCAGCAAAGAAAAGACAGTGAGTCTGTGGCCTCTGCCACAGAAATAATGGATATGGATGCAACCAAATTATCAGAAATGGAATTCAGAGTAACAACGGTCAAAATGATGAGTAGACTTGAAAAAAGTATTAACGAAAATGTTACTGAGAATATAGAAGCCCTAAGGACGGAAATGAGAGAGAACCTGACAGAAATTAAAAATTCTATGAGCCAAATGCAGGCAAAACTGGAGGCTCTGACGGCCAGGGTCANAACTGGAGGCTCTGACGGCCAGGGTCACCGAAGCAGAGGAACGTATTAGCGAATTGGAGGATGGGTTAGTAGAAGAAAAAATGAAAATAGAATCTGGACTTAGAAAAATCCACACCCACGAATGTAGGTTATGGGAGATTACTGACTCTATGAAACGATCCAATGTCAGAATCATCGGCATCCCTGAAGGGGTGGAGAAAAACAGAGGTCTAGAAGAGATATTTGAACAAATTGTAGCTGAAAACTTCCCTAATCTAGCAAGGGAAACAAGCATTCGTGTCCAAGAGGCAGAGAGGACCCCATCCAAGCTCAACCAGGACAAACCTACGCCACGGCATGTCATAGTGCAATTCGCAAATATTAGATCCAAGGATACAGTATTGAAAGCGGCCAGGGCAAAGAAATTTCTCACGTACCAAGGCAAAGGTATCAGGATTACGTCAGACCTGTCTACAGAGACCTGGAATGAGAGAAAGGCTTGGGGGGGCATTTTTAAAGCTCTTTCAGAGAAAAACATGCAGCCAAGGATCCTTTATCCAGCAAAGCTGTCATTCAGAATTGATGGAGAAATAAAGATGTTCCAGAATCACCAGTCATTAACCAATTTCGTAACCATGAAACCAGCCCTACAGGAGATATTAAGGGGGGTTCTATAAAGGTAAAAAGTCCCCAAGAGTGTTACAGAACAGAAAGCCACAACCGATAAAAACAAAGACTTTATAAATGGCATCATTAAAATCATATCTGTCAATAATCTCTATCAATCTAAATGGCTTAAACTCTCCCATAAAACGCCACAGGGTTGCAGATTGGATAAAAAGACATGACCCATCCATTTGCTGTCTACAAGAGACTCATTTTGAACCCAAAGATGCATTCAGACTTAGAGTAAGGGGATGGAGTACCATCTTCCACGCAAATGGACCTCAAAAGAAAGCTGGAGTAGCAATTCTCATATCAGATAGACTGGATTTTAAACTAGAGGCCATAGAGAGAGATACAGAAGGGCACTATATTATTCTTAAAGGAAGTATTCAACAAGTGGATATGACAATTATTAATATATATGCCCCCAACAGGGGAGCAGCAAGATACACAAGCCAACTCTTAACCAAAATAAAGAGACATATAGATAAGAACACAGTAATAGTAGGGGACCTCAACACCCCACTATCAGAAATAGACAGAACACCCTGGCAAAAACTAAGCAAAGAATCAAAGGCTTTGAATGCCATACTCGACGAGTTGGACCTCATAGATATATATAGAACACTACACCCCAGAACCAAAGAATACTCATTCTATTCAAATGCCCATGGAACATTCTCAAGAATAGATCATGCTCTGGGACACAAAACAGGTCTCAGCCAATACCAAAAGATTGAAATTATCCCCTGCATATTCTCAGACCACAACGCTCTGAAATTGGAACTCAACCACAAGGAAAAACCTGGAAGAAACTCAAACACTTGGAGGCTAAGAACCATCCTGCTCAAGAATGACTCGATAAACCAGGAAATCAAAAAACAAATTAAACAATTTATGGAGACCAACGAGAATGAATACACAACGGTCCAAAACCTATGGGATACTGCAAAGGCAGTCCTAAGGGGGAAATACATAGCCATCCAAGCCTCACTCAAAAGAATAGAAAAATCTAAAATGCAGTTTCTATATTCTCACCTCAAGAAACTGGAACAGCAACAGAGGGACAGGCCTAACCCACTGACAAGGAAGGAGTTGACCAAGATTAGAGCAGAAATCAATGAATTAGAAACCAGAAGCACAGTAGAGCAGATCAACAGGACTAGAAGCTGGTTCTTTGAGAGAATCCATAAAATTGATAGACCACTGGCAAAACTTGTCCAAAAACAAAGAGAAAGGACTGAGATTATTAAAATTATGACTGAAAAGGGAGAGGTCACGACCAGCACCATTGAAATTGCAAGGATTATTAGAAACTTTTATCAACAGCTATATGCCAAAAAACTAAACAATCTGGAAGAGATGGAGGCCTTCCTGGAAACCTATAAACTACCAAGACTGAAACAGGAAGAAATAGATTTCTTAAATAGGCCAATTAACTATGAAGAAATTGAGTCAGTGATAAACAACCTTCCAAATAATAAAACTCCAGGCCCAGACGGTTTTCCTGGGGAATTCTACCAAACATTCAAAGAAGAAATAATACCTATTCTCCTAAAGCTATTTCAAAAAATAGAAACAGAAGGAAAGCTACCAAACTCATTCTATGAGGCTAATATTACCTTGATCCCCAAACCAGGCAAAGACCCCCTCAAAAAGGAGAATTACAGACCGATTTCTCTAATGAATATGGATGCCAAAATCCTCAACAAGATCCTTGCTAATAGAATCCAACAGTACATTAAAAGGATTATCCATCATGACCAAGTGGGATTCATACCTGGGATGCAAGCATGGTTCAACACTCGCAAATCAATCAATGTGATACATCATATCAACAAGAAAAGACTCAAGAACCATATGATCCTCTCAATTGATGCAGAAAAAGCATTTGACAAAATACAGCATCCTTTCCTGATTAAAACCCTTCAGAGTGTAGGAATAGAGGGTACATTTCTCAATCTCATAAAAGCCATCTATGAAAAGCCTACTGCAAGCATTATTCTCAATGGGGAAAAGCTGGAAGCCTTTCCCTTAAGATCAGGAACACGACAAGGATGCCCACTCTCGCCACTATTATTCAACATAGTACTAGAAGTCCTTGCAACAGCAATCAGAAGACAAAAAGGGATCAAAGGTATCCAAATCGGCAAAGAAGAAGTCAAACTGTCTCTCTTTGCAGATGACATGATACTCTATATGGAAAACCCAAAGGAATCCACTCCCAAACTATTAGAAGTTATAGAACAATTCAGTAAGGTGGCAGGATACAAAATCAATGCCCAGAAATCAGTTGCATTTCTATACACGAATAACGAGACTGAAGAAAGAGAAATTAGGGAATCCATCCCATTTACAATAACACCAAAAACCATGCGTTACCTTGGAATTAACTTAACCAGAGACGTAAAGGACCTATATCCTAGAAACTATAGATCACTTTTGAAAGATATTGAGGAAGACATAAAAAGATGGAAAAATATTCCATGCTCATGGATTGGAAGAATTAACATAGTTAAAATGTCCATACTACCCAGAGCAATCTACACTTTCAATGCTATCCCGATCAAAATACCGAGGACATTTTTCAAAGAACTGGAACAAATAGTCCTTAAATTTGTATGGAACCAGAAAAGGCCCCGAATCTCCAAGGAACTGTTGAAAAGGAAAAACAAAGCTGGGGGCATCACAATGCCGGATTTCGAGCTGTACTACAAAGCTGTGATCACAAAGACAGCATGGTACTGGCACAAAAACAGACACATCGACCAATGGAACAGAATAGAGAACCCAGAAATGGACCCTCGGCTCTTTGGGCAACTAATCTTTGATAAAGCAGGAAAAAACATCCGGTGGAAAAAAGACAGTCTCTTCAATAAATGGTGCTGGGAAAATTGGACAGCTACATGCAAAAGAATGAAACTTGACCACTCTCTCACACCATACACAAAAATAAACTCCAAATGGATGAAAGACCTCAATGTGAGACAGGAATCCATCAAAATTCTAGAGGAGAACATAGGCAACAACTTCTATGACATCGGCCAGAGCAACCTTTTTCACGACACATCGCCAAAGGCAAGAGAAATAAAAGATAAAATGAACTTATGGGACTTTATCAGGATAAAGAGCTTCTGCACAGCCAAGGAAACAGTCAAAAAAACTAAGAGACAGCCCACGGAATGGGAGAATATATTTGCAAAGGACACCACAGATAAAGGACTGGTATCCAAGATCTACAAAGAACTTCTCAAACTCAATACACGAGAAACAAATAAACAAATCATAAAATGGGCAGAAGATATGAACAGACACTTTTCCAATGAAGACATACAAATGGCTAACAGACACATGAAAAAATGTTCAAAATCATTAGCCATCAGGGAAATTCAAATCAAAACCACACTGAGATACCACCTTATGCCAGTTAGAATGGCAAAAATAGACAAGGCAAGAAACAACGAATGTTGGAGAGGATGTGGAGAAAGGTGATCCCTCCTACATTGTTGGTGGGAATGCAAGTTGGTACAGCCACTCTGGAAAACAGTGTGGAGGTCCCTTAAAAAGTTAAAAATTGAGCTACCCTATGATCCAGCCATTGCACTACTGGGTGTTTACCCCAAAGATACAGACATAATGAAGAGAAGGGCCATATGCACCCCAATGTTCTTAGCAGCAATGTCCATAACAGCTAAATCCTGGAAGGAGCCGAGATGCCCTTCAACAGATGACTGGATTAAGAAGTTGTGGTCCATATATACAATGGAATATTACTCAGTTATCAGAAAGAACGAATTCTCGACATTTGCTGCAACATGGACGGCCACTGGAGGAGGTAATGCTAAGTGAAATAAGTCAAGCAGAGAAAGACAATTATCATATGGTTTCTCTCATCTATGGAACAAGAACTAGGATGATCGGTAGGGGAAGAAAGGGATAAAGAAAGGGGGGTAATGAGAAGGCGGAATGAAACAGAGAGACTATGGACTATGAGAAACAAACTGAGGGCCTCAGAAGGGAGGGGGGTGGGGTATTGGGATAGACCGGTGATGGGTAGTTAGGAGGGCACGTATTGCATGGTGCACTGGGTGTTATACCCAACTAATGAAGCATCAAACTTTACATCGGAATCCGAGGATGTACTGTATGGTGATTAATATAATATAATAAAAAATCATTAAAAAATAAAAAGAATTACGAGTCCCCTTAAAAATAATTGTCAAAATTTTGTTTTTATAAAAACATGAGTTGTATACTGAAGTAACAGATTTTAAAATTTATATAAACTTTTAATATTTAAAACTAAAGACACTCTGGATAATCTTTTTTGGGGGGAAATCTTTAAGGGAATGTGTGTGTGTGTGTGTGTATTCATGAGTATCATATTTAACAATCATTATCATCTTCAAACTGGTTGGATAATTTATCATCAACCTCTTTCTACTCCTTTAGATTGTGAAATTTTTCTGAAATTTTGAGACTCATTTGAAGATCGTTTGGGGTATTGTACCTGGTATTGTACCTGGGTATCAAAAATTGGATAATAATAAGGCTTAAATTTTTGAGATTTTTGGGAGAAAGTATTACATACATATTGGCACTATCCTTTGTAGTCTAAGAAGACAAGTACTAAAGTTTGAGGTCAAAAGGAACATTGCAAACTGGAGCCTTCTTATTTGAACAGGATCACATGAATATAGGAAGTCAATGAGTATAAAATTCTATGGTACTTTGGGCAAAAGACAATGGCTACAAGAGAATGAGTATATTTAGATTCTCTCAACTTTCTGCCACTTCTCTGTGTTTTTCAATACAAAACCTTTTCTTTTAAAAACTTCTGTGTTGGGGCGCCTGGGTGGCACAGCAGTTAAGCGTCTGCCTTCGGCTCAGGGCGTGATCCCGGTGTTATGGGATCAAGACCCACATCAGGCTCTTCCACTATGAGCCTGCTTCTTCCTCTCCCACTCCCCCTGCTTGTGTTCCCTCTCTCCCTGGCTGTCTCTATCTCTGTCAAATAAATAATAAAATCTTTAAAAAAAAACCCCAAAAAACAAAAAACTTCTGTGTTTGCACATTTTATACGATTCTGTCATTGTTTTCTCTTCGTTCTTCTCCAGATTTTAATAAAGTGCTTTTGTAATTAGGATAGTAATAGTTTCTGGTCTCAGTTTTCACCTTGGTAAAACCAAGGATAGGATTTCTGTACATATTTAGAAAAGTATTTTGTAGGGGCCAGTGATCCCTTGGGGAGGAGACTAGCGGAGAAGGGAAGAGACAGGAGCTAAAATTTGCTGAGAATATAGCAGGTGCCTTCTGTCATCATTTTATGATCCCTTAATAACAATCATCTTGACATAATTATCCATGTTTTAAAGATTAAAAATGAACCAACCAAAAATCTGAGATTGTGACTAAGGTCATACAGCTAGTAATTAGCAAGATGGTTGTCAAACTCAGGTCTGATGCCAAAGTCTTTAATTTTTCTAAAAATAGTAAAGGAAATAAAAACTAGTGATAAAGTCAGATGTGTTTCCCACCAAAAGATTTTCATTTCAGACCTCTCTGTTCCTCTATCTTAATCTTCTAAGACGATATCTGTATTTGACCTTTATAATTAAATTTATCATGAGAAATCAATTGTTTATCCCCGTGAGGTATATTACTTCAGTCTATGTCTGCTAGGTTGAATATCTCACTAATTTACAGAAGTCATGTTTATTCTTAATTTATTTTTTGTCTATTATTTTCCATTTTGTTTTTGTCATGTGGTATTAAATAGTACAAGAACCTTTCTTAATGATTTTCAAAAATATATGGGATCAATGCCCATGGCCAAATTTGTTTGCTTTCACTAGAAGAGTAATGTTAATGTCAAGTGTCTGTGTTTTTCCCCTTAGGATCTGTTTTAATGACTCTATGTTTAGGTAATCCATGACTGTTGAATGCATACCAAAGTGAATTGCTTTGCTTCACACCATTGTAACAATCCATTCAGCCAGAAGAGGCCAATGGAACACAAATTAATGACGTTTGCATTGATTCGGTGTGAGTCTAAATTACTGTAATGGAAATGTCTACACTGTCAAATATTTTTTCTACTGCCTTTGAAGACTTAGTATTACTGTTTCTTCAATGTATCACCAATTGGTTTGGGGAGGAGAGGAAATTATAGCTACCTGTTCCTGTTGCTTACTTGGTGCCAGACATTTTGCTAAATATATTACAAGCATTTTCTCAATAGGATATGGGCTTTAATTAGTTGCAGGGCTATCTGTTTGTGTTTTTTTAAAGAAAAGTTTTATCCTAAGGCTAGTATCAGAATGCAAAATAGAATTTTCTGGTGATAATTTTCTTTAAAAAAGCCATTTTATTCCCACTGTTACTTCTGTAGTATTTTTGAGAATATGAGAAGATGGAATTAGAAAAAGAGTGGGGGAAGTTGCCTTGGGTAGCACTGGGACCATTCAGGTAGTTTGGGGATTGCAAAATTGTCAATGGAGTTGGCATTTCTTGGCAGGCCTCTTTGGAAAGACTGTATTTCCTGTGGATGTGGCAACAGTTCTGAGGGTCTGTTCAGGCCTTGAGGTAAGGGAGAAATTGTTAAAAATCTTGATAGAGGGTGACTACTGATGAATCACAAAGTTGATCAGGCACCTCTTACGACCACCTGTTAGTTTGTATCAGCTTTTCTCCCCTTCTTAGCCCCATCTATGGTTATGCTGAGGGACGCTGGCAGCCATTGGGTATGGTGACTCCACCGCATTCTTCATGAAGATATTCTGCCCTTTATTGCTGCATTCTGGGTCTCCCTCTACATTTATTCTTTTATTTCAAAACAATTCATTTAGTGACCAGTGTGTGTCAAACACTGACGTCTTCATAGACAATTCTCATCTTACTGCAGATCATTTCTCCGTGTTATCTTAGACACAAAAAATGAATATTACAACATTTTTATTCTAATGCTGTGCCATAAAGATGAAATGTTTTGTAGGGGCCATTTGTATAAGCAGTTTCTATTTTAAAAAATATGCAAATTAGAAAAGGCTTAAGACTTTACGCCTTAAGACCCCAGAACTTTTGACTAAAGCAGGGCTCAGTAAATAGAAATTTACTATAACTATCCCTCTTTCACATGAAGAAATTAATTGGCTTGGTGAGGTAAGGGAACTTCCTGAGCTGAGATGGCTACAAAGTTAAGTGTTAGAGATGAAAATAGACCTCAGTTTCATCAACTATCTGGACTAATAATTGATTAAAATATTTAAGCTTTCAGTGACAGAGATGATGCAAATGATTTGATTCTACAATATTAGTCTCTCTGTTCTTTAAATTTTATGAAGGCCGATGTCATAAGGCTCTGAAGATTGCTTCACTTGAATATGACTTAAACACAATTTCTTTTTTTTTTTTTTTGAAGATTTTTATTTATTTATTTGGCAGAGAGAGAGATACAGAGAGAGAGGGAGCACAAGCAGGGGGAGTGGGAGAGGGAGAAGCAGGCTTCCCACTGAGCAGGGAAGCCTGATGCAGGGCTCAATCCCTGCATTCTGGGATCTTGACCTGAGCCAAAGGCAGACGCTTAATGACTGAGCCACCCAGGCACCCCTTAAACGCAATTTCTAATGGGGGTTGTTAAAACAGTGGAAACCAAGTAATGGTCTGGAATTAAGAAAGAGTTTCTTTTTCTAGGGATACACAGTTTGCAACACCCAAATGACTTTTCTCTGAACTAATTCAATACATATTACCCTCTCACATGGGTAATATTTATTCTTTGAGAAAATTTATTAAAGCAGTTGAATAATTATCTAAATCTTTTGCAGGATGTCTGCATGTTTTGGTGTCTTGTACCCAGGCATAGGTTGCCAGTTTATAGAGCTTAAGTTAAAAACATGTTATGGGGGGACACCTTATCACTCAGTCATTTAAGCGATAGAGTCCAGGATTGGGCTTCTTGCTCAGCGGAGCCTGCTCTCTCTCTCTGAAAAATAAATAAAATATTAAATATATATATATATAATAAATAGATAAAATATTATATATATATGTTAGGGGGGCATCTGGGTGACTCAGTCAGTTGAGCAACCCACTCTTGATTCTGGCTCAAGTCATGATCTTGGGGTTGTAGGATCAAGCCCCATGGCTCCAGGCTCAGTGGGGAGTCGGCTTGAGATTGTCTTCCTCTCCCTTTGCCCCTCCCCTTGCTCATGTGTGCCTGCTCTCTCTCTCTCTCTAAAATAAATAATAAAATCTTTTTAAAAATGTTATGAATGTATTTATATCTATCTTTATATATCTAATTGACTAGTTTGTCTGAAAATGAGTCATTTCAATTTATAAGCTGGCTAATGGGCCCAACAAAAGAAACATTTAAATCATGAGAATCAGTTGAACTCTTTGCACATGTAGAAAAAGGTGAGCAATTTATCCTCTTCATCTTCATTTGTTAAAGTAAGGAAGACGTTTTGATGCACGGCAGGTGCCATGGCTGTTCTCCTCTTCATGGCACAACTCATTTTCTACAAAATTCCAGAGGAGTTGTTGTAATTTCATCTACCACCAAAGATATTGTTTGTTCAGGAAAAAAGTAATGGAAATACTGCAACAGGTATTGGAAGCAGTTATTAAATAAATAAGTACTATGAAGAAAAATTTCTTTTGTCTGTCGAAACCCTCTGGTGTCGCCAAGTCATTTTGTATCTGTTGTTCAGGAGAGACAGGACTGCTCTCTTCAAAGGCTCATGAGAAAGAAAAAAAAATCAACTTTGCAACTTCTAAAGAACAGAAGAAAAAGGTAATGATGAGAAAATATTTGTGTTATTCCTCAAAGAGAAATTCAAAATTATTAATAAAAAGTCTCCCTGGGAAACTGAACTTTGTTAATACCAACAAGTTGATGGAATGATATAGTGTTCTTTTTTTTTTTTTTTTATAATTTCTTTATTCGACAGAGATAGAGACAGCCAGCGAGAGAGGGGACACAAGAAGGGGGAGTGGGAGGAAGAAGCAGGCTCATAGAGGAAGAGCCTGATGTGGGGCTCGATCCTATAACGCTGGGATCACGCCCTGAGCCGAAGGCAGACGCTTAACCGCTGTGCCACCCAGGCGCCCCTAGTGTTCTTTTTCTATTTCATTTGAAAATATGGAAAGGATGGATTATCTATAATTTAAAGAGTTATCTCTAACTAATAAATAGCTTATTTGTACATCCTTTTCCTTCTAGCTAGGTATTGGGCTTCTCTGGGTCAAGAACTGTGCTTTGAATTTGTTGTTGCTGTTGTTGTTGTTGTTTGTTTCCTTGCCATTCCGAAAAAGGAATTGGAGAAAAATGGCTACTTCTTAAATAGCTACTGGAATGAAATTATAACATTGGGTGTTGTTGGTCAACCACAATGAAACTTTGATCTTCATGGTGTGTTGTTTGATAACACACTGTAAAAAAATATTTTTGGAAGCTTAGGGGAAGAATGTTTATTATGTTGGGTAAAACTGGTGAATAGCAACACTTTCAGCCTTGCTTCAATCCTTAATTTATGTATGCTCTTACAGATTTTAATTGATGAGAATTCTTTTGACCCCAGCTTAGCCTAAGCATCCAAAAAATAAAGGGGGGGGGAGGGGGTGGAATTTTAAATGAGACAAGTCTAGATTCAAATCCAGTTCTACCACTTTAGTCCTTAGGAGCTGTGTGATCATAGATGATTATTGCAACTTAGTTTTTTTTCATTTTTTAAACTGAGATGATAATACCATAACCCAATAATATTATGAAGGTTATATAACATATATTATAAGCTTAGCCTATGGAGGAATGCAGAAATACTATTTTCTTTCTTCCTCTCTTTTCCTAACTTAATTTAAATTAAATAAGAGAAAAATCAAACTGAAGACCCATACTCCACGCAACACAGTTTCAGATTTGAAATTAGCCTGAATACTCATAAAACAGATTTTTAAAATATGCTTGAATCCTTTTAGTTATAAGATTAGTTTATAACACTGCTTTTTTTTTTAACTTGAAGATTTAAAATGTACTTTAAGGTTAGAACAACTTTTAAAAACCAATACCTTGCTCCATAATAATTAGAAAAAGCTGAGTTTATTAAAGGATTTTTCTCCCTTTTCACCTGTTAGAAGATAAAAAAAATGTCAGAATATTTCTGGAATGCAAATATTTCCTGTTGTATTCCATTCATTCTACCCCCCCCCCAATTCTCTCTCTCTCTCTTGCTCATAATTAGGGGAGTCATCCAATTCAGAAAACAAATTGGCCATTGTATTTATATTCCAGAACAGAAAATATCAGCATTCAGAAAGAGCATTCAGTATGTATGTATGCAGAGTTGGTCTAGCACTCTCCTATTCCTTTCATATATAAAAATAAAAAATCAGTCTCTTGAAAGGCTTAATTACTTGGACAGGAGTAGTATATGATCTTTTCTTTGCCAATCCCAAATGGGCACATATATATATTCCCTTTTATATGCTATTTCTTCATTTACAGATTACAGTGGAACTTTCCGCTACCACAGCAAAAAAACATCATGGGAGCTTCATACTTTAATGTGATTTTAAACAGTACTTATTCTCTCAGAAACAAATTTTGCCCTCTTTGTTTGCTAGTATTTTTATGGCAGCTACACAATTACTTTTTTCTCTAAAAAAATGCCCAAAACAACAAAAACGACTGCATCTGCTGGGGAGTGAAAGCATTTGGAGCAACTTTAATTACTGCACTGTTTATTTGTGAATTATTTGTCAGAACAGTTTTGTTACCTTATTGTCTCCTGGAGGTTACTGACTATTTAAAAACAAACACAAGACAAACATAAATAAACGGATATATCATGTCCTCTGGAAAGCATCTAAATAATGGGAAATTAAAATGCTGGAGTTGCTATAGATATATTTAGAGATTCCTGGACTTCTGTGGTGATTTTAAGGCACATATGAGGTCATTGTACGTGATTCTTCAGTAGAGGGGTTTTTAGAGACTGAAAAATCCCCTCTAAAGTCCAGTCACAGGAAAGTTAAAAAAAAAACAAAAACTTCAGTTTTTACTGCAGAAAATTCTAATGTTTCAGGGTTTGGAACCCAGTAGATTGTATCTTGAGTACCTCGGCATTTGGAAGCTTATCTTAAAGGAGCTGAAATAAAAAAGTGGGGGTTACATACTAAAGAGAGTTGACAATGCTCACATGACCAGCATTCTAGATGATTTCAATTTATGGGCTGATCAGTTGTGAACCAAATCCTACATCCTTCTCAATAGTGATAATTAACAATTAATGGAGCAGGAGAGAAGTCCATCTTACAAAATCCTTTTCTTCTGTAAGAGACTGATTATAGGTTATGTTTTCCCTTTAGAAATTTTACTCACACTAAGATAGTGTTTAATACAGGGGGTAAAAAAGTGCTTAAATTTCTGAATTAGTTACATTGCATATCAGTAAAACTTCAAAAATATTAAAGACTAACATCAAGGAAAGGGTAGTTCAGAGTGGAGAAGACTTTGCATTATCCACTTTTTTAAACGATTGATATGTAGTCAGGATATATAGTGATTAAGCACAAAAAGTCATGGCAAGAAATAACATGGATTTGAACTGTAAGTCCAGCTGAGTCCAACTTGTCCAAAATCAAACTCTTCATCCTGTCCCTACTTTGCTCCTACTGTAATATTTGTTCAGATTGAGTGAAGATTATCTCCCCAATTGCTCAAACCAGATATTTTGAAGCTTTTCCTAATATTTTCCTTATTATTTATAGTCTACCAACTACTTAGACTATTGACTCTACCTCTTAAATATTCTTAGAAATTGTTTGCTGTCCTTTTTCTCCCTGTTCATCACCCTGGTCTAAACTATGAGCCTCTCTAGAGTATCCTGCAGAAACAGATTGTGAGTGGCCTCTGCCTTAGGGCTTTGTAGTTCTTTTAATTATCTCGTAATCATGTAGCCAAGTAGTCTTCAAAATCTGATTATGTCAATCCAACTCATTCTACCTCTCTACCCCCCAACACACACACACACACACACACACACACACACACACACACACACACACACAGTTAAAATGGATTCATTTTAGGAGAAATTCTTAAATAGGTAGCATGGCTTATTGTTTCCTGAATGATCTGTCCTCTGTCTCTCCAGCCTCTGTATCTAAGCTCATAAATCCGCATATATCTGCCCTTTAACTACCTGGCCTTGAAGAATCGAATTTTTGTGGCAACATTTCCAGCAAAAATTTGAGACTCACTCTGATGGGACTGATAGTTTAGTTTAATGTGGATTGTGTAGCTAGGTATGGAGTTACCTTTACTGGAATTATGTGGTTTTCTAAACCAAAATTGTGAACATTCTGGAAAAGGATGGAATGTTTACTAAGAAGACATCCCACCAGTATCCACTAGATGAGTATTTCTAAAATTTTAATGTGCATAGGAATTATCTAGGATGTTGTTAAAGTGCAGATTCTAATAAGGGGTGGGGTCTGAGATTCTGTTCCTCTAACAAGTTCCCCGGTGATGTTGATGCTGCTGGTCAACAGATGTCTGAGCAGTAAGGCATTAGAGAGTTTTACTCACATGTGTATTAGATAAAGTAGAGTCATTAGAATCTGAGTTTGGGAGTCGGAGAGGCTAGGATACAAATCCTGAATCCAATTGTTACTTGTTGGCCAACTTCAGGAAGTTACTTAAAATCTCAAAGCCTCAGTTTTCATATCTATTAAAGAATAGCACCTACCTCAAGAGGATCTTTTGAGTATTAAGGGAGCCTATATATTCATAGTGCTTCATATAGGATTGCCATGTTCAATATTATTATACTAATATTAATGTATGAAATAAAACAACACACTAGTTAAGATCATCACTTTCAAAGAAGTTACTGTATTCAGAGAAACAACAAACATGGCTATGTGAAAATCTATGAGGTCTCATTCAATCCAAAAATGTCATTACCAATGTCATAAAAATGTAATTATTAGTAAAATCAATAAAAGTATAATATTTTTATAATTCATATAAATGGGAACTGAATTAATGGAATTTTCTCTTGGCTGTATTACTTTTAAATATATAATAGGAGAAGACAATTTGGAATAAAATTATAATTCTTTCTAAAGACTAAAAAAGATTTAATCTCCATTTATTTATCTGCTTTCAGAATTAACATGTAGTTTTAAAAAGAGATTAAGACTAGATATTGGCCAGGTGAAAAAAAGTTTTGATTCATTTTTTCAGATATGCTTGGAATTCATTGAAATAAGACATAATGTACATATATCTAAACTGCACTTCAACATCAAATTACAACTTACTTTGGAAAAGTTAGTTCTTTCTTGAATTCTGTGAGAGAAGCAGGCTATGTTACTTTTGCCTTGTTTGTCCAGTTGGAGTAGGCAACTGACAAAAAGAATACAAATGTTCTCTTCTTCCTGAGGTTACTATTTCTGGTTGAAAGAAAAGGACCTGAGTCTTTATTGGATGAACTCATTTGCATTTGGCTTCAAATTGAGAATAACATTGAGAGTGGGGTGGGTGAGAGATGCTTTTAGCCAAATTTGAAATGAGTTGGAGGAAAAGAGTGACTCTAACCTTATAGATTAAGATGTTGTAGGACCTTCTTACTGCCCCCTTTGGGTTAAGATAGAAGGCATATGCTTCAATATTAATGACCTTGAAAATTATAATTTGCATTCAAATGATTGCACAATCAGCAATAAAGTCCCAACTTTATGTTAAAATTAAGTGCTAACCTTACAAAACATACAAATGGAGTAGGAAATGTACATATATTATAAGCTGGGATGAATATTTTTGAAATGTAATATCTGTAGTAATATATCCCTAGTTTTCCCTGAAAGGAGTTACTATTTTATGAAAAGTGGTACAAGAGACATGACTAAATTCAACCCTAAACTTAATTTAAAAACATGAAGAAAAGAAGCAGCAGCTACAGTACGTCTGATGAAGGTCTGATGATATTTGCTTCTTGAACTTAAATTTGATTTTCACGCAACTTAGTTTGGGGAGGGTATTAGAGAAAGTCTGAAGACAGTAGGATGTTTCTGGACCAATCTTTTTGCTTCCATTATAATCCATCTCCACCAATCGGTAGAGACAGATTAGATAGTATAGAGACAGATTGGATAACAAAAATGGAAGTACTGTGCAGGGATTTTAGGATGGAGGAGGAGGGGCGCCTGGGTGGCTCAGTCATTAAGCGTCTGCCTTCAGCTCAGGGCGTGATCCCAGGTCCCTGGGATCAAGCCCTGCATCAGGCTCCATGCTCCGGGCTCCATGCTCCACTGGAAGCCTGCTTCTTCCTCTCCCACTTCCCCTGCTTGTGTTCCCTCTCTCACTGGCTGTCTCTCTCTCTATCAAATAAATAAATAAAATCTTAAAAAAAAAAAAGGATGGAGGAGGAAAGTGGGATTAGTATGTGTACTGCCGGTGTGGGGTTGGGGAGGACCTGAAAAATCATTTTGTGTCATAGGAGAAAGAAAAGAGAAATGAGATCTATCAATGTGTCCACAAGAAGCAGCTCCTTCTAATCAGGTTTCCTCTCTCGTTTCAAAGGTTGCTTCTTTATTATGTTACTTCTCTATATAGCACATAGAAATACTTTTATAAAGAAAATGTGATAAAGATAAGGTAGGACATTAAAGTCAGATCATTTTTCGTTACTTTTGAACAGTGATTTTGCCCCTACGGGACAATTGGCAATGTCTTAGAGACATTCTCACAAGTAGGGAGAGGATGCTTTTGGCACCTAGTGGGCAGGACAGGCATGCTGCTAGACATTCTACAACACATGGGACAGTACCCCACAGAAAAAAGAATTATTCCACCCCAAATGTTAATAGGGCTGAGATTAAGAAATCCTCCTTTGGAATTAGGGAGCATTCATTGTTTGTTTGTTTATTGAGCTACACTTGACATATACAATGTTAGTTTCAGGTGTATAACATAGTAACTCAATATTTGTGTATGTTGCAAAATGATCAGCATACTAAGTCTAGATGTCATTTGTCACCATACGTAGTTATGGAACTTTTTTCTTGTGATGAGAACTTTTAAGATTTACTGTCTTCGTAACTTGCAAATGTGCAATACAATATTATTAACTATAGTCATCATGTTGTACATTACATCCCCATGACTTACTTATTTTATTACTATAAGTCTGTACCTTCTGACTCCCTTTACCCATTTCACCCACCTCCCATCCTTCTGCCTCTGACAGTCACCAATCTATTATCTGTATCTATGAGTGTGTGTGTGTGTGTGATTCCACATAAGTAAGATCAAATAATATTTGTCTTTCTCTCATTTATTTTACTTAGCATGTGTCCTCAAGGTCCATCCATGTTGTTGCAAAAGACAAGATTTCATTTTTTTCTGGCCAAATAATATTCTGTTGTGTATGTAGATGCTGTATTTTCTTCATTCGTTCATCCTTTAGTGGACACTTAAGCTGTTTCCATGTCTTAGCTATTATAAATTGTAAATAATACTGCAATGAACATGGGAGTACAGATGAGAAACTGATTTATTTTCTTTTAGCTGTATATCCAGAAGTGGGATTCCTGGAACTATAATAGTTCTAATTTTAGTATTTGGAGTAACCTTCATACTATTTTCCATAGTGGCTGCACCAATTTAAATTCCCAGTAATGGTGCATGAGGGTTCCCTTCCCTTTACACCCTTACCATTCTAACAGGGGTGAGGTCATATCTCATTGTGGTTTTGATTTGCATTCTCCTTATGATTAGTGATGTTGAGTGTCTTTTCATGTTCCTGGTAACCATTTGTATGTCTTCTTTGGAAATATGTCTATTCCATTTTTTCTGCCCATTTTTAAATCAGATTTTGTTTTGCTATTGAGTTGTATGAGTTCTTAAAAAGTTAAACTTGCTTCTTATAAATATCTTAAATTAATAGGTTGAACTGCTTTATAAACTATTTAAAGTAGATGTTCAGACAATGTTTTATAGGGAGATGAATGTATCAATAGTTCTAGAATCAGAATACCTGAGTGTTAATCCTAGCTTAAAATTTCTCATCTGTGAAATGGACTTATACTTTGAACTATTTCATAGGTGAGTACACGGATTAATTGAAATAATTCATTCAATGCACTTAGAATAGTGCCTACCATAAGATAAGTACTAAATAAGTATTAGCAATTTTTAAGGAAAAAGAAAATCCCAAACAATCATCCATCATTGCCTTGATTATGGGCTCTAATTATCTTAATATTCCTCAACACTTGTGCCACTAGATGGATGTATGTTGGGTTGTTTTAGTCTCCAATAAGGGAGAGTAACTGGGGATAATAAAGTAATAGCAGATTTTATAAGTTTAAATGCAACCAACGGCTTGGCTAGATTACCTGGAATTTTATGTAGCTGAGGATTACTGAAAATCCTTTGCCAAGTTATAAAAGCAAAAATCGGAATATATTCTGTATAATTTTCCTTATTGGTCTAGCTTTTGTTGGTACTATTGTAGAAGATACTTAGTCCTTTTTCCACTTGGCAACATCTTTCTATGTTTTACTGAGTGCAATTATGCCCTTCGTGTCTATATTTCATATTACATGAACACAGCAATACAAAAATCAATGATGTTTGTATACAAAAATCATCATTTATTCAGCAAATGGCAATGTCCTAGATGCTGGGAATACAGAGCCACATAAGACCAGCTCCAGCCATGGAGCATACAGACTCTTGTTTGGGAGAGAGACACACACAGTACAGCGTGCAGCGTCCTATGTTAGACGCAGGAAATAAGTGCTGCTGCTGAAACACACCATTTGTGAACTACATTTAAGTAAATGGATGGACAATAATTTTAATAAGCATTAAAAATTATAGAGAAGGTAAACTGCTGCACTTTAGTTTCATTCTCTGTAAATGTGGGCAATGGTGGCCAGAGATAGTAGCAATGGTAGTGGGTTTACTTAATTGTATCCCTTTTACAATTTACTCTATTGTAAGTATCAAATGAGATGTCAATTATAAAAATCTGTTGTAACATCATCCACCACCAGAAAACAACAACAACAACATTTAGTTTGTATAGAAGAAAGTATAAACACCTACAGCACAAGAGTGAAGCTTTGGTTTTTCTTTGTCACATAGACATAACCGTGAGGGTATTAGATTCAGTCCTGGGGGCCTTCCTCATCTTAAGGATTATAAACACATTGAAGGGAGAGAAAGTTATTAAGATAATGACATGAACACAAATAATATAACATGGAAATAAGGGAGAAAATGGGGCATAAACAGCCCAGCTGTATGAAGTCTCTTGGGGCAACACAATAATTGTTTCCCAATATTACAAAAATGGTTATGTCATATAATACAAGGACGATGTCATGTAATACAATTGATAGACATAAAATTGTTGGGTAATGTAATTGTTTCATCCTATATAGGAAAGTTAAAGTTGTAAAAAATGTGAAATGAGTTGTAGGATGCAGAGATTCTTCCTCAATCAAGGTATTTGGCCACAGGACTGAACACAGGTGACAGGATTACTGAGGAGACACGCAAACATCACATAAGTAGTGATGAATTATCGCTCTTTCCAACACTGAGACATTCTGGTTTTAAAATGGGAAACTGGATTAATTTGTATTTGACTGAAGTTACTGATGAAAGTTAGGAATGTATTAAATGTTGAATACTATTCTGGGCTGCATTCAAGAAAAAGGAAATAAAATTACACCACTGGTGACCCGTGGGTCTGTCACAGAAATGAGATGTCTATCTCATGAGGCTATTACAGTCAGAAAAAAAAATGAAATAATGACAATTAAAGAGTGGCTGGCTTCTCTAACTAATGAAAGTTCAATATCTTCTAATTATATTGGTGGCACAGTATGGTTGCAAAATATGACGTACTAGCCCTACTGCAGTACTGTAATGAGCCTTTTCATTTCAACTCTCTGCTGTATGCTTTTAAATCTCTTGGGCATATGAAATATGCCATTGCTAGAGGACAAGGGATTCAATGTTTTTGACATGGTAGAGGAAAGTGGCTGCTTAGGAAACAAGATATTTTTAAAATTCAATTTATTTCAGCAATTTATTACTATTTACCCTCTATCATTCCTTAAGCTGGGGATAGAAATAATATAAAGATCAATAAGGTATGAAACTTGCCCTCAAGTTGCTCGCTGTCTAGTGGGAGAGTAAACACATTAAAAGTATCAGTTACAGAATGGGAAAGTATATTAATGAAGCTATGCCCAAAAGCCATGGAGGTATATGGTCGAGAGGCATCTGATCTGCCGGTGGATGGATAGTGAGGACAGTGGGGAAGGAAAAGGTCAGAGTGAGTTACATTTGAGCTGGGTCCTAAAAAATATGTATAATTTATCAGAGTAAGCCTTATAAATCCTGTAAACATTATAAGTACAGCTAATCATATGAAAGCATGACACAGTTGGTATGAATATACATTTGATGTCTATGTTGGCAAAGACCTGAAGGTGAAGTTGTAGACTTAGACAGTATAATAAGCAAATGGGATTGGATCCATTAAAAAATCTTCTTTTTTTAAGATTTTATTTATTTATTGGACAGAGAGAGAGAGAGAGAGAGACAGCCAACGAGAGAGGGAACACAAGCAGGGGGAGTGGGAGAGGAAGAAGCAGGCTCCCAGCAGAGCAGGGGGCCTGATGCGGGGCTCGATCCCAGGACCCTGGGATCAGGCCCTGAGCCAAAGGCAGATTCTTAACCACTGAACCACCCAGGTGCCCCATTAAAAATATCTTAAACTTTTTTTCCTCAACCATTTTTTCCCAGGCTCACCTTCTTCCCAGTATATCTAGATGGTTCTCCATTACTGTTTCTGGGCTATGAATCCTCTATCCTGACCTATTAAAAATAAATCACACAAATCTACTTTTTTGAGATACAAGCCATTTTGCAAAATTAAGCTCTCCACCCACTCACCTAGTTATGCTCACATGTTTTCTAGATTTCAGCCTTTGCAATTTATTAAGAACCTTAGCACTTGCTGATTCTATTTGACTAAAGCTTATATAATTTTGATTGATGGCAAGTCAATGTATGGTTGGTAATCCCTTCAGTGATTGGCCTCTCGATTTTCTTGACGTCCTGACTCCTAAGGACCTTCTCAATTTCTTTGCTTCAGTCAGCCACCTTCAAATTGCTATCTTTTCATTTGTTATCTATTGTAAATTCTACTCCTCCGAAGACATTACTTCAAGCATTCTAAACTCTGACCACAAGCTTCTTTTCCCAGACAGCAGGCTTGGCTATGTGGAATACAATGATTTTTGACCATCATTTCCACCTCAAGGTCCTCTCCTTTCTTCTCTTTAATCCTTGAGTTCATTTCTTTGTTTGTCAATCTATCCAGTACAGGTTGCTTGGTTCATCATTATAAAAACAAACAAACAAACCAACCCCCAAACCACACTTGTCTATTCTGTAAACATTTTAGGTCATTGTTCCTACAGTCTTTGACAGTGACAATAACTGAACTTATCAAAGCAACTAGATATTTGAATTGTCTAGTCTTTTTTTACTGTCAGAGAGTTTGACCCAAAATGGCATATATGATTACTTTGAGAAGAGAGAGAGGGATTTTCATTAACCCTCCTATGAAAAGTATTCCGGGGCTTATAACATAAACTAGTAAAGCAAATCCACTTTGAAATTCTTACTGTCGTTTGGGACAGTTAGATTTTTATACAGTTGGTTGGAAGAAGAAATGTGAACTGAAACTCATGATGTAAACCAACAGATTTTTCTTTTTTACACACAGATGGACTTTTGTAAATAGTACATACCATAGAACTGAAAAGAATAATTTGTTTCTGACCATGTCTTATTAAGTTGCTAGCTATTATTTTTCCTACATAAACTTATGTATTGTAGATTTTTATCGTCTAATCATCTTTCAAATCCAGACATTTCTCACCATCTCCACTGCAACTACCCTAGATCAAATTGTCATCATGGTAAGACCATAATACGCTTCTATCCGGTCTTCCTGCCTTTTTCTCTTTCCCCCTTCAAACTCAGGCACATACTATAACTAAAGAGATGTTTTCTACATGTAAATCTTTCCCTTTTACACTTTAAACATTTTAGTGCCTTCCCACCTATTATTCTTTGGGTAAAGGTCTAAATCCTTCAGATAGCCTAAAGGGTCATGTCCTGGTCCCTACCTTCCTCTTCTCCCTTACCTCCTAGAATACCATTTTTTTCTTTGTAGTCTGTCTCTAGCCTCATTCTCAGACTTGGGATAAACCATTTTCTCTTCTACCACCTCCATGGTTTTGGTTTTGCTCCGGAAAAGCTGAGAAAAGATAAATGTTACCCATGATTATGTCCTCTTTGCCTATCACAGTACTTCACTAATAGAGGTAGTTCAGTTAATGTCTATTCACTTAAGAAAAGAAAACCAAAGGGACTGTGTTGTCACATAGGATTAATATTCACTGTTATATGAAATATTTCATTGTTCTTAAATGACCCTCATATGCACATTTTTAATACTTTAAAAAACCAGGACGTATCTTACAATTGATGATATGCTACTTTCTACCAGGTGACCTTCACATCATAGTTGTTAAGGCAAGCATTGTGTAAAATTGCTTTTGCAGATGGCATGATGGTACAACTATAATGATGGTTTTTTACAGTCAAGAAACCATCAGTGGACTGTTTGAAGAAGAAATATGGGTCCTGTCTATTGTCTCAAAATGTTCTGTTGGAAGTTACAGAATGAGTTTCAATCACTTGAGAGGCAATTTAAGAGGTAGTAATGGGGAACTCTTTTAGGAAATGTCACATTATCAAAACCCTTCTTTAGAACAAAGGAGATTACCATGTGGAAAAGTATGGATACCAGTAGCTCTGAGTTGAAAGTGATTCAGAAGAGAAGACCCCTGAATGAGGTGATGTTATAGGAAAAACTACAATCCATTTATTCTGTTTACATTTTTCTTTTTATGTTCATACAAAAGTGATATAGGACAGAAAACTTTTAAATAAGTGTAAATAAACAATTCTAAGTGATGAAACATTGTATCATGGTTTATATGGCAGTATTTTTTTCTTAGTGATATAAAGTATGCACACATAACCAATGGGATTTTATATTTAATGAAATTTCTTTACATCCACTATTTTATAAAGTTCTAGGCCATTTCATAGATATATTTTTCTTTAAAAAAATTGTAGAGTCATAAATAGATAGGACATTGGAGATAATATAGTCCAGTTTTCTTACACTGAGGATCCAAATCTTAAATGGTGATTAGAGTTACCTATTTTCAAGGAGCTTGTTAATGATCTGACAGATTCAGTGCTTTTTTCCTTGTCTGTTGAATCCATGTTGAATTACTCATCTCTCTCAATATTATATGGAAGTACTGTATCTCCACAATCTGGTTTTGTACTAGAAAGAACTGGCTTCTTAAGCAGAAGGTTCTAAAAGTGTATCAAGATGGTAAGAAGTTCCAGAAGCCTATTTTATCCTCTCTGTTCCTGATAACTTGCCTGCCTGCCATGTGCTGAGGCCTGTGATTCAAATGAGCTCTCCACAAAATATGGATACCAAAAATATCACTTGCTTCAGAAAAACTTCCTCATCCACCCCCACCACCAAAAGGGAAAAAAAAAATTTGCCATGATAAGCAGCCTTCCCAGAAGGAAATTTTTACATTCATCCTAATTCACTCTGAGCTTCTCATAAATAATAGGAACCACCAATGCACTAAGAAGAGTTTGATTTTCCAATATTCAGGGTAGCATCAACTGTTTTTTTTTTTTTTAAGTTTCATTATAGTCATTTACCAGGAATTCAGATTTAAGTTGTCAAGCTTAGAAGTAGTCAAGAAAAGTACTATTTTTGTTCTCTATTCTTTATTAGTTCCATCTTTAGGATAAAATGTCTATAAAGCCGACAAGCCCAGTGGCTGGACATTAGTCGGCACTTTATAAGTATCTGCTAAAATGAAAAGAAAGAATTATCTTCCTTCATTCTGAGACTGGAAGTGAACTCACAGTCTCTGCAGAGCCAAACGTTAGCACCAAAGTGAGTCCTGTAAAAGGTCTTTCCTGGGGACTCTGTTTCTGATGGCAGATTTCTTTAATAGCACTGCTCTGTCTCGTTGACCAATGACTCAGTGGGTTTGATAGGAGAAAAAACTCACTATGTCACAGAGCTAGAAAAGGCTGACTCCAACAATCCCTAACAAGCTATATATGGAAAGTAGCACAGCCATTTCTATGGTTTTTCTCTTTTTGTTTCCTTCTCTTTTTTCTTTCTTCATATCAAAAATGCCCTTTTTCTTTTCCAGTTTGCATTTGCATTTCTTTTCCAAAGGATCCAAACTCCTGCTAGGAGTTTCAGAATAAAAATTAAACCAAGTTTGTTGTTGTGATTGTGTAGTTCAAATCTATGGGGTGGCAGCGTTGTTAAGCATCTGCCTTTGGCTCAGGGCGTGATCCTGGCGTTATGGGATCGAGCCCCACATCAGGTTCCTCCGCTGTGAGCCTGCTTCTTCCTCTCCCACTCCCCCTGCTTGTGTTCCCTCTCTCGCTGTCTCTATCTCTGTCAAATAAATAAATCTTTAAAAAAAAAAGAAAACAAATCTATGATGGCTAACTACTGTAGGAAAGAGACAGATTCTTGAAACCTATGAATTATCTTCACAGGAAGCTATGGAGACTCGTAGTGTGAAAGGATTCATGGAAACCTGTCAGGGTTAAGAGGATTAATTTGAGTTTGGGTCTTGTGTTCAATGGTAGAAATTATTTAGCACCAATCTACAGAGGAACTACTCACCCTGAATTTGGACGGAGTAATATAAGCAACAGCTTACAAGGGAGGGAATCATTGGGTTATATTTTTCCTCTTTCAGGCTATAGCGTATGACAACATATGGAAAGTTGATTGCTGAACATATAACTCATTTTTGGATGAGTTGGCCTGTCTATATGGGTTTTATTAGAATGTAACAATATTCAGTTGATTCATTACGATAATTCTCTGATTTGTTCTACAAAAATGTAGTGAGTACAATCAATGTCTCCCATGTGAACAATGTTTATTTAATAGAAAGATATTAGGCATTTTCTGCTACGTGCCCTGCTTGGTTGTTAAATAGACATTATATTTTCCCTCTCTTGGTTATTTCTCTGCTGTTCTTCAGATACCCACCTCTCCCTTGAGCACTCACTATGGTTCCAGGAAAAGTGACATCACCATTGGTTTACTGTGGAGCTGAGTACTGAGCTAATCAGTGAAAAAACCTCTTCTGTATTATTGATTCGAAGACAAGTAAGTCCTCAATGGAGACCAAGAAGATGCAAGATGTCTGTGGGGAGTTCCTTAGAAGGTTTCTTCTTCAATCTTCAAACTCTTCCTCTTTCTATGGACTTAGAGGAGGAGCAAGTAACCTGGAGTTTATCAACAATCATCTTGTGACCCATGAGGATGCTTTTCTTAGGATGATGCTGATACCATGCATGGCAGAGCTTGGGGCTAAGAACTGAAAAACTGAATGCTGGGCCAATGAATTAAACAAATTGTGACACCTGACCTGCTTCTGGCACGTGCAATTGTAGGGGATAATAATTCCTTTTTATTAAGCAGGTTAAAGTTCAGGTTTCTGTTAGATGCATCATAAAATCTTAACTGCTAGAATGTGTGTTTAAATATTTGACATAACCAAATAGAAATGAGGTTTATTAACAGAACATTCTTCAAAAGATACCACTGGTCTTTTTCTGTTGTTTTTTTTTTTTAATTTAAGAATAATAATCTGAGCTTTATTGTATAAGTATGCTGCTTCGCAAAATGTATATCTATTTATTTATTTTCCAGTGTGTCTTTCTTTTTTATTTATTTATTTTAAATTTAAATTCAATTAGTTAAGTATAATGTATTATTAGTTTCAGAGGTAGAATTCAGTGATTCATCAGTCTTATATAATACATACATTAATGTACACCACCTATCCCCCCACCACCTCCCCTCCAAGAACCCTGCTTGTTTCCTATGATTAAGTCTCATATGGTTTGTCTCCCTCTCTAATTTTGTCTTACTTTATTTTTTCCTCTTTTCCCCTCTGATTCTCTGTTTTCTTTCTTAAACTCCATATATGAGGGTGATCATATGATAATTATCTTTCTCTGACTGACTTAAATAACTTAGCATAATACCCTCTAGTTCCATCCACATTGATGCAAATGGCAACAGTTCATTTTTTGATGACTGAGTAGTACTCCATTGTATAAATATCCCACATCTTCTTTATCCATTCATCTGTCTATGGATATCTGGGCTCTTTCCATAGTTTGGTATTGTGGACATTGCTTCTATAACCATTGGGGTGCAGGTGCCTCTTTGGATCAATACATTTGATCTTTGAGGTAAATCCTTAGTAATGCAATTCCTGGATCACAGGGTAGCTCTATTTTTAACTTCTTGAGGAACCTCCATACTATTCCCCAGAATGGCTGCACCACGCGTGTATTCCCACCAACAGTGTAAAAGGGTTTCCCTTTCTCCACATCCTCGCCAACATCTGTCCTTTCCTGACTTGTTAATTTTAGCCATTCTGACTGGTGTGAAGTGGTATCTCATTGTGGTTTGGATTTGTATTTACCTGATGCCTAGTGATGTGGAGCGTTTTTTCATATGTCTGCTGGCCATTTGTATGTCTTCTTTGGAGAAATGTCTTTTCATGTCTTTTGCCCATTTCTTGATTGGATTATTTGCCCTTTGGATGTTGAGTTTGATAAGTTTTTAAAGATTTTGGATACTAGCCCTTTATCTGATAAGCCATTTGCAAATATTTTCTCCCATTCTGTCTGTTGTCTTTTGGTTTTGTAGACCGTTGCCTTTGCTGTGCAAAAGTTTTGATTGTGATGAAATCCTAATAGCTCATTTTTGCCTTTGTTTCCCTTGCCTTTGGAGACATGTCTAACAAGAATTTGCTATGGCCAAGGTCACAGAGGTTGCTGCCTCTGTTCTCCTCTAGGATTTTGATGGATTTCTGTCTCACATTTAGATCTTTCATCCATTTTGAGTCTATATTTGTGTGCGGTGTAAGCTAACGGTCCAGTTTCATTCTTCTGCATGTGGCTGTCCGATTTTCCCCACACCATTTGTTGAAAAGACTGTCTTTTTTTCCATTGGATATTCTTTCCTGCTTTGTCGAAGACTGGTTGACCATAGAGTTGAGGGTCCATTTCTGGGTTTTCTATTCTGTTTCACTGATCTATGTGTCTGTTTTTGTGCCAGTACCATCCCGTCCTGATGATTACAGCTTTGTAATAGAGCTTGAAGTACGGCATTGCAATGCCACCAGCTTTTGTTTTCTTTTTCAACATTGCTTTGGCTTTCAGGTCTTTTCTGGTTCCATACAAATTTTAGGATTATTTGTCTCAGCTTTGTGAAAAAAGCTGATGGTATTTTTATAGGGATTGCATTGAATATATAGATTGCTCTTGGAAGCATAGACATTTTAACAATATTTTTTTCTTCGAATCCATGAACATGGAATGTTTTTCCATTTCCTTTATCTTCCTCAATTTCTTTCATGAGTATCCAATAGTTTTATTAGTACAGATCCTTTGCCTCTTTGGTTAGATTTATTCCTAGGTATCCTATGGTTTTTGGTGCAACTGTAAATGGGATCAATTCCTTAATTTCTCTTTCTTCTGTCTCATTGTTAGTGCATAGAAGTGCAACTGATTTCTGTGCATTGATTTTATATCCTGCCACTTTGCTGAATTCCTGTATAAGTTCTAGCCATTTTGGAGTGGAGTCTTTTGGGTTTTCCACATAAAGTATCATGTCATCTATGAAGAGTGAGAGCTTGGCTTCCTCTCTGTTGATTAAGATGCATTTTATTTCTTTTTGTTGTTTGATTGCTGAGGCTAGGACTCTAGTACTATGTTGAATAACAGTGGTGAAAGTGGACATCCTTGCCGTGTTCCTGACCTTAGGGGAGATTCTCTCAGTTTTTCCTCATTGAGAATGATATTTGCTATGGGATTTTCATAGATAGCTTTTATGATATTGAGGTATGTTCCCTATATCCCTACACTGTGGAGAGTTTTAATCAAGAAAGGATGCTGTACATTGTCAAATGCTTTTTCTGCATCAAGAGGATCATATGATTCTTGTCCTTTCTTTTATTAATGTAGTGTATCACATTGATTGATTTGTGAATGCTGAACCACCCTCACAGCCCAGGAATAAATCCCATTTGGTCATGGTGAACAATCCTCTTAATGTACTGTTGGATCCTATTGGTTAGTATCTTGGTGAGAATTTTGGCATCCACATTCATTAGGCATATTTGTCTGTAATTCTCCCTTTTGGTGGGGTCTTTGTCTGGTTTTGAGATTAAGGTAATGCTGGCTTCACAGAACAATTGTGGATGTTTGCCTTCCATTTTTATTTTTTGAAACAGCTTCAGAAGAATAGGTATTAATTCTTCTTTAAATGGTTGGTAGAATTGCCCAAGGAAACTATTTGGCCCTGGGTTCTTGTTTGTTTGGAGATTTTTGATTACTGCTTCAATTTCCTTGCTAATTATGGATCTGTTCAGGTTTTCTACTTCATCCTCTTTCAGTTTTGGTAGTTTATAAGTCTCTAGGAATGCATCCATTTCTTCCAGATTGACTAATTTGTTGGCATATAGGTGCTCATAATATATTCTTATAATTGCTTGTATTTCTTCAGTGTTAGTTTTGATCTCTCCTCTTTCATTCATGATTTTATTTATTTGGGTCCTTTCTCTTCTCTTTTTGATAAGCTTGGCCAGGGGTTTATCAATCTTATTAATTCTTTCAAAGAACTAGCTCCTAGTTTCCTTGATCTGTTCTACTGTTCTTTGGTTTCTATTTAATTGATTTCTATTCTAATCTTTATTAATTCTCTTCTCCTGCTGGGTTTAGGCTTTATTTGCTGTCTTTCTCCAGCTCCTTTAGGTGTAAGGTTAGGTTCTGTATTTGAGACCTTTCTTGTTTCTTAAGAAAGGCTTGTATTGCTATAGACTTCCCTCTTAGGGCCACCTTTGTTGCATCCCAAAGGTTTTGAAGAGTTATGTTTTCATTTTCATTTGTTTCCATGATTTTTTAATTCTTCTTTAATTTCCTGTTTGACCCATTCATTCTTTTGTGGGATACACTTTAGTCTCCATGTATTTGAGTTCTTTCCAAATTTCCTCTTGTGATTGAGTTCAAGTTTCAAAGCACGTGGTCTGAAAATATGCAAGGAATGATCCCAATCTTTTGGTAACTGTTGAGATCTGATTTGTGACCTAGTATGCAATCTATTCTGGAGAATGTTCCATGTGCACTGAGAAGAGTATGTATTCTATTGTTTTAGGATGGAATGCTCTGAGTATATCTGTGAAGTCCATCTGGTCCAGTGTGTCATTCACAGTCCTTGTTTCCTTTTTGATCTTCTTAGATGGTCTGTCCATTGCAGTGAGTGGGATGTTAAGTTTCTCTACTACTACTATAAAATTATCAATGTGTTTCTTTAATTTTGTTATTAATTGGCTTATAGAATTGGTTGCTCCCATTTTATGGACATACATATTTACAATTGTCAGATCTTTTTGTTGGGTAGACCCTTTAAGTATGATACAGTGTCCCTCCTAATCTTTTAAAACAGTCTTTGGTTTAAAATCCAATTTGTCTGATATGAGGATTGTTACCCCCAACTTTTTTTTGATGTCCATTAGCATGATAAATGTTTTTCCACTCCTTCACTTTCAATCTGGAGTTGTCTTTGGGTCTAAAATGAGTCCAATACCCTGTGTCTTTTGATTGGGGCATTTAGCCCATTTACATTTAGAGTATTGAAATATATGAATTAGTGCCATTGTATTCCCTGTAAAGTCACTATTTCTGTATATTGTCTCTGTTCCATACTGGTCTATGATACTTTTGGGCTCTCTCTACGCTTATAGGATCCCTTTTATTATTTCTTGAAGGGCTGGTTTAGTGATCACAAATTCTTTTAGTTTCTGTTTGTCCTGGAAGCTTTTTATCTCTCCTATTTTGAATGACAGCCTAACTGGGTAAAGTCTTCTTGGCTGCATATTCTTCTCATTAAGCACCCTTAATATATCATGCCAGTCCTTTCTGGCCTGCCAGGTCTCTGTGGATAGGGCTGCTGTCAGTCTAATGTTTCCCTCTTCTAGGTTATGGACCTCTTGTCCCAAGCTGTTTTCAGGATTTTCTCTTTGTCTCTGAGTTTTGCAAGTTCACTATTATATGTTGAGGTGTTAATCTATTTTTATTGATTTTGAGGGGGGTTCTCTGTGCCTCCTGAACTTGAACACTTGTTTCCTTCCCCAGATTAGGGAAGCTCTCTGATATAATTTGTTCCAATATACCTATATACCTTCTTCCCCTCCCCCCTTTCTCTCCTTCCTCTTCTTCTGGGATCCCAATTTTTCTAATATTGTTTTGCTTTATGGTATTACTTATCTCTCAAATTCTCCCCTTGTGATCCAGTAATTGTTTCTCTTTTTTTCTCAGCTTCTTTATTTTCCATCTTTTTGTCTTCTATATCACTAATTCTCTCTTCTGCCTATTTATCCTATCAGTTAGAGCTTCCGTTTTTTTAAATTGCCTCTCATTAATAGCCTTTTTGATTTCAACTTGATTAGATTTTAGTTCCTTTATTTCTCCAGAAAGTGATTCTTGACCTATCTTCCATGCTTTTTTCAAGTCCAGCTGGTATCTTTATAATCATTATTCTGAACTCTAGTTCTGACATCTTACTTATATCCATACTTTTCAGGTCCCTGACAGTCAGTACTGCCTCATGTTCTCTTTTTTGAGGTGAGTTTTTCCATCTTATCAGTCTGTCCAGAGAGGAATAGGTGAATAAGAGAACAGAATACTAAGATGACAACAAGAACCCCAGAGATATACACACTAAACAAATCAGAAGAGACCTGAAACTGAAAACAAAATTAAAATTAAAAGGAAAAAGGAGAGAGAGAGAGAGAGAGAATATAATCAGACAGGCGAACAGAACAGAGCAATACACTAGATCCTATGTGTATTTTGGTCTGTTTGTTAGAAAACTAGATCCCAAATTTGTAAAAAAAGAAAAACTTGTATGTAGAAATATAAAATTAAATACAGTGAAAAGATAGAATGTAACTGTAAAAATGAAAATCAAAAGACACACACACACACACACATACAAAGAAGGAATAGAAACAGACCAGTGAACAGAATTGAGCAATACACTATATCCTGAATGTATTTTGGTCTATTTTTTTAAGAAGAAATTACATCTCAAAATTGTAAACAAAGGGAAAATTTATATATATATACACACACACACATATATATATACATATAAATTTAAATACATTGAAAGGATGAAATGAAACTGTAAAGAGGAAAATTTAAAAAAAACCAAAAACTTTAACAACAACAACAAAAAGAATCTGGTCAGGCAAGTGAAGAGAACAGAGCAATACCTTAGATTTTGGGTATATTTTCTTCTGTTTGTGAGAAGAAACTGCATCCCAAAATTGTAAAGAAAGGAATACTTATATATATACAAAAATAAAATTAAATACAATGGAAGGATAGAATGTAACTATAAAAATGAAAATTAGAATGATTTCAAAAAAGAAGTTGATAAAATTAGAAGTTTGTTGAAAAAGGAAAGAGAAAAAAATTAAAATAAAGAATCATGGGGGAAAAAAAAAAACATGAATTCTATATACTATTTTCCCCTAGCACTGACGTTTTGCGGTTCTGTGCATTTGGTAAACTTGGTCTTAGCCAGATGTTCTTGCTGATCCTCTGGGAGAGGGGCCTGTTGCACTGATTCTGAGGTGCCTTTGCCCCAGCAGATTTGTACCACACTTGCCAGGAGGCCAGGCTAAGTAAGCTGCTTCTGATTGTTCTATGTGGCTTTTGTTCCCTGAAGGTTTTCAGTGCTACTTTAGAGGATGAGAATGAAAATGGCAGCTTCCCAATCTCTAACCTTGAAGTTGAGAGCTCTGGGCCCCACTCCTCAGTGTGCCCTCAGGGAAAAGCCATCAATCACTCCCGTCTCCCTGGTCTCCAGCCCCAATCCATGCTTCTCAGGCTTTGACTTGATGGAGCATTTCTATCTCAGGGACGTGATTCCAAACCCTGCAGACTCCTACAGTAAGCACCTCTGCGGCTCCTCCCAGGGGAGGGAGGGAGGGTCTCCCTGTGGTTCTGCTGTTTGCTGGACCTCTGCTCAGACAGTGGTCACAGGACCGTACCATGGTTCCTGGTTTATGGCAACACTGAGCTGAAAACCCACTCCTGGGCTCGCTGATTGCAGCTGGCTTCCTGACTCTGATGGCTGGGAGCTCTGCCACACTCAAGCACTCCCATTCTTTCTGTGACCCTGGGGATCCTGTGGCCACACTGTCCCACCTAGGATTCTGCTCTACTTCACCACTTGAGCACCAGGCAGGGATGTCTCTCACCAGAGCAGACTTCTAAAAGTTCCAATTTTGTGCTCCACTGTTACATCATTTTCTGGTAGCTGGCTTATGGAGGCTCCCTCCCCCATGGTTTATCTTCCCATATATCACCTCGGAGTCACTTCTCCGTACCTCCTACCTTGCAGCAAGTGGTCGCTTTTCTATTTGTAGAATTGCTATTCTTTTCTTAGATCTCCGGTTGAGTTTGCAGGTGTTCAGAATGATTTGATAGCTATCTAGCTGAATTCTTGGGACCAGATGAAACCAAGGTGTCCTACTCCTCCGCCATCTTGGACTATCTCCCTGTATATCTATTTAGAATAAACACAAAACTTGTTGAACTCAAAAAGACTTTTAATTAGGAGTGATGATCTACAATAAAAAAATGAAAATTTGACAGATTCTATTGTATCCTTAAGTATAACATACAAATATAAGCACTAAGCAAACTTGTAGGACACACTTTAGAAATTCTATGGATAAGGAAAAGTATCCCTTGGCTTGCAGGCACCAGCTACTTTCAAGTGTTGGAGAAAGTTTTATACTCTATGCTCTTTCCCAGACCATCTGCTACGCATTCTCTACTATAATGTTGTGACACAGAGATCTCTCAAACTTCTATTGGCAGAAAGAATAATTAGGGTATGAGTCTTTTCCATAAGAACATCATACCAGACCTGGCCTTACTGTGGTGTAAGTCCTAAGGGAAGGACGCTAGCAGCCTGCCATGTATGCTCCAGGGATCGACTGTCAATGCCTCTAGTCAGCCTGCTTAAGGACATTCTCCAGACTGTCATCTTCAATAGATGTCAGTTCATCTGTTTACCCTAAAATGAAAACCAACCAAGATTCACCATTCCCAGGTAATCTGAAGGTTTTTTCCCTGCTTCCTTTTCCACCTTCTTTTTATTTATCTGCTTTTTCCTGTGTTCTATAAAAATAGTTTAAAGACATTCTCCTGCATATGTAAATAAATTTTATGCAATAGCCAAATAATACCTCCAATTAATGACTTTACTGCTTAAATAATTCTGAGCTATTCTTTGACAGGTCCATGCTGAAACATATTCCCATTTCTTCCCTGACACTGCTCAGAAAAATGAATTACTATGAGTACACTAAACCACTTGGCTAAATATTCAATAATCTTGCTTAAAATAATTGCTCACTTTTTCTTATGAAACTGTGATGTCTTATATAACTGTGTCTCAGTCACTTAGTGGAGTTCAATCCCCCTAAGCTAATACCAGGCAAAATTACACATTCATACTACTCCGCCCAGATTTATTGATTTAGGCAACCAACCAATCTGACTCCTCTGCTGTGATTGTTCCAAACCCCTTTATTATGCTCCTTGGAACTCATGTAGGAATTCCTTTTCTCTGTTTTTTCCTTTATCTCTATTTCTTAATTGAAATCTGGCAGTCTACCAAATGCGCCGTCTTCCTTGTGGCCCTCTCAAGTGAAAGAGGTTTTCTTACCCTGTCTCAAACGTACAAAAGGTGAATTGTGGCAAGTACCCCCGCTCCTGCTTCTTATTGAAGCTTCCCAATCATTTAATTTTCTAACTACTTAGAACCAAAATACAGAAATAAAAACCCAATACAAAACAGCTTCTTTGAATATCGTGCAATCCTGTGCCACTTCATTTGGGAGCTAATATCTCCAGGATTCCCAGTGGTTCCCACTCGTTATTTGAAGAGTTAAATTTTTGGATAACAGAACTCTGTGTGACTATTCTGGATTTTTTTTTCAGTGAATTTAATGCATTTAATATGTTTCATATATTTATACTTATTACCTATCTAACGTATTGGATCCTTAATGTCTTAGCTTTCTATCTTCTTCCATATCACCCTCACCACCCACTCCTTATTTGCCCCCAAGCCATCATATAACAGAATGCTCATCTTTCAAAATCTTAGCGATAGACCATGACTGCCGATTCTTCCAGCTTACTTTTTCTTGTATTCAAACTACAATATTTCTTTGACTTTTAAGAGTTCTTCAAGTAATTATTATCTTTTCAATTTTTTGTTCTTTTTCTTTTTGTTTTATTATGTTAATGGTAGGGTACCATTCTCTCTTTTCCTTTCTCCCCCCTTAACCCATTTTTTATTCTATGATCTATTTTTATCATTATCCTAAGGTCCTTCAAGGTTCTTGTCTTTCTCTCACACTTTACATGAAATCTATTAAGATACGCTTCTAATTTTATTTTCAAAATGTATTTAAAACATTAGTATGCATCACCACTTCGTCTGTAACCATTCTATTACAAGACTGTATTGTCTTAAACCTGGGTTATTTCAAAGGCTTCTAAAATGATATTTCTGTTTCCACTCTTGTGTTCTGCTCCTTCAGTATCCTTCTGAACACAGCCATTGCGTGTGTGTGTGTGTGTGTGTGTGTGTGTTAATGTAAAAAAAAAAAACCATTCTAATGGTTTCCTTTTCACTCACAGTGGAATTCAGTCTTATCTATATTCTGAAAAGCTTAAATGATCTGACCTCTGGCTTCCTTTTGGTTTTCATCCCTTAATATTCTTCCACTTACTTTTCTACTCCAGCCACAATGGTTTTCGCTTCATTCTTCAATTTTTCCAGATATACCTGTTCCTTGGAGCTTTTGCACTTTCTGTTCCCTCTACCAAGAATGCCCTTCTTCAAGATAGCCTCAAATTTTACTTACATACTTCTTTCTTATTATTTCTTTTCTACGGTTTATTTTGTACTTAATTTTCTCTTATTTTTCTATTTTCCTAAGGTGGAAACAGATTACTGATTTTAGATCTTTCTCCTTTTTCTAATATATATATTCAATGCTATAGCTTTCCCTCCAAGCACTGAATTTGCTACATTCTACAAATTTTGATAAATTGTGTTTTTGTTTTAATTCAAAATATTTTTTTAAATTTTCCTGAGATTTCTTATTTGGCCCATGTGTTACTTAGAAGTGTGGTTTTTTTTTTGTTTGTTTTTAGAAGTGTGTTGTTTAATCTCCATGTATTTCTGGATTTTCCATTTATCTCTCTATCATTGATTTCTAATTCAGTTTGTGTTCTGAAAACAGACATCATATGATTTATATTCTTTTAAATTTGTGCAGGTGTGCTTTATAGCCCAGCATATAATCTGTCTTGGAGAATGTTCCCGGTGTACTTGAGTTGAATGTGTATTCTGCCATTGTTGAATGAAGTAGTCTATAGGTATCCTTTATATCCAGTTGATTGATGGTGTTTTTGAGTTCAACTGACCTTACTGATTTTCTGCCCACTGGATCCATCCATTTCTGATGGAGGAATGCTGAAGTCTCCAACAATGATAGTGGATTCATCCATTCCCCTTTGTTCCAGGAGTTTTATGCCTTATTAGTTTGATGTTCTGTTATTAGTCTCATATACCGTAAGAATTATTATGTCTTCTTGGAAAATAAACTTCTTTATCATTATGTAATGCCCTTCCTTATTCCCAGTAACTTTCCTTGCTTTGAATCCTGCTCTGTCTGAACTTAAGAGAGTAGGTACTCTATCTCTTTTGGTAAGTGTTTGCATGGTATATATTTCTGCAACCATTTAATCCTAATCTATATGTGCCTTTATATTTGTGGTGGTTTTCTTGTAGACAACACATGGTTAGGCCATTTTTTTTTTCTTTTTTAATCCATTCTGGCATTCTTTTTTAATTAGTGCAGATCACTGACATTCAAAGTGATGCTGAATTATTGATATAACTGGATTGATATCAACCACATTTGTTACTCTTTCCCACTTGTTGCCTTGTTCTTTGTTGCTGTTTCTTCATCTTCCTCACTTTTCTTACTTTTGTGGTTTTAATTTAGCATTCTATGATTCCATTTTACTGCCTTTCTTAGCATATCAGTTAAACTTTTTTTTAAAACTCTTTTTAGTGGTTGCATTAGGGTTTGCAATATACATTTACAACTAATGCAAGTCTAATTTCAAATAAACTACACTGCCTCCTGAGTAATGTGAGTATAATAACAACATAATCCTAATCCCTCCCTCTCATCATCTGTATTATCACCATCATCCATTTTGCTTATATGTAAGAATCCATAATCACTGTATGATATTCATAAGTATATATCATTGAATACACTATTGCTATTATTATTTTGATCAAATTGTTATTTGTTAGATCAATTAAGAATAATAAAAATGAAGTTTTTATTTAACCTTCACATATTCATTCTTCAATGCTTTCCTTTCTTTATGTAGATCCAGGTTTCTGATCGATATATTTTCTTTCTCTTTTATTTTAATATTTCTTGTAAGTTAAATCTACTGGCAACAAATTTCCTTAATTTTTGTGCCTGAGAAAGTCTATTTCTCCTTCACTTTTGAAGGATAATTTCACAGAATACAGCATTTTAGATTAGTGTGTCTTTTCTTCTTTCCAACACTTTAAATACTTCACTCATTCTCTTCTTGCTTGCATGGTTTCTGAGAAGTTGTATGTGACTCTTATCATTTCCCCCATGTATAAGGTAGTTTTTATCTTTAGTTTCTTTCAGGATTTTTTTTTTTTAATCTTTGATTTTCTGTACTGTGACAATGATATGCCTATGTGTTTTGTTTTGTTTTGTTTTGGCACTTATCTTGCTTGGTGTTTTAGTGTTTGACATTAATTTAGGAAATTCTCTGTCATTATTTCCCATATGTCTTCTGTTCCTTTCTCTCTATCTTTTCTTCTGGTATTCCCAAATATGCATACATTACACCTTTTGTATTTGTCCCACAGTCCTTGAATATTTTGTTGTTGTTGTTTCATTTTTTGTTCTATTTGCATTTCAGTCTTGCGGGTTTCTAATGAGATATCCTCAAGCTTAGGGATCATTTTCCTCAGACTTGTCCTGTCTACTAATAAGCCCATCAAAGGCATTTTTCATGTCTGTTATAGTGTTTTTGATTTCTAGCATTTCTTCTTGGTTCTTTCTTAATTTTTTCATCTCTCTGCTATTGGTCCATCTATTCTTGTATGCTGCTGTCTACCTCATATGTTAGAGCCCTTAGAGTACTAATCATTGTTGTTTTAAATTCCTGGTCAATAATTCCAATATCCTTGCTGTGTCTGGTTCTGATACTTGCTCTATCTCTTGAAATCATATTTTTTGCCTTCTGGTATGCCTTATAATTTTTTTTCTTCATAGCTGGACATATTGTACCACATAAAAGGAACTGTTGTAAATGCCCTTCAGTAACGTGGTAGTGAGGTGTGTGTAGGACGGGGTGGGGGTAGGAAGCATCCTATAATCCTATTATTAAGTCCCTGTCTTTCAGAGATCTTGTGCCTCAGACTGAACTTCATTAAGTATTTCTCAGTTTTTTTCTTCCCCCTTAGGTGAGATAGGTTGGCTAGAGTGGGCAGAAAATAGGTATTTCCCTTCTCCCATGTGGAAGGTTACAGCTGTCCATAGTATGTCTCTGTCCCCAGGTCAATTAGACCCTGACAGTACTCTGGCAGATTAGGCTCTGGTTAACTAGTTTCTCCTGAGGAAAGACTTTCTTAAGAAAAACAGAATGCTCCAGTATATTTCGATATGGGGCTTTTTCTCTTACCCCTGCCAGAACCATGAGGGAATTTCTTCCTGATATTTACTGTGAGTACCTAGTCAAGCTGCTGAAAGAAAAACTCACAGTTTTGCAGGGGACTCCCCTCCCCTTGGAGTTTTTAACCATTAAAGTTGTCCACACTGAGCCTCTAGCAACTTGTAAATTACAGGTCAGGTTTTTCTACCCAGCACTTGATGATTTCCTTTCTTGCATCTCTGCTTAGGTAAGGCACAATTTCCCATATCTGCCTGTCAGTCTCTCCAATCTTGGGGTCAGTAGTTATCCTTGTATCTTCTCCTCCCCTACAGATGCAGGAAGAGTTGTTGATTTTTCAATCTGTTTCACTTTTACTTGTTGTTAGGATAGAGGGGTGACTTCAAGTGCTTCACATAAGAAACAGGAAACCAGAAGTCTTTGCTTATCCTAATTTTTCTGATCTGTGTAATAGAGCTATTAACAATATCTACCTCATGAGGTTGTACTGACTCAAAACTGTTTACTAACTTAATATTTTCCCAACTCTTCTAGGAACTTGGTATAAGGAAATGTCAAAGTTGAACATGAAATATTCTTATTACTAGTCTTTTATAAATGGGGATATTGTTACTTTAATTTTTAATCCCCCAAAATAGATGTGATAACCATTAATTGACAGATTTATATTTATAATTTATGATTCCTTTCATTATCATATTTTCATAAAACTTATAATTATTCCTTGGCCATTTTCAAAATACTTTCATTTTTAATATTTATGTAGCCCTTGATCATTTTAAAACTTAAGTAAACTGATGATCTCTAGTTATATACTTAAATTAAAATTTATAGTGCATACAGTGAAAAAAAGGATTCTGAGTGATTGATATGAAAAAATGCTGAAGCTACAGGTGCTTGTTCTATATTTGTTTAACACCTTCAGGATGATGAAAGGATAAGGACCAGCTTCATTTGAGAAAAAAATGAAAGCACTTTAAATAATATAGATGATGTGTTAGAAAAACCCAATTGTTTTGTTTTGCCTCCAAATACATGTTCAGAGAATAATGTCAACATTCAGGCAAAAGTAGTTGAGTTTCTCTTATTTTTCATTACTAAGTAAGCCTGACTATTAGAGCAAAGTTATCACAACAGCATGTTATGTTTTCATTGTTTGAGACCTTCACTTAGGCACACTGCCGAAAATGAATTAAGATCAGAAGATCATTTGAGATGGATACAGCCTCTTCTAGCAAAAATTCTAATCAGTGCTCTCTGCCTCACGGGATGGACTTCATTGTTCATTACCTATTGTTAACAGATGGTTGTTTATGGTCCTCATTTAGGGAATAGAGCTCCTCACTCCATTCCCCAGAGGCCATATGTTCCTAGGCAAACCTACTGTCCTATCTGGCATCACTCCACCTTAGTACTGGAGAAATTGGGTTGTCAAAGACAGAAATTTATGAGTCAGAGTTCAGTTGCATTGTCAGTTGGTCCAAAGAAAATTCATGCTTGGAAATCCAGAGGATGCGGCCATAATTTTCCCTATTTACCAAACTGGAAGCCGAAATCAAACTACGTACAGTGAAGCAAATCACTATACTTACAACAATTTTTTTTTTTAAGAATACTGTTTTGAGATAATTTGGTCACTGCCAGATAGTACAAGAGTGTACTTGGGAATAAGATATTTCCAAAAATTAAAATTTGTGTGAGAGCATGCAATACTATTAATTTTAATGAATGGGCTTTCTCTGAAATATTCCTACAGATTATTTAACAATTGGAATAGGTAATCCTGTTAAATTAGGCAGTGCATATACACATAGGCTTACAAATGTAAAAGGGAAGAAAATATCTGGATTGACCCCATGTCATTAATCTTAGCAAAGGGATGAGAATAACAGTGATGTACAATTTCAGTACATTTTCCAGAGTCTTTTTGTGTTGATTATTTCATTTAATCCTCAAGACACCCATTGAATTAGTTACTTTAATCCTCGATTTTTCAGATGAGAGGCACTATCCAAATTTCTCAAGATCACACAGTTCATAAGTGTTGGAGCTGGGACTCAAACTCACATCTTTGGACTCTTAAACCCTGGTATAATTTCACTAAATAAAATCAAAATTCATTTTTCTTTCCCTGGAATGATATTTTGCTTTCCCTTGAGAGAATGGTTTTCATATTTTACCATCACTTCCAAAATTCACTTTGAAGTAATTTATAGCAAAGAAAAAACAGTATAGAAATTCATGAAGACCCAAGGAAATTTTCTTATGGTAAAAGAAATGCTCACACATTCTTCACAATGGAGAGAAGTCATCAAAAGTTGTAGAAAAGTGAAGTGAGCAGAGCCACGAATAGCTTTTCCACAAGTACCCATCTTTTTTTTGTTTAAAGATTTTATTCATTTACTCAACAGAGAGACAGCCAGCGAGAGAGGAAACACAGGCAGGGGGGGTGGGAGAGGAAGAAGCAGGCTCCCAGCAGAGGAGCCTGATGTGGGGCTCGATCCCAGGACTCTGGGATCACACCCTGAGCCGAAGGCAGATGCTTAATGACTGCACCACCCAGGCACCCCGTCACAAGTACCCATCTTAATCCCTGTTTTTCCACCTTTCCTTCTTTGCAACTATTTGGGACTTTCTTGCTGTTTGAGGAAGAAAAAAAATCAATTGATTTCTTAGGGATCTACGAACTCTTAGTGATCTAACAAATTAGCGATCTAAATATTAGTGATTGACACAACTATTAGTGCTCTAACAAATTAACCCTCTATGATTTTGAGCACTTGTAAAAGACTATATTAAACATATATGAAGAAAGAAGATGAAACAAATGAACTAAAATCCATGCAGTTGAGGGGTGGGGAGAGTCTCAAATATGAAGAGAACAGAATATCCTGTTAGCATTTGGGAGTTTGTCAACTGTGTGATTTAAAACTAAATTCTTTTGTTTTTCTGCATTATTTGAGTTTGTTTTCTGCATATATAGGAGAAAACTAAAAATCTCACTCAAACTACCAAGTAAGAGAGAAAACAACTTAGTTCTTCTTCCTATGCCTAAGACATCATAGACAGGACGCCCCCTCCCAATATATATATATTGAATTGAGAACACCTAGAAGTCAAAAGACAAATGTGAGGAGATTGGATTTTTAATTTAAGAGATATGCCTACTTGAAAATTGTCAAGAACCATCTACTTTTAATCATTTCCTCTTTCCTGAGCACAGAACAAAATATATTTTTAAAAATCATAATATCTTCCTACATAGAATATAAGGCTGATATTTTTTAAAAAGTGAAGGAAGGCATTCAGCTTTTAGAGGGCTTCTATCCCCTAACCAATACAAAAGATGTTTTAAAAATACAGAGTGATTATACAGATAATATTCAATGAGAATAGTAATTTAGGAAATGTTCTCAAACAGAATCAAATCAATATTACTGAATCTCCTGTGAACACAGTCTTAAATATTACTCTCTATTCCTTCTAGGGTTAGGTTATTGATTACAAAAATTGCTCCCATACCTCCATTCTGAATAATTACACTCTATTTTCTTGTCTTTCCCTCTCAGTTCCATGAAAATTACGGCATTCTGATCAATAAAGATATAAAATCAGAGGAACAGAAACAGTGGTTTCTGCCTTTCCCACATTTCACATTTTTGTAAACACAAATACTTGTCTGCAATTACTTTCCTCTGAAGGTTGTGTTTTATGAAGTCTTTTTAAATGGGAAATACTGGATAAGCTTTTGTTCTGTTCTGTTCATTTTCCTTATCACATCCCATTGGATTGTCAGCTAAGCATACCAGTATACATCCCTCCGATGTCTTTACGCCTAGTTCCATTTGTTTACATCATGTCCAAAACTACAATAGTGTGAAATATGAAGGCAAGTTTGGGCTGTAGTTAGGAAATTCTACAAAAACCCATTTTGGTTATTTTGATCATTAATTAACATTTCCACTTAAAATCAAGACAAGCACTTAAAATCAGCAAGCATTCATACTATTGACTCAAATCAGTTGAGTTTAGTTTTATTTTCTTATTGCTAATGTTCCAGGCTGATCTTAATTGGTTTGGGTATTAGAAAGCCCAGGATAAACTGAGCCAGATTTCCTTTTAGCTAAATGTAAAGCTCAGATTGCTTTAGTGATTCCTGAAAATAATGTGGAAGAAACTCAGCCACTACTCCTTGACAATGCTGGTAGAGGCATCTCAGAAAAGATGAGTTGCCATTCTGTTTCTGTTTGAGGTTTTCTAAATTGTTAAAAGAACCAAGAAGCATTAACCTGGCCCAGGATAGGTCCTTTAAAAACAAAACCATACACCAGGCCTTTATTAAGAGTGCGAATTTTAGAACTAGGTTCCAATGGGTTTGAATCTTATCCCCACTCACTGCTAGTCGTGTAATTTTGGCCAAAATGCTGAAACCTCTGCAAGATTCAGTTTCATTCTTTGTACGATACAGTAACATTCATGCTTACTGAAGAAGTTGTTAAGAGAATTAGATAAGTTGCTCCTCATACTGTGATTACCAGAATGTGGTGGCACATAGTAAGTATTCAGTAAATATTAGCTATTAATTTTGTAACATTTTTATTACTATTAAATAGTCCATGGTAGTTGTCAGGTACTTCAATCAAGGACTACTTTTTCTATCTGTTCAACTTAACCACAGTACCTGAGAGAGACTAAACTTTTTTGGAATAAATGAACAATGATGACTAGATTTAGTTTAAAAGATAAAAGTTCTGATTGCCAGTATTGATTTTGTTGCACCTAGGGAGTTATTATCTTAAGACATATCATTCCTAACTCATAACCTCTCACAAAACTGCCATGGCCCTGAGGACCTTCCCCATCCTTTTTTGATTCCATGGGCTACATTCAGCTAGGTAATGAAATGGAATTATACTGGCTTGATGACTCCACAAGGTTTCTTGAGAAAGAGAACTATATGCTTCCCATGATGTATGGGAGGTCAGAAGAAGGAGAGGAAAAAGACTATGTGCTAGGCTTCCAGAAATTCAACTCTTTCCAAATTGCTTTTTCCTAGAATGCCCTTTCTACTGTCCAACTTTGTTTCCTATCACACTGGTCCAGTTAACGTTGAGTTAGAAATGGACTATCTGGTGTCAAAATTCTATTAGCTCAAAATAGTAGTGTAGATGCCATATGATAGCTTTTCCTGCCTCCCTGTCTTGACCCTCCTCTTTCAGAAGAGAGGAAGTCACCTTCACAGGGAGTTTTATAAGTTGCTGATATTATCCAGTGATTTCTCAGTTGCTTTATTTTGAATAACAAAGGGGAACATGTATTAGTGGGAAATGACCTCAATCAATGGCTTGTTTAGGAGGCTTATAGAAGCCACTTGACGCCAAGTAACAAGGAAAAGTATGGAGTGGAATAAGTTTGTCAGATTAAATGATTATTCCTAGGAATTGATCTCACAGTTGCAAGGATAGATAGTGGTTGTAAATGAGTCTTTAAAAAAAATCACCTTATAAATTTGGGTATTTACCTGGAGAAAATGAAAACACTTATTCAAAAAGAAAATGAATAAATCAATTAATGTTTAAAAATCTCCTTATAAATAGCTATAAAATGGTTACCTTATAGATCTCACAAGTATAAATTTACATGATAGGTAAAAGCTGTGATCTGAATGGGTCCCTGTGTGTCAGTATCAAAGTTTCAGTGATGGAAAGAGGTTCATGCATAATTTTACACAACTTTGAAGAAAGTAAAAATTGTATGTTTTAATAACCTAGGCGACTCAAAAAGTGCCCCAGTAAGGACTCAACCATTAACATAGAAGAGAGACAAGGAGAGTTTTTAAAAACAGTTTTTATGAAATCTTAGTACAAAAATAGCAATACTTCTAAATTGCTACACCTCTTTATGTGATATGTAATTTTGTGTATTGTTATAATGAAATTAAGAAATTAAGTATCTTAAATACATACTTTTATTTTCTTACACTTTTCAAAAAGTGTTGTACAACATGTCAACCAATAAAACAATAAACAAATATTCTCACTGTGTATTAGGAGTTTGCCTTATATTCCAGGAATATGATGTAGTGTAGGGTCATGCAGGAATGTAGGGTAATTTATTTTTATCATTACCTACATATATGAGTTTTCTGCAAAGTGATCCAGTTGCTTTACTTTTAGTGTGTGTGCACATGTGTGTATATGTGGCAGGGGAGGTCTAGGGGTAGAGAGGACAACTTAAAATGCCCATGACAGAGAAAGTGACTTAATAATACCAGATAAATTTTAGATTCTTTTCTTTCTATTTTTTTTTCCTATTCCTTTCCTTGGCACTTCTATTTAATTTCCCCATATGAAGCTCCATCCACAAATTTATAAGCTCTTGTGTGTGTGTGTGTGTGTGTACATGCACAAATGTGCATGCATATGAGTTTGGGGTTAGAAAGGTTGATAAACATCTAATCACCAACATTTTCTTCCTTCAAAAATTGCAAGAAGCCAAAATACGTGTTGTGAAATGAAACAAACATAGGCATTTCACAGATATCAAAAAAAAAAGAAATAAATTCAGTTTTTAAGCTATGATCTTAGTGTTTAAGACTAAAGCACAACTTCTGATAGAGCTGTAAAGTAGTGCTTACTGTGGTGAAGGGCCATGGTGGATTTCAATATTCAATGTAGTCTCCAGCTGGTCTTTTATGATTCAGTATCTTTTATCTAGTTTTGAACGAATATTTTCGCTAATCTGGAAAATCTTGTATCAGATTGGTTCACATACTGCAAATCTGAAACATATTATTTTTTAATAACTGGACAATTTTGAGCATTAAAAACAAAGTACATTCAAATTGAATAGAATATATAGAACACTTTGATAAACAAGGGTGCCATTAAACCCACACTACTTTAGATAGACTTTACTTTAAATGGCTTACCCAACATAAATGTATACTTGAATGGTGATGCCGTTTAAGTCTTTGATGCCGCTTCTTGATCAAATCTTTATTGTGTAATGAGCCATATTGCATAATCACCAAAAGACAAAAGGATAGGCACTCTGACAATAAAATTGGGAATGTTATCCTTTTACCAGATAATATGTCTGATTGTCTTCTATGGCCATTAGACTAAACTGTTGGAGTCCAACAGTTAGGTTAGTATGATGCTAGACCCCTCAATGAATTGATGGTTATTTTAGGTAAGAAACCTTAGATAACATTCCATGCTACTCATTAACTCTTGGCACTTTTCCATTTTCTATCACTTAGCTATGTGACTTCTTACATTTTAATGGCTTAAAGAAATGGCTACCTTGAATTGCAAGGTCTCTAAATAAGAATGTTAACTACTAGAATATTATCTTCCAAATAATTGGTAATCTTACAGATGTACATTTGGGTCCCATCCTCCCCCTCAATATACCTGAACCATCATGGCAACTTTGCATTGACTCTAGACAGATATGTGAATAAATAGCTATTTATATTGGATATTAAGATACAAAATTATTTCCATGGAAACCTCCTAATGATTATTCTATAAAAATAAACATTGTGTTCCATACCCCCTTTTAATTACATTTCTGATGTAATGAACTTTTATCTTATGATTCAATTGGTATATGTGTGAAATAAAAGTGTGAGTTCTTTCTTTGTTCTTAGAAAACTCATTAAATTGTGTGATTCCATGAATAGAGGTATTTATTTTTGGTAAAAATCAGTTTTTAATTTAAAATGAAGTTGGCATTTTCAGTATCTACCTGAAAAAAGGAACAATGACTCAATTAGACTGCCAAATAAATGAGAATTATTTTTTATAGAGTTCCCGTTTTAGAAATAAAATATATGGTATTTTTCACAAGAGGTTATGGGAGAGATATTATAGATTGACTATTTCCATTTGGGGGGAAAACATGCACTTTCACTTCCTACATTTGGCAGCAAAAGGAAGTGTTGACTCATATATGATTCTAACATCACCTTTGATTATGTGATTCTATGTGCAGAAACTGTGATGTGGTCATCACATACAGGAATAAAAACAACACTTTGGGAAATGAGCGATAGAATTCTGAAAAAAAAAGGTAAAGACAGTAGACATGAAGGTGTGAAGTGTTTCATTGTTTGGAATGAATGAATACTTTAAGTTACTTTTTTGAACAATTTAAATTGAATTATTTTCTTCTTTGTATCTCTCTTAAATACTTTTTTTCTATTAATCACTCCCTTAGCCATTCCTTCGCCCCTCTTCTTCAAACATGTATGTACCATTTCTGGAATTAGGAAAATCTTGTTTGTTGGACAAATTCTGTTCTGTTCCTGACTATCCATGAAAAAGAAAAAACTGGTAACTTTCTAGGAAGGGGGCATAGGAAATAAAGTAGATAAGTAAAATCTATAACAGGTAAGATAGTGACAAGTGCTAAGAATAAGCTTTAGGGCAGGAAAAGAGAATAGGATATACGTGCATGTATGTTGACATTTTTAGCAGAATATTCAGGAAGGCACCAGTGAGAAGACAAATAAACAGGTAACAGATGTGAGGAGGGTGTCCATGAACATATCTGCAGAAATACTCATCAAGGACAAAGGAATTGCAGATGTCCTAAGGAACACTTCTGTCCACAGGTAGGAGCAGGCCTGGAATGTGTGAAGTTCATCAAAGAGACTAAAAAGAGCAAAGGGAACAAGGAGAGGAGATGAGGTCAGAAAGGTCATAGCAGCATACCTCAGCTGTTAAGAATATAACTGGTTTATTGTGTGTATAATGTATGGTTTACTATGTCCAAGAAAGATACCTGCCATCTAGGCCCTTGTGAATGGATTAAGGACTTTCGTATTTCCCCTATGTGAAATGGCAGTTTTGGAGAAATATTTAAGCAGAGAAGTGGCATGTTTTAATATCTGGCTTTTATATTCAGAATAATCCTCACAAGTAAGAAATAAATCCTACCCCAGATAATTGTGGCTTAGATGAGTGGGTTAACAGTTCAAGAGGTAAGAAGAAATCAAATTTTAGGTATTTTTTTGACCATAGAACAGATAGAATTTGCTGGTGAATCTCATGTGGGGTATAAAAGAAAAAGTTAATTCAAGTATTTCTTGACTGTTTTTGCCTAAGAATTGGGAAGACTTGAGATGCTGTTAACAGAGGGAGAGAAGACAAAGGAGCTGGATTGAGAGGAGGGCTGGGCATATTAAATAGAAGTTCAGTTTTGGACAAGTTGAGATTGGGAATTTATTAGACATCCAGTTGGAGAGGTTAAATAGACTGTTGGATTTTAGCGTCTGCAGTAAAGATGCTCAGAAAATGGATGATATTTCTATATGTCATCCTTTTATCTGTTCTGCCTTTATGTTGTAAAGCACTGAAGATCAAGATGGGGCTTGGGTCTGAGCTTAAATGTAGCAAGATGTAAACTTAGTCATGAAAAGACCCATTTAATCTGTAGACATTGGTCTTTTATATATTCTCAAACAATGTTTAAGGATTTATATTTATTTCCTATTTTATTGAAAGACTATAATATTGATTATTTTTAAATAAATATAGCGCAATAATACATCTTTCTGATATTTCTTTCATAGTTTCAAAGGTGAGTACCTATGGGTATGGGGCTTGGAAAAAAAATGATGGCCAGGGAAGCCACCTGATCTTGATTTTACTTTGGATCCTTGGCCAGAAATGCAGCAGTACCTATTCATTATTGGTGAATTCACCATAAAATTATCTCAAACTTTGAATCACAGTCTGGTTAGTAGTATTTTCTTCTGAACATCTCTCTCTCAAGGGCGACTGTAGTAGGAATGGGATTTAGATTTGTAATCCTGCTCATGTTCTGACACCATGAATTGGGGACACTGTGGTTAGTAGGATGACTTCCTCAAAAGACCCCATCCTCCTCCCCTTCCCCCATGGTGTCCTATATCTAAGGCAGCTCAGTCTAGGAGAGTCATAAAGCAAGAGACATGAAGAAATTGCCCAGATCCTTCATGCCCTAGAAGTGATTCTTGCCTAAGCTTGGCCTGCATTTGGCACCAGAAGCATCATCATTTTCTCCTAGATGAAATTTTATTAATTGATAGAAGTAATCTTCACGGGGGTAAAAAATTGTTGGGTTAGCATTATATGGAATAATTATTTTGCTCCAATCTCCTAGCTGTCAGTTCTGTAAAAAATTACAAGACAAATAAATATTATGCAAATAAAAACTTGGGGATATTTAGATGACATACACTTTAATTCCTGATTGGAAAGATTGGAAAGTGGACAAGGCGTTACCTATGGTTGAGTGTATGGAAGCATACGCACACAAAAATACATTTTTTTTCCACCCTGGGATACGTGACAGGCTTTGCGATGAATATCTGTCATTTGTTGTGGCCGGGTTTCAAAGATTTAATCTCAGTAGTGTAAAACCTAGTGAGAAATGCTGCAGGAATGACCTTTTCAAGGTGTAGTTTGTTAATTGAGAATACTGGCAGTTTTCAATTCTTCAGTTCTGCATGAACGTTTGTTGTTCTCATGCAAGGAGATTTCTGCTGACAATATTCCTATTTGTGAGTGCAAGGACAAGAGACCCCTGACATTGAGGGGAGAGTCTGAGCAGTTCTTATTGAGATGCAAAACTAGGAGCTCCCCTGACTCACTACCTAGCTACCTGATTTTGCATGTAGTAGGGGAGGCAGAACAGCATATGCAATTCAAAATCACACTTCTTTAATCTTAACTACTCTGTTGATGTAGAAAATATATTTTCATTACAAATAACTACGCGTCATGGGTATCACTGCCCCTTGCTAAAATGCAAAACCTCAGCTCTTAAGAATATAAGTGGTTTACCATGTTTATAATGTATATACAGTTTACTATGTCTAAGAAAGACGCCTGGATTATGGAGTTTTACTTGCTTGCATATTTTTCGTAATTTTCTTTTCTTTGAGGCATCCCATCTTCGGTCACTTTTTAAAAAGACCCAATGTTGCTTTGGGATCCTTCTCATCCTTTTGGTTACTGACCTGTTTGTTCAAAATGACACATTTTGTCAACAATTTCTATAATGAGCTTTGGATTGGAATCTTTCTTGTTCTCATTGTTGAATTTTCCGCAAGTCCTATTGTAATATAAAGCAGGATGAAGGTGGCATTCTTAAACCACATATGTGTTCTGTAACTATTCAGGAAGTAAGAGTTGGTCTTTGATGGTTTGTTCAAGAAACTATACATAGTTGCCTGAGATACATCTCACTGAGCTTTTTAATTCTGTAATTTAGAAATTCCAATTTCTGAAGACTGCTAATTAAGATATACTGACGTTCTTTCTTCAGAAAGTATACAAAGTTATTTTGGAGTTTAGTGCTATTTGAGGTGGGTTATACCAGCCCTCCAGTTTCTCTACCGCCAGAGAACTTTTTGGCTTGTCACTGATAGCTGAAATTACTGAATGGCAACTGCAGATCAGGTTGAAAAAATTCATTGTGTTAGCCAATGTCAAAAATAAATAAAACACAAGTATACCTAAAATAGATATTATAAGAACATCACCTTTTTTGCTTATCACTTCATAGTTTCATTCATTCTGCCATCATGGATTCCTTGTGCTGCTTACACCAGAATATTTCTGCAAATTATTTTATGAAAATACTTTCAGGGTACCTGGGTAGTGCAGTCAGTTGAGCTCCTGACTCTTGGTTTCAACTCAGGTCACGATTTCATGGCTCCTGGGATCAAGCCCCACATTGGCCTCCATGTTCAGTGTGGAGTCAGCTTGAGAATCTCTCTTTCTACCCCTCTCCCACTCTCTTCTTCTCTGTGTCTCAAATAAATAAATAAATCTTTAAAAAAAAAAAAGGAAAATACTTGACAGGACATTTGCAACTTCATGTTAATAGCAAAGAACTTGTTTGACATTGAGTAATGCCCAACTACTTTGTTAATGTTTATGATGTTTTAAACGCCCAATATGGCAAAATAATTGTCAGTCTTTCTAAATGTTTTTGCCTACTACTCCTGCATTAGGATGCCTGATGTAGTACAGGAGTATCAAAAAAGTCTACACCAATTTATTGTTAGGAATGTTGGGGATGAATCGGGGCAAAGATGTACCATGTGCCAATGCCACCATAGCTTGACATATTAGGTATTACCTAATGACATGGAAGACCACATCATAGAACATAAAAAGTTAGCACAGTATTTTTCATTGCAACTTGAAGAATGCACAAAATTGCTAGTATGACTTACTAGATGTATACTTTGAACATGATAGTAATATAAAGTAAGATATTTTTGTTTGAGAGTCATTGCTTAGATACACCATTAGTTCTGAACTGTAAAAACCATTGAGAATTTTGTTGTTGACAAGTAAGTTTTGTATAAAAGTGTGTTCTGATAGTGCAGCTGCAATGGTAGGACAACATTCTGAGTAATTACCCAGATTAAGGATCTTCCTCCAGAATGCAAATCAACTCACTGCTTTCTTCACAGAGAAAGTTTTATGATGGGAAACAAATAATAAGTCAATTGATATAACTGCAGTACTTAGTGATGTAGTAAAACTTGTGAATTATATAAAAACCATTGTGCTAGAGTCTGTTCTCTTTAGTATGTGATAATATGAATGATGATTATTAAGAATTATATTCTTCAGCATGATGGTTATTGAGTGGAAATTTTCTGCCAATCATGTTTAAACTATGTAACAAACTCTATTTCTACAAGATAAGAAAAAAGTTTAGTCCTAGCTTTTAATATGAATTAACAACAGACATCCTATTTTTAAAATTTCATTTTTGTTTCTAATAACCTTAAAACTTCCCTAGAAGAAAGTCATGTCATATTGTTTACAAATTTTTGTAATTTTGCGCATTTACTTCTTCAGGAACAACAGTGTCTGGTTTCCGCTATTCATTCCCTAGAACAAAAGCAGCAATGGTGTTTTTGTAGTATGGTGTTTAGACATTTTAAAAGTAGTGTCTTGTCCTACCATTGAATGTCTTGTTGGATGTCTCAGGCATTCTTTGAATCCTACTATTCTTTATCCTAGCATCTTTTATAAATGTCTTGGCTACTTAAGGTAGCTGGAGTGGATTCTATTGTTTATAACTAAGAACCCTGACATTGGCAACCATGAAGCAAGTTCCCTCTCCTGTTCTTTTTCCCTTTCCCCTCCCTCTTATAGATTCTATGTGGGGTGATAATATCATCTTCTTAAGTCTCATGATGCTCCTTTCTAGGTGCTATCATTTTGTCCCAGTTTTCAATGGGCTTTCTTCTCTTAGCATAAGGAAGTATCTGCAATAATGATAACATATGTAACTCCTTCAATAACTGCTGCACCATCAGGATTGGACAACAAGCATCTTTATGTGTATCATACGCCCCTTTCTTTTTGCTACATGACTCATAGTATGAAACTTCTTTTGGCTACATTTACATAGATTTTTAGTTCTACAAGGCAGTGCTTCTCCAATACCTCCTATGAGAGACTATTTAAGTTTTTTTTTTCAAGTCTATTGTGTCATTTTGGAAAATGTAATAATGAATTACTAAAAAAATTAAAAGCACAGACATTCATAACAGAAGCTCATATATTTTATTATTAGATTCAACAAGAATATAATTATATTTCAATAAATATAATTAAAACAAATAGGGTCAAAAATATAATTAAAAATTATACACATTGTTTATTGAACGTGTACATATAAGTGAGTAATCTAGAGATTTCCTATTATGTTTGCAAATTTCACATTACAGAATATTAGCTAAACAAGAAGTTATGAGTAAAGATTCCGTATATCAAGTGCCCATTCACACACTGAACAAACACCACATATATCGTTATTTAAACGACTATAACAAATGAGCTTGCTTCTTGCTTATTAATTTATATATTTCCAGGTAGATCTGGATAATGAGTGAAATTTTTCTTCTGATAACCTCTGGCATGAATTTAATAATCTGATACTATATATGAATACATCATTAGGAAAGGCTAAAGTTATAGAATTGTTTTTTTCTTTTCAACAGATCTGTGGATATTCTATGGTTCTACTGATCTAAGCCGGGATCAGTTAGCCTTGGTGCCAGATTGATTTGGTTTCAGGTGTTCCCCACATCCTTTCATGTTCTTCTTGGACTGGCAGCTCACGGGGGCATACTCTTCTTATAATGCATCATAGGAGCACAACAGAGCAATGTAAATGATCCATAATCTAAGCCTCTACTCAGATAATACTGTCATTCTATTGTTCAAAGCAAATTCCATGGACAACTTCAATAAAGTATGGAAATATATTTCACTTACTCTTGAGAAAGAATTGCAAAGCCACATTTAAAAAGTATAATGCCAGGAGTGACTGAGAGCAATTCTTCAAGCTACTACATCTACTTTCATTAATATCCTTTTACTACAGGGTTGTTGCTGAGATGTGATTATTGCTTAAGCCAGCAGAAATCAGAATAAAAGGGTAATGATTCTTAGTCAAAGTCATAGTTATAGTGGCAGGACTTCATATGGTAGCTTTCCTTCTTCTGGTATTCATGGTGAAATTTAATAGAAAGTTCCCATATTATGGCTCTATTTTAATATATTCTATATAATGGGAGGATAATATACACAAAGCCAGTTGAAGGCACGTGAGACTAGACTACAGATAGAAATGAAGGTGAAGTCAAAGTAGCATGTGCAATATAACCTTGGAGAAAGGTCCCCATTCTTCTCTAAGATAGACCATATAGCCATCACTAGTTTTAGAAAGAATTACCCTGATAGTTTTTGTAAATCTCACAGAGAGAGGGAACATATGATATCACACTATATCTTAAAAGACCACCTTAGTTTAATCCCTTTAGAAAAATGTCTAACCACTTCAATACCGCTAATATCAAGGATTGTAGAACTACTACATTTTAACTTAATAGCACCTAAATCTTTAATAATAATATAGCAATATAAATTTCCTAAACTTGATCATTTTGATGGTATTATAGTTATATAGGAGAATGTCCTTGTTTGTGGAAAATATACAATAAAACATTTGGGTATAGGGGTTATCATGTTGGTAACTTATTCTCAATAGATTCAGGGAAAAAATAGTTCTTCGAATAATTCTTTTCAACCTTTCCATAAGATTGATAATTGTGTCAAAAAATTTAAAAAGCTGCACCAGTAACAAAAATGTGATATATTTATGAATAAATATAGCAAAAGGCATTAAGACTTCTATGTAGAAATGGTAAACACTTACTAGAAGTCATTTAAAACCTAAATAGATATACTATGTTCATGGAGAGGACCTTCAATATTTAAAGCTATCAATTATCCTGAAATTGATTAACTTAACAAATAGACTACAATATAATTAGTAACAGCTTTTCATGGAACTTGGCAAGTTGATCCAAAACTTCACATAGAAGAGCAGAGGACTGAGAATAGCAAAAATTCTTTATATGAAAAAAAAAAAAAAACCACCCCAAATCCGGGGAATTTTCTTATGATATAACAAGGCTTATTATAATGCTTTGAATAGAGATCTCAGAAATAGACTTATGCACATATGGAAACTTGGTTTAAAGCAGATTTGTCACGCAGATCAGTGGGGAAAGGATACATTTTTTCAAAATAGTAATATGATAGCTGGTTATACAATTAGATTCATTTTTCTCACTGGAAATTTTTAGTGTCTTTTCAATTCTCTCATTGCTCTGAAAATCATGAGGATGTCCTTTAGTGTGGATTATTTTTATTCATTGTGCAGGAAGTGTGGTAAGCATTTTAAATATGAAAACTAATGCAATTCATTCAGTCTATCTAGACAATTTTCTTGAATTAAGTCTTTGGTAATTTCCTACACTATTTTTTTTTTTCTGGTTTATTTGCTTCAGGAACTCCTATTATTCAGATATTGGTCCTTTTGTACTGATCATCTAATTTTGTTTTATTATCTTCTATTTTAAGCCTTTTTAAAAATTATTATTACACTTACCGGGAGATTTCCACAATATTTCCCCACCCTGTATTGAATTTTAATTTCTTCTATATTTTTAAATTCTGAGGGCTAATTTTGTTCTCTAAATATTCCTTTTCATAGCATGCAGTTCTTTCCTACATGTGATTTTTTTTTCTTCTCTCTGCAGAAATTAATTATAACTCCTTTTTGCATGTTATTCACCCTACATTGTTTTCACTTCTTAAAATCATTTTGGAAATTTGTTTTCTATATGTCCTGATAGAAAATGTCTTCTATTGATATTTGGCTGCTCCATATAATCAAGGGAAGCTCTCAAAAGCTGATTGGAAACTCTATGAATTGATGAGATCAGTTCCCTCGTGGATTTCACTCTAGACGACCTAATCAAGGGACTTCATTTGGGGACCCCAACTGTGAGGAACTGTATATGGATGCTTGTAAATGTATATGTTTATGTGCATATGTGTGTTTATATATACACATATACATATTTTTCCCTCTGAGAAGGATCTTCTATCTCTGGCCATAGGTTATAAATTCCTCTATCATTATCCTGGACCCCAAGTAGGGTGATAATAAAATAGTTAACACAGGGGTGCCTGGGTGGCACAGTTAAGCATCTGACTCTTGGTTTCTGTTTGGGTTGTGATTTCAGGGTCCTGAGATTGAGCCAGGTGTTAGCTCCACCTTCAGGTGCAGAGTCTGCTGGAGATTATCTCTCTCTCTCCCTCAGCCCCTCCCACCCGTGCTTGCTTTCTCTAAAATAAATAAATAAATAAATCAATCTTTTTTTTTTAAAGTAGTTAACACATATATAGTGCTTATTTTTTGTCAAGTACTGGAAAATATATGCTTCACAAACTTTCACCCATTTAATCTTTACATCAGTCTAATAACTATAATTATACCCATTTTTCAGAAGAAGAAGTTGAGGCACAAAGAAGAAAATTAACTTACCTAAGGTCATAAAGCTTGTTAAGATGCAAAACTGGGATTTGAACTCAAGATAGTAGGCTCCTAAATGGGATATATTTGGTTTCCTATCCAGCCGTGCATTTAATCCTCCGACCCTGCTTTCTTTTTGATGGAATTACCCTCTTCTGTGCCTAGTGTTCCTCCAGTTCAGAGTACTATATTGTTGACTCTACAGGTGATATGCCTTCAGTGCTTTTCTAATGCAGGAAAAGGTCATTGTCAATCTGAGTCGGGTGGGTGAAGATCAAAGTGTCCAAAATCTTAGCAGATTTTCAAATTATCCTCCTGTTTTTAGCTCCATCTAACCACATTTACAGAGGTCTGTAGTTCAGCAAATTCTTGCACATTTCTAGGATAATGCAATGCAAAGCAGGTGGTTCTCTGTCTTCCTCTGTGGTTATTTAAATTTCAGCTTTCTCTGGTCTTCTAAATTTGTTATCACTATCCATCTGTTTTACATTCCCATATTTTTTGTTTTTGACTTTAATTGTCCTTATATGATATTTCTTTTTTAAAAATTTCACTTTACACTTGTTTCCATGAGAACTGAAGAGGAAACTGGGGTGAATATGTGTGTTTATTCTCTCATGTTTAATAAGAACCCACTTTTATCTGTTTTTCTTAATGCAAATTACTTGCAACACACTTTTTATTTGTAGATCGTGGATTCCAAACTGAGAATCATGTGCTGGATCAAGAAAGCTCCCTTTCATCATCTAAAATTTCCTGATCTCAGTTTGTTGAGGAGCACAGCAAATCAGAAGCCAGATCCTAGAGACTGGCTGGAAATACTGAATCTGCCACATCAGTCAAGGCTTTCTATTATGCAGGGAATGCAAGTCCTGAGTATAAGTTGAAAGCTAGAGGAAGTAAGGATGACTCTTCCAGGCTCTACTCAGAAGATCTAGAAGCTTTAGGCCGATAAGCACTGGTGTAGTATCTATATAAAGTCCCTCCATCTTTAAGCTCCTACAGCCTTAAGTCTACATATATTAAATCTGTTTGAAAACCAGACAAAATAGGAATTCCTGTAACAAAACAAAATTCCTGTTACAAAGAGGAAACTAGGAAGAAATTCAACTGTGTAGTGGTTCTTAGCTTTTGCTTTACATGAAAATGATCTGTGGAGTTTTTTTTTTTTTAAAGCCCCATTTCAAAGACGTCCCACAAACCCAATTAAATCTGAAATTCTAGGGGTGGAGTCCAAGTAATGGTATTTTTTATGTCTCTTCAAGTGATTTCAATATTCAGTCTTGTCTATTGGTCTTATGCATGGCTTGAGCAAACCTGGATCTAATAATAAATGTGTTAAAAACACTTAACTGTTGGTTTCTCTGTGGCCGTCCCTGGATCATTTGGTATGGGACTAATTCAATAATAGAACAAAGCTGAAGATAATTGATCTGCATTTTAGTGTTTGGCTATTCCTCCTTGTTGGTATTCCTTTCAGAGCTCACTCTAAGCATTCCTTCTTTGCTGCCAAGTTATTTTTCTAAGACCTCTTAAACTCCTAGTATAAGCTTATGAAAAATATATACATATATATATTTTTTCTTTCTGGCAAACTTTATAGCAACTGGAGACAACTCTCACAGCAAGGTGACTTGGAAGGCTGAATATAAATAACTAGATCCTGAGTTGCATTAATTGGTAGAGATGGAAAGTGGGAAAGTGAATTTCAGTCCTGTTAGATTTTGTTATAAAGCAACCTCTCTCCCTAACAGCCATCTTAATTTAATTACCACTTTATCCATTACTGGCTGAATTTGTGACAATGGCAGCTTTATGTGTCTCTCTTAATAGGAACTGAGCAGAGCTTCCACTTGAAGTGTCAGGGTCAGAGGAGCAGTGGTTGAAGTGCCTCAGTACATCACTTGAGTGGAAGAGCTTTCCAGTTAATATACTTAGGGGAAGTATGAACCGCTCCACTCCCTCCCCTCACCCCTTCCAAAACAGCATCCTGCGGGCTCTTAACTGTGTTGGGAAATACTAAGGCTCATTTAAGGAAACAGTTGGTAGGACATAGAAGGAGAGAAGAAGGGCGTGGAGTTTTACAGATTTTGAAAAGGAGAACAAATGTTAAGTTTCCTGCAATACTCAAGACATCAATTCAGTCAAGAAGTGGAAATAGTTGTTAAGGGGATACGCACAATGGAAAGGATGATGCCTCCTCTGAGATAAATGGAAACACCACAGTGCAAGCACATGGTTATCTATGTTCTTTTTAGGTTGGGGGAAGTGGACTGAGAGAGGAATATGAATGCCAAGTGCTTTTCTTCATTTGTATCCCCTATTACAGCAGATTTACATGAGGTTGATCTCTGGCAGGTAGGGAATATGAAAGCAGTTTCAACAGAGCAGATTCAACAGATAAAAAGCCATGTAAGGTCTTATTTATGGCTCATTTCAATTCCAACTTGTGATCCTAAAATTCTTCCATAGGATACCTAGTAATAATTATAACTTTGTAATGTTTTGGGTTTTTTTTTAATTAAAATGAGAAATTTTAAGTTTCTGCTTAAAATAAAATTCCTGAAATTAATTGACCATAAATATAAACACTGTATGAACAAATCACAGAACCTTAAGAGATTCCCATTGACCAGCCCAGGATAGAAATGGGGTGAGCAGTCAGGGGGGTCGGAAGGGATGAAGGATGAATGGCAACTCAAGTTCAGGAAGCAAAAAGCAAAGATAATATGCTTGCAGAAACTTTGCCAACTGCATTCCCAAGCCACTTTATTAAATAGCTGATGTCATTATGAAATAATTTTGATTATGACAGTCAAAGAGTGGACAAATTAAAAGTGGATATAAAAGGCACCTGGGTTGCTCAATTGGTTGAACATCAAATTCTTGATCTCAGCTCAGATCTTGATCTCAGGGTCATGAGTTCAAGCCCCATGTTGGGCTCCATGCTGAGTGTGGAGCCTACTTAAAAAAAAAAAAAAGAAAGAAAAGAAAAAAACAGTGTGTATAAAATATGTCTCAAAATATATATGTGGTTTGTTTTTTTAGAGTAGTGGATGATTCCATTTTCCAAACCCACATATAAGTAGCTTTGGAAATTAATATGTGAAAAGGGAAGCAAGAACATTAGCATGATATATGCCACAACATAGGCATTTTTATTGGTCAGAATTTTAAGGCTGCAATTGACAGAAAGCTCAAAATTTTAGGGGAAAAAAGAAACAAGTAATATGTTCCCTCATATAATTTAAAACTTTTGGGGTTGGCTGGGTGTCTCAGTCAGTTAAGCATCTGCCTTTGGCTCAGGTCATGATCCCAGAGTCCTGGGATCGAGCCCTGCATTGGGCTTTCTGTTCAGCAGGAAACCTCCTTCCCCTTCTCCCTCTGCCTGTTGCTCCCCCTGCTCATGCTCTCTCTGTCTCTGCCAAATAAATTAAAAATCTATAAAATAAATAAACCCTTTTTGTTGATCATAAGCAATCTGAAATTAAACACTTGGACCAGGATAAGTGCAATATGAGGTAAGATCATGTGCCTACCACTGGAAGAAGGAAGTAGGGTCAAGGCCTTTTGGATCACTATGTAGATATAAGAAAAGGAGTGAGTTTCCTGAAGGAAGATCAAGATGTTATCACCCAAGAGGATATAGATAATGGGAAAAGAAAAACAGCTGATGTTATCACCAGTAATTAATTAATGCTAATTGGATCAGTGGCCATGTTATGAATGGAGTAAAAAGAAAATGAGGAGAACAAGTATGGGAACAAATGTAAAGGGTCAAGGCAAAATTAGCATTTTGCAGTGTATCAGTGTGTACTACAGTATCCCCTTTATTTTTGTCTTTTGGTTAAGAGGTTTTCTTTCTTCCATTGAGGTACAGCCCATGTTACACTAGAGGTAGCAATGTATCATAATTTCTGATGTTTTCATATATGTAAACGTCCCATTCCCTATGAACCACTACTGCTTAGGACTGGAACTACGAAAATCAAATAGTTCTGAATCCAACCAGGGCCTTGTTTGTTTGTGTGTTCCGGTTTATTCCCTTTTTCTCTTTTTCTTTCTACCTGAAAAGGAGATCCTCAGATCCACACCCAGACACATTTTTTTTTTTTTTTTTTTTTTTTTTTTTTTTTTTTTTTTTTTTTTTTTTTTTTTTTAGTGGAGTAGGGCTTAGGGAAAGAGAATAGGCAAGGACCTAACTCTTTATCAGAGCACACAACACTGATATGATGTTCTCTGTAGGACCCTAGGTGATTAGGTGAACAGCAAATCATCCAGGTCAAACTAAGCTGGGTTGTCATCCTTCACTACATCTCAGGATGACCAGTTAGCACTTAACTTGGCACCTGGTGGTTACCAAAGCAAGAATAGGTTCCCTTCTTTTCTGCATTACACAATTATCAATAAATCTTAGATTTCTAGTTTATTAACTAAGCAAACTTTTTCTTGCCTAGTAATGCTTTATTATAGGAAATAATGAGGTAAATAGTATTTCCTGTTTAATGTTTTGAGGAAATGTGTGATTCAATTTAACTTTCTCTTCATTGTAAACACTATTTCAAAAATAAAAGCACCTATTCAGTTGAAGAAATGTTAATTCCTGAAGGAGCAATATTTTATCTAGAACTTGCTTCAAAAAGACCTAAGCTGTTCCTAATTTCTCTGTGTTACTTTGATCTGGAAATTGAGCTAGAAATTCCATAAGGTGTGATCTGAACCTTACTCTGACAAAACTCAGGGGGTTTTTTTGGCAACACAAATCATTTGCATACTTGAGAGAACAATGCAAAGAACAAAAGAGTAGAGTGTTTCAATGCTTCCAGTGCTCTCCATGTAAAAACAGAACAATTAAAAAAATAATAGCCACATCACAGATCTAAATTATACTCCTTTATTCTGTCAATAATTGTGACAGCCTCAAAAGTAATTACTGATGAAAGATTTTGTCACCTTTCTGTTAAAATTCATCTAATGACAAGCATCTTATTTTGGATCTGAGTCATAGCTACTATTTTTTTTTTTTTTGAGACTTCACTGTAAATTGTATAGGATGTGGAGGTGGGGTAGTCTGAAAAAATGTACATGTTCTTTATACAATATAAGAGTGGCAGTATCTTACCCTTATTCATTATTAGTTTATTTCTAGATTATTTGTTTCTAGTTTTCTCTTATTTATTATTGTCAATTATAGATCATGGAATAATAATTTTAGATTTCATTATAATTGTAACTTCTAATATAGTGTTACCTATAATAGGCTAAAAAATCCTTTCATCTTTATCCATTAAACACTATTAAATTGAAGTACAAAACTTGTGTTAATCATGCGAGATATTTTTGGTGAGAAAAAAGAAAATTCTTCAATGGGCTTTTTTTTTTTTTTTGGCTTGTCCAAGAGAACACGATTCTGATGCATTAGGGTATATTTTCTCATAATCGGCATCTACAGTCCAACTCCAAGGCAGCAACTGATGTGAGTGAAAAATAACCATTACCCTATGACTCATTCACACTTTGCCCTTCTAATCAGAAACATCAGGGAAGATGCTAATTCATGTCAAAATATGACACTTCTTAGATATGCCAGGCTTTTCCTGGCTCCTTGAATAATTGGGCGCTTTGTGGCTACAGCCAGTCAACGCAGCTCATTGTGCGCCTTGTTTGTACAAGATACTTTGTTAAATAAACACAGTAAAATCTTACACAGCACATAAAAATGACTGGTTTTTAGGGAGCTGTTTAGCTTAAAAAATAACTGACATACACACAAAAGATGATACTAGCTATCTAGATTACATTCTTAATTATCAGTGTAAATAATACATATAAAAGGAAGAACTGGCACTGATGTATCAGTTTTATAATTTCGGTGCCTGGATTTCCTCATCTGCAAATGGGTATCTTAATAAAACCTAAGGTTGTTGTGGGTATAAATTTTACGCTATGTCCTATAAAATCATTATTCGTATCTATTTCTCTCCCTCTCTTTCTCTCTACTTTGGAATACTACCTAGAACATAATTGTCATGAGGGAGCAGCAGGCAAGCTGAGGACAAGGCACAAGCTGACACCCTGCAATACTCCACTCCCATCCCCCCAACCCTCCCTTCCCCCCCTCCCCGCCAGGATATGTAGGACCTTCCTCAGGCTCTCCCGGCGGCTGCCCTAAAGCTAAGGGACGGAACAACAAATGGTTAACTAACAGAGATCACAGTCCAGCAAGGTAGGTGTCTCCCTCACTTTACAAATGTCTTAGTGATTTACAAGAAAAGGCATTCTTACCAATAACCTAACTTCCAGAGACCCATAGACTCAATTTCCTGGAGCTCTAACATCACCCACCCACCAATAGTGATGTGGGAAACAAAGGTAGAAGAGAATGCAAATAAAATAAAATTTCCTTATAACCTGCAGCCCTTGGAAGAAGGACTTGAGATAGAGTATAGCTTTCCTCCAGGAAGCTCCCAACTGTCTTAATGTTAATGCTTTACTAAAGGGAAGAATAGCCTTAACTTGACAATGGGAAGGACACCAGTATCTCATAAGCCCTCTTTAGCATGCAAAAATTCTTTTGAGAACCTCCCTTTTTCCTTACCCCCAACTCCCAAGTACAGAATCAGTTACCCCTCACCCTGTAATGCAGCTCTGTCTCCCCGCCCCCCCCGCCCCGGGTCCTTTCCCCGAGTTTTAATAAAATCACTCTTTGGCACCAAAGACTTCTCAAGAATTCTTTCTTGGCCGTGGGCTCTGGACCCCACCTATATTCCAAAATTACATCAATAATGTCTATATAAATGTCTTTTATTTCTCTAAAAGCTCGTCTTATTTTAAATTTTCTTCTTGTTGATTATAATTAGGAAGTTTCCACCACTGGACTTTAAACTGTATGAATATAATTCACCGATCACCGTCAAAGTTATATCACTGTGATTTTCCTAAATACAAATACTGAAGGTAAATGAGCGTTGACTCGGACTGTGAGATTCAGATCTGGACCCAGGCTAGTCAGAAGCGATTAGAACCTGAATGATGAAGTACAAGATGAAAATCTGGCAGCTGCAGATGCTCTTCCACTGGGTATTAATTTACATCAAAATTCCCTGATGTTTAGTGTCTTGATAACCCACGTTTCATATATTTTGTGGAAATTTTCTGGCTAGGTCAGATGGTAAATTCTTCACCTGTTATTTTCTCTTGAGTGGGGAGATTCTCGTTTCTTAAGAGAAAGCTTGTCATACCTTATTAAATGAGATTTATTCTGAAATATGACATTACAAGTATAATGTTGGGCACACAATCAATTTGTCAGATTATGAGTCAATTTGTCCAATTATATACCTTGATAAAAAGGAGATTTTTAAAAAGATTTATTGATTTATTTTAGAGAGAGTGCATGTGCAAGGTGGGGAGGGGTAAAGGGAGGGAGAGAGAGAGAGAGAGAGAATCCTCCAGCAGACTCCCTGCTAAGTGGGAGCCCAATGGGGCTCAATCCCAGGATCCTGAGATCTTGACCTGAGCCAAAATTAAGAGTCATATTCTTAACCAACTGAGCTGCCCAGATGCCCCAAAGAGGATAGATTTTTATTGAACCTATGTAAATACCCATATTGCCATGAAAATGTAAGAAGATTCCACAAAGCTTTCTCTCTCAATTCTGAGGAATTATTGAGAACAAATTTTATTTAAAATGATTAATTTCAGTTCGGAAAAGCATAGCCTATTATACTAAGAGTTAAAAGTGCTTCTTCAGGGGGCACCTGGGTGGCTCAGTCGTTAAGCGTCTGCCTTCGGCTCAGGGCGTGATCCTGGTGTTCTGGGATCTAGCCCCACATCAGGTTCCTCTGCTGGGAGACTGCTTCTCCCTCTCCCACTCCCCCTGCTTGTGTTCCCTCTCTTGCTGGCTGTCTCTCTCTCTCTTTCTGTCAAATAAATAAATAAAATCTTAAAAAAAAAAAAAAAGTGCTTCTTCATTAGTTCATTCAGGCTGCTATAACAAAACACCATAGACTGGGTGGCTTATAAAAAATAGAATTTTATTTTTCACAATGTAGCCTGGGAAGTCCAAAAGAAGGGCACTGTGTATTTGGTATCTGGGGAGGACCTACTTTCTGGTTCACAGACAGCCTTCTACTCCTTGTCTCCTTACTTGGAGGAAGGGGCAAAGAATCTCCCTGAAGGCTCTTTAATAAGGGCATTAATCCCATTATGAGGACTCTACATCATGAGCTAATTACTTCCTAAGGACCACCTCTAAATCACGTTGGGCATTGGGACTTAACATGTGAATTTGGGAGGGGGCACAAACATTTGGTCTATAATACCTATATATACAGAAAACTAGGACATTAAAATTATACCAGTAATATTTCAGACAAATATTGTATGAATGTTTTCTAATCATTGTCAACTTGGAAGACTCTTCTAATCATCTATCATTGAAGCACCAATAATTTAAAGTATCTGATACAGTCTTTTCTCTTTTCTTTCTTTCTTTCTTTCTTTCTTTCTTTCTTTCTTTCTTTCTTTCTTTCTTTCTTTCTTCTTCTTTCTTTTTCTTCTTTCCTTTCCTTTTCTTTTCTTTTCTTTTTTTCTTTTCTTTTGATAATAATCTTTTCAACAGGCATTTTGACTATACTATTTTGGTGATGGCACAGAGTCTAACCTGTTTATATCAAGTCTTCAGGAAAGCATCAATGGGAAGCAGAAACCTGTTTGATTTGTTATTAAATGATTTAGAGTAAGTATGAATATTAGAAGAGAGAGTAAATTTTCTATTGGAGTTCAGTACATAGTATTTCAGGAGTTTGATCAGTGCTTCTCCTGAGGGTAAAAAAAATACCATGGACAGTGAAGAAATTGAAAAATCTCTAGAAGCATAAACAGTATAATTTCTGAGATTCTGTTGTAATAATATTTTATTTGTATAGTGTTTACTTAGAAAAGGCTGCCTCTTTCTTCTACTTTGATCATTATTCCCTCACAGATTTTATACTAGTGTCAAGCTAATTATGAATATGGAACACAGCAAACAACCTTCATTGTTCCTATCATCTCTTTTTTTACAAGGTGAAGTAACAAATATTTGTGTTTAGGGCACCTAAGTGGCTCAGTTGGTTAAGCATCTCCCTTTAGCTCAGGTCCTGATCCCAGGGTCCTGGGATCAAGTCCCACATTCAGCTTCCTGCTCAGTGGGGAGTCTGCTTCTCCCTTTCCCTCTGACTCTCCCCCTTGCTCATGCTCGCTCTCACCTTTCTCTCTCTTTCTCCCTCGCATGTGCACAAACTTTCTCTCAAATCAAATCTTTGAAAAACACACACACACAAATATTTGTGTTTGTCTAGAAGACCTATAGGAGCCCCCCTGAATAGATTATTTTTTTCTAAATTTGGGATCTGATATTTGAGGCAAACCAAAAAATTAAAACAGATTTGATGACTCAAGATAGGAACATAGATGCTGAGAAAAAAATGTCTAGTTATCTATTTAATAAAACTGATAAAATGTTTAAAATAAACATAAAAGTTAAAAAGAGTTGTAAGAAAATTTAGCTTTCTCATGAGAGGATTTTTTTTCTTTTTTTGTTTCAATTAACTAATTATATAATAAAATCAATTGTATGCAGAGAAGATTCTTCTGTATAATTTATGGAATCCCTGCTGTGTGGGAAGTTTACAAAGAAGATAAAGAATGATATTTTATTATCCCTTAAGAGTTTCTAAGACTTATTTATCAATTTGATAGAGAAAGAACCAAATTTTTGTCTTGCAGGAATATATACCTGACAGGGAAGTTTTCATGAATCTTTCTCACCTCCTTAAATTACCTGGAGAATAAGCCCATCAAAACTGATTGAACTTTGCCAAAATTTAAAGCTATTCATAGCTTCCTATCAGTCTCAGGTATTATAAACCAAGGCAAATAAAATTAATTTCCCTCATGCCTTCTACTACTTGTATACACACTAATGTTTTCTTCTTTTCTATATATTTTTTTTATTTGGGATCAAATTTATACATCAAGACAAAACTATATTTTTTTTCCTTGAAAACCAAAACCTCAATTTTACATAACACACTGGTTCTCTCAATCATTATCACTCAGAGTAGAGTCTCAATAATCCATATTGATTGTAACTTTTAACCAAAAGACTACCTTGTATTGAACCAAGAGAACTAGGAGATTGTACTAAGATTTGCCTGTTATATATAAACACAATTTGAGCAGATTGTCATAGTTCATAAATACACACAACACAGGCCTAGCCTCATATATACTTCTTCTCTTTTATTCAAGTGGCAAAATGAACAGGTTCTTTACCATAATCCAAAGATATAGTGACTCGATACCACATGCATATAAGGAGCAAACTATATAAAATTAAAATTATGCCCTGCAACCAGTGGTTCACTATTCAATCTCACTTTGAAATTATCTATGAATTCAAATTGTTCATTAACTCATTTCAACATTAGTTGAAGGATTTTAGTTATCTAAAGATTGAAGAAGTTTTGTTCAGCATGATGTACTACAAACCATATTTATACTTTACATAAAAAGCTTATCAGAATTATGATTCAATTCAATTAAATCAATATTTACATTTTTATGATCTCTAACATTATATAGGTTTAAAGGGGTATGAGAAGTTTGGAATTTCAGATTAGTTTATCTCTTTGTGAAAAAACAAATCCAAATTTTATAAAAAATAAAAATCTTTTAAATCTTATAAAAATATATAATTTGTAATCTCTTAAAGTATTTATATTTTACTTCGTGTTGGGACTCAACTAATACACATATAGCTATCATTTATTTTTTAAATATAAAATTATAGAAGTAGTATAATTTCTAAAATTCACCTCATTTATGTGTTTTGAATTCTTTAAATGACTTTAACACAGCAGTGTCTATAATAAAGATTTCTCTTAGTATTTTTAAAGTATTATAGATTCATTTTATTTTCTGTGAAATTTAGAAATATTTTAATTTTCATATGCGCTTACTTATAAGTATAAAACAATCAGAAAATAATTTAATTTAAGAAATGGTAAAAACTAATTTGTAAACTCTGGAATTAGGGAAATATTTCATATTCAAAATGAAAAATAAAAACTTACTTTATTTACAAAGACAGAGACACACAGACAAATTATACCTTCAGTCCTACAACCCAAACCACAAGTCAAAAGTAAACACAAAATTTTAAAAATAATATGTTATCTGTTCAGATTTCAAAGAGCTGTTTTCCTTCTTAGTGGGTATATAATTCTTTTTTTTTTTTTTAAGATTTTATTTATTTATTCAACAGAGAGAGAGCCAGCAAGAGAGGGAACACAAGCAGGGGAGTGGGAGAGGAAGAAGCAGGCTCATTGCAGAAGAGCCTGATGTGGGGCTCGATCCCATAACGCCAGGATCACGCCCTGAGCCGAAGGCAGACGCTTAACCGCTGTGCCACCCAGGCACCCAATGGGTATATAATTCTTAATTGAGTTAACTGACAAATAGGCCAAGTTAAAAAAAAATTCAAAAAACTAACAAATAAATAGAATAACACATCATATACTATTTTTTTCTCTCAATCAACAAGGAATAGATCTTTATAATCTGTTTGATAGAGATTATCATGAAATTTAGACCATAAACCAAATACTCAATTTTTATTACAATCAAAGAAGAATAACTTGTTGTCTGTGCACAAACTAGAAATAAAAACAAAATCATAAAATCAGTAGAAAGTAAAGAAAAATAAAGAGTCACAAATGTCCATTCCAAAGTCATTTAAAATTCACTTACTAAAACCAAGAAAAAATATGCTGGACCTAAGCATTCTATGGGGATGTATTTCTGGGTCATCACTACTTACTTGGCTCTAACAGGGGTGCCAATTTGACATCTCAGTGGATGATATCCAGTTTTTTTTCAATTCACATGAACTTTTTATTTCTCTGTGCCACAGTAATATCAAGATTTAATATCTAGCTTTTCCTTATTTTGATAGCATATCAAAAAAAATAATAGAATATGAATAATTGTGAACTATTTCCAGTTTCTAAGCCATTAAGAAAATAGAAACAGGGGCGTCTATGTGGCTCAGTCAGTTAAGTGCCTGCCTTCAGCTCAGATCATGATCCCAGGTTCCTGGGATTGAGCCCCTCTTCAGGGTCCCTGCAGAGCAGGAATCTCTCTCCTCCCTACTCATACTCACTCTCTCTCTCTCTCAAATAAATAAGTAAAATCTTAAAAAAAAGAAAATGGAAACAGATGATATCATCATTTAAGAGGGAGTCAAGGGGAAATGAATGAGTAGCACCTATGTACCATTCGCTTTATATGTGCTATGCCATTTAATTCATACACTAGTCTAATGAGGTAAGATTCCTATTTACTAATGAGGACCCTGAGACCAAAGTTTCCTTAGACAGAGTTGGTATGTCAGTTGTGGTTTGCCTAACCCAGAGCCAAGCTATATTTTCCACTGACTACACTGCTTACTAATCCCTCCATGAACTTTACTGAAAAAAAATTTTTAAAGTAATACAGTGAAGTTATCCTTATTTTAGATTCCCTAAGCATCAATCTTCGGTTTTCACAAAGACCCAAGATTACTTTTGTGCACTTATTTGAGTTTCAACTTTTGTTCTAATCATATATCACTTGAACTGTTATTTATTCCATGTTTTTCTTTATAGTTTACTTTTAATTTAAATTTATTTAAAGAGGAAACTTTATATCACATTATAAATGTAAACGCACTGTGTTTACCAGAGACAGAGCACAAGAGAAATAAGTATGAAATGATAGGGATTCACACTGCCCCTAGAAAGCTCTCAGGCACTATTAACTGTAAATCCTGAAGGGTGAGTTGGTGGTGGTCATACAGGACATGGGAGTCTATAGACTTCTTGGGTTTAGAGGAGGGGTCTTGAGCAATTTTCTGAGGGGTCACATCCATGCTTTGATGTTATTACCTCGTTTACTTTTCCACCATAGGACACAGAGATTCATGGCATTGTAGAAGAGATTCAGCCCATTATATAATTGTTTCTCATTTTAAACATGAAAAAATTACAGAAACAAGGATCCATATGTTACTGGAGTAAAGCTTTAGAATTCCAAATGTAAATATCAGAAGAAATTAGTTTCTGGTATGTACTTATTTTTGGTTTTCCTGATGTAACAACTTGAACTGAATGCTGATATACATAATGCCCAGTGACCATGTAATCTAATATCTTAAAATGAAATTTTGGATGTGCTGTACCTCCAATACAAATCTGGTCAAATGGCTGCTTCTCGTGGCTCTTGGCTCCAAACTTATAATTCCATAAAATTATCTCTATTAATTTGGGGAACTTTGGGCCAATCAGATCAATAAGCTTTTCTCTTAAAATACTTTGAGCTTCACAAAACTAACTGTATCCCAAAGGTGTGTTTAGACCCCTACTGTAAAAAGACATATGAATTTCATAGAATTCAGAATTATCTTTATACCTTCATGATATTTTAAATCAGCAGTTATTTCTAGCTGAATGTCTTCCTCTTTAATCTGATAAAGACACAAAATTGGTGGGACAGGGACCTGGGAACTATAATGGCATCAGTTGAATGACTCTAAAGATGGAGTGAATGGAAATTTGTAAAGTCCGTTAAATGTAGAGTCATCCATTTCAACAATACTAGTGAAAATCAGAATGGAAGAGTGAAGAGCGATCAAACAAGATGAACTAGAGTATCCTGAAGTGGCGGTCCATTGGTGGTAGGAGAAGGTCTAGAGTAAAATTTTCTAAAAGTTAAAATCATGACTTTCAGGCACATTAAAAAAATAACTGTTGTCATAAGTTTTATTTAACTCATAAATTAATGAGAGAAGCAGGGAATGCTAAAGCTTATCCACACAGCATTTGAGAAACTAGGGTATTTATAGTGAATTTTAAAAAGTAATGTTAGGAGAACATTACTGGTTTATATATAAAACCGACTGATACCTCACAGAGAAATAAATGACAATCTTGTAGTTATCTGTTTTACTGAACAAAAATAATTGGCATTTCTTCCAGATAAAAAGAAATCTACAGGTAACCTGCAATTTCACAATCTGAGACTTTTAATCAATTAGAAATAAACTAAGGACATTTCCCTTGGTATTTCTCTGGTGGTCTTTAGTTCATCCCAGCCACCTTTTGGACTTAACTTATATACTTTGGTTATATTTTCATGAGAGTATAGCAACAGAACAGTGATCCTTGCTACAATGTAAAACTGTCTTGCCCATGGTTCTGACTCAGTCATTGCCCCTCAAGCTCAAAAGAGAGGTTGGGATGATCAAAGATAAGAGAGAAAATCTCTTTAACAGAGATACAAATAAATATGGTAGGTGCTTCTTGCCACCAAGGGGCTAAGTATAGAAATTCAAAATATATTGATATTAGAACCTATAACACTATGTTGTGGGCAAACTAAGAGGGAAATCTCCATAGTACCTGGGGGGAAAAAAAAAGTGAACACTAGATAACTGGAGTCAGGGACTCACCCAGATACAAATACTTATTGCATGAGGAGCACATACCTTGAAATACATTGTTGGTAGATTCAGTATCACCAGGAAGTGCCTGAGGACTTGCAACAGATGCTCAGCAGAAGTGCAGGTGATGACCTGGAGGAAAAAGAGATAAGAATTTAAATGATGATCAGAAATGGCGTGAACTTGCAGTTCCAATGCCGCCGTTGACCAGTACAACCACGGAGGAAGGTGAAGAGCACTTGGTGGAATGTTGGGACAGCAAAGAAACAAGTACTTTGACAAAGTATCTGTCTTGGAAATCTCCAAGGGAAGACCAGAAGGAGAAGGGACTTGGCTCTTGTTGCTTGAAAAATGTAAAATTGGCCCAGTGTACTCCAAGATTAACTAGGAAAGCAAATTTCTGTGGAAAGTACAAGTTGGTGATAACTATGGGATGTTAAGATTATAAATAATACCATGTAAAGGGGTGAGGTCAAAAATTGTAAAATCTAAGGTTACTAGGTACAAGGATAATTTATATCATTTTTCATCATCCAATCAAGGTAGAATACATATTTCCCTGTACTACTCAAAATGTAATTAATATAATTTTTTCTCAAACAGAAAGCCTTGATTATCCTTCTGAAGCTCTTCTGACACACTCATATAGTTAATCTCAACTGATGAAAAGAGGAGAAATATGGAGCTTGGCATGAGGCAGATTTTTCTGGGTACAGGGGGTTAGTAAAATAGCAAAGGTTTGATCAATTTTTTAAGAGAGAAAAAAATCTGAATGCAAGAAATTAGTATAAAAAGATGCTTTCTCTATAAAATGACCTTCTCCCCACCTGCCTCCTTAAAGTTTAACCTCTTGAATATGTACCCTTGTTCTCTAAGAAAATCCTTACATGGCACACATCTCTAAGTGTTCTCCTACACTGTAATTACATTTCCTTTTCTCAAGCCTTTAATTAAGTCTTATATACCTGGATGTTTTATATAATAGTGTCATGGAAAATAAAGATGTAAGATAATAAATAAAGTGTGCTTTGACCTATTGTAACTTTTCCAATGGCACTGGTCAGAAGAGTTCTGTGTCCTGTTGAAGAAACAGTGACCAAGAGTTCCAGACAAGACCCTGATGATAAGGAAATTCCTCCTCAAGACTTTGGTAGCAGTGGGTGATAAGTAGACCACCAGAAGAAGCATGAACAGACAACTCAAGAAGAAACTAAAGTAAAATTTACTTTTTCTCTCTATGCTAGAGAACTGACCATTGAGGGTAGTGGGATAAAATATGGTAGAAGTTTCCACAGAAATGAAGAAACTGAACATTAGCATGTAGGACCGCAGGCATGCTGCTTGTCAGCAGAATGCTGGATAGAACCTGAGATCTTTCAAATTTAAGTAAAATGTATTTTTTCACTGGACTGGTTTTCCTGGAAGGTACTTGATGAAGATATAGCCCTGACAGGGTCCATGTAAGCAGTAGAGAAGACACGCAGCCTTCCACAAAGGAGAACAAAAGAAGCCACCAGAAACTAGCTTCAAGTTCCCACTCCACCCATAATAGTTATGGGAATTTATGCAAAACAATTCACTTTGAGTTTTACCCATCTATGAAATGATTAATGTCATTACCTTCTTAGAGTGTTGTGAGGTACGATAATGATCTGTAATTCTAAAGTATTGACAATATTAATGTTCTACAAATCTAAAAGTACTGATAATATGCATAAAATGAAAAAGAGTCTTTCCAAATCTTGTTGTGAATCTGATTTTCTTCTCCTTTCTTATGAATTTACCCAAGTTGATATATTCATTCATTCAATGAATATAATTTTCTTGTTTTTTTATTCCCTCTCCTCCCCCACATGTAGAGTTCTGCCATAGTAGAAATGTAATATTTGTTGAATGAATAAATGATTAAAGTAATGACTGAATTATTTAGTGCCACATCTTTCCTGATCTTTGCTTGGTGCTTAGAATGAGATGAATAAGAAATATCTTTTGTCCCCATAGACTTCATCATTTTCTGTCTTGAATATATGAACTTTTAATCATTGCATTCCAACTCTCCAGTTTACCACCAAATGAGATTCTTTTAAGTAAGGAAATGCACACATATAGAGCAGTTCACATTTTATGCATATTTAATGAGCCCAGTGAATCGTAATCTGTGTTCATCTCTGGCCACATTGTGTTGCCATTTTATTTTATTTTGTTTTATTTATTTTTTTTAAAGATTTTATTTATTTATTCGACAGAGATAGAGACAGCCAGCGAGAGCGGGAACACAAGCAGGGGGAGTGGGAGAGGAAGAAGCAGGCTCATAGCAGAGGAGCCTGATGTGGGGCTCGATCCCAGAACACCGGGATCATGCCCTGAGCTGAAAGCAGACGCTTAACCGCTGTGCCACCCAGGCGCCCCCTGTGTTGCCATTTTAAATGGTAAATACAAGCTTAGTGTGCTTATAAGGCCATCAATTTTAAATAATTCATGTTTCCAATCACGTGTTCTCTATGAACACATCTTTGTTTTAAATGTGGTCACAAAAAAGAAATCTTAGTAAAAAGAAGTCAATATTTTCCTGTTTTGGTTCTCATAATACATGGTGTTATACAAATTTCGTGATGGCCCTTCAATAATCCTTCTGAATCCTCCCATAAAGGATAGATATACGGCTGCTGGAAACCTTGCAGAGTACCATCCTACTCCAACTAATACATGTGTGAGGGTGGTGAGAAGTGAAAGTAAAATGAGTAGCAAGGAATAAAAGGTCCTTCTCCCCTTCAGATGATGTCTTAAACTTCAACGGGTTTCTAAAGGCCACTCATCAGAGAGTAAAGGGGCCACAGTCAAGAGGAAGACTGCACTTTAAAATAGTCTCTCTGAGGTTGGTTAAGCTATGATTAATTTTCTCTTCTCACATCATTTCTCGTATCCTCTCACTTTTTCTTTTATCTTATCCCACATTTCTACCCACCGGGTGATGGTTTTTTACCATTTTGTGCATACCGTTTCAAATGAAGACCCATATTAAAAGGACAGCAGTTGATTACTTTGAAATTTTAATTTTGGGACAAATTTATTTTTATTTTTGCATGTAAAAATAAAATCCTAACCCTTTTATATAATGCCAAAACAAAGTATTAACATATCTCCTTTCATTTGTGTAGTAACTTTCTTGATATGTCTGAATTCAACTTAAGAGTTATTGTCTCATCCCATATGGATTGGTTTGCCATTTGTTTATTCATAGTTGTTTCTAATTTTCAATGTAGACATATTTCCCCTCAATGAGACAATAAATTTCTGAAAATCAGCCATCTTCTTTCTTTTTTTCCCTTCTGGTTTTTGTGTTCATTCATTTACCCTTTCATCAAATCTTATTAAAAACTACTGTGTACTAGGAATAATACTTATAGCATAATAAATACAAATATAAATGGAATAATAAGATATCTTCTCTTCCCTTAAGAGTATAATGGTCTAATATGGAAGTTTCTAACACATAGTCTCTATAGAGAGCTTTCTGTGTTTTGATAATTATCTGCAAGACATACAAATTTTGGGTGAGTGTGCATGCGCTCATTTTTTTGATAGAAAAAACATTTTCTAAAGAGAGTGATTTTGAGATCTCCATCTGTTAAAAAATAATTTATAGCCATTCTCTGCTCTGTTTTATTCCTGTTCTCTTCCAAACTTCTTCTTATTCCCTTCCCTTTTATGAGGTCTGTCATTACTCATCTTACTTAAAATGAGACCTTACACACTTAACTTTCTGTTAAAAAAAGAGACAATAGGCCTGAAATGGAGTCACTTGTGCTAGGCTCATGTCACCAAACTGAGACTTAATACCTAACATAAATTCAGTTTCTTTCTCTCCCAGGATCATAATCTTAACCAGTCAGTCTAGAATTTCCTGATCAGCACTAGGGAGGTGATTGTCCCAATACACCTCTGCTGTCCCCCAAAGAAAGGTTACCTTGCTTGCAACAATCTACTCTTTTCAAATAACTTCCTTATTCTTTCTCCTTCTGCCTATGAGAGTCGTCCATTTTGTACAGCTCTTTGGAACTCCTATTTGTTAGATAGGATGCTGCCCAACTTATGATTCATTGAATTAAGCCAATTACATTTTTAAATTTACGCAGTTGATTTTTTTTTTTTTTTTGCAATCCTTTTGAGAACTTTATCTTAAAGACATTAAATCATTCACAGGAATCACTTCTAGAATGGTGGCATGAGGGCCTCTGCAGACCCACTCCCCTATGAAATAACCATCACTGAAAAGAAATTATAAAGCAACCAACTATTTAAAGTCTGTGGAAATTGTCCTAAGTTATTACAGCAAATAAGAATCATTTATTCAAGAAACTCTACTAAATTTCAGTAATAATAATAGTGAGAGTCTGTGGCACTTGTGCTGTGATCTCACCCCTCTCTTCTCCATCCCAGCTAGGTAGGATGAAGCTCCCAGGTGTGGGAGGTGTGGCCAAGAAGACATGGCTCCCACTCCTTCCAGCTTGCAATCAAGTTCTATGGTATTTTCCGGCAAGAGGCAAGACACCAGCATTTCTCAACCACCGGCCCTCTCCCTCCATTTCTCATCTGCCCCACTTCCACATTCCAGAGGTTAAATTCAAAGTAACTATGGGGGGAATGGTCAGGAGCTCTTTTTCCCTACCCAGCCCCCACTCATAGTCTGAAGTCTCTACAGTGGTGCAGCATGCTTCAAACACAATGGCCTTGAATGTCCTTACCCTAGTCCTTGTATAGGATGAAGGGTTCACACCTGGATATGCAAGCTGAGGAGACTGGAAGCTACTGCAATTAACCAGTGTCTTACTCATAAAGGAGGTGTTATATTCTGAGAGAAGTGAGCCACTGCCCTTGCCCCAAGCCCCTAAACAATCCCTCAGAGATTTTGCCCACAGGGAGAGTTAGACCTTAAGAAGAACAAACTCTGAGCTCTGAAGATCTCCCAAAGGAATTGATTTTATTTGAAGTATGGACAAAGTTTGAGAATAATGATAACCTTGAAAACAATAGAGATTGTGTTGTAAGCAACTAAGAGGAGATTGGTAGCTCTTTGAGAATAAAACTTTATAGACCATCTAGTTTATCAGAGATAACCAAGAAAAGAAGCAGCTTAGAAAAGGCTTCTAGGGCCTCAGAATGAATGAATGACAAAAACAAACAAACAAACAAACTGACCTCAAAAACTACCCTTGCAAAGGGGACCCCTAGAGCCTCTGGAGTGAGTACAGCCCTGTTGACACCTTGATTTTTTATGTCTGCCCTCCAGAACAATGAGAGAATAAATTTGTTTTGTTTTAAGACACAAAGTTTGTGTTAATCTGTTATAATAACTCTAGGAAACTAATGTAAACAGTAAGCTGACAAATTAGATCATTTCAATGAAATGGTCAAAGGCCATTAAATAATATATAATAAGCAATATGTTTATAACAAGCAAATAACAAGTAGTTGTATAACAAGTAAAAATATTGAAAAAGTAATGAAAACACTACACACACACATACACAAAAAGGCCATATCCAGTTGGCTTTATGGGTGAATTTTACCAAACATTTAAACAAAAATTAATACTATTTTTTTCCGCAAACTCTTGTAAGAGAACGGAACACTTTCTTGAGTAATTTTGTAAGGCCAGTATTATTCTCATGCCAAAACTGAAGATATCACATAAATAGAAAATGATAGACCAATATTTTTATGATTAAAGAAGCAAAAATCCTCAACAGAGTACTAGCAAACTAGATCTGACAATACATAGAAGGATTCTATACCATGGTCAAGTAGGGTTAACGCCAGGAACACAAGATTAGTACAACATATGATAATTAAGGTAATACATCATACGAGAGAATAAAAGACGTATGCCACATGATAATCTTAGTAGATGAAGAAAAAACATAGACAAAAGTCAGTACCCCTTTATGAGAAAAACACTTGACAATCTGCGAATAGAAGGAAATTTCCTCAGCCTGATCAAGAGCATCTATAAAAAACACAAATAACATCATTTCTAATGGTAAAAACTGAAAGCATTCCCCTACAATTAGGATTAGAGTAAAAATGTTCACTCTCACGACATCTATTAAGTATTATCCTGGAGGTTTGATGTAGGGCAATTAGGCAAGGAAAAAAAATGAAACCAGATAGGAAAGGAAGAGTGAAACTACATTTGTAGGTGGCATGATTTATATATAGAAACTTCTAAGGAATCCAGTAAAAAATGCGTTAGAATTAGCAAGCATTTCAAATGTAGTATATCCAAAGGATTCCTCTTAATCCCTACTCCCTGCCCTTCCCCCAAGAAAAACACCATCTTTTTTTAAAACTTTTTTTATGATATGTTAGTCACCATACAGTACATCATTGGCTTTTGATGTAGTGTTCCATGATTCATTGTTTGCGTGTAACACCCAGTGCTCCATGTAATATGTGCCCCCCTTAATACTCATCACCGGGCTAACCCATCCCCCGACCCCCCCTCCCCTCTAAAATCCTCAGTTTGTTTCCCACAGTCCATAGTCTCTTCATGGTTCATCTTGCTCTCTAAAAAGAAAACAAAAACAAAAAAAAAGAAAAAAAAAGAACACCATCTTTTCCCCACTCTTCCTTAACCTTAATCAAATGCAATGTTCCACTCAGTTGATCTAGGTAAGTCTCAACATTATTCTCCTTTCTTCTTTTTCCTCATTTAACACATCTAATCCATTAAAAAATGGTATACATTCTACTTTCCAAATATATCCTACTATTGTCCCATTATGTCTATTTCCCTCCTTGACACCCTAATCCAGATCAATAGGATCTCCTACCTGTACCAGTACTATAACCTCCTAGCTGGTCTGTAATCTGCTCTGTTAGAAGTTACCAGAATTCTCTCTTAACATGTGAACAAGATCATGTTATTCTCTTGATTAAAAAATCCCCAGTGACTCCTCATTGTATTTCAACATTCAATCTCTTTTTCAGTCTTGCAAAATCATATGTGATCTGGGGTCTTTCTATCTCCCTGACTTCATTATATCATGTCATGTCATATCATATATAACACTATCTGTCTCTCCTTTTTTAAATTTTCTCCTTTGTTAACTATGTTAGCTCTCTTTTGATTCCTTGATTAGTCATGTATATTTCTTTGGTTTTTGCAGTAGTTGTTTCTTCTGCCTGGGATGCTCTCATTAGGGATCTTCTCAGGCTAACACTTTGTTAGCATTCAAATGCGAGTTTAAATATCTCTTTAGAGAGGCCTTTTCTGATCAACCATACTTAGTTACTATATACTCTCTACTATGTCATTCATTTGCATTTATGTGTAGCACATTATCACTAGATGAATTTTTTAAATTTAATTTAATTCCTCCATCAAAATATAAAGTCTATGGGAGCAGACACCTTATCTTCTTCGTTCACCATGGTAATATCTAAGGTAGCGTGAAAACTTTTAAGATATGGAATGTACTCATAAATATTTGGGGATGAATGAAATAACTAATGAATGATTTTAATTATATGATACAGTCATATATAATTATTAAATTGGAAATTTGGATACAAATAAGATGATTGGGGCTTTGTGCCAAAGATAGCCGATATTCAGTAATGAAGAAATTTTCAGGAATCAGGTATGTAATTGAATTCAAAAGACATACAATGCTTAGCTCAGAGAAAGCTTATCTATCTGAATACAGAGGGGTGGTTTGTAGGGTGTGTTTTGGAAAATGAGATGATCACGAAGCAGAAAGGAGAAAGAAGGTCATTCTTGACAGAGAGGACACTGTGGACACAGGCTCAAGGTCATATAGATGGATTATGACAATTCAAAGACGTGAATCCAGTTTAGTATTACTGTAAAGCTCACAAATGTCCTTCTGAGTTCACTTGCAAAAAGAAATCTAGTTTGGAAAGTTCTCTAATGAGGATACAAACTATAGGAATTCTGACAATTATCTATGTGAGCGAACAGTTTCCAGGTGACCCTTGATTTGAAGATCTAAGCAGATTCTGGAGGTATTTTTGTCTGTTTCTTTTTTTAGTGCTATTTACAGAAAGGAAACATTGGCAGAAATACTTGATCCTGGTGTGTGTCCAATTTCTTTCTGTTTTGATTGGCTAGGCTTCAGTAAATGATTTTCACATAAACAAAGGGACATTTGAAATACTGATCTGGAATCCTGTATTTCTTTCTGATGGCTGATGTTGACGAGTCTGGGTGCTGAAGTTCATGAAGGCAATGAACATAGGCTATTGACTTATGACAAAAATATGGCTTTTATTTCAGATTACTGGTTATATAATGGTAAAATAGACTTGAATTTTGAGGTGGAGGAAGGAAAGGGAAGGTAATCAGATGCCACTCAAAACAAGTTTATAGATTGGAAATCTATTAAAAAGTTTCAACATCTACTATAATTTTTACAAATTATATTTAGTTACTCGGAACTATTTAAACTTAATTTGTTCACCTTTGATTAATTCTTCCAGCTACTTTGGAGAAGATGCAAATCCATATGGTTAAATGTAATTTAGTTCTAACTGTTAGGTTTTATGAAGACCTTGGCAACAGAAATCTGCAGAAAAACTATATCCTTTGAGAAAATGATTTATCAGTTGCAGAAAGACTTGGAAAGAGTAAAGGCTCTTGCTGAAATTTTAGAAGCTTAAATACATAATTGTCTGTGGAATATAATAAGGAACAGCCCAATGTGATCTAGAAAGTGAATAGCAAAAAAAATTTCCTTTCATACATGATGTGCTTATCTGTGCTTTAATTCCTGGCTATTTTGTACAAAGATACACAAAGACAGCTACAATAAGATAGGAAAGCCAAGGTGGAAAAACTTAAGAGTTGTAAGGCCATTTATTTCCATTATAAAATGTAACATTTTATTCCAAATTTAAAAGGGATGAGCTCTCCCTGAAAAATGCTGCAAAATAAAAGAATATAAAAAAGGAGATAAAATCATTGCTAATTCCAGCATCCAGATATTAACATTTTGTCACACTGAAAACTTTTTTACTAGACCGGTGGATAATACATGGATAGAGAATAATAGTTATCATATAGGTTTATATAATTGGCATTAAGCTGTCATCCTGTAAATACATTGCTGTTTTTTTCCTTTTAATTCATTCTTTGTTTTAACATTAGGCTATGTTAAATATTCTTCAAAATTATAGTATATTTGATGAATAACATTCTATAACATATGGGAAACATAAGTTACTGAGCAATCATTCCTATTATTATGTAGGCTTACCCTTTTTTCGACTATGAACAATTCTATAGTGCATATTGTCTTACCTAAATTGCTATACTTAAGAATTTTCCTCAGAATTGAGTTTTGAGGAGCTTAGTTCTGGCACAGAGGGTAGAAAATATTTTTGTCCTCTCTATAGATACCCAAAATTATTTCTAGGCCTGTAGCACAATTATGTCTTTTAACAGCAGTGATAATTTCTGATTACACTATACCCTTTCCTGCAAGGAGTTTTAGTCCTAAAATCTATCTTAGCAGAAAATAGAACTTAGTTATTTTAAATTAAATAATTGTATCAGTATTAAAGTAAAACATTTCTATAAAAAATTATACTCATTCTTTTACAACTATTTATATTGTTTATTGCTGTATATTATAATAATTTTAGATTTATGACATCTTTACATATTAAAGTAATTAACTTTAATCATAATTATTCCAGAATTTACAAGTTTTTTTTAATCTTTTAATGTTCTTTGTAACTATTCTGGAGTTTAAAAAATTTATAAAATGTGCACTTAAATATTCATCTCTGATTATTTTTCCATAGAGCATCATCCTTTTACATGTTGTCTATATTGTTTTTTGTTTTAAGATTACTATTTTTTACATATAACTTTTAAATTTATTGGATGAAATATAGTTTAGTTGATCTATGATATAAAATAAAGATCCAACCTCAATTTTTCCAGACACTTTTCTAAGAACTATATTTTAAAATAATATTTTCCATTAGTTCTTAATGTTTCCTTTAAAATAAATTTAATTCTCATATACCAAAAATATTCTATGACATTTGAAGGTTCCTCCCGGCCAGGAGAGCATAGATATTCCAAGGGATCCTCTTCAACCGTCAGATCAGGTGAGGGTGCTGCGATGTGAAGTTGTTGTGTGGGTCCTTACTTGGGCCACAGAGAGGTCACATTGCCTAATTTTTTCCATCTTGAGTTAGTGAAAAACTGAAAACTCTTTAACTTCTTCTTTAGCCGGTTTCTTGTACAGTCTGAATACAATCAGTAGTAAATGGCTTTTTGGGGAAGAAATCTCAATAACAGGACACTTTATTATGGACAATTATGTCTATGGGTATAGTTTGGGAAAACGAGATATACCTATAATGTAGGTTAAAATTGCTTTGCATAATAGGAGTATCTTCATTTCAGACATGTAATATCTCTATAGATTATTGCTTTAGGAAAATGATAATTCTTTATTAATATGGACTTAAACATCACTGAGTCTGAAAATAATTTCATATCCTTAGAAGATGTGTGTGACTGTGTCTGTGCTGTGTGTGCATCTGAGTGTGTGTTGTATGGCAATTAACTGGAGAGGCGCTTAAAGTTTTATTTTTTTGAGTTTTACTTTTTTTTTTTTTTTTTAGTTTTTTTTTTTTTATTTGACAGAGAGAGAGACAGCCAGCGAGAGAGGGAACACAAGCAGGCGGAGTGGGAGAGGAAGAAGCAGGCTCATAGCGGAGGAGCCTGATGTGGGGCTCGATCCCGTAACACCGGGCTCACGCCCTGAGCCAAAGGCAGATGCTTAACCGCTGTGCCACCCAGGCGCCCCTTGAGTTTTACTTTTAATTCCAGTTAGTTAACATACAGTGTTATATTAGTTTCAAGCATACAATTTTGTGATTCAACAATTCCATACATTACCCAGTGCTCATCATGATTGAATACGCTCCTTAATCACCCGCACCTATTTCACCCATCCCCCCAACTCACCTCTCCGACGGTCACCATCAGTTTGTTCTCTATATTTAAGAGTCTGTTTCTCTCTCTCTCTCTCTCTCCCTACTTTGTTTTTGTTTCTTAAATTCCATATATAAGTGAAATCGTATGTCTTTCTCTAACTTCTTTTCCTTAGCATTATACTCTCTAGCTCCATCTATGTTGTTGTAAATGGCAAGTTTTCATTCTTATTTATGGCTGAACAATATTCCAGTGTGTGTGTGTGTGTGTGTGTGTCTGTGTGTGTATACAAATCCCATGTATATACAATGGGCTGCTTCCATATTTGGGTTATTGTAAATAACGCTGCTATAAACATGGGGGTGCATGCGTCCCTTTGAATTAGTGTTTTTGTATTCTTTGGGTAAATATCCAGTAGTGTGATTGCTGAATCTTAGGGTAGTCCTAGTTCTGTTTTTTTTTAATATTTTATTTTATTTATTTGAGAGAGAGAGCACGTGAGCGGTGGGGAGAGGCAGAGAGAGAGGGAGAAGCTGACTCCCTGATGAGCAGGAAGTCAGACATGGGGCTCCATCCCAGGACCCTTAGATCATGACCTCAGGTAAAAGCAGATGCTTAACCAACTAAACCATGGAAGCACCCCTATTTTTAACTTTGTGAGGGAACTCCGTAGTGTTTTCCACAGTGACTGCACCATTCTGCGTTCCTACCAACAGTGTAAAAGGTTCCCCTTTCTCCGCATTCTCACCAACACCTGTTGTTTCTTGTGTTGTTGATTTTTAGCCATTCTGACAGGTGTGAGGTGATACCTCATTGTAGTTTTGACTTGCATTTCCCTGATGGTGAGTGACGTTGAACATCTTTTCTTGGGTCTGTTGGCCATCTGGATGTCTTCTTTGGAGAAATGTCTGTTCACATCTTATGCCCACTTTTTTTGGATTATTTGGGGGAAGTGCTGTTGAATTTTATGTTTTGTATATATTTTGGATACTAACCCTTTATCAGATATGTCATTTGCAAATATCTTCTCCCATTCCATAGGTTGCCTTTTGGTTTTGTTGTTTCCTTCAGTGTGCAGAAGTTTTTTGTCTTGATGTATTCTCAGTAGTTTAATTTTGTTTTTGTTTCTCTTGCCTCAGGGGACCTATCTAGAAAAAAGTTGCTATAGTTGATGTTAGAGAAATTACTATCTGTGCTCTCCTCTAGGATTTTTATGATTTCAGGTCTCACATTACGTCTTTAATCCATTTTGATTTTTTTTTTTCTGTTTATGGTGTAAGAAAGAGGTCCAGTTTCATTCTTTTGCATGTTGCTGTCCAATTCTCCCAATACCATTTGTTGAAGACACTTTTTCCCCTTTGGATATTCTTTCCCGCTTTGTGGGAGATTAATTGACCAATAATTGAGGGTTTATTTCTGGGTTTCCTTTTTTTTTTTTTTTAGATTTTATTCATTTATCTGACAGAGAGAGCGAGCGAGCACCAGCAGAAGGGAGTGGCAGGCAAGGGAGAGGGAGAAAGAGGCTCCCTGCAGAGCAGGGACCCCAAAGTGGGGCTCAATCCCAAGAAGCTGGGATCATGACCTGAGCCAAAGGCACTCAACTGACCAAGCCACCCAGGCGCCTCGGTTTCCTATTCTTTTCCATTCATTTATATATCTATTTTTGTGCCAGCACCATACTGTTTTGATTACTACAGCTTTGTAATATATCTTGAAGCCCAGAATTTTGATGCCTCCACCATTGCTTTTCTCTTTCAAGGTTGCTTTTGCTATTCTGGGTCTTTTGTGGTTCCATACAAATCTTAGGATTGCTTGTTCTAGTTCTGTGAAAAATGTTGTTGGTATTTTGATAGGGATTGCATTGAATGTGTAGATTGCTTTGGGTACTATAGACATTTAAAAAAAAGTTTTGTTCTTCCAGTCCATGAGCATGGAATGTTTTTCCATTTCTTTATGTCCTCTTCGACTTCTTTCATCGGTGCTGCATAGTTTTCAGAAACAGGTATTTCATCTCTTTGGTTAGATTTATTTCTAGATTCCTTGTTTTGGGTGCAATTATAAATGGGATTGATTCCTTAATTTATCTTTCTGCTGTTTCGTTAGAGTTGTATAGAAGTGCAACAGATTTCTGTACATTGATTTTGTATCTTGTGACTTTACTGAATTTGTGCATCAGTTCTAGCAGTTTTTTGGTGGAGTGTTTTGGGTTTTCTACGTAGAGTATCATGTCATCTGCAAATAATGGAAGTTTTACTTCTTCCTTACTGATTTGGATGCCTTTTATTTCTTTTTGTTGTCTGACTGCTAAGGTTAGGACTTCCAGGACTATGTTGACTAAAAGTGGTGAAAGTATACATCCTTGTCTTATTTTTGACCTTAGGGGAAAAGCTCTCAGTTTTTCCCCATTAAGAATAATGTTAGCTGCAGGTTTTTCATAGATGGCCTTTACTCTGTTGAGATATGTTCCTTCTAACCCTATTTTGTTGAGGGTTTTTATTGTGAATGAATGTTGTACTTTGTCAAATGCTTTTTCTTCATCTATTGAAATGATCATATGGTCTGATCTTTTCTCTTATTGATGTCATGTATCACACTGATTGATTTGTGAATATTGAACTACCCTGGCAACGAGGAATAAATCCCACTTGATCATGGTGAATGCTTTTTGTAATGTATTGTTGGTTTAGCTTTGCTAGTATTTTGTTGAGGATTTTTGCATCTGTGTTCATCAGGGAAATTGGATTATAGTTCTCTTTTTTTTGTGATGTCTTTTTCTGATTTTGCAATTAGGGTAATGCTGGCCTCATAGAATGAATTTGGAAGTTTTCTTTCCTTTTCTATTATTTTGGAATAGTTTGAGAAGAATAAGTACTAACTCTTCCTTAAATGTTTGGTAGAATTTGTGACACCATCTGGTCCTTGACTTTTCTTGGCTGGAAATTTTTTGATTATTGATTCAATTTCTTTGCTGCTGATTGGTCTCTTCAAATTTTCTGTTTCTTCCTGCTTCCGTTTTGACAGGTTATATATTTCTAGGAATTTATCAATTTTCTTCTAGGCTGTCCATTTCCTGGCATATAGTTTTTCATAATATTCTCATGATTATTTGTATTTCTGTGGTATTGGTTGTTATTTCTCCTCTCTCATTTGTGATTTTATTTGAGTTCTTTCTCTTTTTTTCTTGATAAGTCTGGCTGGAGGTTTATCAATTTTATTGATTTTTCCAAGGAACCAGTTCCTGGTTTCATTGATCTGTTCTAACATATTTTTTCATTTCTATATCATTTATTCCTGCTCTAATCTTTATTATTTCCTTCCTTCTGCTGGTTTTAGGTTTTGTTTATTTTTCTTTTTCTAGATCTTTTAGGTATAAGGTTTGGTTGTGTGAGACTTTTCTTGCTTCTTGAGGTAGGCCTATATTGCAATCAACTTCCCTCTTTTAACTGCTTTTGCTGTCTTCCAAATGTTTTGCACCATGTGTTTATTTTCATTTTTTTCCATGCACTTTTTAGTTTTCTCTTTTATTTCCTGGTTGACCCATTCACTGAGTAGGAGTATATTATTTAATCTCCACTTTTGTAGTCTTTCCAGACTTTTTCTTTTGGTTGACTTCTAGTTTTATAATGTTATGTCCAGAAAAGATGCATGGTATGACTTCAATTTTGAATTTGTTGAGGTTTGTTTTGTGGGCTAATATGTGCTCTGTTCTGGAGAATGTTCCATTTGCACTTGAAAAGAATGTGTATTCTGCCGTTTTTGGATGGAATCTTCTGAATATATCTGTTAAATCCATCTGTTCCAGTGTGTCATTCAAAGCCATTGTTTCCTTGTTTATTTTCTATTTAAATGATCTATTATTCTAAGTGGGATGTTAAAGTCCCCTACTATTATTGTATTATTATCAATTAGTTCCTTTATGTTTATTAACTGTTTTATGTATTTGGATGCTGTCATGTTGGGTGCATAAATAGTTATAATTGTTCTATTTTTTGTTGGATTGTGCCTTTTATTATTATACAGTGTCCTTCTTTGTCTCTTGTTACAGACTTTATTTTAAAGTCTATTTTGTTCAATATAAGTATTGCCACTCCAGCTTTCTTTTGACAACCATTTGCATGATAAATGTTTTCCATCCCCTAGCTTTCCATCTGTAGATGTCTTTAGGTCTAAAATGAGTCTCTTGTAAGCAGCATATAGATGGGTCTTTTTTTTTTTTTTTTTTTTTTTTTGGATTCCAGTCTGTCACCCTATGTCTATTGATTGGAACACTTAAAGAATAAGGTGATATAGTTTCACCTCAGATAAGAAAAATGGGGTAGAACCTGGAGGTCAGAGCCCAATCCAAATCAATTCTTTTGCAGAAATTACTCTCCCCCCTTGACACACTATATTGGAAATGAGGTTATTCCTAGACTGAATATTGCGATTTTGGGAAATGTGTTGGATGATTTGGGGAAACTGTTGAAGACTTTTTTCCTCCTTATTGACATTTTTGTTCAAGTATAACATACATATAGAAAAGTACACAAATCCTAAGTGGAGGAATTAATTTATAAACTGAATACACCTATAAGCAGCCGTGGGATTGAGGAACAGAACATTACTAAGCAACCCAGAAAAGTTCAATGTGCAATCATCTATTTCCTCCCTAAGGTAATCATTATTCTGATTTTTAATATCATAGATTAGTTTTGTGTGTTTTTAAACTGTACCTCAGCATAACCATATACTTTTTATATTTGATTTCTTTTGCTCAAAATAATATATCTGAGATTCATTCACGTTGTTACAAGTAGTTGTAAATCATTCATTTTCATTTCTGTAGAATATTCCATTGTTTGACAATATTTTTATTTATTCAACTCTTGCTGGGATTTGTATTGTTTCAGTTTGGGGATCTCCTATGCAGGGTGCTACTAAAAACACTCTAATACATGGCTTTTGGTGTGCACATTTCTGTTAATAACATTCCTAGAAGTGGAACTGGTGGATGATAGATTATGTTCAGTTTGGGTTTGTACTACCAAGTAATTTCCCAAAAAGTTTAACAATGTGTATACCCACCAGCAGCATGTAATGAGAGTCCCTCTTCCTCCAATTTTCTGACACCTCTTTCTATGATGCCTTTTAAATTTTAGAATTTCCCTCGGGTCTTTAGTGGAATTTTATTGTAGTCTGAACTTGTAGTTCCCTGATAATAAGTGAAGTGGGACACTTTTCAAGTGTGTGTGTGTGTGTGTGTGTGTGTGTGTGTATATATATATATATATATTTTTTTTTTTTTTTTTTTTTTTTTGCTATCTACACATCCTTTTTTTGTAAAGTGCCTATTCAAGTCTGCTTTTTTTCCTACTGGTTTTTAACCAACTTGTAAACTTTTTTTGTTTGTTTGTTTGTTGGTTTTTTGTTTTTTGGGTTTTTTTTGCTATTTTCTACGAACTAGATCCTTGTCAAATATATGTGCTGCGAATGTATTAGCCCACTCTGTAACCTGCTTTTTCGCTCCTTTAATCTTTTGATGTAAAGATGTTCATAATATTCACCTGGTGCTATTTACTTTTTTGTTTGCTTTTTATTAAGTACTTTAAAAAATTCTTCATGATATTTCTATGCCTAACCCAAGTTCAGGAGATATTCTCTCCGTTTTCTTGAAAAGTCTGATTAATTTATCTCTCACAGTGACATCAGGACCATCTCTGAAATTGAGTTATTGTTGTCATATGAAGAAAGATCAAGGTTTCTTTTTCTTTTTTTAAAAAAAAGATTTTATTTATTTATTTGAGAGAGAGAGAGAGGGAGAGAGTGCACAAGCACTGGGGAGGGGCAGAGGGTAAGGGAGAAGCGGACTCCCCACTGAGCAGGGAGCCCAATGTGTGGGGCTCTATCCCAGGACCCTGAGATTATGACCCGAGCCAAAGGCAGATGCTGGAACAACTGAGTCACCCAGCCACCCCAAGATTAAGGGTTCTATATTTCCTATGTACATATCAACTTACCTCACACCATTTAATTAAAATACCGTCCTTTCTCCATTGTACTATGGTGTCACTTCTGTCGTAAATCAGCTGACCACATATACATGTATCTTTATTGTGTTTCGTTGGTTTGGTTGTACATTCTTGTTAAATCACTACACTCTCTTGATAATTATTACTTTACAATAGAACTCATTCTCTCGTGATGTCTAGCCTTATTCTTCTTTAAGAATGTCTTGGCTATTTTTGGCCATGATAATTTCTGTAAGAATTTTAGAATCTACCCTTCAGTTTACATGCACACTATCCCACCTCCCCACCCTCCAGCTCCTAACCCACAGACATACCCTTCCAGGAATTTGAGATTGAATTAAAGCTACAGATCTATTAGGGGACAGTTGGATTTTTAAATTGTTTTTAACTTGAGCCTTTCAGTCTATAAAAAGTCAAGAAAGATATGAGTAATAGTAGTCTAATATTGGATATTATTGATCAAGAGAGAAATTTGTCTCAGAAGAAGAAAACTCATTAGATCAAATAATCAGGGATGCCTGGGTGGCTCAATTGGTTAAATGTCTGCGTTTGGCTTGGGTCATGATTCCGGGGTGCTGGGATCGAGTTCCACATCAGGTTCCTTGCTCAGGAGGGAACCTGCTTCTCCTTCTGCCTGCTGCTCCCCCTGCTTGTGCTCCCTCTCTCTCTCTGACAAATAAAATCTTTCAAAAAAATAGATTAAATAATCAATGTTCTTTATAATATGTTAATAAAAATAGAAATTGGCCAGTCAGTGAATTCAAGAAATAATAGGAAGATGAGGAAGAAACTGGAAAAACATTGCATTCTTGTGACCATTGAAATAAAATGAGTCAGAGCATAGTACAGTTTAGCTGAAGGGAGGGGAAATAGCTGTGGATTTGTTACTGTTATTTTTAAATGAATTGATACATAAATATTAAAAATGATAATTTAAAAATGTCTAATACAGTAAATGTTGAGAAATAAAACCTTTAAAAACACTTTGACATCGTCAGAAATTTTTAGGAGTTGTAAAAGGCTCTTGAAACCAAAATTTGAGAACTACTACTGTGTTAGTCTTTTCAGAGAGAGAGAGAGAGAAATTATCAGAAACTGCTAGCCCAGAAGCTATACAAGATTACAAGTTTATATTACTAAGAAGAATCCTTGGACAAATCACACTAGTTTGATAATTTTAGTTGAAAACAGGAGAATGAAATTCACTGAAGTCAAAAAGCATTATAGGAGAAACCTAGTGGAGAGAATTTCTTTGCTTTGTTAGCCTCAAGATGAAAGAAATAATAATAGAGGTTTTTACATTACCCAATCTGAGATTCCTTAATGAAAATTTGAGGAAAAAAGTTGATTTCCTCGCTTTAGAATGTGCTCAATACTCTGTACACAAGGAGAATTAACACTTTTCATAGACCTATATAAATAATTAAGCTAATTGAGACTATCATTTTTGTGATCAAGAATAATCCTTGGAGGGGCGCCGGGCGGCACAGTGGTTAAGCGTCTGCCTTCGGCTCAGGGCGTGATCCCGGCGTTCTGGGATCGAGCCCCACATCAGGCTCCTCCGCTATGAGCCTGCTTCTTCCTTTCCCACTCCCCCTGCTTGTGTTCCCTCTCTTGTTGGCTGTCTCTATCTCTCTTGAATAAATAAATAAATAAATAAATAATCTAAAAATAAATAAATAAATGAAATCTTTAAAAAAAAAGAATAATCGTTGGAGATTATGTCTTATAAAATTGGTGGGGTCACTAAGAAAAAAATTATTTGCAGCTAGGTAGTAAAGCAAAAATGTGAATGGTGTACTCTTTCAATTTTTTACTTAAACTTCCACAACAAATTATTTAACAATCTAGAAAAATGTACCTGTGGTTGATGTTGCTATTAAATAAAGGCTCACACACTCATAAATTACATGTTGATTTGTAGGTCTTATCCAATAGAATTGCAAATATTTCTGTCTAGTAGAAAAATAACCCCAAAGGTTATATATTGTCCTGTAGGTCATTAATCATGTTTTTCCCTCTGAATAAATTATTTCAGAATGCCTTTCATGGTGGATCATTCTTCTAATTTTCATTTGACCCAGGTCTTCTATCTGACCAGTTCTCTCCTTCATTAATGAGGTGAGTAAAATCTTTGTCATGTGTTCATTCTATATGTGTATAAAATCTTTTTTTTTTAATTTGAAACGTTTTAAGACTTTTTTAAAAATTTGCATTTATCTTATCACCTATAAATGCAGTGGTAGGCTGAAGCCAGCGAACATTGGCTCTAAAGAGCAGCTTGCATCTTTTCCCAATTTCACATTCAGATCTGTAAGGTCACTTGCAAGAAAATCAGCCATGGTGGGAAGATTTACACCAAAATAATTGGTATAAAATAAAAATCATGACTTTTTATTATTCTCAAAGAGAGAATTTACCAATATGCTATGCATGTAACTAAAAACCACATTACTTAATTTGCTTGTTTTGAAATTTTGAAATGTTCTTGGACTTTTTCCCCCCGACTAAAAATGTCTCTTAGAGTTATCTATATTGTTGCGTCTAGCTGTAGTTCATTGATGTACATTGATGTATTATATCTACATGTGAATATTCCATTTATCCATTCTCTTACTAGTGAACTTTTGTGTTGCTTCCAGTTTACGTTATTACAAACATTATTGTTTTTATAGCTATAACCACGAATGTACATTTTTATGAAATGTCAGTTTGAATCTTATCTGTCTACTAGGTTTTCTTTATTTTAAATTGACTTAGGGGATACATACACACAAATACTAGAAACATATGGAATACACACATACACATAGAGTCTGAAGCTCTATTTGTTTCAAAGAATTTCTCCTACTCTGTGGCTTGCATTTTCATTTTTTTTTAAGCAGGGGTCTCTTGCTAAATTCCAGTTCTTAATTTTAATATAGTCCAGCTTATCATTTTTCCCCATTAAGTTCAAATATTCTCTTTGTGCCTTATTTAAGAAAAAGCCTTTGTCTATCCTCAAGTCAAAAATATATTTAGATTTTACTAAATAATCTCATAAAATTCATATTATTTTTTTACTTCAACATTATTTTAGACATATTTAGAAAACTTACCACAATTTAATGTTTTTTCAAAAATCTGCAGTAGGATTAAGCTTCATTTTTTTCCCATATAGGTAACTTTTCAGCAACCTTTATTGAGAACGCTATTATTTTGCTATCACTCTGGAATAATACTTTGAAGAGTCCACAGATAAGTGAGTTTGTATCTGAGCTCTTTATTTTGTACCATTTGTCTAGCTCTCTGTTCTTATGCCAATGCCATATTGTCATGTTTGTTGTAGTTTTATAATTAGTCTTGACATTCAGTAAAGCAAGTCTTCTCATCTTATCCTTTTTCTTAAAGACTATTTTGGCTTTTCTTGGTCACTTATATTTAAAAAGAAATTTTAGGTTTGTCTTGTCAAGTTCCCCCAATTTCCCTTTTGGATTTTGATTAAAATTGAGTTAAATCTAAATTTGGGGGAAAGTATCAAATTCAAAATATTGTCTTCTAATTAATACATCTGATAAATCTCACATTTTATAGAACTGACAGTTTTATGAGTTTCTGTATAGATATCTTTTATATCATTTGTTACTTTTATTCCCAAGTTTATGATACTTTTGTCGTACTACAAATGGTATATATTTTTACGTTTTATTTTTTACTTGTTATTAGTTTCCAGAATAAAACTGTATCTCTTCAGAAGTTTTCTTCATATTATCCTCAAACAAAACAAAAATAAAGGTATAGAATATTGTGGCTCCTGTGTTTTTCTAGAGAGAATTTTAGAGATTAACAAAATAATTCTTTTAAATATATTTTTAAATTACTGCAGGTTATTTTTCACAAAACAAGCAAAGTTTAGCATTATTACTTAAATAGTGTGATAGATAAGAAAAATTAACATAAATATGCTACACAGGTTATATGGCTTAGGTAGTATTCATTTATGTACAAAAAACTGAAAGAATTTCAAGAAAATAACTTTTATTGTTGTCATTTTGCTATTTAAATATCTACCAATTTTTCCTCTTTGAGGGTAATTTACAAACGTAACATAGTCAAGCTACAAATAATGTATCCTGATTAAAAAATCCTTTAGCAGTGCCATTATAGTGTTGGCTTATTGTTTTTTCTAACATTTACTTTCTAATTTGAAGATCTTTTAAAAATTATTTAATTGTTGTGTCCTTGAAACTGAAGTTAAAAGACATACACTTTATACAGTCCGTATGGTTGTGATGTTCAACAACAATTTCTTTAAAATATCATTGTATAATGAATCAAGTACAATGGTTTATAATAGAGTCCTTCAGTCCAAACAGCATATATGTAACTGATTTATTAAGAGCAGATGATATTTCAGTCTCTTAATTCAAAGAGGAGGCAACTGAGTCCCAGAAGTGTGAGTTTACCAAGATGAAAAAGTCTGTAATTAATATTTTGAGAATAAATTCAGTCTATTTAGGTGGCAGTGGAATTATTTTTGAAGGTTGATAATATCAACATGGGAGCAAAAGAGAGAAAGGCATTCCAGGAAAAGAGACTAGTAATAACAAATGTCACAGGAGAACAGCTGGGAGAATATGAAATAGTTTAGCTTGAATAGAATACAGGTAACATAAGGGAAGTGGAAAGAAGTAGTGTAGGTTGAACAGAGATCATGAAAAGCTTTGAATATGGAGCTAAAGAATCTAACTTTATTTTAACCCATGATTAAAAACTTATACAAAGAGGAATGTAGCATTCAATTACCTTTCTTAACTTCTCGATCTAGGTGGCCATTTTTTTCAAGTTCAAATTAAGAGTTAGAAAATGGAAGTTGGGGCGCCTGGCTGGATCAGTAGCTGATCTCAGGATTGTGAGTTTGAGCCCCACATTGGGAATAGAGCCTACTTAAAAAAAAAAAAAAAAAGAGGAAGCAAGAAAAGAAACTGGAAGAAGTAGAAGTTTTGAAATAATTGTATTTTATAAATTTTAGAAAAAAATTATTGTCTCTGGAAGAAAGGTTTTTTTGCTGTTTTTTTTGTTTTTTTGTTTGTTTTGTTAAGTCCTTGATGATATGGAATAATGGCACTCATTTTCTTTTGCTGGCAGGGAAAGAAGACTGAGCAGCAATAAATGAACAAATACAAAAACAGTTAACTATCAGGTGAAGATGAGTGCAATCACAGAGGGATATGAAGAAAATAGCTTAGGAAGTACTATTTATTGGATTATTATAGGAGACCCCCCCCCCAGTCCTAGGAAATATATTTAAGCTAAGATCTGAAAAACATGGAGGAGCCAGCCAGGAGATGATTTGAAGGCAGAACCTACCAGGAAAAGCAAAGAAGAACCAGCACAAAACCACAGCATAGAAATGGACTTGTCTGTGAGGCCCAGAATGAAGGACAATGGGCAAAAGATAAGGAAAAGAGGCATAGTGGTATAATAGGAGGCTAGATCTTACAATGCCTCGTAGGTCAGAGTTAAAGATTCAGGCTTTATTCGAAGTTGGTTATAATGCATTGAAGGTTATGATTTAGTACTACCTAATTATGTTTGATAAGGATCACCCTGGAATTGTTTCACGACTGACTTACAGGGTAGCAAGGGTAAAAGGAGGGAGTCTCTTATTCCGTTAATTTCAGGATATCCTTTCAAGGTTAAGTCAATAGTACTTGACTGCATGCTGGCTGTTAGAAAATAGAAAAATAGAAATGAAGAAAGAGTCACAGGATTTTCAATCAAGTCATTAAGTTGAAGGGTATTTGCTTTTTTTTTTTTTTTTTTTGATGAGAAAAACNTGAGAAAAACTAGAGGTGAATATGTTTTGAAGGAAATATTCAAATGTTATTACTTGTACATAAAACTTCAGATGCTTGTAAGACATAAAAGAGATTTCAAGTAGCTTAAAGCTCAGAAAAGTCTTGGCAAGGAATATGAATTTGGGAGTTATTGGCATATGGGTGGTATTTAAATCCATGGGCATGGATGAGATCACTGAAAGTAAACATTATTTTCATGTCTATTTACATATTTCCTTAGCTCATTGTTGGTATTTCCGCACAGTTAATGCACCCATCTTTCACTAGTGCTCATCCCAGTTCATCTAGGTGCCTAATTGTTAATTACCACCGAATTTAACAAAATTGCTAGGGGACAGCTACAAAACAAGTTCTGTTAAAAGGCATTTGCTGAAGTCTCTGAGCTGTAATAAACATTACATGCTTACTGGTGTACTAATAAAGGTCTAGTTTTACTAAAATAATTTAATTTTCTTTCCCCAGAAAGAGTTTAATAAACATTTGAATTAAATTGGTAGCTTAAAATACTCAGTATAATCAGGGCAGCAATAGGAAATGTAATTGTGACTCACAGGAGTAAAAGTGAACAGTGATCAGTGATCAGGAAGAAGAAAATTTATAGAGAAGATGAGAGATCCCTGGTGCTGAATAAATGATCCCTGTAAGGTCAGGAGTCAGAATTCCAAAATCACGATTTACGGCACATTAGCGTTGATGGCATTTTGTTCTCTTACTTTTCTAGATTCAGAGATGAAACGAATGGAAGGTGAGTATATGGTGCTGAGTGGTTTTCCTTCCATTCCTTTGGGAAGTAAAAAAAAATCTGTTAATAAAACCTTCCAGTTTCAACTGTCTGTTGAACTAGATTTTAATTGCTACTACATAGGAGTTTATAGACAGCTGTCCTATTGGTAGTTAGCTATCACATGCCCAACACTAGAGATTTAGCATAATCAAGATATCCTGATTTGGATTCAGGAAAATTTGGAACGTGGAGCTTTTGAATGAGCTTGGCAAGGCAGCATGCTGCTTTATTACACGTGACACAGGCTGTGAACAGATGCGGAGGACTGCAGTAGACTTTTTGCCATTCTTGGAAAGTTCCAGAGGCATACACGCCATAGAAATACTTGAGGAATTTTAGGACTGAGGAGATTTAGGATAGGAACATGTAAGATTTTAGGGGAGAAACAAGTAAACGGTAGGGTTGGAATGGAATATACTAGGGGGAGTTGCTGAATAAACATTATTTATGTTGGCCAGACTTTGCAATGTGTGAGAATCATCTCTTGAGTGCTTCCTCTATGTCAGCTACTGTATTAACTGCCACACTTTATGTCAGGTAATCAATGCTAAATCCTATAAAATAGGGAATATAATTGTGTTTATTTTAGAGATGAAGAAACCTGAGGCTCAGAAATCATACAATTATTAAATAATTAGGCTTGAACTTGAACCGAAACTTTGATTCCAAAGCCTATATTCTTCATCGTTGTGTATTCTGATAAAATGTGTATTTGAGCAGTCTAGGGTACAAAGTATGCAGAAATTTTGGTTAAGTAATACCTGACTAATGCTTTTCTTTTTTTTTTTTAGTCTATCATCCCTTGAATACCCTTTATTTATATGACAAAAGGGTGATTATCCAAGTAGATCTAATCTAATCACCCTAGCCCATAAATGGGGAAGCAGAATGGGAAGTCAGGGAGATGTGAAATGTTAAAAGAACTTGGCACTGCTGGCTTTCAAGATGAAAAGAGCAATATTAGAAGAAATGCAATTGGCCTTAAGGAGCAGAGGAAAGCCCCACCCTGTGCCCCCAACTGACAAAGAGTAAGGCAGTCAAGACTTTAGTCTAACCGATACAAGGAGCTGCATTCTGCCTACAACATAAGTGAGCATGGAAGCAAATTCTTCTCCAGAAGCTCTATAAAGACCAGCCCTACAATTGTGTAATTTTGGTCTGGTGAGACCCCGAGCAGAAGATCCTGTTGAGTCTGCCTGGATTTCGGGTCTACAGAAATTGTGAGACAATAAATGGGTGTTGTTCTAAGTTGTGATAATGATATTATGCAGCATAAGAAATGAACACAGTGAGACATAGTCAATATGCAGCACCCTAATTTGCTTGTTTCTTTTGATCCAATGAGGCAATTATAAGGCTTTGTCTAGAGAACCAGGGATAAGATGTGCTCTCAAGAGACTTTCAGCTCCATCCAGTAAAGATGGCAAAATAAAGTTTTATTTCCAGTGCTTTTATTTATTTTTTAAAAGATTATATTTATTTATTTGAAAGAGGATAGAAAGCATGAGCAGTGGGGAGAGGGAGAAACAGGCTCCCTGCTCAGAAACAGGCTCCTCACTGAGCAGGGATCCTGGTATGGGGCTCGATCCAGGGCCCTTGATCCCAGGGCCCTCGGATCACGACCTGGGCCAAAGGCAGATGCTTAACTGACTGAGTTACCCAAGCACCCCTATTTTCAGCGCTTTTAATGGCCCTTGGTATCTATACCAAATTTAATATCTTGTTTCCAACATCTAAATGCTAGCAAACCTTAGTTCAATGTTGTGCCATTTTTATTGAATGAGGGTAGTGTTGTGAGGTGGGACCCTAAGATGGCATTTTACAACTCTTGGTCTTAACATCAATTGACAAAATATAGACATGCCTGATAAAACCACAAGAAATCTCTCCCTCAGAACTGGGCACTTTGTATTAAGTAAGATTTAGTATGAAGAAATATTGACATGAAAAGAGTAAACTGGGCAGTTGTCCAATTTGGGGACAAGCCACACTGAATATCTGATTTTAAAAATTAAATGATTTTTTTCCATGTCTCCATAATTTAATATAAATCCAAACACACACACACACACACACCCCAGAGCTTGAAATGTTTTAAGTTAATTATCCTTTTTACAAATATGTATATGCTATTTAATCTTGATATGTTCTTAATGAAATGCTAATGTAAAAAGAAAGAAAGATTTGCCTGAGTGGCTTACTTTAATAAAAATTAAATGAATTTCATATGAATGCTAATATAGCCCAGTCATCCAGTCCCCAACATCATTTTCACTGCACTACCGATGTTTCAGAAACAGATCCTGACAAGGGACCGCCAATTAGATGAGCAGGAAATAAGCTCAAGTAAAAATGTTGGTTTTAACATGGATGAGCCCTGAGAAATTATGACTGTAAAAAGCTTCCGTTTTAATGACACCACTTTGTCTCTGGTAGGCATGCATTAACAATGAATCCACTCTCCATCTTTCTTGCTTCATAAACTTTTATATCCAGTGTAGCCTTAGTGACTTCCCTGGGGAGGACGACTCCAATAATTGAAAACTGAGGCCCAGACTATTCAAGTCATAGCCCAGGAGCATCCATGACTCTCATATTCATAACAAACACACCCAGCTCAAGAAAGTATTAATTTACTCTGCCCACTTGTCCAGAGAATTCTCCTTCAGGACTAGAGAAGGGGAAAGGGGGAAGTAGCCTGTTTCTCAGTTTTGTTTAAAAACGTGTGGATATGCAAACAAGTGCAGACTTCTCAACAAATTAATCCGAAACCATCTCACACTCGTGTATAGCCCTTGCTCCACTGATACCCACTAGATGTTAAAGATGGACTCTGCCATCTGTGTGCCTTCAACATAAACCAGATAGATGGTAGCTAATGATATTTGTGATCATAGTCACTAATGACACTTTTCCTTGTTGGTATGTTGGGGGCATAGACAGAATATACTTTATTCCGTTTAATCCTGATGACAACTCTGTAATAGGTACTAGTCTTAAACATAGATATTGAGTTTTACAAACGTGTTGCCTAAGAAACTCAGCACATTTAAGAGCTCAGATGTTTGATAAATTTGGTGAATGAATGAATATTGATCTCATCTTTGTAGGAGTCCTCTAAGCTCCATCATGATTGAACTATCATTGGGATCTGTGGAATATATATTTCTTCTAAAGCAGAAAAACAATGTCACTAATGAAATTTTTATTATATTTTTTTCCTAAGCTAATCCTATTACTAGGGCCCATGAGATTACTTTAATGTACTTTTATATAGGCTTTCCAATTATCTCTCCTTTCTTTTATCTACTCAATTTTTGCTTGCTTGGCTCCTAACTCCATTAATGATTAAAATAGATTCTCTTTCACGACTTCACCTATATTGCCATCCTGCTTATGTATCTTCATGGCTCCTCATTTCTTCGTGTACTGTGCTGAAATCTCAGCAGATTTCTTTAAATTCTTCACTCATCAAGTGGGAATCAAATGTAATTATCAAAACCACTTGTATCATATTATTACAAATATGATAAAACATAAAGACCCTAAGATGAGACAGTATATATTTTATTTTCATATTTTTATATCCCTAATTTTCTTATTTTTATGTATATGTTGGTAATTTAACAAATACCAGTATAATAGAATATTAAACCTTGAAAAGGTAATATGCAAATTATATGATTCAGCTTAATATTAGCTTGAGACATCCAGCTCATGTGAAATATTGGTAGAATGACAGTTTTCACCATAGATTGTCCTAAATTTATAATATTAGCAGTTTGTGTGTATGATTTCCCTGGGGCCATTTAATTAAAAAAAACTTTTTATAAATAAAATTATCAAAAATATAAAAAGATAAAAATAATACTGAAATGAAACATGTACATTTCATTCTGCTTCAATAAGTATGAACTTGTGTCAGTCTGTTTCATGTGTTCCTCCCTCCCAAATCTTTTTTTTTCTTTTTTTAAATGCTAGAGGATTTTCAAGCAGTCCTAGACAGTATGTTATTTCATATTTTCATACATTTCATTCTTTCATGCAGACATATATACTGATATGGATTTCTGTTTCTTTGTTAACCCACATGACATTATCAATATTTAAAAATATCAACATTAATTACTTAACACCATCTAGCATCAAGCTCATATTTAAATTGTCCCAGTTGACTCATAGAGTTTATTTTAGACTTGCTTGGTTCAAATCGATTTCCAAATAAGGTCCAAACATTCATGTGCTTATTATGTTTTTCGAGTCTTTTTTAATCTATCTATAATAGTACTCCTCCCTCTAGCTTTTAGGTTTTTATTTGTTGAAGAAATAAATGTTTTATGGAATCTTCCATACTTTGTGTTTGACTGATTGCTTCTTGATTGGATTTTTTCACTGTTCCTCTATCCCTTCAATTTCTGGTAGATTTGTAGATAGATCCAGAGGCTCTGTTAGATTCAGCTTCTGATTTTTAGGCTAGGATAATTCACATATGGCCATGTACACGTCCTTGCATCACTTCATGAGGCACTTCATATGGTCCTGTTGTTACCATTTGTGATGCTGAGATTGAACTGGGCTCAGGAGTTGTGATCCTACCTTGCTATTCAGACAGTGCCATGTGGAAAGTTTTTATAAGTGTTCATGTTTCTTGTTATTGTCCAGCGTTAAGTCCTTTTCAAGAGGTGCCACATTTTAACATGCATAACGTTTCTCTTCTCCAACTCATCACTTTCAACTCTGTTATTAAGCACAACTGTGGTAAAGCCTGTCAAAATATACTTTAGAGATCTTGGAACTTTGGCAAAGGTAGGATTTAGATTAGTGCCCTAGGATGCAGAAATGGTTCAAGACACATGGAAAGTAAATAGAGAATGAAAATCAATGATTCAGTAAAAACAAGAAGAAAAGCCAGAAGTATGAACCCCAATAGTCTCTAGAAACTTTGGGATTAACTACACTTCCCATGACTTTGGATTAGAATTTTAATGGGATAATAAAATATTAAATCTTAAAGGCAAAATGAGATCAGCACACCAGAGAAGCCCAACAACTGATTCATTCATCAAAAAATTTATCTAATGGGTTGTTACACAGTAAAATAGTTTTAGCCTTGTTACAGACTGAGTTTTTGTGTCTTCCCACCACCACGACCACCAAACTTATCTTAAAATCCAAAGATCCAACGTGATGGTATTAAGGAGTGGTACCTTTGGGAGGTGATTAAGTCTTGTGGAAGAAGCCCTCATGAGTAGAATGGCCTTTCTCAGAGAGTCCACAGAACTCTCCCACTCCTTCTGATATGTGAGGACACAGTGAGATCACTGTATATGTACCAGGAAGCTGGCCCCACCAGACAACACATTTCCTGGCCTCTTGATCTTGGACTTCACAGCTTCCAGATAAGTGACAAATTGTTTAAGTCACCTACTCTATGGTGTTTTTGTTAGAGCAGCTGACATGGACGAAGACAAAGTGCTCCCCACCTTTTTCTTTTTCTACACTTGATTTTTTCTAAACTTGAAATTTTCTAAACTTGAAATTATGCAGCACTTCTGATGAAAATGATTTTAAGATGCTGAAGACAAACCACAATAGAAGTGAACATGCGCACAAAGAAATTTATGTTCCCAGGAGGAAGAAAAAAATGTAGTGTTGTGTCTGCTTAAGGGATTCTTCTTGTTAAGTTGTGATCCATGAGTTTATGAATTTGTTATTCTTCTTTTATTTACACTTCAAAAGATTAGAGATAAGTAAACACTAGCAAGAGATATATATTTGTCATCATACTGAAGTGTAAGTATGCCTTCATAAATGAAAATATCTGGGTTTCTGCAAAGAGACATTCATTTAATCTTCAGGATGGTACTGTGAGTTTAATGGAATGAGAAAACTGGGCTCAGTGTAGATAGAAGTTTGCCAGTGTCACATTATAGGGTCTTGTCACCAACAGAATTGACCAGGAAGCAAAGATTCTTGACTCCATTTCCATGCTTTCATTATGCCACCAATGAACTGGAAAATAATGACAGGTAAATTGTCAGAAGAAACAGAAGGTGTCCATAATGTAAATTAAGAAACAAGAAATAAAATATAAAGCATTAAAGTTAATCAATAAATAAAATATCAAGTATTCTAAGAATAAAGTATATATAAAGTACTAAATATAAAGCATTAAAGTATGTGTGAAAATAAGATTTTTTTTTGACATAGGTAAAAAATATACACTTCATCTTTATTGGTTCACAGAAGAGCTCTTCAGATTAGTTAACATCGATGATATTCCATTTTAAGGTGAAAATATCACTGAAGGGTCAGAGATCATCAGAGCTGTCATCACTGTAGAATTAACATACTTAAAGTGTTCTGAGGATGAAGAAGTCTCCAATGAAAGCATGGCTCTTTTTTTTACTTCTGCTCTTGATTTCACCTACTTCTGTGCCAGTAATGTGCATCATGACAAAATAAACCACTTGTCCACATTCCCTGGGCTAGCGGTGAGCCACATCTGATCCCGATGCCTGCATTGACAGAGCTCCTCCTGCCCCTCGGTGTTTTTTTATTTTTTTAATTTTTTATTATGTTATGTTAGTCACCATACAGTACATCCTTAGTTTTTGATGTAGTGATCCATGATTCATTGTTTGTGTGTAACACCCAGTGCTCCATGCAATACGTGCCCTCCTTAATACCCATCACTGGCCTAGCCCAATCCCCCACCCCTCTCCCCTCTGAAACCCTCAGTTTGTTTCCCAGTGTCCATAGTCTCTTGTGGCTCATTCCCCCTTCTGCTTACCCCCCCCCATCATTCTTCCCTTCCTTCTCCTACTGATCTCTCTGCTATTCCTTATGTTCCACAAATGAGTGAAACCATATGATAGTTGTCTTTCTCTGCTTGACTTATTTCACTTAGCATAATCTCCTCCAGTCCTGTCCATGTTGCTGCAAATGTTGGGTAATCGTTCTTTCTGATGGCTGAGTAATATTCCATTGTATATATGGACCACATCTTCTTAATTCAGTCATCTGTTGAATGGCATCTTGGCTCCTTCCAGGGTTTAGCTATTGTGGACAATGCTGCTATGAACACTGGGGCGCATATGGCCCTTCTCTTCACTACATCTGTATCTTTGGGGTAAATACCCAGCAGCGCAATTGCTGGGTCATAGTGTAGCTCTATTTTTAACTTTTTAAGGGACCTCCACACTATTTTCCATATTGGCTGTACCAACTTGCATTCCCACCAACAGTGCAAGAAGGATCCCCTTTCTCCACATCCTCTCCAACATTTGTTGTTTCTTGCCTTGTCAATTTTTGCCATTCTAACTGGCATAAGGTGGTATCTCAGTGTGGTTTTGATTTGAATTTCCCTGAGGGCTAATGATTTTGTTTCAATGATTTTTTTAAATTTTTTACCTAAAAATAACTGTTAACTATAATTTTTATGTCTATAAAAAATACAAGCCACGAACACCAAACACTATATTTTTCTTCTTTTGTAAATTGCAAAAAAGTGACACAAAATATCCCATGAAGTTTTTTATACATTAGTAAAAAGGAAAATAATTTTAATTAGCAACTGTATTGATTAAATATAATTTAAATATATGACATAACAGTTTAATGAACCATTTGAATTTATATACTTAAAATTCATAAAACATATTAGGGTGTCCCTAATCTCTGTTTTGATTGGTATCTATTTGGATTATCTCATATTTGTTCCTATGTCAGATAGGACAATATTCTCCAAAACCTCTGTGCCTTTCAGTATTTACAGAAATTCTCATTCCTCTGTATGCCTCTCATGCTCTGAAGGAACATCTGTAAATTGCAATCTGACTTGAAGAAGTTGGAGTGCATGCTTTCTTTTTGATTTGGTATATTATAAGGAGGCAGACTGAATTGCACTTGAGTAATAATTTGGAATGAGGCCCTAAATAAGACTTTTTTTGAGTTAGCTTATGGCTGTTCCAAAATTCAGATAAAACTGTCCAGTAGAGTGGGTGATAAATTCTCTGGTTTTCTAACCTCAGATAGAATTAGTAAGAGGACTCTTTAGCAATTTATCAACAATTTCTCTACATGCAATATGATATCCTTGGTATTGTGGGAAATGGAAAGAACGGTAATACAGAATCCCTGTCCTAAAGAATTTTATACTTTATGGGAAAAGACAGGTGTTTAAGTATATACACAGCAATGTGAATTAAACCACAGCTCTCTCACAGTTCTGGTCATGACAATTTGCCCAGTGATAAAAAGAGATAATAAAATCTAGGAACAGAGAAATTTCTAAGGTGTAAAGCATCTTTTATTAAACCCTGCCCCCACACCAAAACATAAAACAAGAAATTTTTTATTTATCCAGGTGAAATCTGAAAAGCCACTTCCTAGTACCTAGTATGGCAATTTGCACTTAGGAAGTTTGCTAGGGAACTGCCAGGTGGCTCAGCTGAGCATCTGCCTTTGGCTCAGGTCATGATCCCAGCGTTCTGGGATCAAGTCCCACATCGGGCTCTTGCTCAGCAGGGAGCCTGCTTCTCCCCCTCATTCCCGCTGTTCATGCTCTCTCTCACTATCTCTGTCTTTCTCAAATAAATAAATAATTTTTTAATTAAAATTTTTTTAAGAAGGAAGTTTCCTAGGCTTACATCATATCATCAAGTCTTTACAACATCTCTGCAATTAGTGGTATTAACTCTATTTCATGGATGGAGCAATTAGAGGTGCCAAAGCCTTGCTGTTTCTTCAAGTTCCCTCAGATGGCAAGCCAAAGGAAGAACCCAGATAATTCAGACTTGAACACTTGTACTCATTCAACTGAACCATTCAATGTTGTTACTAAGCATTTTAATTTAAATGGATAGATGTCATTCAGGTGCATTTTAGAAGTTCTGTTAATACCCATACTGGCTGTCTCTTTAAAGCCTATCCACATAGCCCTCTTTAGGAACACTTAAAGAGAAAGTATTCAAGGTTATCCTCCAGTTTTCAAATAGAAGAGGAGCTATGGAACTTAGGAAGCTTTCCCTCTCCGGGACCAATCCTTTTTCTATGTCATTCTGGAAAAAAATCACTTTCCAGGAAAGTAAGATGCAACCTCAATGAGGGTTATTGTTTTTGCTTGATGATACATTTAAGCAGTATATGATATTATTGGTTAATATTAATGAAGGGAGGAAACATACACAGAAACTTTGTGGCCTAATGCCTATCTCCTGCCTCATGACACACCCTAAGGTCTGAATGTTGGCTTAAGTCTGACCTCCTCCCACCCTTCCTGCCTGCTTGCCCATCTGGATCCTCCCCTTCATTCTCCTCCTTCCTTCTTTTTCTCTCACTCTCTTTTTCACCTCCTCACTTACTTGTCTCTTATTCTTTCTTTTCCTCATCCCTTCCATCTCTTCTCTCTCCTTTCTCCTTTTCTCCATTCTCTCTCTTTCTCCCTTCTTTTTCCCTTTCTCTGTCTCCCTGCTTTATTCCTCTTTTAAGTGAAAGCATCTGTAAATCTGTCTCTCTCTCTCTCTCTCTTTATTTTTTATGCTACATAGTAAAAAACATTGTCTCTCCTGAAGTATTTATTCCTCTGTCATTTCTATTTATTGCTTGGACCACTTTTTAAATGTATTTATTTATTTGTTTGTTTATTCACAGTCATGAGCTTAATATACGACAAAGCAAGCATTGTAAATCAATAATAAAGAGATAGAACATCAATACTTGAACATCAATACTTGTTGGAAATCATCAAGTTACGTCTTCAGCTCTGTAATGACCACTTGTCTCTTGGTGGTTTCCCCAGCCCAAAGTATTTCCCCTTGCCTCATAACTACCCCTCCCCTGATTCTTTGATATAAAAAAAATCAAATCCTCAGAGAATGGCCTGCTTGGGCCACCTTTCAATGTTCCTGTGGGGGCATATTGGATGGAAACAGCTGTGTTCAAAAGAAAAGTTTCTGACAAGGCACATATGAAAAAAAATTACAGCAATCACTTTCACAACTCTGGTTAAGCCAAAATTTGTTTGTGTTGCTGATTGTTCTATAGTAAAAACTGCCATCAATGAACAATGCTTTCCATTCTTAGCACATTTAGAAATTATGTAAATTAAAAGAGGAGACAAGAATATTCTGATGCGCTTGAGTATATCTCTGTGTAATGACCACAGTTGTCCCATTTATCTCCTCAAACTGTCAGTATCAGAGGCTTCCAATGGAGAGCCCAGATTAAAAAGGCAAATGAATCATAAATAAGCTTGCTCATCCTTTCTGCAGATGACTGTCTAGCCTTTTGCTTTAGCTTTATTTGAATATACATGTCTGGTGGAAGCTAATATGGGCCTTGGAAGGGATAATGAATAGGGAATACATCCATTCATAATGGTAAGAGAGATTTTAAGTGTTGAGGCTTTTAAATTTCATTTGGGATCTGTCGTATGGGATTATCTGTATTTGGATTTAGAGCTATCAAAATTTCCATGAAAATGGCATGGGAAAAAGATAGTGGCTTGAAATGCAAATACATTCTTCTAGTCAAGAAGTAAGTATTTCTTGCATTGGCATCAAGTTTTATCTGCTGTAAATAAATGTATATTATTTTACTAGTTTAATCTTGTCAAATTTATATCATTAAGTAGATCATTAAATAGATAAATATGGTGAGGTTTATTGTGTGGCAGACAATGTTGCTCACCTGCCCAACAGCTATCATATTTCTCTGATAGCCCTGTCCTTCAATGTTTGCATGTAATTCCTGAGATGCTGAAGCTAGATCAGGGCAGTCATCAAGGACATGCTTATGTGACATAATGAAGAAATAGAAGGTTTTAGGAACCTTGATGAGCTTCTGAATTAACTTTGGAATTGTTCAAACTCTGAATTTTAGTTGGGCAGGATCAGCGACTGGCAGACCCTTGTTAGAGATGATGGTTTTTCTAGTTTACTGTGATTCTATTGTATTCTTGTGATTCCAGAGAAAAGTTTTATTTTTGCAGCAGTAACATGAAACAAATGGTTGCATTTTGACAGCTTATGTAGCAATGACGTTTGATGACACATGTCACATTCACTTGGAATGATGTCTCAGGTCTTTGTTTCTGTTTTTTTAAGATTTTATTTATTTATTTGGCAGAGTGAGAGAGAGAGAGAGCACAAACAGGGGAAGTGGCAGGCAGAGCGGGGAGAAGCAGACTCCCCAGCAGCAGGGAGCCTGATGCAGGGAGCCTGATGCTGGGACTCTATCCCAGGGGCCCTGGGTCATGACCTGAGCTGAAGACAGACACTTAACACCTTAACTGCTTGACTGTCTGAAACACCCAGGCACCCCAGGCCTTTGTTGTTATGCAGAAAACTATGGAACAACCTAACTTCTCAGAGATACTGGCAGAATCAAGACCCTGTTTCCTATACAACTCATTCAATAACCCATTCTCATATGAACTTCTACTCCTTTCCTGACTCATTTTTCCTGATTCTTCACTACTGGCTTCTCAGAAAGCTTTCCAAATCATCTATCTATAACTGCACCAATGTCCTTGTACCAAGCTCTGCTCTTAGATAGATCTCCTACTAATACACCTATTGTCAAATATATCTAGTATCATAATTTTAGAGATTTAAATTGTATACTTTCAAAATGATTAGAAATAAACAAAGCAAGTTTTGATTTTGCTTGGTTGAACCAACTGGTTGTACATTGATTGCTGTTAAGGGCTACAAATCTTGTATCTAATTGGTGAAGGAGGATAGGTGTGGCTAGGGTAGAAAGCAGTGCCCAGAAAGCTGATGCTTAGGTAAAGCTCACCACACGGAATAAAATTAGATCTCAGAAATCTGAATCTCAAGCATAATGAGTTGAAAACCTAGTTAGAGTTTTCCTGTGTAACTCAAAGATAAATGTAGTTTTAGTTTAGCTGTGATTTTAAGAGTTCAAGAGTTTCTTACATTCTGCTTATTGCATTCCTACCACCAACCTTCCCTCTTCATGACCCCTTCCCACAACTTATAGAAAATTTTCTGTATGGAAATCTAGCTCAGTTTAATTGACTGTCATCATATGGTATATGTAATTACTATATATGGACATTATAAAAGCCTTAAAAACATGAGATAAAATTTCGGTAGGGAATGGTTTAGTTGATTTTATGTTTTAAATGGTTTTTTTTTTTTTTGTAACCAGTAAATGGATAAACAGAAAAAGGTATATAATTTAAAAATGAATAGGCATTAAAGTCCAAATATACATTTTTATCAACTGTATTTTATAAATACAATTTAGACCTTGAATATATAAGAGACATGCAAGCAATTGCAGGGAAATACCTGTGGTCATAATACACTCTTCTCCCTCCTGGTAACTTTTCATAGAATCATCAAAACTTTACTATATATGTACTCTCTACTAAAATCGTATGTTTATTGGAGGCAGGTGCAATGTCTGATTTATCTTTACTGCACCCACTGTATATTACCATAGTGCTTTACATAAATACTTTATACTTCACCTCCCCCTCACACACAGTCTCCTGAATTTCAGAATCATTTTACCAACTGCCTACTTTACATCTGCACTTGGATGCCTCATGGCAATTCAAGCTAACCATGCCCATATCCAAACACTTGATTTCAACCTGAAAGAAATGTATTCTTTCCATTGTCTTCTTATTTTAGTAAATGTAAATGCCATATGTTGGTTGCTCAGGTCAAAGTCTTGGGTATTCATCTTTGGCAACTCTCTTTCCATCACAATACACATCTATTCCAAAAAACAAAACAAAAACAAAAACAAAAAAACCCACAAAAATCTCTATTAGCTTTTTTTCACTATTGATTTAAAATTTGACCACTCCTTATCATCTCTACCCTTAACATCCTTTTCCAACTCATCTTATGTCTCATTGAATTATTGTAGTTGCTTCCTTACTGACCTCCTTCCTCCCACTATCTTCCTCCCTTACTGTGTATTTCTACTCAACTATCAGAGCTTCCTGACTCACTGAGTCAAAGTCTACCTTGTCATTAGTGATCTGGACCTCTATTACTTCTCTTACCTTATCTCTTGATATTCTCTCTCTTGTCTGCTCTAGGAACATTTCCTCTTTACTGTTCTTTGGATCTGCCAAAGATCCTTTTGTCTCAGGACTGTTACACTTATTATTTCTTCTGCCTGATATGGTCTTACTTTAAATATCTTATGTCTTACTCCCTGTATTAGTTTTCTAGGGATGCTCTAACAACATACTACAGACTTAAATAACAGAAATTCATTTTCTTATAGGTCATTGGGCTGGAAATCCAAGATTGAGGTATCAATATGGTTGGTTTCTCCTGAGGAGTCTCTCCCCTTGTCTTGTAGATAGCTGCCTTCTTTGTGTGTCCACACATGGCATATGTACACCTGATGTTTCTTATTCTTCTTATAAGGGCCTCAGTCCTATTGGAGTAGGGCCCCATGCTTATGTTTTAAGTAACCTTAATTACCCCCTTAAGAGCCTTATCTCCAAATGCAGTCACATTGTGGTTAGGGCTTCCACCTATAAATTTTGGGAGAGCATAATTCAGTTTATAACATTTTCTTATTCTTTTCAAGCACTCTACCAGCAAGCACTTTTCTGACCAACCTTTGAAAATTGCATTCCACTCACCATCACCTATTTTGTCCAACCCCATCTGTTCTTGAAAGCCTAGGTTTCACTTTCTTACATTCCCAGATAGTGTGGATGCATGCATCTGTTTTCTTTTAGGAGTGTTGATAGCATGGGAAATAGAGGAGGCTCACAGGAGGGGCAAGGGCCAAAGAATAGACCACCTGGACACCTGGATTAGGCTATGGATATCACTGGTTTTTTGGTTTTTTAAAGATATTATTTAATTATTTGAGATATATATATAGAAAGAGTGAGAGAGAGCATGAGTGGGGATAGGAGCAGAGGGAGAAACAGACTCCACTGCGCAGGGAGCCCATGTGAGGCTCAATCCCAGGACCCCAGGATCATGACCTGAGCCAAAGGCAGAGGTTTAACCAACTGAGCCACTCAGGTGCCCCTGGATATCACTGTTAGACCTGGACCAAGAGAGAGAAACAGTAGGAGTTAAGATGGAGCTTGATCAGACAGAGGCTCACCCTGACCAACCTGAAACTGTATATCGCATCAGTTTTATTGACACCAATAGAACGTCCATACTTGAGGAGTCATCAGTCCGGAGAAAAGCACAACACACTTAAGTCAATTTTAAGACCCTGTTCATGTGATGATATGTGAACAGTAAGCCCCCTCATACAATACACTACCTTGAAGTGTAGCAGGGGAAAGGAGGAGAACTGAAACACTGGCTATATATCTCAAAGAAACCGATCTCCTAAAAATATACCTCAAATTGTAAAATTAAACTGAGATGACCAGACTTGACCACGCCCCTCCTCAAAAAAATGAACTTTGATTCTTTTTTACTCTTCTTACCCAGTGTAGGCATGGGATACAAGAGGTATTCATGAGGATATGTCACTTTTAGAGAATAAAGAGCTATATTTTTCAGCAAAATTGAGTGTACTATGCATAATTCCAGAAAAACTAGAACTCTTATTCCAGGAAAACTAATGCTACAGATAACATATATATTTTGAAGTATATGCATGTTTAAGCTTATTCAGACTCAACTATGCATGAAATTCACTCTTGGTTCTGTCAGATCATTGATTTGACATTGATCTGATTTGATTATACGTAGATAGATGATATCAGCTCTAATATTGAGGAAGTAGACAATGCAAAGTAATTAGTCACAAAGCTCTTTTGTAAGCCTCCAATATAATGAACTCTGGGCAAATTAGTCCGTAAGCATAATATCTCCCATTTTAATTTGATTTCTGAGTTCCAGAATTAGGAGAGCCATCAGTAAGATCCGTTGTTATTTTGTCCAATATAATTAGAGGGTCAGCAATTTGATCTTGCCTTGATGACAAAACAATTATCTATGGCATCCCCTTTCCCATTTAGGAAAAATAAAAGCCTGTGCTTACTGAGGTTTCTTTTCTAATTAAGTAGAGTTAGTACTGGTTTCACAGGGATGGAATGAGCAAGGCATAAATGTCAGAACTGAAGCTCAGTGTGAGTATAAAGAATATCTCAGTCAGGAAGACTCACAACTACAGCATTCGTGATGCTCCAGCCCTCCCCTTCTTACCTTCCTGTCTCTGTCTGGATAAACTATCAGTCTTTTTCTTTACCTCCTGTGAGTGTCCCGGTGGCTCTCCCCTCTGACCTGGCCTATATTTGCATGTGAGCTCCCAGCTATTCGGCTCTATGTCTGGTCATTTTATAGTTCTCCATTCCCTACTACTGGAGTTGGGAGTTTTTCAATGGAATTGCATTTTCTAGTTTCTCCAGAAAAGTATAAGAAAATAGAAATCAATGCAAATGTTCTAGCAATTTAAAAATGAAGAGGTGTTTGCTGTTTTTTTTTTTCTTTTTACTTTTTCTTTTACCATAGAGAAAGTTTGAAATTCTAACTCCCTTGGCAAACCATTCCAATTCTTATACCCTTTGATGACAAAGTTCTCTTAAAGGACTATTTTGAAATTTTTGACATTGTGTTAGACCCATTTCCTACCTATTAGCAATCAGTATTCAATGTAGTGGCCCATAAGTCAGATGATAGTTCTTAAAGATGGCTTATACTTACCATGTTAAGGTTCTTTGCTTTTTTGCTCCCCACTTAACACTTTTTGTTTTTCCTTGACTTATAAAAAACAAAAGTATGGACTATATATGAAATGGCTGAATCTCTACTTCTATTATTAAATAGACAATGTTCCAAATTACCTTTTTTCAAATGGTCTCTCATAAAGTCAGCCAGTGATAGCAACCTGAATACTCCAGAGAAAATGGGACCAAAACCCACAGTGTGCCCTATAGACTCTAACAGAAGGAAAAAAAAAAAGAGAGAGAGAGAGAGAGAGAGATAGTTTTTAATGCAAGAATTCTCAACTTTAAAACAGAATGAAATCCTATAAACCTCTGCTTGCACGGTGAAACTAGCCAAGTACATGAATCTTCCCTTTTAATCTGAGTTTACTTGTCTTAGCTACAGGATAGCCCCTCATCTGAAGTAAAGTAACCTGATACCTATTTTCAGGCTTGTGCATTTACCAGCTCTTACCAAAACCAAGTTCCTAGAGCAGAGTTCTTATGTGTCAGAAAAGCATGTGTATAGATATCTGCTGTGGCATATTTAGCTGTGTTACTCTGATCAAATTGCTCAACCTTGCTGATTTTATCGATAGAACATGAACCATCATACCATCTTCATAAAATAGTTTTGAGGATTAGTGAAATAATAAAGAAGTTTAAGCATTTAGCATGGTGCCTGGCAAATAATAAAAGCTTATTAAATGGTCATTGTTTTATTTCTTGAGTTTTAGTATTATTCCTAATTTTCTTCTGGAGAAGAAATTCTCTTTGGAATTTTTGTTCTCTCTAAGGATTGTGTAAAACATATTGACAAGCTATAATTAAAAGGCAATTCTCCTCTTGTTTTGGGCAAATAGGCATGTTTAGGAAGTTCCCTTGTAACCTTGCATCCTTTCTAGTCACGAGGTTACATAGAAGACTTAGAGCATAGCCAAGTGAGAGGTACATCTCTTCTTCATATATGACATCAGGTCTCCCATAAAGTGCCCATTTTGAGCTTTCAGAAGAGAGTAGAAATGATTCATCTGTCCTATATCCATTGAGTTGTTGAAACTGTGAGATAATTGTAAAATGTAGTTGAAAATTCTTTAACACTCCTCCCATTGATAGATAGCATTTATAGCCTTTCCCCTTTATCTGTACAGACTTGTAACTGCTTTAACCAATAGAGTACAGCAGTCCTGACTCCAGGTGACTTCTAAGGCTAGCAGATATAAAGCCATGACACTTCTGCTCTTTTTCATGGAGCCCTGAGCTACCTTATGAAAAGTTCAACTACAGTGAGGCAGCCATGCTGTGAGGAAGTCCAAAGAACATGGAAGGGATGTTCGTAGCTCCAGGGGATAGAGTCAGTTAAGCTCAGCACTGCGGTCATCCCCGCCCAGGTGCCAGGTTTGTGAATGATAAGCCTCCAGCTGAGTGTAGCCACACCCCCACCCAAGCCTTTGAGTCAAATTCAGGCGAGTCTTCCCAGCGGAAATCCCCAGACAGTGTGAAACAGAGTCAAACACCAGCAGTTGTGGCTTGTCCAAATTCCTGACCCACAGAATCTATGAGCAGAATAAAATGGCTTTTGTTTTATGCCACTCATTCATGGGGTAGCTTGTCATGCAGAAATTTGTAATTGGAACACTCTCAGAATTTTAGCAGATCTGCTGGGGTAGAGAGGTGATTAGGTAATGACCAGTTAAGACTTTTCCAAAGAGATCTATTCAGATGAAGACAAGAAGGGCTGGTAGTACAGAGTGGGCTCAAACAAACTGCTTCAGGGGAACCTGCCATATGGTAATATATGGCATTGAGAAATTAACTTCAAGAAAGTCTAGAAGCAGGTTTAGGGGACTAGTGTAANGAAGGGCTGGTAGTACAGAGTGGGCTCAAACAAACTGCTTCAGGGGAACCTGTCATATGGTAATATATGGCATTGAGAAATTAACTTCAAGAAAGTCTAGAAGCAGGTTTAGGGGACTAGTGTAACCAAATTCCAGTCTCCTAAAAAGAAGATGTGGTGGAAGATACTAAATAGAAGAATGATGCACAGATTTAAACATAATAATCCATGTAATCAATTACTAAGGAACTAGCAAAAATATCATTTGGGCTCTGAACTGTATCAGTTAAAGCTAATCTGTGCATTTTACTGATTATTGCCAGATTTCTTAATTACAATCAAGGTGTTTCATCTGTAAGGCCAGGGGGTTTGAAATGCCCTAGGATATTTTAAAAATACTAGTGTGTTCCAAGAAGATAATTGTTCTTTCATGTTAAACATATATCTCCACCAATAACTTTCTTTGGTAGTAAAATTTGAAAATAAAATAAAGATTTTTCTCTTTCATAAAATATTCATGTATACCTTCAGAAACAAGATCTGCACATTATAGATTAGTCAGTGCAAGACCTATAACGGTATTTGACACAGGACAAAGTAACTCCGTTTGGGAATGGTGACAATGAAGAGTAGATATTTCGAAAAGAGACCAAGCATTCCAATTTAAAAGCCAATCAAAACATGAGCGTTTTTAAAAATGCTTTGCTTTTGAGGAGCCTGGTGGCTTAGTCAATTAAACATCCCACTCTTCATTTTGGCTCAGGTTATGATCTCAGGGTCTTGAGATCAACCCCCACATCAGTTTCACATTCAGGGCTCTGGGAGCCTGCTTTGGATTCTGTCCATTTCCCTCTGCCCCTTCCCCTCCAATCCCCACACCTTGCACATGCTCTCTCTCAAAAAAAAATGCTTTGCTTTCTTTAATGTGATTTGAGCGTTTCATAAATGAACGCAGATGTTTTGTCTAACAGAGCTATGTAAAATTGTTAAAAGATACATTGTGGCATGTATACATAAAAACAACATACAGACATTTGCCATGCCTTACAGTATCACCAAATTTGGAACTATCTGCAGCTGATGACTTGCATACTAAAGTCAAGAATATGATAGTTCATGGTTCTTAGATAATGAATTATTTATTTTTCTTCAACTCTGTCCCATATGTGCCTGATTCTGCTTCTACATTTTGTTGGTGAGCCTCTAGGCTAATCCTGGACAACATTTTACTACTGGCTAAGAATCTTTGTGGTAAAGATAAGCATCCAGATGCAATACTCTTTCTTGCACCTACTGTAAGACGCACAAAGATGGAAACTTGTGGGATACTACCCATATTCTTTAGCTGTAAACAGGGGTACAAATTGAGACTAGAATCTCTTCTGCAGATGCTAAGTCACTTGGGAATTGTGGGGATACTTAAATCCTTCTTATACTTCCTGGCTTAACCATAGTTCTTAATCAATTTTTTACCATAATTATGAATAAAGGCTTGTAAGTTTGCAAACAATCTGATTTTTGATTGATTGATTTTTAGTTTTATTGAGATATCATTGGTATATAAAATTAGAAGGTATTAGGAGGTATTATTGATTTGATATAGGATTTTCACTTGATTTTTCTTTTTGCCTCAGTTGGAAAACAGAGAGTCGGAAGAAGGCATGAGTACTAGGATTATTATTAAACCCTAAACAAAGGCCTGAGAATATTTTATAAACTGCTTGGAGAAGATTTGTCCTACACCTCCAGAATAAAAAGAAATTTAAACTAAAACTCATCTGATGGTCAGGCCTTGCAGCTTTCATGTTTCATGAAAGTGAGGGCCTTGGTTCCAACTCTGGCAGTTTCCCAGAAGAAAGTTCAGAGGTAACTTTGAAGTGTTGTTACAGATAACATCTGTATTTGATGTTTTCAGGAAACAGAGCTTTTGAGTATATATTTGACATGTTACAGGAGTACATCCCACTGATAGTTTTGGGGTTTTTTTGTTGCCTAAACATATAATGGAAGGCGTAGAATTAATCTTCATATGCTCCTGAGTTGGTTTCCTAGAGTTGGCATTACAAAGTACCACAAACTGGGCAGCTTAAAACAATAAAATTTTACTCTCTCATTGTTCTGGAGGCTAAAAGTCAAAGATCAAAGTGTTAACAGGGCCATGTTCCCTCATGAAATCTGTGAGGAGAATCCTTCTTTGCTTTTGTCAGCTTCGGTGGTTTTCTGTCAGTCTTTGGAGTCCCATGGTTTGCAGCTGTCAATCTCCGCCTTTGTTGTCCCATGATATTCCCCCCTGGTGGGTGTGTGTATCTCTGTCTCTTCTGTTCTTATGAGGACACCAGTCATATTGTATTAGAAGCTTTTCGTACTCCAGTATGACCTCATCTTGATGGGTTATGCCTGCAATGATCCTATTTCGAACTAAGGTCACATTCTGAGGTACTGGAGGTTAGGACTCCAACAGAACTTCTGAGAGTACACAATTCCACCCATAATGGTCTCCTAAGAGTAATTCTTAGTTTTATTTTAGTATACAGTTTTAGATCACATTTTCTTCCCATTTCCTAAATTGCAACAGTTAGAGCAAATTATAGACAGGCACACTTATGTATAGTCTAGTATTTCCAAAATATATAATGATTTTAACATCTAGCTATCTCAGAAGCTCCTTTCTCGCATACTTCCTTTTTATTTTTTTTTCTTTCTTTGTTCTCTATAAAAGGGCAAACGATGCAAGAATACATCCCCAAATGATTGAATTTATCTGCAAATTGCTTCCAGGTGCTCATATCACTTTCTCTCCATCTTCAACTGAAAGACCAAAAAAAAAAAAAAAAAAAAAAAGTAGATTCAATGTCACTGAAGAGCAAAATCATGAGGAATTTAAATGGTTTTGGTTTTTGCTTCATTTTCCTTCTGAAATATTTCTTGTTTATATTTCTCTGGTTTACATTTACTTATACTTACCATATTATACCACTAGTACCGTGTGAGACTTTTGTTCATTCTTATTTTCCAGTTGCCAACATAGCACGTGGTTCACAATAGGCACTAACTAAGAGTTGATTGACTTCAATGCGGAGTTTTCAAGTGCTTTAATTCACTTGAGGGTACCTAAAGTATCACAACCTCAAAAGGATTTATTGGTAAGAAACAAGTCAGAACAGATTAGTCATAAACACATAAAAGAAAGAGTTGAAATTCCGAGGACATCTGTTTATATTCTATTTTTTTATTGTAGATGTAAATGGTACTTTAGAAGAGTTTGAAATGAATATTACTCTGTTATAAACTCAATATATGATTTTAATTTACTTGGCATTCCTCCACCTCTGTTACTCATAAGAAAAGGTTAAAAAAAATGATATGGTTAATAACTGCATATATTTGCCTACATTCACCAAATATTGACATTTTTTTAACAGTCGTCAACATCTTCTCTCACCCCGTCAATCTTTTGAAAATAAATTGAAGGGACCATGACACTTTATCCCAAAATACTTTAGCAAGCATCTCATAAGAATAAGGACATTTGCTGCAGCACTAATGAAAAGTAACATTAATTCAATAATGCAATCTAATACATAGTCTATATTTAGTTTGCACCAAAATTTCATTTATCATTATTTTAAAGTCGAAGAACCAGTAAAAGTCGATGTATTTGATTTGTATGCTTCATTAGTTATGTTAAATCTAAGACAGCCCCTTTACCTCTTTTATTTTTTTCACAGCATATACTTTTTCATGGAGTTTATGCCACCTGCCCTGCAAAAAACATCCTACATCCTACATGTATCCAGTTGTTTCCTCATTCCTGGGTTAAGATTCAACACATTGGGAAAGAATATTACAAAAATGATCTTTGTATGTTTAGCGCATTAATCCTGGAGGTGTGTAACATTCTGTTTCGCAATATTCATAGTGGTGAATTTGATTACTTGATTAGGGGCCTGGTCAATAGAAATTATAAAAGGTAGTCTTTCTGGAAGGTGGTTATGTGCATACTCAGTGCCTCTGAAACATTTTATCAAATGGTTTTAGCATCTTTTGATGACCCTTACCTGGATTAACTATTACATCGGGATTATGAAATAGTGTTTTGCTAATTCTATCATTTCTTCTACATGTATTAGCTAGAATTTTCCTATAAAAGAGAGCCCTCCTTCTCTTGCTCTTCATCTCTATTATTATCATTGCTATCATCATCATTATTATTATTTTTAGTATCACTACAGGTGTAATTTCTAAAAATTCCATGTGTGATAATGTATCTTATTATTCAATATTCAGTTTAATGTTCAAATTGTCTCATCTTTGATTCATGGAAGTCCCAGCACACTAACTCCTATGTCTTTGTTTTCAGGCACAGTGTTCTAAATTCATTTTATGCTTTTTCTGTCTAAATTCAGAACCATTCATTTCTGCAAGGAGCTTGGTTTGTTTTACTAGGAAATGGTATTTAGAAACCAATATCTGGGGCCTAGACATCCTTAGGATACTGAGGTGTCATTATTTCTAAGCCCTCTGAGTGGATACACCTAGAAAAATAGCTTTACAGAATACAAACCCATATTAATATGTCCAATTCTCAACCAGCCCCACAGCATTCATCCTTACTCTCTCTGCTTCACATTTACCTTTACCTTCTTAGTCAGTGAAATCTCTGGTTTCCAAAAATATTTAGTATATATACTCACTTCCCTTATTCGTGAATATATTAAAAATAATTTTGAGTTATATCACCAATGCCTTTACCAACAATAGACCTATAAATCAATCTCAAGACTTTGGGTTTTTTTTTAAAGATCTCTTTGCCCTTAGAATTTATTCCTTGAGGAGGGTGTTAAAAAGTTATGTGAAAAAATTATTTAGTCTGTGTTTTCATACTTTGAATTTGATATAAAGTTGAATTTTATAATTTCTATTTTTAGTCAATTTGAAGGTTTTTTCCATAATTTATTTTGTATTTCAAATTTGCAAAACATGGACATGTATTAAAATTCAAACCATTTAAAAAAATATACTTGGAAAATTCAGACTCCCATTCCTAGTCCCTCATCTATACTACCCATGCTGCAAAAGTAACATTTTCCATTAATATCTGGTTTATCTTTTCTCCATTTCTTTTCTTTTTGCAAAAATAAACATGACCATCTCACACACACACACACAGACACACACATTCACATTTCTCCTTCTGTCTCACACAAAAAGTAGCCTACCATATACATTCTTTCATACCTGTCCTTTTTCATTTGACAATTCATGCTGAAAAATACTGTCAGTCTATAGAGGTCTTCCTCATTGTGATTAAGTGTCATGGTGCTGCATTATGTGAATGCACCATAAGATTTTCAGCCCAGTCTCTTATGAATGACATGCATGTGGTTTCCATTGTTTTGCTTTGCCACATCATTCCAGAATGAATAAGCAATAAGCGTGTGCACATATTGTTTCATGTTGGTGGGAGTGTAGCTCAATGGCAATTTCTCATAAGTGCAGCACATTAGTCTTCTAAATTCTTGTAAGTGCAATTTTCATGAGATAGTCATGTTTGTAATTTTGATGGAAATTCACCAAATTCCCATCAATAGTGGTTGCATCATCTTGCTGTCTGACAAGCAAAGTCAGATAGTGACTATTTTTCAGAGATTTATCTAAGAAGTTTATTGTTATCATATAAAATTTCTGCCAAGCATTGTCACAGTGGAAAAGATCTTACTAAAGTTTTATTTTCCATTTCTTCTACTATGAGTAAATTTCATAATCTTTTCACATGTTTAAGGGACCTTTGTCTGCATTTTTCTGTAAGGTGCTTTCCTTGACAGATGCTTTGATTTTTTTTTCTTTTGCATTTTTATTTGAACTAATTTTGTATTACAGAAAGTTATAGTCTTCACCCAGTTCCCCTTAATGTTGATATCTTACATAACCACAGCATACCTATCAAAACCAGTCAATTAACATTTTTAAACTACACACAATATTCAAATTCCATCAGTTTTTCTACTCATGTCTCTTCCTGTTCTAGAATCCTAGATGTATCTATTTGATTTTGATAACTGTTTATATATTCAGGGTAGTAGTGCTTTTCCTGTGATTGAAATTGTCAATATATTCTTCCAATTTGCCATTTGTCTGTTCCTTCTCTCTAGAACATCCTTCTTTCTTTCACTTGACTCCACTTATGTATGCCTGGCTATTTGTAAGCTGGTTAAATTCTTATAATTCTCTCTCATGGCCCCCTCAGAGTTTCCTCCATAGCATTTAATAATTGTCAGACTTTTATGTTTGTTTACTTACTTGTTTTGTCTCTCTCCTCCTTCAACTCTAAAAGCCATGAATGCAGGAGCTGTGTTTAGTCACCACTATACAAACACCTGGAAGACCACCTGGCACATATTAACTTTTTACCATTATCAATTGAGTTTCTTAAGTAAATCATCAAGAAAATATCCCATAGAAGAAATCATTGAAAGAAGTAAGATTATTTAGTTTAAAACAAAGAAGTTTAAATAGGAACATGATAAACATTTTCAAATATCTAAAAAGTGATCCCATAGACTGATTTCTTGTATGTAACTCCAGAAGCCAGTCAGAACAGCAAAAATCTGCTATTTTTTTTCTGAGAATAGAAAATGTTTTTCTAGCATTTTTCCCTAAAATTAGAAGAATTAAAAAATGGAATGGAAGTGCCTTCTGAGCCATGGAGTATTTTCAAAGAGAAAACAAATATCAGAGAGGTTGGAGAGGAGGTTCATGCATAAAATTGGTTTGACTAAATAAATTCCACTAAGTATATTTCCAAAGCTAAGATGTTATGAAGCCATGAAAAGAAACTTTCAGGGTGAATGTTGATATAACCATTCTCTTAGGAGAAAGAAGTTAATTTAGTATTAGCCCAAAAGAATGACTTCATCATGGTGAAATTTTAGCAATTAAACAGCTAAGTGGGAACATATTGTGGGTAGTAAATATTTCTGGTCACCAAAAAATAATACTATATTTATAATCTTTTTCTCAGATTATCATATGGATCATGCACTAATCCGATACATTTATTAAAAAGTGAAATTAATTGTATGTGTTATCAGTTTTTCTTTTCTTTAGACTTGAGCTGGAGTTTGCAATTTATATATGAATTAATGAAAAACAGCTAAAAACTGAGCTCTAATGCCTGAAATACACATTTCTACATTGAGTATATCGTCAGGTCCTTAGACAGTACCCAAATCACATGAGCTGATGCACAAGCTTGAAGAATAAGAAATTTATTTTAGTATTTAATCTCAAATTTCATGGAATGAGCTTTTGGGAAATTACAGGTCCCACTAATCATGTCAATGTTGCCGTGGCATCCCACGGTACCCTTAAAGATGTTCCATTCATGGGCCAACCTGAATTTAACTCCTATCTTACTGACTAATGAGAAATTCAGTGCTGATATCGAATTAAGGGCTAATTTGAAGGACATAAATACACTAAACCTAATATTAAAGTAGACCACACATGGCAGAAGGACAAAATCTGTGAAAGGCAATGGAAGTGAATTATTAAATCAGCAAATATAAAAACCTAGGGGCTCTTTTGCTTATGGCTGGCTACCAGTTTGGAAGGGCCCGTCATTCTTCAGTTTTCTTTAAAGCAGACATTCTACATATCACCATATGCTCAAAGAAATTCTGCAATTTCATAATCTGTTCTACATTTTTTTTTTAGTTCGTTGTATTTGCTGCAGAGGGTGAGTTTGCAAATGCACCTGCACAGTTTGATGTTTATAAAAATGGCAATTATGATGATGTACCATTGAAATAAAACTTTGCTGGATAGAAATTAAAGAGTGAAAACAATGATCTGCTAAAAACTATTATTTTGTCAGGCATTCCATTCATCAGAATTGCAATTAATTTCTTCCTCTACATCGTCATTGTGGTTGAAACAAAGACCAGTAATCTCACATCTGGTTACAGATTTAAAAAGAGAACACTTCCTTCTTTCACAAAGCTCTGTAAGTATTGTGTTTACATTGTTCAAGGAGATAGTTAAAATTCTCTGGTGTTCAATGTTTTATATTTATTGTGATTTAGACTCTGGAAAATTTGCAATCCAAGTATGGAAGCAGTGTTTTATTAAAAATAAACGTCTTAAAACAGCCTCTCTTGCTTTTCAGTTGCTTTGAAATGTCTGTGATACTGAGATTTAAAAAATAATGTTAGTGCACTGTTAGCATTCACTTTACATTTCATATGAAACAATGACTATTTTTGTACACAAATAAAATCCAGAGTCTGCAAGGGTTAGCATTCATCTTGTCATCATATTTGTAATCCAGCACTTCATTCTGAATGAGTCACCTTGCTATGTGAGTTCTGTCATGTTTCCTGCCTTCCTTGCCTTTATACCTTCTGCTTTTCTTGTTCTCTTGCTTCCTACTCTCCCTCCCGCCACTACCACTAATGTCAGAAGACAACACGGCTTTCCATTTGGTTCTTCCTATAAATAGTTTAGAGTTTGGTTTTATGTTCATGGTGGCTCCTAGACTCTGTTTCTTCCCACCACTTTTCAACTAGGCAACTGTATTAGTGTACTCCTGCTGTATTACAAAAGGGTCCCCGATTTGGTGACTGAAACAACATAAATGAATTTATGTAGAAGTCTGAGATCAAGGTATCACAGGGTTGGTTTCTTCTGAGACCTCTCTCCTTGGTTTGTACATAGTCTTCTCCTCCCTGAATTTTCAAATGGTCTTCTCTCTGTATGTATCTATGTCCAAATCTCCTCTTATAAGGACACCAGTCATATTGGATTAGGGCCCACACTCATGACCTTATTTTAACTTAGTTACCTCCTTAAAGACCCTAGCCCCCAAGACAGTCACTGTTTGAGGTATATATTCTTTGGTAAAGTATTTCTTAAAGTCTTAGGCCCATGTTTTGGTTGGGTACTTTGTTTTCTACTCGTTGAGTTTTAAGAGTTCCTTGTATAATGTGGACAACTGTCCTTTATCAGATGTGTCTTTTTCCCATGTGTTCTCTTAGTTTGTGGCTTGTCTTCTCTTTCTCTTGATATAGTCTTTTGCAAAACATAAGTTGTTAATTTTAATGAAGTCCAGTTTGTTGATAAATTCTTTCATGGGTCATACGTTTGGTTGGATATAATTCTTCTTTGTTCCTCTATATGTAAGCTGTTTTCTTCCTCTGGCTTCTTTCAGAATTAATTCTTTATCTTTGATTTTCTGTAGCTTGAAAATTATGACTAGAAAAAGTTGAGTTTTAGGATTTTTGGTTTTTGCATTTATTCTGGGTATTGCTCTCTGAGATTCCTGGATATGTGTTTTAATGTCTGACATTAATTTGGGAGAAGTTGTTAGTCATTATTTTATCAAATATTTCTTCTGTTTTTGCTCTTACTTCTTCTGGCATTCCCATTATGCTGTTGTAAGTACCTTTGTGGTTGTCCCACAGTCCTTAGATATTCTGTTCTGTTTTTCTAGCCTTCGTTCTCCTAGCCTTTTGGTATTCAAGGGTTCTATTGATATGTCTTCTAGCTTGGATTTTTTTTTCTCAGCTGTGTTCAATCTACTAACAAGCTCATCAAAAAGATTCATATTTGTTACAGTGTTTTTTATCTTTAACATTTTGGTGGGGGGAGGGGGTTCTTTTTTTAGGATTTCTCTCTCCACTTACATAGCTCATCTTTTCCAGCATGCTGTCTACTTCATCCATCAGAGCCTTTAGCATAATAATCATAGTTTATAATCCCAACATCCCTACTTCACCTGGTCTGATGTGTTCTCTCTCTGTCTTAAAATTGTGGTTTTTGTCCTTTGATTGGCCTTGTACTTTTCCCTGACAGCTGGGCAAGATGTACAGAGTGAAAGGAACTTCTGTAAATACGCTTTAGTAATGTGGTGGTGAGATGTGTGGGCAGGGGAGGCATTCTATGGTCCTATAATTAGGACTCAGGTTTTTAGTGAACCTATTAATCTGTATTAGGAACTTCATAGAGATTCTCAGTGTTTTTCCTCCCTTTTTTGGTGAAACAGGATAGGTAGAGCAAATTGGAGTTGGATATTTCCTTTCACCCAAGTCAGTTAGGCTGTGATAATACCCCAGCAGGTTATCCTCAGGTTAATTAGTTTCCCCTGAAGGCAGTCCTTGTTAAGAAGAATAGAACGCTCCTATGTTTTTCAACATGGTTCCTTCTCCCCTCTCCCTGCCAGAAGCGTCAGGAGATTTTTGTTCAGTTTTCACCTTGAGAATCTGGTCAAATTCCTGGAGTTAACTCCTGACTTATCCACACTGAGCTTCTGGCAATTCGTCAATTTCACGTCCAGTTTTCCTACCTGCATACTGATTCTTGAGGTGGTTTCCTCTTAGTTTCTCCTCAGGTAAGCTACATCTCTCTGTATTCCTGTTTCTCCAATATTGGGAGCAATGGTTTGCTCTGTTTTCTCCTCTCTTAAGGATCCAAAAAGTGTTGATTTTTGACTGTTCAGCCTTTTACTTGCTACTAAAACAGAGTAGTAACTTGAAGATGTCTTATATGTGAATCAAACATCAGGAATATTTAGATGGCTATTTTCTGGGATAGAGGAAAGGAGGTGTGTCCCTATGAAACTCCTAGTGTGGTCATGAAGCCTTAACTGCGGAGTGAGATGCATGTATTGGGTTCACAATTTAAGTCATTCTGCTTCTACTTCTCTGTTGGTAAACATTGACTAGGAATCACAACTACCTACCCACACAACTGTGAATCGGTCTTACGTCACCATAAGAAGCTTAATAAATGCATTTATAAGGAAAATATCACTGGTAGTTAATGTAGTAATTAGCATTCACAGATTTTTCAATTTCACTGAACTAAATTTAGAAAATTTTGTATAGAAAAGCACAGAGATAACATTTTTTATTTACTTTATTCTTTAGCTAGTTTTATTCATTTCGCCTCTTCTTTTATACTGGCTTTTAAGATTGAGCCATCAATCTCTGAAATAGAAATCTGCAAAATATCTTTTTACCAGAGGCAAAAGGGATTCACTTAACATTTTATGTTAAGTTAGATAGGTTGAGAAACTTTTGCAAGCACCTTATTTGGATATTTATGAAGGTACTGTTTCTCTCAGAAAAAAAGTCTTTATATTATCATTTGGAGCATTTTAACCTCTTTCTTTTTCCCCATTAGAAGTAAGCTTGATGACATATGTACATACATAAGATTATTCTTCTCCAAGGCTCATTATCTCTTCCTTAATGTTTGGGAATTATGATCCTAATGGCTTTCTTGCTGCACTTAATGAATTATCTTTCATGTTCTACCTGTTTCTGTCCAATTCTTTATAAAGAGAAAAAGTATTTTAGGATGGCCCTAGATATACATGTAGTGATTCTCCATTAGTAGAGATTGGCAGTGCAAAGTACTCTAGTTTAAGAATATTATGTCTATCAGCCAAAGGGCACCACTCAAGCTAATGGAGTCTTCATTTCCTGTAATGACTATTCTACCCTTTACATATAAGCAAAGGACAAAGTACCAAAGAACTACTTAAAAAAAAATGGTTAAGGAAAAAAAATAAAAATAGGAATAATCTTTGCAGAGATTTCTGGGCATCTAAGACTTTAGCCACCCCTTTAGTATTTCCTCTTTCAAGATGCTTTTTTCTGGTTCACACTAAGATGCTTATATACTTGAAGAAAATTAAACTTTAGAAGTAGACATTGTTTTTTCTTTTCTTTTTTTTAATGGAACCCAAAAATATAAAAATGGAAAGAAGCCTAAATAAAACCTAAGAGGTTCTTTTTTTTTTTTTTCTTTTCCCCCTCCAGTCTGAGAAATCAGAGACTTCATCAAAAACACGGCAAGCAAATTTAGGGAAAGGAAATGATAATAGACTAAACCTGTTTTTACTCAAGAGAAACCAATTAGAAATGTCATAAAACTGCAAGATAAGCAATTTTCAGAAATCAATAAAAAATTTGCCTCAGAGAAATGCAACTATCTACATATATATAATAGTTTCATGACAGATATTGATATTGAGATTACAATTTATAAATAACTGACAAATATAGTATCAATCCATGTTTGGTTAATCCATTTCACAACAGAAAATTGGGACTTATGAAACTTAAATCTTTTTTTAAGGTTATATCCCAATAAGTCGGAGTTGAGAGTTCTGAATCTGGTAACTTCCTTGCTACATATTATAATTTTGATTCAGTTTTAAAATCTTAAGTATTTTACCTTTATTCATTTTTAATCTTCCTTGTTAATTTAGAAATGTTCTGCATTTTCCATGTGAAGTACATTAAAATATCTGTTCTAAAAATGTTTTTGATTAAGAAATATTCATAAAATAGTTTTAAAATATTCTTTTCCTGAAGCAATTTTTTTTTTTAAAGATTTTATTTGTTTATTCGACAGAAATAGAGACAGCCAGCAAGAGAGGGAACACAAGGAGGGGGAGAGGAAGAAGCAGGCTCATAGCGGAGGAGCCTGACGTGGGGCTCGATCCCATAACGCCGGGATCACGCCCTGAGCCGAAGGCAGACGCTTAACCGCTGTGCCATCCAGGCGCCCCTGAAGCAATTTTTAAAAGTTGCAGCTTGGCCTGGGAGTCTTTATCATCAAATATTCCTAGTGAGATTCTCCATTGGGTTCAGAGAGAATTGTTTCACTGGCATTTGTTTATTAAGAAAATAGTCATTACCTATTGTTAGTTTTTACAAGATAGATATTTACTCTAAATCTTTATCTACCTGTCATCCATCCATCCATCCAACCAAACTCTTTTACTTCTTTATTTTTCTCAGAGCCAGAAGGAAATAGAGAAGTTCTAAGATGGTTGAAACAAAATAAATTAGTTCAGCAGAAGAAACTAGGCTAAAAGTCAGATATTTCGAAGCCAGAAGGGATCATCTTGTCACATTCTGAACAATGAACAGATGAGGCAAAAGAAACTTAGAAATTTTGAATCCCTTTCCCAATTCCCCAGGGACTCACGACTCCTAATTTGAGTTCATTCTGCTGACACATCCAAGCTAACTGTACATACAGTTGTAAAAAAGAGGTTGTGCTTTTCACATATGAATTATGTATTTATGTATTTATATATTCATTAATTGTTAGCCTAATTTTCTAAAGGTTGATGACCAATAATTAGAAATTACTTGACCTTAATCCAAATCCACAAAGTTATGTGCCAGTTTCAGAAGAGAGAAAGTTGAACGTCTGTATTCAGAATATATAAGAATATTTTACTCAAATTGTGAGCAGGAAAACAGTATTGATAGGTAACAGAGCTTTGTTGAGAATATTATAAACTATACTATAAACTAAACTACATAAACTATAGATATTTGCTGCTTTAAAAAGTCTTTCCTATAATTATTATTTTCAGCCATATTATATTTTTCAAGATGTTTTCATTACTCTTTTTTATAAAGATTTATGTATTTTTTTTCTTTTATCCAGAAAAGGAAAGGTCAGGACAAAGCATAGTTGAATGCAGTTTCTAAGTAAACATCTTCTTTTTAAATGAGACAATGAAACATCTGAACTTAGGCAAATACTCTCACTTATGGGTGGTTTTACTTAAATGTCAAGATTCCTAAAGAGGAAATCAAAGGAAGATCAAACCAGTGTCAGAAAACTATCATGTATTTCGTGGAAAAAAATAGTTTTTGTTTTCATTTTTAACAAATAACATGTAGGTTAAGGGTTACTTTACATTGTTCTCTCTCTTAAAATCTTAGAGTGAATTAAATCCTAATTAATCACCTTCTATATGATAATTTGAGACTGCTGATATATAACCTTTATAGCCTTACTTTTTGTGTGAGCTACATCACTGTGTCTTTGTCTCAATTTTAAGTTTTTATTTAAATTCCAATTAGTTAACACAGAGTAATAGTAGTCTCAGGTGTACAACACAGTGATTCAGCACTTCCACACATCACCTGGTGCTTGTCCCGTCAAGTACACTCCTTAATCCACATCACCTATTTAACCTATCCTCCCACACACCTCCCCTCTGGTAATCATCAATGTGTTCTCTATAGCTAAGAGTCTGTTTCTTGGTTTGCCTCTCTCTCCCTCTCTCTCTCTCTCTTTTTTTTTTTTTTTTTGCCCCTTTGATCATTTGTTTTGTTTCTTAGATTTCACATATGAGTGGAATCATATAGTATTTGTCTTTCTCTGTTTGTCTCAATTTTTGTTTCAAGTATTTGCTTGAATGTAAATATGACGCAAAAGTATTTTTTGCTGTTGCAGTCAATGCTTAATTGACATGTCATTTCATAAAGCACTATGATTCAGATAGAAAATGTACTTCAGTAGAGAGATTACTGGCTTTGTATAGAGACAACATTCATGTGAAAATCCCATTTCTACTATTTTCTAGTTGTAAATATGTAGGCGATTTATTTAATTAACTTCTCTCCGTAATCCCAGTTTTCTCATCTATAAATAGGAATAAAATTCTTTTCCCACTCTTAAGTTTGGAGTATTAAATGAGATTGCATATCCGAAATTCGTGCTCCACACATGGACACAAAATAAGTACTAGAAAGTGTTACTTTCCCTTTCCTTCCATTTTCTTCCCTTCAGCCCTTCCTTTTTCTCTTTTTCTATGATAAGTTTCCCCACTCATTCTTGGGGATAAACTTTCCTTTGTTTTTTTCCTCAGAGACATATATACCTGAAAGTCCAATCTCTCTTAAGGTCTCTGCCATGCTCAAATAACTAAGGGGATTTTTGCTCTTTCTTACAATTGTGAACTGAGCAGAGAGGGATTTACTACTTGACTGATCTCTGCAATGTCAAGCAGGGCATTGAGAGTCAGGGTCTGGTTGATAAAGTGTCTAAATGTGTGTTTCACTTGGACAATTAAAGTGGGAGGACACAGGCAACATTCATATCATTCTTATCCCTGGTTTTGATGAAGAGTTAACCAGATAAAATGATCCTGTCACATTAAAACCTTACACTCCAACAATGACTACACGACTTGGATAGAAATCTGAACAGGATTCCTTTTAACTCATTGGTTTCACGTTAACAGCGCGTACTGTATGTCTTATGCATTGTCTTGTTATTTAATATCTGATATCATCCTCAGTGTACAGAGAGGTAAACTTAGCTGGGAGAGATTTGACTGTGATTTGTCCAACCATATAAATGGCAGACCTGAAATTTGAATGAATAGCTTTCTATAAAGATTATACTTAAAATGTCAGTGATCCATGGTGACCACAGGTCTTTGAACAGAATGATCCCTGTTGCTTTTCATTAGCTTTAGATCCAAAGCACATGACAGACTTGAAAATTCTTTCAAAAGTCCCAGTTCCTGGGAGACTGAATTGTTTTCTGAACTATCAAAACGATTTCTGCTCTTTTTGGCTTTAGTTCAAATACTGTTTTTCACTGAATGATATATGAATGTGTAACAACTTAATCAAAATGCCTAGAACTGAAGAGAAAAAAAATATCACCATCATATTTTGATCTTCTGTGAATAATATTTGACAAGTAGAAATAGTATATAAATAATAGCTAATGGAGAATGTTTGGCTTTCACATTACATCTTCCTTCTGGTGGTATAAATTGTCATGGGGAAAAATGCCATATTTTATTTGTTATGACCCTGAAGAGAGCAAAATAAATAAAAAAAGAACATTGTGGGGCTGGGGTATGATCAATATGAGATTTCACTGAAATATTAACTATTCTGTTGATGATGGATTGATCCCTTGTCTTCTCTATTGTTGAAGTTGTTAAAGCTGCAATACTTTGCAGCAAGAGGTGAAGAGAATACAAATGCATTAGAACCTAGTTAAGAATATGACTTATTATATGAGTTGATCTATGGCACAAATTTAATCATTTTCAGAAATAAAACTACACAGAGAAAATATCTGATCAATGTAAATGCTATTATGTCTAATTTTTTGACCACTACAAAAATCTCTTGTGGTCATTCAGGCTCTGTGCTTTCTGCTCCATAATTTAATCTCCAACAAACATGCAGAATAATTAAAATGTAACCATACAGTGATTACCTCTTGACAGTCACCTAAAGCAGGGTTTCTCAATCTCAACACTATTGACATTTTTGGCAGGATAATTCTTTGCTGTGAAGAACTGTCTTGTGTAGTGTAGAATTTTAGCGACATCCCTGGACTCAATTCACTACGTGCCAGTAATGCCCCCCCCCCAATTTGTGACAACCAAAAATATGTCCATATTTACTGCAATGCCCAAACTGTCACCTGCTTAAGAACCATTACACTAAAGACTTTATAATGACTACAAAATAAATTGCACACTTGTTATCCTGCCCTCCAAGAACCCCAAAATGTTCTGTCCATATTTGACCTCTCACACAGTGTGTGATAAACTCTCTCCTATTCTCACTACACTCCAGACACATCTGCCTTTTTTTATTTCTCCAAATTCCCAAGATTATTTCCAAGGCAGGAGCCCTTAAACAGTTAGCTCAGACTGCTCTTCCCAGGACCTTGTCACAAACTCTTTCTTGTCTCACATCAGTTGACACTCCCTCGGGAACTTCCTTGTTCACCCTATTTAAAATAGTCACCTGGCCCCTTCCATTGGTATCACGTTGTTTTTATACCTTTCACAAAATTTATTACTGTATTTTATGTTTTGCTTTTTTAAATCTCCTTCCACTGGAATGTAAGGCATATAACAGGTGCTTTGATTTGTTTAACACATTTTTTATTAAACCTAGCATTATTCTAGGCATGAGGAATATAGTATTAAAATGCAGGACACTTAAGGCTCAATAAATATATAAGCTGTAAAATCAGGTAGGATTTAATTATATTGGGCCTGGAATATATTATGATAAATATAAGAAATGATTTCAAGTTTTAGAAACCTGTATCAAAGGTGAGAGCTATTAAAAAGTATTTAATTCCTATCTGCAATAGGATAATTAGCTTTATTATTACCCATGTGTATGATATGACAAATGAATAGGACTATGACAAAAGAATGAAAGAGAATGAGTGATATGGGAATGAATAAATGAGAAGCCCCCTAACTTCTCCAGGTGGTAATAGCTGATTTATCTTCTTTCTTCCCACTGTACCGATGCATCTGTGCTGTAATAATTTAACATGGGGCCTACAATTGGCTATAAGGTCGTTGGAGGCAGAATCATGACTTTTCATTCAAATAGTTGCAGCATTTTTCACAGTCTTGGTATAAGTAGGCCACCCATATATAGTTCTCTGTTGACTATCCAGTGTATGAATAGTATTTGAGAATTGATTACTTTGTTTATGAATCTTGATTTGTTCTATTAACACCTATTGTTCAACTTCATACCATCAAGCACTATTCTAGGCACTATGGTTTCATTATTATGCATGCTTTACTTTTGCTCTCTGGGGTAACATGAAAAAATGCTACAACAGTAAGAGCCCTGTCCACCCCCCTCCCAAAACAGAATGAAGAAAATCGGTAATACTAAACTGATGGAACTTCATTGTTTGAGCTTTCCTTTTCTCTAATTTGAAAGCCTGCTACTCAGTCAATGGAATTAATGATGGGGAAATTGAGAATCAATGAAAGGAAATGCGCTCTGTGCATTATGTGTAGCCAGGTGATAGAATTCTCTGACACAGATGAGATCAAGTCAAATAATGTGGTTGGATATGAAAATAGAAGAGATTGCTTTATCTTCATTCATAGCACTTGCAGTTATTACTCTATTGATCAAACAAAGAAGAAATTTATCTTTTGCTTCTAGGCATATTGATAAGTTGATTGCAAAGATAAATGTGTGATATTTTGATCTTCTGTGGGATTTATGTTGCAGTGTGGAAACGGGGGGACGGGTTGATGTATGGGATTGATCCTAGTGCTTCCAGAAGAGTGAGAGATCAGATACCCAAACTGAACCTGTGTGACGAATACAAGGATCCAAACCACATTCTCTAAGACCTTCAAAAATTAGCGATGGGTCCGGTATTAGAAGGAATTGAAAGGTAAAACATTTTATGAAAAATTTCATTTATGTAAAATTAACACTGGATCGATAGATAAAGAAGGAAAATGTTTACTGAATACTGATCCGTCATAGACACAGTTGACGTGGTCTTACCTAGTTATCATAACGATTCTAGCAAAGAGAGGAAAACTACTAATTGAAAGCAAACTACATATTAGCAAATATGCTCTACCAATCTCTACACAGATTACTCTGTGTATTGGTGCAATTTTAATATTCAAAATAATGCATGAAATAGTTTTACATTTTCTTAAAATAACTAAAGAAGGGTGACCTGCATGAGACCAGTAAAGAAACTCTAGGCTCTCTGATAACAGCTTATGTTTAAGCCTCTCGACACCATTTTTCCAAAGAGAAAATTGCAGGTCATAATAGATAAACAATTTAGTTGTGATGTGTCACAGTAAAAGAGGAGGGGAAAACATTTTACGACTCTCTAGAGTAAAGTGACTGTTGCCTCCTTATCTTCCATTTAGAAGCTGCCCTGAGCCATTACTTTACCACAAAAGGATTTAATTTGAACATTTTGAGTGTGTTTTTAATAGAAAAGGCTGTTTCTAAAAAGGAAATAATCAGTTGAGAGTAAAATTTAATTTAAATATTATCCTGCAAACATTCTAATATTTTTCCTATAGAACAGAATTCCATAAGAAGATTCATCTATACAGCATCTCGCTGCTCACTCTAGTGCCCCAAAGGCTTTATTCAGAGTAGTTAAAGCATCAGGAAACAGGAGATTGTACATAGGGAGACAAAATAATGTTTGGTAGCAAAGAGAGGCCCAATATTGAAAGGGAGAAGTATTTGAAGGGGATTATCAACAAACCACTTTTCTAATTTCAAGCTCATGCATTCAATGGACCAAATTAGTAAAATCTTTAAGAAAAATATGCAGACATAGGTAGTCTTACAGAATTTGCAGACATAGGTAGTCTTACAGAATTTGTGGCACAGCTACTTCAAGTGTACGTATCTAGACAACAACTATTTATTGAACTCATTCTAGGTGCCAAGCACTGTTTCAGATGTTTGGTATAGAGTCAAGAAAGAAATTGTTCCTCCCCTCATGGAGCTTGCAGTCTAGTTGAAAAGATGAATATTCTCCAAATAATCATATAACAAAAATATACAAATATAAATCTGTGTTTACTTTTAAGGGAAAAAAAAAAAAAGCACAAAGTTGGCATGTAACAAGTGACTCCAACCTGAAAAATCAGGCAGAGGTTTCCTGAGAAAGCTGAGTGGTGAAGAATCTGTATAGAAAGTAGGTGAGGGGAGACGATATGGGTCATGCATTCTAGGCAGAGGGAAAAGCAAAAGGGACTGGAAAAGAAAGAGAAAAATTCCAGAGGACAGTAAAAAGGGTAGAGGCTGAGACAGAGAAGTTGTAGCTGAGACCACTTGAAGCCATCAACGTCCAAATTTCAGTCTCTTACAAGAGCACACATTCTTCTTGTGTGACATGAGTGCTGCAGGCTGGCTGTAACTCGGCTGGGTTGTGTTCAGTCTCATGGGCTCTTCTGAGATCTGTCTGGGGAATGGCTTGGTTCTACATGGCTTCCCATTTTGTTACAGAGTGACTCTAGCTGTTCTCATGGTGGGAAAATGCACTCTACCTACAGGCAGAATGGTGATGGGGAAGAGCAAATAGGTACTTGTGAACAAATGATACAATCTGTCAGTGGCTCCTCTTTGATTACAAATATTTGCTTTGCTCCCTGTGAGCAAAATATACTCATTTCTTCCCCAGGACACCCAGAAAGTTCAATCACATACCTGACTCCAAGTACAGGATGTCATGATCCATCCAAATTTGGTATTAACTCTGTACCTTTTGTTCAGGGAATCTACCTACTAAAATCCCAAGTTACTCTGAGACTTACAAGCTTAAAATATCCAACATACAGAAATACAGTGGTGGAAGGGGAGTGACATGGCCTGTGAACACTTCCATTCAGAAAAGGGGAAAAGACAGGGCAGGCAGAATAGTCACAAGATCTAATCATTTCCGAAATCATTCAGGCAAATGTTGTAATGTCTCTTTATTCCTGTAATAGGGAACTTATTTCCCCCAAAATAGTATGAACTTTCTTAAAAAAAAAAAAAAAACTTGAGTCAAGTTACTTCCGTATGCCATTAGCAACATCAGTGCTTTGTTTTGTTTTGTTTGTTGTATTTCTCTCCTTAGACTTAATAAAGGGTACTTTGAATTTATTGGACTTCCATACAACCCTGGGATTGATTTATTCCCAGTTATTCTGTCTAACAGAGTGGATTTACTGGGGGCCAACCTAATGTAACCAGACCTTAATTTGGTCTTTGTCCAGAGTCTCGGTCTTACTTTAAGAAAATTTAACGAAATGAAGATAAGAAAATTTGCCTCTTCCAGTACTGAAATCCATAGAATTTCTTTCTTTTCTCTTTCATCTGTGATTATGAAAAGGCCAGTTATTTTCCAAACTTATTTCCTGTAATCACGTGCACCTAATAAACCATAATTCATCACCCAAAGCCAGATTCATATTTTTTCCCTTTCAGTTTATCAATAATGATAGTTGTATATTTCAGCACTGCAAATTTGGGGTAGCATTTTTCATCCTCCTATAATAGTTTACTTGTCACATGCCACCCAGCCTTAAATCCATTGCCATACATTTTTTATTTTATTTTGTGATAACCTCTACTTTTAGATTTCAATTTATGTATTTGTTAACTTTTGTTAGGTTATGTGGCATAATAACCTACCTCAAAATTGCAGTTCCTACAACATATTTATTTCTAATTCACGTTACATGAGAGTTGCAGGTCTGCTATGGTTCTCCAGCTATGGTTCTGTGACTCAAATGGGGTCTGCAGGGCTCATTGAGCTCTTATTAACATCACATGTCTTCTCATTCCAGAACATAGGTTAATGGGATATTGTCTGGTATGAGCTACTCTTCTCATAGAAAAAGTCTGGGAAAGGAAGTTCCCAAACAAATCATCAATCACATTTACATTTTTCCTTAGATACCAGAGATTCTATAGGCAAAAATATATCACATGGCCAAACTCAAAATTAACGGGGCAAGGGAAGATGGCAACATGAAGAAACAAATAATTATGGACAAATACTATGATACAATTTAAATCTCCCTCAATAAAGAAAGAAAACAAGAAAGGAAGGAAGAGATGGAGGTAGGAAGATAGATGCTAGATAGATGCTAGATAGATAGATAGAAGGTAGATAGATAGGTTTGAAATCACATAAACCTAGTTCCAAGTGTTGCTTTTGTTTTGTACAAGGTATGGAATCTTGAGAAATGCCATAACATTTATAATATGCGCTGCTTATCTGCAATAAAGGGATACTAATTTCTTCTGGGTTGGATATTTGTGAAGTAAAAACTAAAAAAGACAAATAGAAACTGCAGCAGAATGCTTTACACATAGAGGATGTTCAATGAGTGTCACAAAGTATTTATTAATAATTCATAGCAGAAACTTTGAATAGCAACAGGTTTATTCTGTTTCTATTCCCAGCTAATAAGGATAGATTTTTTAATAATTTACCTTAAATTAGTTTATAGGGAGCAAAAAGAAGGTTGCATAAAGAACCTAGTGTTTTTGAAAACTGATTCTCAGCTAACACACCAGAAGTTTTTCTTTCCTGGAATTAGTGATACGACTTTAGCTTAGGAGAAATTGACCGATGTATGCATAGGTTCTTTACAAAGACATGGTGATTAATTTGAAGGCTATACTATTTCTAATCTTATTCTTAAATAACTCATGGAATTGATAAGATTCTCAAAAGACAGGTAATAATCATTTCAAACTGAGGAAATATGGAAAAGGACATTTTATATGTCGGGACATATTTCTACTGAAATCATGATATATACCATTACTCTTATTTTAGCATTTATTGATGTTTTAAAAATATCCTCAGTTTTTAAATTCAAAATTAAATTTCAAATTTCTAATACTGCAGTTCAAAAATCAAACTTCATATTTTTCACTTATGTAAAACTTAAACTAAATATGTTTTTAAGAGCTCAGAAAACTCCTTGCCAATCCCTTTTAGAGGTGAAACTGCTCAGTTACAGAGAAACTAAGCAAAAAAACAAAAACAAAACAAAACAAGAATCTCTGTAACCTCCCCATAGAAAAATTCCTCCCCAAGAGCAAATCATTTATTGGGGGGTGGGGGAGGAAAAGAAGCAGCAATTATTTGGCAAATATAACTAAGATTATGATTAAAGACCTAACACTAACCTTCTTCAACATTACAGAAAAAAATCAAATCAATATTAGAGGATTCTTTTCCTAGTTCTATCAGAAACTAATTAATGTATGCAGTTTAAAGACTTTAAACTTTAATTATAAGTTTTATTTCCATAAAAACACTTACTAATCTCCTTATGAAAATTGTGATATAATATTTAAGCATCATAGTAATTTGTTCTGTGAGCTACACAAAACTATAACATAGAACGCCAAAATCTCAGTGGCTTATAAATACAACGTTTTTTGTTGTTTTTCAGCATATATTTTGATTGCAGGCTTTGCTTTACTTCTTTTTCTCTTTAGGTTTGAGGAGAGAAGAACAGTTGAGGGAAAAGGAAAGGTGGCAGATCTCTGGGGAGCTATTCAGGATTCTACTTGAAAATATAATATATCACATCCACTCACATTCCATTGAACAAAGCAAGTCCTATAACCAACCTGGAAGTATCTGGGGATAGAGATGAGGAGGGTGGGGGGACACCATAAAGAGATCAAGTGCATATATTTTATTTTTGTTTTTATTTTTAAAGATTTTAGTTATGTATTTGAGAGAGAGAGAGCGTGCACACAAACAGGAGGAAGGGCAGAAGGAGAAGGACAAGCAGACACTCTGCTGAGCAGGGTCCCTGACTAGGGCCTCGATCCCAGGACCCTGAGATCGTGACCTGAGCTGAAGTCAGGCACTTAACCAACTGAGCCACTTAGGTGCCCCTAAAGTGCGTATATTTTAAATAACGTAATTGATCACAAAGCTTTGTCAGAAACATTTTCACTTACTTGATTTCCATCTCCAGGGATTGTGCATTTTTATGATGTGTGGCATGTGATTGTTTGCACATATATGCCTGTATAGTGAGAAAGCGTATCAGGGAGGAAATAAATTTAAGTATTTCAGTAAAAAGGTTAGAGTGATTCGAGATGTCACTGTGGTGTAATGGGATATGAAGCTATATTGTCAGAATTACTTTATCTTCTGTTATACAGAAAAAGGTATAAACCAATACACTTTCAGAGTCTTGTGACTCAGAGAACAAGTTTACACGAATTAGCCTTCCCCTCAGGCTTCAGTTTGCCTTTATGTAATGAAGTGCAAAATAAGACGTTTGTGCCGGCGAGCCATTTAGCTGAAAGATAGTACATCGTCGGTTCAATGTGCTTCTAGTTAGTCACGTCGTGTATGAAGGACTGTGGTGGTGGTGTGGGATTACCCGGTTTCGGGATTGCAATCTAGGGTGAGAAAGCATGAGCTTTGCCATACCTATGATGTGAAAGGTTTTGGGGAGAATCTCTCCAATTTTATTTTATAATGCTATCAATTTGAGGTAGGAACTAAAGTTGAAAGAGAAACGAGGAGCCCAAATGTCTACTCAGTTCACATTGACCACAGTTATTGAGTTTATAAGGTATCCTGACCCAGATCATCTTGGATCTTTCTGAGCGGCACCTCCTACACGTTCCATGTCCATTTACATTCAAAATCTTATGAGATTTTGTTTCCCTGAGGATTTATTGGACAATTTAAAATAGTGTCCAACGCAGGCAATATAGCAACCTTTGAGCTTGTATTGTTTTAAGCATATGTGAGATTAACACACATAACTTCAAACATAATGAACTCTATATAGGTTATACGTTGTCTGTAGAAATAAAGAAGAGTTAAAACCATGTTATGATATCAACTGACGAACGTTTTTGAGACAGCCCAAGCAATACCTTATCATCATAAAATTTTAAAGTAGAAACAGCACTAAGGAATCTAATGTATTTAATTTTATAGATAGGCTCTTAAGAGAAATGAGGTGACTTGTATCTCTGAATTATACAAAGTTAGTGGCTAAAGAGAGATCATTCATTCTTTCATAAATTTGTTCATTTATGTAAGCATTCATTTATATTTAACAATAAGTACATTGACTGCATATTATATGTCTAACGCAGGCATACTTAGGTCTTGGGAAAGCAGCTTGGAAGAAGATGCAGGATAGATGGCATTTTGGAGGCTACCGTCTCATCAGAAAAATAATGAAAATTACTTAGGAACTGGGTGATGGAGCAAAGGAGAAGTTAAAAATATCACGGTAATAGGAGGGAAGGAGGGAGAGAGAGAGAAGATAGATTCGAACCCAGCAATGATTAATCTCAGCTTAGTTCTTATTCTACAACACCCACTGTGTCTTCTAGAGTTCCCAACTTTGTCTTTATCTGGTAGAAATATTTCCCAATCCTAATCTCACTGATGGGTGCCTATCATCTTCTTTTGCAGCCAATCTTATTTTACTGGACATTTAAGTTATTTTCATTGTTCTGCTATTATCAAATAATATGTACATCCTTTATATGACTCTTTGCCATATGCACAAACACATTCCTTGGGGAGAATACGATATAGAATTGATGAGTATAAGAATTTGCACATTTTAAATTTTAACTGATACCATCAAATCACCCTCAAAGAGTAGCTGTACCAATAAATATTCTCAAAGTGCCTCACACTCGCCAATAGAGGATATCTTTAAACATATAATTTCTGCCAGTTTTATATGTGAAAATGGTTTCTTGTTATGTTAGTATGCATATCTCTGATTTCTATTTTGACTGGTCAAATCTGTTGGTTGCATTGATTTTTATTTTATTGTTTTGTGCTTTTATTGATCTTAACACTCAAATATCCCTCAGTTTTGTCTGCATCACCTTACCTCCCCCATTGCCATTCTAGAAAAGTACCTGTATTATCTCACATGGATCACTGCAGCTCCCTACCTGCTATCTCTGTGTTCACTGATCAACACCACACTTTAGTCAGTTTGCCACATGTAGTCAGAAGGAACTTTTCCAAAATGCATATCTGACCACACCTTAAACCATTTCTATGGTTTCACCTGGCTTTTAAGATCAAGGCCACTGTCATGAACATAAGCAGAGACCCTATCTGAACTTGTCCCTAACTTTCTCAAAAGCTTTTCCTTAGGCCATGTCTTCTAGCCACTCAGTTCTTCCTTTCGTTCCTGCAGTGTGCCATGTTTCTTCATGCCACAATGCCTTTGGACTTATTCTGGCCTTTCAGCATGGCTGTCCCATCACCTTCACCTACTTAACATCTACTCACCCTTCAGATCTCGGACTGCTCATAACTTCCCAAGACAAATCATTTCTAAATTCCTCAACTAAGTCAAACTCTCCCATCATATGTGCTTTTTTGAAAAACTATACTATAAAGGTTTTTGTTTATATAATTTTTGTCTTCTTTAGTATCTGTCTTCCTTGATAGACTCTAAGTTCACTGAGGTCAGAAATGTTATCTGATTGTGGTAAGCATTGCATTTCTTTGGCCAGTATTTTTTAGTGGCTGGTGTAGACTACATATTCACTGATTGAACAGATCCATTAATATCCCAATGACTATAACCCCTCTATATCTTCTAGCTCTTATTCTAGATCTTGAATATCTACATAATGTATTTTAAACTTTTCCACATCCTACAATATACATGGAAGGCATATAATTTTTCTAGGTGTTCTTTTTTGGGCATATTACACAGGTGTTAAAGTCCTCACTTGAACTTGTTTTTAAGTAGTTTCCAGTTACTGTCTTTTTTTTTTTTTTCACTTTCCTCTTTGATAAAAATGGTAATTTATGTAGATACATTTAAATTTCTAAGCGGATGGATTTTTTTTGAGCTCTCTTTATTGTTAATTTCTGAATCAATTGCTTACAGTCAGGTGATACGGAATGTATGACTCATGCTGTTGATTTTTCTGGTTCTAATAAATAATGACAGAGCAGGATTTGGAGAATAATCCACGAGTAGTTGAAAACATGTATTCTCTATTTTTTGGGTAGAAATTTAATACCTCATAATCCTTGTTAATTAGAATATTCAAAAAGCTTGTATTCATTAAATTTGTTAATATTCCTCAGAAGAGTTCATGTCTTTGCTCTCAGACATCTTTTTCTGTGGTTCTTGGATATTTTTCCTTCTTATAGTATTTGGAGAAGGATGTTAGAAGTTTTTACCTTTTAAAATTTTTCTTTCTACATTCCATACCTTGTATTACTTGTGTTCATTCAATAAATATTTACTGAGAACTTACTGTCAGCTGGGAATACAGCAGTGAACAAAACAGAAAAAGGAATTGTTCTTGTGGAACTTACATTCTAGTGAGGAGCATACATTCCAGTGTAAATTGCATTTAGCATTCTAGTATAACCCTGGCCTTGAACTTTCACATCATTAATTCAGTTTTAAGTGCCATTTTTCCCATTAAACTTGTTTCTTCAAGTGCTAATTGTTTTGTTTGTTAAATTGATTCCTTTCTTTAAAATTGTTAGAATTCCATCAAAGTTTGATGATTCTTGGTTGTCTGCTAATCATCGAAATTGAATATCCATGTTTCCCTGTCTTGTATCCTAAGTATTGTGTACTAGAACTTGGCTTTTTGATACAGAGGGAGGATCAAGGCAGGTAGGCTGTGCTGTGCCCATCACTTGTTTTACGGGTTTGGAGCCACACCGTGGGTTCTAGCAAGGGCCACTGCTCTCTCTCTGACTCGATTACAATAAAGGTAAAGGTCTCTTTTACCTACTACTGAAGTCATGCAGAATATAGTTTCATTTATTTCCAATGCAATTTCCGAAGTAATCATCTTGACATTAACTCCAGGGACTTCTGCAACTCATTATACCCTTATTAATTAACTATAAGCTGAACGTTTTGCCACTATCTTTTTTCCAACATCTTTTACTACAATAATTTAGGCTATGTTGATTCAACTTTCTTTTATTGTGGATTTGATTCCTCTTTAATGATTTTTTCAATATTATAAGTCTTATTTTCCAATACTATTATATATTTATTATACTTTAAAATTTTGTTACATAAAAAATAATACTGTGAGATAAATATGCTTAGCAAATGCACAGTGTGTTATGTTGCTAATATCTGATGTTATCATTACTTTATTGGGCAATATGTCAAAATGTATGAAATTTTAAATTCCCACTGCCTCTGATCACAGAGTGCTTTTAGGAATTGCTCTTAAGATAGACAGGGAGATTTAAATATAATAGACATATTTGAAAGTTACATTTCTGACAATGTATTTGGCTGCATCCAAAGAGTGAAAATGTACTCCACCTTCACAAATCATATTCTTTGAAAACACTTAAAAACATGGCAAATATTCAGAATGTATTTTAAATAATAGTTATGACCTCAATGATATGAAAATAAAATTTTGCGTGTGTGTGAAACTACAATAAAAAGACATTACTTAAGTATATATCCTTCCTAGATTGTATATAATAAACATGTAACAATTTTTAATTATCAAGTAAGAAATTCTGATATTATCATTTTTAATATCTATCACAGCTGACATTTGGTTCAAAGTCAAATATTAAGAAGGGTCTTAGAGAAAGTTATAGTCCACTGTCTGATATATATCTATATATCTATATATATGTATATATATATATATATCAGACCAAAAATAGGTACATGATGCATAAATGAAATAATACATGAATACTGAATATCAAAACAAGGCTTAGTTGTTTATCTTTCATATATATTGGTCCAAGACACATTCTCAAAGTGTTGAGAAAGATTTCTCTTTTATAAAATCTTTCAATTATAGGAATCAAAAAGAAGAGTGAGCATAATCCACCAAGAAAATATGTGTGTGTTTTATTTACTGAATTGCAGAATTCCCTGGAGGTTATGCAATTAGACATCTCCCAAATTAACTAAATAAGCAAAAACAACCCATTTTCTATGATCTTTTCAAGGGAAAAGATCTGATGACGCTCTTTCTACCATCTGTGTCTGTGGTTAGTGCTAACTCTATCATATTACAACAGCTAAACATTCACAGAGGCTACCCAAATTAGTTTAAACTAAAATTTAACTTTTTTTCTAATCTGTTTATAAACCAAGGACACACATACATAAAAATCTGACGTGAAAGAGTTTATCTAATTGCTATTTAAGGGAAACTCAACTATTTTAAAGATTGCTTTCCTGTAGGATTCTAACAAAAACTTCTTACACTCATGAATTGACTCAAAGTTTGTGAGTTCATTCTGTTTACTGTGTTCCTATGATACTCATAGTTGACTCTAAGAATAATGTACAATATCAGCAACTGCCTATTTCATAATAATAAGCTTGCATTCTCTCTCCTTTAAAGGAATATTTTATTGAGTAAAATATAAGAAAAGAACTTCAATGCTTTAACCTTTGTAGGATGAGAAGAGAGAAGTCTCAGAACCTGGAAGTATAATCCATACAACATGAAAAGTCATTAAAACAATATGGTCAAGAATTCTCTAAATATCAAGGACTGAGTTTAGTATTTGCATGTTTAAAAATAGTTTGAACATGTTATTGTTTAAAGAAAACAAACCTGAAAGAAACTAAACAGCACACACAATTCTATTAACATGAGTAATGGGACATCCTAAATTAAATCTTTTACTCAGCATGTTTCTGTTTCACCTAAATCTCTATTACTGTAACTTGAGTAGATTTTTAGTCTTTTGTTTAAGCATATACTTGAAGCAAGTGATCTCTGCTCTTCATTTACTTTTTGTGTATAACGATGGACAAGATGATATTGAACATTTATAGGTATTCAATACAGGAAACAATCCATGAATCCTAGTATGTAAAAGCATGACAATTACAAACATAAATAAGGCCTGATTAGTATTTACTACTTTCTGAATCTCAGAAAACTCATTTAAGGTTATTTATTTTTATGGAAAAAGATATGAGTGTTGAACCGAAAAATCATTTGATCAATGATGCACTTGTTAATTAACAGTGTGTAGGTGGTTAATAAAGCTGCATTCTCAGGATTAAAGTAATCGTTATCTAGGACAGTGCCTAGCATACAATGGACACTTAATAGTCATTCTTTTTTATTTGTATTTAGAGTTTTCTGAAGGGAAAAGTAGAGCTCAAATGGTGAGCGGTCAAAAGGAAATGTTTAACATCATAGGTTTCTTATAAATTATGGAGGCAAATATTCAGAGAATTTATCCAAAAGATGGAAAGTAGGTCTCAAGTCATGTATCAAAACAGACTAATGAGTCTTTGTTTTCAGTGATCTTGTTGATATGTGGACTAAGTGAGAAGATTGACTAAAACTGATTAATAATATTTGGTTGTTGGTTCTGTGGCTATACCCATGCAAACTATTTTTCATTCTCAAACAACCAATATTCTTTCCTAACATATGTATTTTTCTGCAGTTGAAGCTGAGAGTATCATGACAGGTTCACATTTAAATGAAGGTGAATTTAATTCAGAAATGACCAGATGCTTTCAGGTTTAGGCTGAAATTTATTTGAATATAAAGAAAGAAAAAGTTTGATATTTTTGGCTTAAGATGAAACTTTAAGGAAGAGTAGGTTTAAAAAGAAATGGAATTAATTTTGATCACCTATTGAATCAAACGGAAAGAATAGTTGTTCTTTTTTAAATAACCAAATTTTAAAAATTAACCAAATTTAATCTCAATAATAACAAATTGATTTGATTTTTATTGAAGCCATAAAGCAAGGTGTTCTTTTGCATATTTCCATCTGATAATTACCTTACAGACAACACATTTCTTCAGTGGGCACAAAGACACCTATGAGTGAGATACCATGTTAAAGGAATTTCTAACGTAACTTTAGAGTTGCCAAATGAGAATTTGAAAGAATTAATTTATATTTAACTGTTACATGTAGGGAAATACTAGTATCACAGACCTGTTCTAGGCATGTTGAATTCATGCGGTGGCCAGACTCATATTAAATAAATGACTTTTTTATGTTATCAATTATGCTACCACACAAACTATATACTTTTTTAATTTCCACAAAAGCACTGTGAAGGGAAATTTTTATGTTCCTATTTCACATTCGCACTATTCACTAAGACTAAAAAATATGTCAAAAGATCAGACTACTAGTAAGGTTTTAAGGTTTAACTTGACCTCTCATACCATGTAATGTATGAATGATGATGGTAAGAGTAAGTCCCTGTGGGGCACTGTGCGTGTGTGTGTGGTTTTTTTCCCTCAAAAGTTTTTTCTATTATGTTCAATTAACCAACATATAATACATCATTAGCTTTGATGTAGTGTTCAAAGATTCATCAGTTGTGCACTGTGTGTTTTTTGTTTTGTTGTGTTTTGATTTTTCCCTTCACTCTCCCTATTGCCTACCTAAAGGTTAACAGAAGACCTTTAGTCATCCCAAGTTCTCTTGCTGATAACAGTTAACATTAAAGGCAGGTTTTGTAGGATATTAGTATGGATATTTCTTCTAATGGATCTTGGGGCCACGACTCTATTTAATCTCCCGTGGTAACCCTTTCTGAACTTTATCTTTTATGAACAAAGCTTTCTGTATGAATATGTCTGTTTAGACATTTTTCAGTTTTCCTTCCCGCTTTCAAAGGTTTCAATATGGCCTCATGTTCCTGACACATAGATATATACTTAAGACCATTTTCCAAGACAAAAGTGAGGAAGAGGAGTCATTCTGGGTAGAAGTTATTGGCCTGAAAGTAAAAGTGCATGGAACAGCCTAAGGTTTTTTGTTTGCTTGTTTTTGGTTTGTTTGTTTGTTTGTTGGGTTTTTTTGTTTTTTTTTTTTGAGGAAGTAATTATAGCTCCTAAGAAGATACCTAGCTAAATTGAAAATTCTGGTAAAGATGGGTTTATGGTTCATTTTGAACAATGGCTTGAGATAAAAGCCACCACTTTCTATTGCTGTCTTTTAGGTGATTTATACTCATAAGTAATTTTTTACTCAAAGTTTATTTTCTCAGATAAAAGGATCACACTTTTTCTTTCCCTAGGCAAGTGAAACTTTCTATCAGCCATTTTGTATATCTAAGGAACTCAGTTTGCACTCTATAAAATACATATTTTTGTAATACTAACCAACCATGGCAAGTTTGTCTTTTTGCTTTTGAAACATTAATTTTCATTATTTTAGAATGCATTTATTTTTTTTGAAACTTGGATTTAGGTTGGAATAACATTAAAATAAAAATTTGACCCATAATTCTTTTATCTTTCTTTAAAAGGGTACTTTCATTTTTTAACATTTCCATCCAATTTTAGCTGCTTTTGTACATGTTATAATTGCAATAATGGTACTATGGTACTATGTTTTTCTAGTTTTTAATTCATTTTCTTCTTTGCTACATATCATAAATTAGTGTGGATCTCAGTATCTGTGTCTCACCTGCCCTTCCTATCCGTTTTCTGCCATCATGCTAAATGATTTCTGCATGTATTGGATGTGCCATTTAAGAAAACAGGGTTGAAATGTTCTCATCTGCTCAACACCGGTGACTCACTTTCACCATACACCAGATGTTGGAAGCAGTACAGGTTTTGTCAAGGGTAGGGAAGATGAGAAGGTAAGCAATTTGTAATTTTTACTAGAATCTTTATATTCAATTATGTGTAAGCCAAGCCCCCAGCTGACAACAGATTCATGACCAAGCCCTGCTGAGGTCTGGACCAGCTCAAGTCAGCCCTACCCCTCAGCCAACCCACTGTTGTATGATGAGTAATATGTGCTCCTTGCATTCAGCCTCACATTAGCTTTTGACTCTCAGACTTGTATTCACAATATTATTGTGGAAATAGTTCATAGGGACTTCATAGTGCCTCAATTTTTTTTTCTTAACTTGAAGCTATCATTTATTTTCTTGATTTCCCCCACCTTGTATATTTGAAAATTTCTCCTGAGTTAGTCATTCTTGGTAAATCACATGAAAACATATACAGTTTTCCAGGTCCAAAGCATGTTTTTGTTTTTGCTTCTCTTTCCTTAACCTTTTAACAATTCTTGTTGATTGTACCTTCTAGTTATTTTCAAAATCCATTGTTCTCTGTTTCCACACTGAAAATTCTTTAGTTCCATCCTTAATTATATCTTACCTAACCCCTCGCCCCTTTTTAATGAGGCTTAGAATCCTTTTTCCTTCATCAGTATTTCCCTTTTCAATAACATATAACTCACTTTGCTATCACATTAAGCTTTCTAAAATGCAAATTTTCCTGCTCAAATCCCTTAATCACATCTCTGAAAAGAGAGTGGACACAATTTTGGTGGCATAAAAAGCCCTTTAGTTTGTGGCTCACATCTTTCTCTCTGTCCCCAATAAGGTAAGTTCTAGAAGACATGTCTATATGCTTTTGTATACATGTTCTTTTTTCCTGGCATGACTTTCCAGCTATTTTCTCCAAAGCTAACTCTTTCTGATTCTTCAAGTTATACATCAAATCACGCTATCTCTTAAAATGAAATAGGTTCCTATAATTTGTATTGCCATAATACTCTACACTTCTACTTTAGGATTTATTATTTCAACAAATATTTTGCATATTTTACTTTGTAAACTCCTGATGGCAAGAAACATGTCTTATAGGACATAATACAATTTGCTCCATAATTTAGAGAAGAAAGGATTTTTTTCCTTTCTTTGAATTGTTTTCTTTTTATTATAATATTCTGAATTGATTTCATCCAAAACTAATAGTAACTAAAAAATAACATTTTCTTATTTAAAACTTTCTCCTTTTTAATGAATGAGTAGGCAATGGCATATTAAATATTTTCCATTTTTAAAAACCTTATTACTTGATTTAAAATAATTGGAAAATCAGAACTTCTTCAAAATTGTTCTAAATAAAGATATACCCCAGAAGTCTACTTACATGGAAGGATATCGCATTGTATTCCTTTATGATCTGAGATTCACTAACCTGTGTATTTCCTAATTTTTTTTAAGTGAAGATAAAATACAGGTTAAGAAAGCCACAGAAATACATAAGAAAAGTCTATACAAATATCTCTAATAATCTATACAAGTCATAAATTTTAATCAGAGTGAGTTTCTTGATCCATTTTCCAAGACTTTGGGGAGTTTCTAGAGTCATAATTCTTCTTAGTCTTCATTAATAATATGGGAATGTATGTATCTCAGATGCAGGAATATCTTTTTTTGTTTTTTTAATCTGTATTTTCTATGAAATTGCATATGACATTTAGAGGAGCCTAAGAGAAAGGGGCTGACGGTGTTTCAATGAACACAGGAATTAACAGATTGCCACTTATTGTAGAACACAAACACATTCACGGAAGCTTGGAAAAATGTGCTACATATCTATGAATTGCATTTATTGTTGGCCTATAACTATTTGAGTTCATCTCTCATTCATTCTTATTCTTTTTAGTCAGATAAGACATTTTTACTTTTTTTTTTCTTTTTTGTGTCCACTGCTTTTTAAAAAAAAGTATCTTAAAAAAAAAAGATTTTATTTATTTGAGAGAGAGAGGAAGTCAGTGCGCCAGCGAGGCTAGGGGTGGGGGGGAGCAGAGGGAGAGGGAGAAGCAGACTCCTGACTTCGCAGCGAGTCCCACGTAGGGCTCAATTCCAGGACCCTGAGTTCATAACCTGAGCTGAAGGCAGATGCTTAGCTGACTGAGCCACCCAGCCACCCCCAAAGCAAAGTATCTTATTTGCATTTTTTTGGTGTGTATCTTCTGATGGTTTTATAAAATCTGATATGATAATTATTTTCAATTTTGTAAATATGTACTTGTGCCTGATCCTGATCTAAGCCATAAACTCACTAAAGGACTGTAATTTTTAAATTGCAGCCCTGAGCTATGTCTTAAATTAGATATAAGTCCTTGTTGTAACCTACTTTAATATTAGTTATCCATTTAACAGATATTTATTGAGTGAATACTAATACCAGCACAGTGTGGATGCTTTGGGGATTACAGAGAAGATAGGCAGTCAGGTATGACTTCTCCTCGTGGTTTATGGATTTGAGATCAGAAGATGATCACACTATACTGGTAAACATCACCCTATACAATGAAAGTCTTATAATGAATAATACAAAATTGCACAGATTAATTTTAATTGATTAATTAATTTTAATTAATTTTATTAATTTTAATTAAAAATTAAAAGTAACAAACATGTCTTCTGAAAACACGCTTTGTTATATTTTTTCATGTTATCTGTGGGTGCAGAGAGTAAAGGGGTATTTCTAGTTTCAGGTTTTTATTGATCTGACTATTGTTAGCCTAATTCCCTCTGTAATGCCTTACATTTCTCAGGAGGTCCAGCCCAATAAAAGAAGTTGCCTTCTCCCAGGAAGTCCTTTGTCTTTAATTAATTGACAACACAAAGCATGCAAAGCCAAATCTATTGGCCAAAATGCTTATATGAGGGGCAAGAGCAACGTTCGTTCAAAGAGTGAGAGTAATTCAACTTAGAATTTAAGATATTATGGTTTTACCTAACACGAGACAGGCAGTTGCCTCTTTTTTTCGTACCGTCCTCCCTCTTCTCACCTACTAGCTGTAAAATAATGATGATCTTTTAAATATTTTGTGCGCGAATGGTTCAAAATATAATTATAGAAATGTGAAATGTCTACATTTTTAAACTGTAATTGAGTAAAACAATACAATTTTTGTAGAAATTAACAGTACTCTGATTTTCTTTTCATTGTGTCTAAAAGAACTAAGGCTTGTTTGTACCAGAAGCTGGGATAAAGCAAACTGCTTGTGGGGTCTTCTGAACAGGAAGACAAGAAAGTTCTTTTCTCCAATTTGATCAGACAGAACTCCATGAAAGAAAGGATTTATTTTGAAAGAGGGCAATGGGTTGACTTTTTAGGAAAGAGTCTTTTAGTCAAAGGGACTGTGTAGGGAGCAAAGCTATAGGATTTTAACAAAGAAATGGAAAAAGGGAGAGAGAGACACACTTATAAACTATGAGGAGATAAAAAAAAGAGCCTAAGGCAAAGCTTAAAACCCTCAATGGGAAAAAGAGCAGGAAAGGATTCCTTGCATGCAGTTTGGTGGGCGGGGAGGAGGGAAGAACAATTTGGATAAAACGTGAGTGTCCAGGATTTGCCTCTTTTTCAATCAAGCATAAGCTTTTATTTGCAGTGATTATTTTGCTTTTATAATTATGTACTTCAAAACAATGTCTTTTGAACGCTGAGAGATTGATATATAAATTTAATTGCTGACATTTATGTGACTTTGGTATTTATGTGACTATGTATATACTTACATATACTAAATTTTATAGGTAAGAATTTTCCTCAGTTACCTATTGTATCACACTATGGCACATTTAGGACCTCACACTGGCTATGAGGGGTTTTTTTGTTTTGTTTTGTTTTGTTTTTTTGCATATCCATGTTAACACTACTGAAACAACAGCAAGATTACTTTTTCCAGGTAGATTTAACACTGGTAAAAATTATGTCATTTAACAGACTCCTAGGCAATTTGGAAAAGGAAAAAAAAAACCTTTGATTTTGATTTTCATGCTCAGAAATCAATATAGCTGCTTATTGTCAACTTGGTCTTTTATAACTAAATGGAAAAATACACAGTGATTTTTCAACCACCAAAATGGGAGCAATGAAAAGGTGAGAAATAACACCTCCTTTTGGTGAGGCAGTAGATGTCCCATTTTTATTCCATTTTGCCTTCTCCCCACACCTTCAGCTTACTACTTGGAGTAATTCATGTATGAGCAATCCAAACTGTGGTGGTGTACTGGGCAGTTTTTAGAGATAGTATATTAGAGTATAGTGACGGAGTTAGCCCTTCAGCTCTGTATTTTTATATATTTCACAGTTTGATGCAGTTACCCCAGAATCCTTCTTTCAAGCAAATCTCATGTGAAAGCCAAAACCAAGTGCTTCCCTCTATCTTGGTGTCTTTTTTCATTTAGCAAAACTTTGTTAGACTTCTCAGTTCCAGCAGAGGATACAAAGATGAATAATGACTACATACTAGCAAATATGTCTTAAGGACCTAACATAATTTTTACATTTCTTGTATTTTATAGAAATGTTTCAACTATAGTTCACTCATGTAAACAGGTTTTGCATGTTAAATGTTTTTCATCCCATTGAAACATATGACAAGTTGACATTGGTGATGATGACAGGGGTCAATGGGTACAGAGGGTGTTAGAGCTCTCAAATCTTAGATCTAGAAAAGAAAGTAGGAAACATGTAGCCTGGCCCACTCATTTGATAGATGATACATGGCAGTAAAGGAGTGCAGTGAAAAGAAAAAAAAATTAACATTTACTGAGGAGGATTTGTCCTCCCTACTCTGCTAGTTCTCCGCAAGTAAGATTTACCCTAAGTACTCCAAGTCTCTTAGAATCTATTCTTACAGGTATGGATGGAATGCCCTGATTGGTGGGTTGAGAATAATGCAATGGGACCAAAGGGCACCGTCTCTTATGTGTTTCCAGAGCTAGGTTGCTTGCACTGCCCCAAACAGTGACAGAATAATATTAGCCTTGTAAATTTAGCACTGGATCGAAATCACACATTTTTAAGACATAAGCTTTGAGATCTTCGTGTGGAAAAGCCTGTGATTGATCCAGGCTGTTCAAAACTCTCTTGCACATTTGGGATTCACTACCAGAAATGCCATTATTGTTGTCTAACTAAGCCAGTATCAGTTCTATCAGTAATGAAGGTAGCATATTTCTCTCAATTGTCTGTTTAGCCCCAAATCATTTAGATCTTGGATTGCCCTTAAATTTCAACACGTTTTATTTTATTAGTGTGTGTGTGTATGTACATGTTTATGTGTTTGGAAGACTAAACGCATATTGTATAAAAAAGAGTATAATGACCATGTGAGTAGACTTGATGAGTAATAAGTAGGCTTATGTTTGCAGTGATGCATAATTAGTTTTGCAAGAAAAGATAAAGGATACTCAGTTAAATTTAAATTTCCGAAAAACAATAACAACTATATAGTGTAAGTGTGTTCCACCCATCCTTTAACTGAAATTTAAATTAACTCGGTGTCCTTTATTTTTGTTTGCTAAATCTGGCAACCTTACCCCCCCACACAGTGATTTATTCTTTTAATAGAAGACAATGCTGTTCATTTGATGAGGGCTTCTGTGCAAGGCATTCACCTTCTACTCTCTCTAATTGTGAAACCCAGTTTGTGTGGTGACATGGGAAAGCCAGATTCAGTGTTAGAACCCTCACTTAGAGAGAGCCAATAAAATCAATTTGCCAATTCCTACCAGTTTGGCAGGTGCCTCGGGCATTGTTTAAAACATCGGACATGCTCTTACTGCATCGATCAAGTCACTGTAATTTAAAGGCGGCACACGTGGCAATATGACATTCCACCTGGGCACTGCGGTGGCCACACTTTCTCTGCACCCAATGGGCTAAATCTGTTGAAGGGTCAGTTGCTAGGGTGGTGCCTGTTTTAGGGCATCAGCGTCCCGATTGTCAGGGGGTGTCAGTGTATCAGGAGCTGAGATATGGAAAACAGAACTGCCTCAGGCTTTTGCAGGTGAACCCAAATGTCTTTCCACATATCCTGACCCCATAATGGTTGAATCATGATCATCCAGCCCTCCATTTCCCATTGTCCAATACATGGGGTTAATCCCCTTGGAGTAGCCCAACTGTCAATCCAAAGGGTTAATGGCCCGGGCTCATGGGTGATCACCAGCCAAACAGCTCTGCGGTCAGCCCAGTGACTGCAGTGATTCATTCTTGTTTTTATCCAGATGGTGTCAGTGTTAGACTGAATAGAGACTGTAGCTTATGTGAATGGACTGCCTCCACTGGACCCATCTATATGCCAGGCATCAGTAAGACTCTCACTCTACGGGCCACCGGAGCCACCTCAGGAACAGGGGCGGGGTCTTTTGGAGGACCTTCGTACACTTCTGAGCCTAATAACACCTGCAGTTCTAGAGACAGTGGATGGGGTGCTCCTCTGTTGCAAATAGGCACACCATTTAGTCAATGTGGGAGTTTGAGCCATGACAGAGGTAGGTTGATAGAACATATTCTCAACTCACTTCTTGGTAGGCAGGGAATTTCTTATCATGATATGCTATTCATTTGTGAGAAGCTCTACCTGGAGGAGGGCTGTAGTATACCGCTAGGAGCTGTTATTCTATGGGGTGGATATCATGTTTCTGCCCTTTTCCAGAAATGGGACAAAAATTCCGATGGTGCTCTCTCCTGCTGTCTCTGCTATAAGTGCCCATATACCTTCTGGAGAGACAGATATATTTAACTCAAACAATATTCCTACTTTGGAAATTCCAGAGTTTTGATTTGCTTTCACTAGTATTCTGCCTTTTCGTAGGAGGCTTGTTCCTCTGATCCCCAGTCCCACGTGTACCCTTCTTACACCAGGCAGTGGAAAGGGATGAATGCATTGTGCCAACTGGGGAGTAAAAGTCCCCCAAAACCCTAAAATCCTCACAAAAGCTTGCACCTCTTTTACGTTCTCAGGAGTTGGATAGGCTTGAGTCTTGTCAATTATCACTTCTGGGAAGATTTGTGAATCCCCAGACTGTATGACAGTGCCTGGGCCTTAAACGTTCTGTGATATCACTGCTCATCCTCTCTCTCATCCATGTTCTGGCAAAGTTTGCAGAGTGTCCTATTGCAGAAGCAAGTCTTCATATGATAATGTGATTTCATCAATGTTATGGCCCATTTTACTCAAGTGGGGAGGAAGAACATGGGCAGACCTTGGGTTACCATCCCATGAGATTGTGGGGCTTGGGGAAGCATTCGGAAGACCTACTGTTGCCCTTTCCACGTGAAGGGAAATCAATCTTGTGACTCAGCAGGCAGGGGTATACTGAAAAAGGAGCTTGCTAAGTCCAGTACAGAATGGTATACTCCTGGGACCATGGCCAGAGTATCTAAGATGGTGGCAAAGTTCGGCAGAGCCCCGTAAATGGGGGGTACTACCTTGTTCAATTCTTGGTAGTCTGGTCATCTGCCATGAATCATGTGGATTCATGGAGAATCCCCAACTGGCACAATGTTATAGTCATTTGCCCTTTGTAACCACTGATGGCACTGAGGGGGCCAGGAAACTTCTTAGTTATCATATATTATAGTATATTTGGCTCCAGTACCAACAGTCATCTTTTGTTTATTTCTGTGGGATGAGCGAATAGTAAGGCCTCTGGTTGCTTCAATGACCCTCACCAAGAAGTCATTTTGGCCTGCATGCTGTACCCAAGGCATGGGAGGCACCCACCCTAAATAGGACTGTATCCCGAGGCCTCCGCTAGAGCAGGCAGGGCAAGTTTGAAATGCTCAGGTTTTAAAGCTTTCCACAGGCCAACCAATGCAATGTTGGCTTGACAGTCTATCCTTTCAGGTGGGGTCTGGGCAGCAATGAAATCAAATCACATTTGCTTCCCAGTTACTTTGACCAGACCCTTTACAGCTCTTCTTTTCTCTTACAACTTTGTGATTTTCCCTGAGTTAATAATTATTTCATATGTTTTTTCATATGCCAAATGTCCCATGTACCTATTACTAACTTTTTCAACTTTTTTCTTAATCTTCCTTCAGAAATTTCTGATGTCTCATTATAACTTTGAGAAATGTAAAGACAAAGGCAACCTATCAGGTTTTTGTTTTTTGGGTTTTTTTTTTGTTTTTTATGTTTTTTAGGCTATGCCCCCACAGCTCTTCTCCTGGGACTCTTTACAAATGTTCTATGTCAGACTCTGTGCTTTCTGGATCCTGTCATTCACTTTATTTATTTATTTTGGTTTACTGTTTCATTTCGCTGAAACACAATCTTAAATAGACACCTAAGAAATTTTTCTAGGACTGAAAAGAAACATGTAAAAACTCAACCAAACTATTGATTCATGAGATGCAAACTGAAGTACCCTCATTTCATATCATTTCAAATTGACACAAAGTTAAAAATAACACCACCAAGTGCCAGATGCATGTACAACTGATGTGAGTATGAAAAGGTCAATTTACTTTTGAAAGCAATTTGGCATGATGTAGCAAATTTAGAATGTTGTCATTATGATACAAAAGGAGACACCTACAAGAGAGAAGTTCTCAGCATTTCCGTGGAGAAAGGAATAGGTAAATAACCTGTGGTACATTCTTAGGTTGGAACCTATAAAACGGTTAAAACCAGCATGCAAGATTTACGTGTATCAATATGGAAAAAATCTAAAAATATAAGTTTGATTGAAAAAGCAAGTTGCAGGGGTGCCTGGGTGGCTCAGTCAGTTAAGCCTCTGACTCTTGGTTTCAGCTCAGGTTGTGAACTTGGGATCGTGGATGGAGACCCATGTTGGGCTCCCTGCTCAGTGGGGAGTCTGCTTGCCCTTCTCCCTCTGCTCCTCCCCTGCCCTCTCTCTCTCTTTCTCTTTTTCTCACTCTCAAATAAATAAATAAATGAAGTCTAATAAAAAAAAGAAAAGAAAAGAAAAAACAAGCTGCAGAAGATCCATAATGAATATCCTTTATATAAACATGTGGAGTAATATCATTTTTGGATATAGTTTATATGATTGGTTTTATATATAAATCCACACACATTTGGGTGATAAGTTCAGGCTGTTCTTACCTCTGAGGAAAAAGGAGGGATAAGAAATACATTGTGGGGTGTTGTATGGAGGAGTTAAGCTAAATGTGTAATTTTATTTAAAAAAGTAAACAAATATGGTGAAAGTTTAAGAGGTAACAAATCTGTGATATCTGAGTAATGGGTATATAAGATGTTCAGTATATAATTATCCATATTTGCTTCAAAAATATATTAAGAGAGAGATTGTGGGAGGCATGCTTTGAATATTTGTCCATTAAAATACATATTTTGTTTATCCTTGATTGATAATGTATCCCTATATAAAATTCTCAATAGAAAATCATTTTCCCACAGAATTTTTAAGCATCGCTCCACTGTCTTCTAGTACTGTTGCTGAGAATTCCTTAATGGCTTATCAAAATTTGCTGCAAATTTATTGGAGCCTGGTCTTTTCTGTTGGGGAGGCATAAACGTTTTGGCAATTAATTTGTTTTTAAAGATTTTATTTAATTATTTGTCAGAGAGAGAGAGAGAGAGAGCACAAGCAGGCAGAGTGGCTGGCAGAGGGAGAAGCTGGCACCACACAAGAAAGGAGCCTGATGAGGGAGTTGATCCCAGGATCCTGGGATCATGACCTAAGCCGAAGGCAGATGCTTAACAGATTGAACCACCAGTTATCCCAGCAGTTAATTTTTTTAAAAAAAGATTATTTAAGAAAGACAGCATTGTGGTGGGTGGGGGGGAGAGGGAGGGGATGAAAAGGGAGAGAGAAATTGCCATCAGACTCCCCGCTAAGTGAGAAGCCTGAAATGGGGCTGGATCTCAGGATCCTGAGATCATGACATGAGCCGATGCCAAGAGTTGGATGCTTAACCAACTGACCCACCCAGGCGCCCCTGTTTTGGCAACTAATTTAATGGACATATTTATGATTCCTTATTCTTTAAGAATCAATATTGATTTTCCAGAAGATTAGAATTTTTTTAAATTTTTAAAAAATTTTTATAAATTTGTTTGCAGTATTGCCTTGGCCTTTTAATCTCTGTTCTGTTTGGATTTATGTACCCCTATTCTTTTTTTTTTTTTTCTTTAAAAGAGAGAGAGAGGAAGGGTAGGGGGCAGAGGGAGGGGAAGAGAGAGAATCTTAAGCAGGTTCCAGGCAATTCTATACATGATTCAGGGCTCATCAAGATAAGTGTACTCTGTCCCCATCACCCATTTCACCCATCCCTCCACCTACCTCCCCTCTGGCAGCCATCAGCTTCTTCTCTGAAGAGTCTGTTTTTAGGTGTCTCTCCCTTTTTTTTTTTTTTTTTTTTTCCATTTTTTTTTTTTTTTTAATTCCCAAAAAAAGGGAAATCCTTTGGGTTTTTTTCTTNTGGGATTTGTCTCTCTCTGACTGACTTATTTCACTTAGCATCGTACACTCTAGATCCATCCATGATAAAGTCTTTTAGTGCGGTAAAAACACCAAATGCCCTGGAATTTGAGATTTCTGGAGGCAAATTTTGGCTTTAGTTGAATGATTAAGTCATTCAAATGTGATAATACTCATTTTTCTTCATTTTTAGAGGGAAGGATTGGATGCTACTTAATTTTTTGTAAGTGGAGAGGATGTGGAAGTTGGTCAGTAATTTGCTCATCGGAGGTAATGATCCACTTTTGAGAAAGCAGAGTGCTTCATGAAAGAGCCACTTACTCTCTTTTGAGGAGTCGTTTCTTCTGGCGGCTCTTCCTTGGGCTCTCATTCCAGACGGTGTTCATTATTTATATCAACTTTTTAACCAACAGCTGCCTAAAGCAACAAACTACTTACACAGTTTAAGCTCTCTATAAATAATGAAAAAGCAAATATTTGTTAGTCAAGAATAAAGGGGACTCGAGTGAAGACTATGTGGAGGGGGGTAGATTATTCTTAAAGATTCTTTGGATTCTGAGTTTATTTGTTGTGGAGCCATTTCTTCCAGCCGTTATCACTGGCATATCCATTTATGTCACCAACATTTGGATATTGCATCTTGGATGTAGCATCTTAAAAATGCTAATTGAGGTTCTAAATTAGCACAGGTGCTGTGGAAAGCAAGTGCCTGGTTATTTTCCAGCCATGCTGGAATCTAATGAAAGCTATAAACCCACACTGAGAAATATGCAAATATATTTTTATAAAGTTTCAGGGATTCATGAACTCTTTGAAGCCTTTTCATGGGCCCTCCACATGCAAGCCCTGTGGGGTGAATAAGAACCAAGAATAGGTACCTTCAAGTATAATCTGTAATTCTCAAGGCTGGCTTCTGCTCTAAATTTAATAGTTCTAATTAAAGTAAAGGTATATTCTGTTAATTTTTCCTTCATCCTGTAACTATAACAGTATTAAAAGTACTGCTCAAAACTAAGTGGGAACATAAAGAGAGAATTCAAATATAGGATTTTCTGACAACCCGAAATATTAGCATAGCTCATTTTAAACACGGGTTAATTTTCTCTCCCACCATATTGGCTGAAAGAACTTCGTCTTGTGCCTGGTTAACATTGATTGAAATATACAGATATAAATCTGGTGGGGTTTTTTTTTTTTTTTTTGACTTGGCAATAAGTTTTCATGCAGTTCTTTAAAATTGCTGTTATCAATATGCAAAATCCCCTTAGGAATGCAGAAATCAAAAAGATAGTCACCATTTTTTTCTCCCAAGGTAAATGACTATATTTACTACTGTACTTGTTTTTCATGTTTATCACTGCAATCTTTTATGTGCGGGTGAGCCCTCACATTTTTGGACTGATTGCTAAACTTGAAAGATCGAGTGTTGAAGGCATTTAGGTTTGCAGTGAAGTATGGTAAGTTAGCAGTAGACTGCTGGCAGTCTTTCTGGTTTCTTCAGAAGAAGAGATGAGATATACAAAGTACCACAGATACAGTTATATGTTTGTTCACACGTTATCATTTTTTTTAATGATTTTTTTATTATATTATGTTAGTCACCATACAGTACATCCCCGGTTTCCGATGTAAAGTTCGATGCTTCATTAGTTGCGTATAACACCCAGTGCACCATGCAATACGTGCCCTCCTTACTACCCATCACTGGTCTATCCCATTCCCCCACCCCCCTCCCCTCTGAGGCCCTCAGTTTATTTCTCATAGTCCATAGTCTCTCAAGCTTCATTCCCCCTTCTGATTACCCCCCTCTTTCTTTATCTCTTTCTTCTCCTACCAATCTTCCTAGTTCTTATGTTCCATAGATGAGAGAAACCATATGATAATTGTCTTTCTCTGCTTGACTTATTTCACTTAGCATTATCTCCTCCAGTGCCGTCCATGTTGCAGCAAATGTTGAGAATTCACACGTTATCATTTTTAGACCAACCCCCTGGGTAGTTGTTACGACCCATTGAACTTGAGCTTGAAATGTAAACTCCGAGTTTCAGTATCCTCATCTGAAAAATGAGGGCAATCACACCTCCGTGGGTTGTTCAAAATATTATAATGAGATAACGAATCTCTTGCTGACCAACAGGCGCTTGGACCCATTATTGGTCCTTGTGATCACCGGGCAGCCCGTAGTCATAGAGAAATTTCTACTATTGGCCTCAAAGGTAAGTCCTTCTTGGAGCGCAAGCTGAGATCATTTGAGGGCACATGAATGATGAGCCACATGTGGGCAGCCAAAAAAGCAGGTGATGGTGAAGTCAAAGCAGACTCCGCTTCACCTGCTCTTAAGGATTCCAGTGGAATATGCCACCCGGCATTTACAGGCACTCCAAGAGCAGTGCCCTCTGCTGACAACGCTCATGTGTCTTAAGGAAATGGAGGTGGTTTGTAGGCATATATGTAACAGGAGGTCATGTTAGAGACAGAGCTCCAGATACGTAAACAGTGTCCAGGAAAATGCCTGCTAAGCCACCTGAAAATGCTTCATTTAGAGCCATGGTTTTGAAATATCTAGACATTGGTTATTTAATAGATCTTATTTGATTCATTGATCTTCCCTTATTTACACGTTAGAATTATGGTATTTAAGATGCTTAGCTGTAGAGTAACGTAAGATCATGATCTGCAATAAGGTCAGAATATTTCATTCTGTTCCACAAATTTCAGACATATTCTTCTATCAGAATCGTATTCTTTTTTCACCACATCCTAAATGGTTTCAAAATTTATTTTCTGTACCTGGTCAGAACTCGAAATTAATGTTGAATGAATAGTGGATATCTTAATTATGAAACAGCATACTTATGCTTTACCGTAAAATAACAGAAGAAACAAATAGTAGTGAAATAGATATTTTTGCCCACATATTAAGTCCGAGTAAAGAGCACAATCATTGTGACGCTTCTGTTTCTCCTCCAGAGTATCTGTTCACGTTCATATGAGATATAGAACAAGAAAAGCCAGTGGCACTTTAGGTAAGAGGCTTTGGACTCAGGACTGGATCCAGTTCAGTCCTTCAGCATCTTTGACTTTGGGCAAGTAACTTGAACTCTACAAACCCCAATTGATTCAATTATAAAAAGAGAAAATACCTCTCTCGCAGGGTTTTAATACGGAAATGAAGTAATGTACGCAAAATGCTTAGCATATAGTAATCACCCAGAAAACAGTAGTTGCTCCTATTATTGTTACTATTTTTGCCTCTTAGTAGTACACAGAAATCCACTGAGATGTCTCTCAACTCTGAGGATGAAGGCTTGAAATTAATTTGTAAAGCATATCATCTAAACACTAGTTTATAAATAGAGATGAGAGGATTTTCTGGGTTCTTATTTTTTCCACAAATAAAGACTACTCCCGGCTTAAAGCTGTAGCAGAAAAAAAAAATGATATAAACATTTAAAAGAAGAAAATAACCTGCAGAGAGAGAACAGAGACTTCATACAGAGCAGTGACTCTCTTGGGGACAACTTCAGCTCCTTGTGACTGTCTATGATATCTGCTTCCCCTAGGTAGTGTTCTTTGCCTCATGAATATGGGGTTTGGCCTGTGGCTTACTTCCGCCCCCGGAAAATAAGTTGACTGGCACAGAAACGTTTAGAGTCTTAGTGTATTTCTCTTACGCGTCTGCTTCTGCCCTGCGCTCTAAGAGTAAATATGTCCCATTGGGGGTTGTCTCCTCAAGTTTAGGTAGAGCGTGCAAAGACGAGTGGAAGGAAGCTGCAGGCTCCCCATACTGTGTACAGAGTTAGAATTTATCCGAGTCACAACAGATGAGTGGTCTGTATGTAATGCGAACAAGAAATAATCCTTTGTTTTTCGAAATCGCTAAGACTTGGGGGTTGTTACCGCAGCAAAGTCGACAAGTAGGTCTGCAGAGCAATTATGTGTCCTGATGTCATTCATCACACATTTATATATTAATGAGGTCTCCGCTTCCCTATGAACCACCTTTCAAAGATCTACAGCCAACTAGATATAGGTATTAAAACTTGCATCACATTATGTTTTTCCTCTATGTAAAATTCTCTGGTGGCCTCCCAGGGCACTCGAATAAAATCACAAGAACAGGTTTTTAAAAACCCTACACTTAGCCTAGAAGGCAGAACGCAGTCATGCGCTTTCTCTCTCCATACCCTTGGCGTGCCCTCTACCCTGTTGCTGCTATGGTCCAGCTATGTCAGCTGCTTTTTAGTTCCTCAAGTATTAGAAGCTCTTCCTTTTCTTTCATTTTAAGGTCTCTTTTTCCTGGAACGTATTTCTTGTTCCTGTCTCAGTGCTGGCTCCCTTTCATCATTATGATTGCAGTTTGAATGTCACTTCTTTGGGGAAGCCTAACAGACCGCCATACCCCAATAGAGAATACCTCTCCCCTCCATCCCTGCTACCTCCCCCTCTTACTTCATTGCGTTAAATTCCTTCACCATCTTCATTGCAATTTTACTGCTATTATCACCACGTGTAATAACAGCCAAGAATGTAAGCCATGTAACAAGACCCAGTAGTGTTCCAAGCACTATTTTAAGTGAATAACTTAGAATAATCTATGATGTACTATTTTATTTTATTTTATTATTTTTTGTAGGTACTATTTTAAAGAAGAGAAAACTGAGGCATGATAGTTATGTATTAGTTTACTTCTTTAGATTATAAGATACAAGGAAGTAGGCGTTAGGACAATTTTCTTTTTCACTGCTTATCCTAGGCATTCATTATAAAGTCTGCTACCGAATAGGAACTCAGAAGTGTTAACTTCCCATCAACATGTCTCCTTTTCAAACCAGTGTTACAACTCGACCTATCCTTGTGCTTCTTTTTATGATTGCAAAATGCCCTTCAGCAGCAACCGTAAGGAAACCCTGGGGAAAAAAAAAATGTTTATTACTTATAATACCTGGATGCAAGGTTTATTACTTACAAAACACAACACACCTGGGGTCACACAGCAGGGTCACATGTAGAGAGCCCATGTGTGTGCACACGCAAAAGGTTCTGCTTTTATTGGGGTTGAGGTTGGGGGCGTAAGGTTATGTGGGCTCAGTCTTTATCGGTGAATATAACACATAAGAGCAGGGACTTAATGTGTGGGAGAAGAAAAGACAAGTGGCTCAAATGGTCAGTTAGAGAAATCAACCAAGATCACTAAAACAAAGGGGCCTCAGTGGGGGAGAGATGGCCTGACATTTTATCTAGAGCCTGGTTATTTGAGATAGCTATCTTTGAAGTGGATGCCTCTTTGCAGTGGATGTGTTGGCAATCAAAACTTAAGTCAGTCACTTGTAATGTAAAAAAGAAAAAGAAAAACGAAACAAATCCTGACAGGCTTTACAGAAAGCCATTGTGGAATTTTAAGTAGGGATGTAACGCAATCTTCTGTTTGTTTTAACTAAATCACCTTTGTTACTATTTGGCGCGGGGAGGAAAGGTAGGGTAGAATAACGGTAATGGTAAACCAATTAGAAGAGGAAAAATATGACAATAAAAGATGATGGCAATTTGGATTTAAGTGGTGGTATGGAAATAAGACAAAGTGTAAGGAATCAGAATTCACAACTGATACAACTTGTTGGATCAAAGAAGATTCATTTTTAAATTCTCTTTTAGAGATTGTTCATGAAGAAACATGTAAGTCAAGTAAAAATAAGTAAATGAGTAAGTAAATAAATAAGCCATTTTGTTCTAAGTGGCAGCAGAAACGCCCTTGGATGTGTTTGGATGTATTAATATCAGGAAATTTTACTTATTGTACTTAGCATTATTAATCCAAGAACCCAGTAACTTGAAATTGCACTGAATTTTACATATCACCCCTGAGACAGAATTTCATGTAAAGGCTACATTTTTCAAGACTGTTTAGTATTAAAATTAACAGAAATTTTCATATAAAGAAAAAAAAAATCCTGGGGCACCTGGGTGGCTCAGTTTGTTAAGCATCTGCCTTTGGCTGAGGTCATCATCCCAGGCTCCTGGGATAGAGCCCTAGTCTCCCTGCTCAGTGGGAAGTCTGCTTCTCCCTCTCCCTCTGCCCACCCTGCCACTTGTGCTCTCTTTCACACACTCTCTTTCTGTATCTCCAATAAATAAATACAATCTTTAAGGGACCTAAGAACTCAGGATTTTTTTTTCTTTTTTTAAAGATTTTATTTATTTATGTGACAGAGAGACAGCCAGTGAGAGAGGGAACACAGCAGGGGTGTAGGAGAGGAAGGAACAGGCTCCCAGGGGAGGAGCCCAATGAGGGACTGGATTCTGGAATGCCGGGATCACGCCCTGAGCCGAAGGCAAACGCTTAACGAAGGCCCTACCCAGGCGCCCCATTTTTTTTTTTTTAATTTTTAGGCCAGTTTTTTGTTTTTGTTTTTGTTTTTCCCCTCTCAATCCTTTCTTACTGATTTTCAAAAATAATCAGCTGTCTTTGGGCATCTGTTTCACATGAAAAACAAAGGCGTTGGGTAAGATGGTCTCTGAAGTCTTTTTTCTGTCACATCTCTGAATGCTTTGGATAACACTGTCTTAATCAGGACCCATAAGCTCTTTTTCATTGATCCAAGAGAAAGCTATTTGTTTCTCTCTGGTTTTAGGTCTTTAAATCTGGCTGGAATTGTGGGTTAGTGGATAAGGCCAAGTGTATTTGCATGAAACAGCCCAACTCTGACACTAATAGATCAAACATTAAAAAAAAAAATCAATATATCACCATGGGACACTGTGCTGCCCTGCTTGCTAATGTAATTTACATAGAGAGCAATAAATAATATCACCGAATCAACACTATACAATTTTCTACCTCATTCTGACTATCCAATATGTCTTGGCATAATTTTTAAAAAATAAGTATATTTCTCATGAGCATGCCCAGTGTCTTGTGAACATGTTCACATAATTCTCTCACGTTATTCATTTATATAGAATTTTTTTTAAAACACCATGTGCCAGGTATTGCTCCAAGAATGAAGAGATGAGTCATGCAGACTTAGTCTTCACAGAGCTTACATGCTTAAGAAAATAACTTAAATCTAAAATAAATATACCTTTATAAGAAAAGTTAAATATTCTATAGCCACCACTAATAATTCCAACTGCTTTAGGCCTTCACTTGTCAGAAGGTCATTTAATCCTCCAGGGAATCAGCATAATAAGTGGAAAGTAAGTGGGACTTAAAGCAAAAAGTAGGATATGATCCCAGAGACTGGTTTCATTTTTATTTATTATGTCACTATAAAGTAGACATATGTCATTATCCAGTTAAAATTTTCTTCTTTCTCAGTCAATACTAAGTTGGTGTCCTGACAAGACACCAAAAAGAAATTTCAAACCTATTTGTAACATGATGAAAGAGAATAATACAATGCTGATGTGAAAATGTTTGTCTAAAAAAAATTTAAAAAAACATTTGTCTAAAATTTCAGAACTAGGGTAAGATACTCTGATCTCATTGTACAGTATGCTGCTAAATCACTCTGGCTGACTATCTCTAAATACCACATATTTTACAGAGTTAAGAGAGATGATTGAATAAGATCTAAAGAGCCAGCGTACACATTTCAAACCCTTGGGTCTAAAACAAGAATTCTTCAGCTGGTTTAGCTGGGCTTTGTACTGAATGCCGTTTATTTTATCCGGAGCTACATCTCTAACCTGACCTTCTGTTACATTTATGCCCACAAACAACCTCTATTCCCTAAAGACATCAAAGCTGTCAAAATAGGGATACTGCTCTTGGAGCTCCTATAAATCCCCGGTGACATATTAGAGGTATATGCTTAAGAGCAGGTGAAGCCGAATCTGCTTTGACTTTACTATCACCTGCTGTTGTTGGCTGCCCGCATATGACTCATCATTCATGGGCTTTGAACTTATCTCCGCTCGCGCTCCACAGAAGACTCTAACTTCGAAGTCTAATAGTCCAAATGTCTCTACAGAGACTGGATGCATGGTGACCACAAAGAGTAATGGGGATGGGCAACTGTCAGTCAGCAAGTGGTTTGAAACTAGCTCTCACTAATAATACCTAATTCAATATTTTAGGCATCATTCGTTAGGTTATTGGTATGCTGTTTGGATAAAAGAGAAATGATATTTTGGGGGCACTGACTCTCAAAAGATGAATGATGTTGTTGACTTCTTTGGCAGGAAATGATTGTATAGCAGGTGACTCACTCAAATATCCTTGTAAACAGATTAATGACAGAACTGCTGGCAAACCTACTTAATGGTAGGTACTAGCCGGAGTGTCCTATCCTAGGGGATGCTTTAACAAGATGTACCTGCCCTGTCTGGCTTTGCTTAGGGGTAACAAATATGGAATCTGAATGTATGAGACATGGTTCCTTGGAAAATGTTCCTTAAACAATGTAACTATCTGAGGACAAAAGAAAAGTTTGATGACATAAATGGCTCTTGCTATGGTCTGAATGTTGAAATCCTAATGCCCAGTGAGATGGTACAAATAGGTGGAGCCTTTGGGAGATGATTTGGCCATCGCTTTGGTTAAGAAACTAGTTGAGTCAGGAATTTTGAATCGCACTAGCTCCTTGTTTAATTGTCCTATCTAGCTAATACATGAAGAAGAGATGGTTCACAGAGTCAATAAGAGCTGATCAAGGATTAAACTAAGTTCCTCCAAATGTCTTAGCTATAACTGTTACGGTAGAGAAAGTACAGAGAGTACAACAGACCAAAGAGGACTAGTAGGCTAACTAGCATTTGAATTTTGGAGTCCAGCCGAGCACAATTTACATTCCTTTGGAATAGAACATAGTGCATGTCTACCATTCACCGCAGCACTATTTTATTTCTCAAGGAAATTGCCTTATGTAGTGAAGTGGGACTTGGACTGGCTACCCATTAAGTGCAAGTTGGTCTTGTTCATTGATGACATCATGGTCATTGCTTCCTTAGAGGGAGTTAAGGACTAAAGTTACCAATACAGTTAATGGAGAGTAGTCGATACATCCTACTAAAATTTTAGAGCTAGCTAGTTTATGACGTTTCTGAGATTACGTGAGCTAGAACAACCAAAAGATACACCTGATCACTGTAAAAAATGAGTTGAAATCTCTCACAGAACCTGCAGATAAGCCAGAAACAGATTTTCATATCTTCTGGACAAAAGAAATTGAAATCCCCCTGACTTCCAAACTATACAAAAAAACTTTATCTGGATTATTTGGAGGAAAAATGTGATTGCTCAACTGGCACATAGTTGACTTCGGCTGTCATTCATTTGGCAGTCTGGAGGCTGCCCGTGAAAGAGCTACTCTAATAATGACCTGAATGAAATCATACACATCAACAAGCTGAGGAGGAAGCTTGTAATCTCGTCTAGTCTTTTCTCATCACTATGGGATCTGATGTCTCGAGAATTCAGCAGGCTCCTGGAGTGCTGAAGAGCCAGGCTAGGGGGTGCATGGAAAGGAGCCCAATGTGAAGCCTAAGTTATGGCAGGAACATGGGGCAGTTGGCTTTGTCATTGTTCTCTAAGGACCTGGTGCTACAGATAAAAAGGGAAATTGTTTTCCCTGGGGTGCAACTGCTTGGGATTTCATAGGACAAACAGAAAAGAAAAAATAAAAATAAAAGAACATTTTGTCATTGATATGGGGGACAAATAGGTGGTACTACATAAGATCTGGAAGCCTGTGGTTGGCATCTATAAAACACATATTAAAAAATCAGAATTTCATATGCAAAAGGTTCTCCAATCATGACCCAGTCACTAGATTTGTGGTACATGGCAAAAGCCTTTCTTATTGGGAAGAAATAGAGTTTTACTGTCATTTTAGTGGATATGTGGTAAATACAGACATTATTTTAAATTCCCTACCGCAATTACGTAGTGCAACCAAGGGTTTGTGCATTTGTATCTTCAGGTTAGAAACTATTGTGAGAGTCTGATCCCAGTTCCACAATTCATATGATACCTGTGGAAAACAAGTGGACAGAGTAGGAAGTGAGTTTGGCCTTAGAACAATTATGCAGAAAAAATGTCTCCATCAACATATATAAAAAGATTCATGTGTAAAAAGTGTCACACATGAATAACGGAGGAGGAAAAAAGAAGACCTCCTAAGAGAATAATTTTTAAAAAATGAAAGAATATCATTATACTTAATATATTTCATGAAAAGGGATCCCTAATCCAAATTGAGTGGTTCAAATGCTGGTCATTGCTAGGGTGCTAGGGGACTTTTGTCTTTCGCATAAAATATTGTTGAAGGATGAAAAGATATCTGACAAATACATGACAAGTAGAAACTGACCAAAGTCAAAGGGAATGGCTAAGAAACAGCAATCCTTGGGCTTTTTACTCAAGGAAAGACAGAATGTGTCATTAGTATGCACACATATGACAGATCTCCTGATAACAGGAGAGTCCTTATCTATGGAATTATTTTAACAGCAGGTACCTGCTCTGTATAGGCCCATTCATTGTAAACATAGTTGGAATCTATGAATTTATGGGGCATGTCTTGATGCAAGAAGGGCGTAAGCTACCTGAGTATGTCTAACCATGGCAGATCCATGGCAGATCTGTGACCAAACTGGCTCCTTTAGAGAAAGGTGTGATCACACGTTCATCTGAGCCAGAACGTACCTTGCTGCTGCTTAAGTGGTCTCGGAACTCTGGCGGTTCTGCCTTTGCCTCATGATTACTGGTATCCTGCTAATTAGTAATTATTAGTAACACCGAGGTAAGATCTCTGATTTGTGTGAATCTGATCAGATGACATGATCCTCCTCTTATTTCACTGTGATTGTGTTGCTTTAGCCATTACAGCCAACTTGTATCATGATTCCCATGTAGATCCATATTTGACATACAGATGTGAACTTAAAAATTGGTCAGAGCAGGACAATTAAAATACAAAGAAGTTATGAAAAGATTATTTGTCATTTGGTCACACATTCACTTTCACACATGCGCACACACGCATACATGCACAGACCTACACACCATGAGATAGTGTTTAAATCTTTTAAGAAGAAATAATGAAGTTACTCTGTGCCTAGAGTATCCTCTCGTGTCTTCACATTAAATAGAAAATTCTTGAATCTTCTCTGTCACATCCTTTCTTTATTCCTTCCCTCCTTCCTTTTTTTTTTTTTTTTAAAGATTTTATTTCTTTATTCGACAGAGATAGAGACAGCCAGCGAGAGTGGAAACACAAGCAGGGGGAGTGGGAGAGGAAGAAGCAGGCTCATAGCGGAAGAGCCTGATGTGGGGCTCGATCCCATAACGCCGGGATCACACCCTGAGCCAAAGGCAGACGCTTAACCGCTGTGCCACCCAGGTGCCCCCCTCCTTCCTTCTTTTATCCTACCTTTTGTCTTTTTTTCTTCTTTGCTAGCCATTTTGTTTTCCTTCTTGAGTTCATGTAAGTATGTATGAGCCCCTCCTGTACACCCTTTCCTCTGTCAGGTGCTTGTAAGAGAGTGTTTAACAAGATAAACAAGGCCCCTCTGGTCAGGAAACTTACATTCAAGCAGGAAGTGAAAGTCAATAAACATGTTTACAACTAAGTAAATAAGATGATTTCAAACAGTGATAAGTGTTGTACAGAAAGTAAAACAGGATGAGGTAAATTAGGAGTGACTGTAGGGGTGGGCACAGCCCCTTTAGATAGGGATAGAAAATATGTCTTTTTTGGAGGAAACATTTGAGCTGATGCTAAATCTCAGTTAAATTGATTCATTCATTTAAAACAGCTGCTCAAGGAAAAAAAATCTGGAGACCATATTAGTATATTCTTGCCTTCAACATCTGCATTCATTCCACACCTAAAGAGCGTCGTCTCCAAAATATTTTTGAAATCCATTTATCCCTTTTAACTTTACCACCAGGACTCACCATTTTCACCCTAGACTTCACCATCATCTTGTCCCCTTCAATCTGTTCTCATGACTACAGGAAAAGAAGTGACCTTGGATACACTTAACTATTTAACTTGTTTGTTACACACTATTCTATGTGTATAACTCAATTCATATATTGAACATCTGCTCATCAAACACTTCACTTAAGAACTAAGCTATCCCTTTACTGTTGAGTTTACCAGTGTGCTCTTCCCTTACATCACCTCTCTGGTTATTTCCAAAGGGAAATACTATTTGCAAATTTTTTAAAGATTCTATTTATTAACTTGAGAGAGAAAGCACGTGCAGAGGGAGAGAGAGAAGCAGACTCTCCTGTTGAACAGGGAACCTGATGTGGCTCCATCCCAGGACCCCGAGATCATGACCCAAGCCAAAGGCAGACGCTTAACCAACTGAGCCACCCAGACGCCCCTGCAACTTTATACTTATAATTCCATTGTTTCATCAAATATGTGTTTGCGTTTATAAGTACACACACATATTCATACAAATATACCTTGCGTAATTTATTTTGTTTGGGCACAATAAATTAGTATATAATTTTTTAAAAAATTTATTTCAATTCAATTAATTAACATATAGTGTATTATTAGATTCAGAGGTAGAGTTCAATGATTCATTGGTTGTATATAACACCCGGTGCTCATTACATCACATGTCCTCCTTAATGTCCATCACCCACATACCCCATCCTCCCACCTGCCTCGCCTCCAACAACCTTCAGTTTGTTTCCTATAGTTAAGAGTCTCTTATGGTTTGTCTCCCTCTTTGATTTCATCTTATTTTTCCCTCCCTTCCCTATGATCCTCTGCTCTGTTTCTTAAATTCCACATATGAGTGAAATCATTTAATTGTCTTTCTCTGGTTGACTTATTTCGCTAAGTATAATGTCCTCTAGTTTCATCCACATGGTTGTAAATGGTAATATTTCATTGTTTTTGATGGCTGAGAAATATTCTATTGTATATATACATATATACCACGTCTTCTTTATCCATTCATCTGTCAATGGACATCTGGGCTTTTTCCATAGCTTGGCTATTATGGACATTGCTGCTATAAACATCGGGGTGCAGGTGCCCTTTTGGATCAATACATTTGAATCTTTGGGGTTAATACATAGCAGTGCAATTGCTAGGTTATAGGGTAGCTCTATTTTTAACTTCTTGTGGAACCTCCATACTGTTTTCCAGAGTGGCTGTACCAGCTTGCATTCCCACCAACAGTGTAAGAGAGTTTGCTTTTCTCAGCACCCTGGCCAACATTTTTCATTTCCTGACTTTTTAATGTTAGCCATCCTGACTGGTGTGAAGTGGTATCTAATTGTGGGTTTGATTTGTATTTCCCTGATGCTGAGTGATGTTGAGCATTTTTTCATGTGTCTGTTGGCCATTTGTAGGTCTTCTTTGGAGAAATGTCTGTTCATGTCCTCTGCCCATTTCCTGATTAGATTATTTGTTCTTCAGGTGTTGAGTTTGATAAGTTCTTTATAGATTTTGGATACTAGTCCTTTACGTGATGTTTCATTTGCAAATATCTTCTCCCATTCTGTCCATTGTCTTTTGGTTTTGTCGACCGTTTCCTTTGCTGTGCAAAAACTTTTTATTTTGATGCAATCCCAACAGTTCATTTTTGCTTTTGTTTCCCTTGGGTTTGGAGACGTGTCTAGCAAGCACTTGCTGCAGCTGTGGTTAAGGAGATTGCTGCCTCTGTTCTCTAGGATTTTGATGGATTCCCGTCTCACATTTAGGTCTTTCATCCATTTTGAGTTTATTTTCGTGTATGATGTAAGACAATGGTCCAGTTTCATTCTTCTGCATGTGGTTATCCAATCTCCCCCACACCTTTTGTTGAAGAGACTGTCTTGTTTTCCATTCGATATTCTCTCCTGCTTTGTTGAAGATTAGTCGACCATAGAGTTGAATGATTTTTTTCAATGAAATTATTTTTGTCACATTTATCCATATCGGTGACAGCAACTTTATTTAATTGCTGAATGACATTTTATTCTGTAAATACTGCATATGTAATTTATCTTCCTTTCCAACATCTGGGTTATATGCCAATTTAGTGCTAATACAAATATTCTTTCATATTTCTGTTTGGATACATGTGTAAGACTTTCTTTATTGTATGTCTTAGAGTAAAATTTCTGATTGCTCAGCACATGCACAATCAACTTGACAAAAGACTGCTATTTTTCTTTTTTCAAAGAGATTCTACTAGGTTGTGCTTTCACTAACAGCATGTAAACTTTTCCAATGCTCCATGTTTTCTTAAATAACTGATATTGTCAGAATTCTTAATTTTTGTTTTGAGGAGATTAAAATTTATAATTTAAATTTGAATGTCCTTAATTACTACTGAAATCTCACATCTTTTCACATTTCTATCTGTTTTTTTCATTTTTCTTTTTTCTCTGAGATGCCTGCTCATGTCATCTCCCCATTTTTTCTATTGATTGACAGGGATAGTTCTGTCTGTTCTAGAGTAACATCTTTTTTATCAGTTCTATATGTTGCAAGTATATTTTCCTAACCTGTGGTTTGTCTTTGTTATCTTTTATGTGCTTTTTAAGAAACAACTTCTTAACTTAATACAGTTGTATTTATCTTTCTTTCATATTCAGGTATTACTCATTGTGTCTTAAAAAAAAATCTTCCCTCTCCTGAGTCTACAAAATGAATCTTCATAACAGCTGAAATTAATATTGCTGTATGACATGAGATAGGGGCTAATTACATATTTTGTCCAGCACCATTTCTTCAATAGTTTATCCTTTCTCATTTTGCAACATCAACTATGCCATATTTCAAGTCATATGTTAGCCAGGACTATTGTAGACTTTAATCCATTGAAAGACAGTAAGGATTTTATTTTATTTTTTTAAATCTGAGATAGGGACATATCATAAACAGAATAGTGGCCCCCAATGTTATCCACAGCCTAATCCCTGGAGCCTGTGAATGGGTTGCCTTATATGACAAAAGGAAATTTGCAGATGAGATTACAGATCTTGAAATGGAAAGATTGTCCTAGATTATTTGTGTGGGCCTAATATAATCACAAGGGTTATTACAAGGGGTGAGAGTGTCAAAGTCAGTAAAAGCAGGTTTGACTAAGGAAGCAGGTGTTAGAGTATGTGTTTTGAAGATGGTAGAAGGGAGCATAAGCCAAGGAATATAGGGGGCCTTTATAAGCTGAAAAAGGCAAGGAAAATGATTTTCCTGTGGAGCTGACAGTTTAAGTATAGCCCCAGTGAGCCTTATTTCAGACCTTCAGAATTGTAATATAATAAATTTGTATTGTTTTGATCCAATTGTGGTGATTTGTTACATAAGCAGTAGGAGACTAATACAGGGAGTCATGGAGAGTTTTGCACAGAGAAATTGGCTGATTTACCTTACATTTTAACAAGAGCACTCCTGATGCTATGTTGAAATAGAGTATAGGGGTCCAGGGTAGAAGCAGAAAGCAAGTTAGGGACTGTGGTGATAATAGAGGAGAGGTAGAGTCGTGGCTTGGACTAGGGCAAAACTGGGAGAGGTGGTAAGTAACTGTATTCTAAAAATATTCTAAAGGTGGGGCTCTCAGGATTACGGATAGATTAGAACTGTTCTGTGAAAAAACAAGGTCAAAGTCAATTCTAAGAGCTTACAGTAAGCAATTTTTAATTGTGTAACTCACTGCATTTCATTTAAACACAGAGATTCTCCCCCCATCCTTACCTAATATCTATCTAATCTCTATCTGATCCATATCTAATCTCTATCTGAATAACTTTTTGCTGTTTCCTTTGGCATCTAGTTCTGCTTTTAGCAATATGAACTTGTAAGACTGATTTTTTAAAAGATTTTATTTATTCATTTGAGAGAGCGAGAGTGCACAAATGGGGTATGGGGCAGAGGGAAAAGCAGACCCCCGCTGAGCAGGAAGCCTGATGCAAGACTTGATCCCAGGATTCCAGGATCATGACTTGAACCAAAGACAGACACTTAACTGAGCCACCCAGGCACCCCTTAAGACTGATTTTACTGCCTACTTTGGGTACATACTGCTTTCACCAAGTAACTTCTTAAAATCTATGTCTAAAAGAGCTGGGGTTCTAGTCTGAAATAGGACAATGCTATCTGTACATTGATTAAGTCAAGCCTCCATGATGGCATTTGTAGGACCCTGGGATGATGGGGTGACCCACAGAAATCGCTTCCTACTCATGTATGGTGTTGGGCTGTTACTGGCTAATGCAGTAATTCTCCGTGTTTATTACTGTTATGGTGTTTGTCTCAGCTGTAAAATCCTTATAGCAGCATCTCTCCAGGTGATTCTCATCCACTGTGAGAAAGATAAGGTGAGTGGGTAAGGGACTGCAGGGAGAGGTCCTCCTAGAGAGGGGTGTGTCCTATTCTTCCAGAATGAGGATGAGAACCACACAGCGGGTGTTAAGGTATTAACAATCAACCAGGTCCTTTTTGGGAATGAAGGAACTAAACCCTTCATTCACATACAGGTCACTGATATAATAAATGAGCCTGAGATGAAAAATTTAGAGCGAGAATAAATGATCAAGAAAAGTAATGTAGATAAAGTTGCAGTGCAAGAAATTTTATTTTCCCCTAATATAAAACTCACTTGCCTCTCTTGTTGCAGTGTTCCTAAAGTCTTTTGATTAATTATGTAGGTCTAATTTCTGAAACAAACAGCCCTCAAGTTTCAATACCTTCGTACAAGGGACATTTTTTTTTTTTTTCTCACATCATGTCCCAAATCAATCAGCACAGGACTCTATTACGCTGACTCGGGAGGAAGCCAGGTTCCTTTCATTAAGTCACTTAAGGGTCTGGATTCCCGCCATTGACTCATTCAGGAAACCAGGATCGCTCTGTTTTGTAGGTTTGCTAGCTTCTAACTTTGGATCATTTGCCCCCAGCTGACGGAGGAGCAAAGACAGGAAGAATCATACTGGAGGTTGTAGAGGCTAGCCTGGAAGTTCTGTTGCTTGAATTTAGTCTTAACAGGCCCACCTAATTATAGAGGGGCATTATTAAAGGAAAAAGAAGAGAAAAATGGAAACTGGTAAGCATAAGCATTTCCTGCCCAAACTGCTTTTCCCACATACAGAAATGGCAAAAGTATATTTCATCTTTTATTTATTCAGACACAGTTTGGGGCATGCAATCTTTCTGATTCTACCTTAGACTATGAATGTACACAAAACCAATAAATAGGTTTTACTTTCAAGTTAATTAGAATCTGGTAAAGAAGATAAACATATAAATAGGAAAAAAAAAAACACATTATCAGAAGATAGGGCCATATCGGGATGCTAGAGAAATATAAATGTGGTATGTCCTGTGCTTTAACTTCCTTAAGGGCATTAAGGAAGATTTTTCTGGCTGGGATTATCTTCTGGTAGAGTCTTCACAGGAAATAGAGTTAGCCAGTGAAAGGAGCTGATAGGAGAAGGAGCTGATAGGAGAAAGAGCTGCTGCAGAAGCTTAGGACTGTACAAACCTTGCTCCTTTCCCAAGGGACTGGCTTGGAATGGTTGAAATAAGTGGTGAATACTTTGCGAGGATATGAAGCAGGAGCCAGACCACCAAGAGACGTTTGTGTTTGTGTTGTGTGTGTCTCTGTGTCCTTTTCAAGACTCTGTACTTTATTTTGCAACTGCCCATATTCATTGATAAAACAACTTGTATGGCAGAGAGAACTTGATAATATTTAAATGTCACTTTCAGTCATCAGAAGGCATAAATTCTCCCAAGTGACCTCTGCAATACAAATAAAGCAAACAAACAACAAAACAAAAACAAAACAAAACAAAAAAGTGACACTTTGGGTCAGTTTCAAACATGTGCTTTGTCCACTGACCCATTTTCTCCCCGTTGGGGCCAAGGAGAATTGGGAATAAGGCGAGTCAGATAAGAAAGGTTTTAAAAAACTTTCCTGTGTAGGAATGATTAATGTCACCTCCTTTACATGTGCATTTATTGTCCCTCATCACCTTCCATATATATTTTAGATAAAGAGATTTGTGATAGTGAATTAGCAAGTATGCTGCCTACGTCAGAGAAAATCCCAATTGCTTTTTAATAAGGACTACCAAATTAGGATATAATATGTGATACCGTCTTTTTGTTTAACAAAATAATTTATGAATCATTTCTCCACCATGTGCCTAAGTGGAACAATTTTGCCCAGTTTAGCGTGAGTCCAGCCTCTGGAATAATCTTTCCTCATCTCCTTCAGGGAAAGCAAAGGTGAGTGAAGAACAAACTAGCAGAAAGATCACATGTAAGCCTAGGGCAAAAGGAAATAGTTTGAACTGAGAAACGGCTGTGACATGAAGTTGTGTGTTTGGAAGATGGCTGCCAAAGAGCGTGGCTGTGGAAATGAAATTGTTTGGGGGTAGCCAACACTTAGTCACTTCATTGTAGCGTTGTTAGAAATGATTAATACTCCACACCTTCTTCTCTACCTTTGACACAAGTTGGGAGTACTTTGGAATCTTCAACTGCACCACGGAGAAGCCGATTTCCGTCGTAACTATTTCAGAAGCAGGTGTAAATTAGAAGGTTTGCAAAGGGAGGGGACTCCAGTGTAGCCGCTCTTGGTGGCTAGCCATGTTGAGTGATTGTTGTTCCCTATGCAGGTAGGGTGGTGGAGCAGAGAAAGAATGGGCTTTAGATTCAGTTGCAAGGGAAGTGTAGGAAGTGATCCGCTAACCAGCTGAGTGATCTTATTTAGCTAGCCTTTCTAAAGTTTCTCAAGTAGAAATTTGGGGTAGTAATACTTTCCTGTCTAGTGTCTTGTGGATTAGGCTAGTGTAAAAAACTTCCGGTGTGTGGAAGTTAGTGGCTTCCTATTTGCCTCAATAAGTTTTATTTAGTGATTTCGTTTTGTCTAGATGCGGGAGGTACAACTTAACTTTTCCTCTTTTTTAATAGTTCCCGCAAATTATGCGAAGAGCAGATGATGGGTAAAATTTAGTACTGCGATGTAATTTTAGTCTGTAGTTCTCAGATGAGAGGTGATATCTTAAATATATATTTTATATTTTACTTTATTGAAAAGCACTGTTCTAGGACAATTTACCAAATCTCAAATCCTTTTAGAAAATTACACAATTTACCAAATCTCAAGTCCTTTTAGAAAAATACAAATATATAAAATAAATGCAATTTCATAAACAAACATTGTGCATCTGTTATACACAGTGCTGAGTGTTGGTGTATATTGGGAGGAGTAAATTTTATTAAGCATATAGAGTATTCAAGAAGTGTCATACTGCTTAAGATCACAGGGTTCATAGTCAAATAGACTTAGGGTTAAAATCTGGCTTTGGAATTTCCAGACATGTGATTTTAGACAAGTTATTTATCTTTTCCGAGCATTCATTTCTTCATATGGAATTAAGAATCATACTACCTCATTGGATAGCTGTGAGGATCAAATAAAACACTATTATATAAAATATTTAAACTACTTTTGGCAAGCACTAAGTATTCAATATGCAGTATCAATTTTTATTATTCCTTGAATCACAATATGTTTATTAAATACCTAATCATATCTTGGGTCTAGGTATTGGGAATAAAAGTAAACAAAACAGAAAAAGAACCCTCCTTTCACAGAGCTTATATTCTAGTAATAGGTTTTGAAATAATTCACTAAATACGATTACACCAAAATTAAAGACATATTCTGTATTCAAGGGGTTTCATGTCTAGTTGAAAGAGAGAAAGGCAAACCAGTGTATGTTAAGTTTGAGGATCTGTGATAATCCACTGATGTATATTTTCTCCAAGGCTAGGAGATTTGAATAATTCTCCAATGCTTTATCTCTAAGTGCATTTATAAGCAAGAATTAATAGATTATCTTATGCACCCAAGGTCCATAAGACCTTGTCATCCTTCTCCTCGGGATCTGAAGCAAAGGGAGAGGAGTATTGGGGGAAGGATCTGCGCCCTCCCTGAGTTTGAAGATCATGCATTTCCCTGATAGAAGAGAAAAAAATATACAGGAATTTCAAATAAGTATAATGTACCAGTCCACGAAATGTTTTATAACTCTATCCCCCTCTCAGACAACACAGAGATGGCAAATTAAAATTAACAGTTTTTACTTTTATTCAACTTGAGTTGTTATTTTTCATGCCACTGGGGACATTAACAACAGTAACTAGCCAATCAGTTTTATAGCAAGGTTTAACCACTCAGCTCTGGAAGAATAAATGAATGTGTCAGGCATTTGCTATAAACTTAGGGTGGAATGTATCCCAAAGTTCTCTTGCTGTTTTCAATAACATTTGTTTCATTTAACACATTGTTTGGCCACCATTTACAGTTTGATGTAACATTAGCAGTCTTTGGTAGCCCTATGAGGTGGAAACTTCATTGGACTAGTGTGTAAGTTCAGTGCAGACCTAAGGGTAGGTCCATCAGTCATGGCCAAGATTTCCATAAAACTAAGAATTTTGCCAATTATAGTCTTCAACTACCACCATCAGAGGTTCGCCTTGTAGTTGAGCTCATCATATATGGGTTAGAAACTCAATTTGTTCAAATAGGATAAAAATATATAGAATATCTTAATTCCCTAGTACCTAAAACATAATGTATTTACGCAGAGAACACTACTTAAATAAAACTTAGCTTTCCTTTATTAGGAAACAAGATAAATAAAGTTGAGATTCCCTGGAAAACTGAATGATGAATCAATTCACTGCTATATTTGATTACATAATAAGCCTATATAACCATATGGCAGGATTATGCAACCCAAAATGAATGATGTCATTTATTTCACTTAATTCATTTTATTGCTCCTGCCAAACATTGAGCCTAATTGTTGATGGTATAATTACCAGGAAATACTATTACGCTGTGAATAGTTTAACTCCTGTTATGCCTCAAAGTCTTGTGCTTTACACGTTTTTCCCTATATACTATTATTTATAAAGTATCATGTATCATCAGCAATGACACATTCTCATCTGTAAGACATCTTTATATACTGCTACATTTTCTTTCTGAAATGACTTCATCTATGTGAAAATACTTAAATGGAATATATTGTAAATAAAAGAGTAAAGGAAAACAGAGTTAAGAAAATGAGAGGTGAATTTAAAGGGTTTGTATTCAAAGAAAATGAAATTTCTTTTTAAGTAAGCAATAATTAAATGAAGATGCAATGCTTCTTCATAGCCCTGATCACAAATACTGTTTTCTACTGCTATACAAACACACACACACACACACACACACACACACACACAGGCACACGCATACACAGGAAGTCTTGATCTAAATAATGTATTAAAGCATTTCTTCTATATTTAATCAGATCTCCAGATTGTTGCATATTTAAATGAACAGTCAACATCATTTGCTTTCCCTATTGTAAAAATTGTGGGGTTTTTTTATTTAAATTTTTTCTCTCCAAATAACTAATTTTTATTATAGAAAGGATTTAAAAGTATTAAAATGAGTTTTATCATTTAAACATATATATTATACATTATATATTTGTATATATAATGTATATATATTACCAGTTGTGTGTTCAGCATAAGGAAGTCTCTGAAAATAATCTCAGTTAGATTATCTATAACTCCAAGCCCTGGTCTGTTTCTCATTGAATAGTCTGCTCAGATAATAGATTACATCAGTTTGAGTTATTCCCTTACCCTCACCCTGCTACCGCCCCTTTGAAGTTATCCAAAGATTCTTTGAGGTGGACCTCTAAGCGAAACTGCTAGATATGAGCTCTGGGAGGGCTGCTGACAGTACAGTCAAATTCATCACTGTGTCTCTGGAGGCCACTGGGTCTGGCCCAAGTTGGAGCTCAGTAATTGAAGCTAAAAATGGCAACAAGATCAAATGGGCTTGGGTTGTCCTAGACATGAGGAATCTTTCACAGGAGGACAGCAGGGTATAGCAGGAAGAAAATAAACTCTAGAGACACAGCATGCTCTCAAATCTTGTTTTCATCCTTTGCCCCCTATGGGTACTTGAAAAAGTCACCTCTATTTTCTGAGATGCAGTTGTAATTCATATTTCAAAGAGTTGTAAGTTGAATAAGTAAGCATTTGGATGTTCTCAGCATATTAAGTGGCACACAGTATTTCATACTACGAGTTTCACTCAGCATTGTGTATATATGTTCAATGAATCTTCCCATTTTGATTGTATAGTCTTCAAACATCCCATATTCCCTTTCTCCTTTTTCATGATTTTATTTCTCTTTTAGACACTTCAGAGAATAGATTTTCAAATGTGTTTTTCCTTTCATCTTTTTCCGGTGTGTTTCTTATTTTCCCTTTCCTGTTTTTATTCTTTTCATTATTATTATTTTTCTTTAGTTTGAGGTTGTTTTTGTTTTTTTTTTTTTCCTTCTGGGTTAGGACATCCTGAGAGCATATCAGGTTGCTTATTATAAGATATAATGCATGCTGCATAGGAGCCAAAAATTTGTCTTGCTAGAGCTATTTAATAACCATTACAATGTAATTATTTGATCCCATGGCTTTAAAACATCCCATACAGATGACAGAGACAAAAAAAAAAAAATCATATACATGATTTCCTTCATGCACAGTTTTCTCATTTATTCATTCAGAGATGTGTGTTTATGGTCATATTCTGCCTGTTCTTAGGTTGCATGTTATCAGAAAAATGACCACAGGGACAGATTTTGGAAGATTCCAAAAACAAAGAGAAATTATGATTAACATTCCATATTCTTCATTTGGTAATGATTGGCAAGCAAGTCTTTAAACATTTTTGAAATCTGAACTGCCAGGATCTGAAGGAACTTTGAGAAGCAGTTTTGCTTTTGTTTTTAAAATGGTATCCTCTCATTGTGTCTGCTTGTCATTGAAAGCATCAGTTTTGTTTGCTTCCTGCAAAATGACAGACAGAAAGAAGAGAAACAATGAAATTAATGGAGAGCTACAACATACCTTGGCAGTAAAGTAGATGTGTCACAAAGTCATAATTTTATTGTTCCTTCTGCATTATGAAGTCTGTCCAATAGACAATGAGTTGCGATCATAACCCTGTGTGCAAAGAATAATAATGAAATAACTGCAAAGAAAAAAAAAAACTTCTGTTCTCACTGGTAAGTTCAGTGACTTTGTCTGGATGAAAGGGTCAGGGGCTTGGGAAATAAATTTGAGTGCTTGCAGATGAAACATAAGACTGCTCAAATAATAATCAAGTGCGTAGCCGAATCTTTTATTTCCACTCAGGTTTCAACTCAAATGTTACTTCCTCAGAGAGGTTTTCTCTAAGTACCCTAGGAGAAGTATCCCCTCCAGCTTAAGTACTCACTATGGCATTTCTTCTCATCACAGCACTAAGCATCATATATTTTTTTTTAATTGCATGTGTTCCCACATAAGAATATGAATGACGTGAGCATGCCATTCAAACTCTTGCTCACTTTGTATCCCTGCAACCTGGAACATTGCTCACAACCCTTAGCTGGTGATCAATATATAGTCATTGAATAAATAGAGGAATGAATGGAAATGGGACAAAAACAACTTCCAAGTGAATCTTTTACAAGTTTTTTAAGTTTAAAATTGAAGAAACCAAACCATGATGAAGGAAGTGCATTTCTCAAGATTACATAGCAAAGACCATGTGTGTCTTTGTTCCCAAACCACTGTACTTCAGCTTGAAATAAATTTTCCACCACTGAAATAGACAAAACCTTTTTATTTCCTTTGGATTGTGCAGGGACAGGAAAATTAGGCTATAAGATTGCATTTGGGGGAAGCTAAAATAGTAAAGAAAGAAAAATGAGGGAGAGACTGATTAATGGTGAAACAACTACAAAAACAAAATCTCCCTTTCCACTTCTTCTCAGATGATACATACCCTATGTTTTCATTAAAAACAAAAGAACACAGGGGCACCTGGGTGGCTCAGTCGTTTAAGTGGCTGACTCTTGGTTTTAGGTCATGATTGCAGGGCCGTGAGACTGGGCCCCAAGTCGGGCTCCATGCTCAGTGGGGAGTCTGCTTGAGATTCTCTTCCTCTGCCCCTCCTTCTGCTCACGCTCTCACACACTCTCTCTCTAAAATAAATAAACCTTCAAAACAAAACACACACACACACACACACACGAAAAATGGAAAAAATCAGCTTTTCCACTGAGGACTTCCTGAATTCAGTAAGGGCACATTCTTTCCTGCCTCTTCTTTGCTAGCTGGGATGTTGCCTTCCAAATCCTTTCCATGTGAAATTTATCTTGTCTACCAGATTAGAAACTCATAAAGGGCAAGACATACTGGTTTTTATTTATTTATTTTGCATTTTCTGCTGTAGCACCTGGTACTATATTGTATACAAAGTGCATTTATTAGTTCTCTTCATTAAAAAAAATCTGTATTTATAAAAAGTGAATGTGAAAGGTAGCATCATGATTCCTCTGATATTTACTGTCCACTGTATGGTTAGATTTCACTATGTTGTTTATTATCTTCTCGGCACTTCACTGATTATTAGAATATACTGCCCCCGGTGATAATAGTGTGCCAGGGTCACACATCCAGTTTTTGCGGCTATGGCTAATAGATAACTTTGGAAAAGAAAGATGAAATTCTCTTCAAAAAATAAAGTGTAATATTAAATATTGGTTAGAAATCCTCCTTTTTTTAAGCCCAGAGAACAAAATGTTAAAGAAAATGCCAACTTTGAAGTTTAGTTTGATTCCTTATCAATTCTTCTTTAACTGTTAAGCCAGTAATTGTTCTTTTTTTTTTTTTTTCTTTTTAAAGATTTTATTTATTTATTTGACAGAGATAGAGACAGCCAGCGAGAGAGGGTACACAAGCAGGGGGAGTGGGAGAGGAAGAAGCAGGCTCATAGCAGAGGAGCCTGATGTGGGGCTCGATCCCATAATGCCGGGATCACGCCCTGAGCCGAAGGCAGACACTTCACCGCTGTGCCACCCAGGCGCCCCAAGCCAGTAATTGTTCTAACTCCAGGTTTACCCTTGATTTTAGTAGAGCATGTCCTTTTAACTGACCTTGATTTTTTTATTTATTTACTTACTTATTTATTTATTTTAAAAGATTTTTTTTTTTATTTGAGAGAAAGAGCAAGAGCAGCAGAGGGAGAGGGAGAAGCTAGCTCCCCACTTAGCAGGGAGCCTGACGTGGGACTTGATCCCAGGACCCTGGGATCATGACCTGAGCGGAAGGCATACACTTAACCGACTGAGCCGTCAAGATGCCCCTGACCTTGAATTTTTGGCGTGTGCCTCAGCTTTCCTAAAATATGAGAAAGATTTCAATGTTTTGATGGTTTTTGTTTAGTTTTTTCTTCTTTTTTTCCTTTTCCCAATATTTTGATATTTTAAACCACGTTTATGTTCTGGAATACAGTGACAAATTGATCATGTGGAAGATGCCATTATGCATGTTATTTAATGTTTTCCTAATTAGCACGAAAGAAGCAAGGTCCTCTCTTTGGTCCACTGATCCTGATTTCCTGCAACTCTCTTGACACAAGAGATTAAAAAAGTGCATTTACTTATAAAGCAGCCTGAGATGTCTCTTTCCAGTGAGAACAGTTATTACTTTTTATCTTAACCCAATCCGAGTTCCTCAGTTCCATTACCAACTTACAGCAAGCTATTCATCATTTTTTTTTTTGAAGCCATTAGTACCCACCAATGATTTATATGGGTATTGTTTTAAATGATATTTATATTCAGTCATCACCATAGCAACATGCTTAATCCATTACATTATGTAGAAAGCATTTTTTTAAGTTTGTGGTTAAAAAAATCTATATTTATATCTATATCTACATCTATCTAACTGTATGCCAGAACAGAACAATTAAAAATAGCTAAAGGCTATAGCAAGAGCAATAATCATTATAAGGACTCATAAAAGAAATGTAAAGGAATTTTAATCAATGTACCCCAAGAAGAATGTGCTTTGTTAGATAGAATCCGTGATTGTGGGGCGCCTGGGTGGCACAGCGGTTAAGCGTCTGCCTTCGGCTCAGGGCGTGATCCCGGCGTTATGGGATCGAGCCCCACATCAGGCTCCTCTGCTATGAGCCTGCTTCTTCCTCTCCCACTCCCCTGCTTGTGTTCCCTCTCTCGCTGGCTGTCTCTATCTCTGTCGAATAAATAAATAAAATCATCTTTAAAAAAAATAAAAACATATTCCTTACATTTTCACACAGATTCTCAAGANGGTTCCTTACATTCTCTGGTCTCTGCAGTAGGTAACTGTCTTTACCTTTCCAGAATCGCTCACCTCATTTTTTGGCTTATTAGATCCCAATTTTCCTGAGCTACCCAGATGGCCCATAATTTAACATTTTAAAACAGCGTTCAGTTCATCTGAGGGAGTAAGGAATTTCTAGCTTAAAACGAAACACAAACAAAAACAAAAACCATACAGGGACGCCTGGGTGGTTCAGTCGGTTAAGTGCCTGCCTTTGGCTCCAGTCATGATCCCAGAGTCCTGGGATTGAGACCTGTGCCCTGCACTGGGATCCCTGCTCAGCAGGGAGCCTGCTTCTCTTTCTTCTTCTCCCCCTCCCCTTGCTTGTGCTCTTGCATGCTCTCTCAAATAAATAAATAAAATCTTAAATAAATAAATGAGGCATAATTGGTCTTCTTTTTCAAGTTTTTCTTCCTCCAGACTGGTGGTAATATTATTTCAGTTACACTCACCCAATTTGTTGTGATTGTCTTTTCTACCCTCAATAAGGATTATTTGGTATTGTTTCCAACATCTGTATGTTTAAATGTTTTGGTAACATGAGGCCAACGTCTCAGATAACCTAAGATACTGATGATTAATTGAAACAAGGAAACTGTTAGCAATTTAATTAAAAGCAATAGTAAATTTGAAAGTTACTTTAAAAAGAAAGTAGTAAAAGTAAAAAGGAAATTAGAACAAAATGAGAAAGAAAAGAGTCATAGCAAGAATCACTGTGGCATGAAATGATAGAAATATCAATGTAAGAAAATACATCTAAATTTGAATCTGTTCTATAGGCTTGCCCTTCAGGCTCCCAAAACATATGATTTGGGTCGACACAATAGTTTATGTTGTGATATATAAGTGTCCAGACCTAGTTAATACATACTGCTTTATGTTTAGTACAATAATCAGGAAAACATTTCTCTCTCTCACTGAATCAGTCTATAAAATTCCCTAAAACATAGTCACAGAAGAGGGAAAGTGTATAAAGCGAGACTCTTAGAGATAGGGTTAGAATTGTGCTGAAGTATTTAATAAAATTTCTTTCTGGATTTAAATAAATCTATATATAATTTATGTTATTTTTGTGCCAGGCTCTGTGCATGTATATTAATACACATAATGTGAATATTTGAGTGCAATTTTAGCATACCTCCATAATTAGAAGTAACCAACCAGGTTAAAAGGACATTAACATAATTCGGGAAAAAAAGATGCTTAGAGGCAGTACTACTCAGAATAGAAAGTTATGTTGTAGCAATAAACAAGAACCCAGCTCTCAGTGGAGTAAGGCAATGAAAGAGTTTATTTTCTTGTTCATGATATATGTCTAATTCGAGTCAGTGGAAAGGGCTAAGGAACATCCGAGTATCATTGGCACAAAGGGAACTAGGCTGTAGAAACTCTATCTGAACACATGCTCTGTCAATCACTAAAACAAAGAGAAGAGATATGGTAACATGCATATTAGTTTTTACAGGCTTTAACCCAGAGTGTTGTATAACACTACTGCTTGTGTGGCATTAGGCAAGGTCACGAGACCCCACGTCACTGCCAAGAGTACCTGGAAGGAGGAAAGCTGGAAATCCTTCTCAAACAGCACTGATGGTTACCAGAGCTCACTGTTCCTTTTTTTTTTTTTTTTAAGATTTTATTTATTTATTTGACAGAGAGAGAGAGATAGCCAGCAAGAGAGGGAACACAGACAGGGGGAGTGGAAGAGGAAGAAGCAGGCTCCCAGTGGAGGAGCCTGATGTGGGGCTCGATCCTAGGACTCTGGGATCACGCCCTGAGCCGAAGGCAGACACTTAACGACTGAGCCCCCCAGGCGCCCCCAGAGATCACTGTTCTAATCACCAAATACTTTGCTCTCTCTGTTCTCCACAAAATATACTCCCCCACTCACCAAGGAAGATAAAGTAAAATTTTATCCAATATCAGAATTACTTAGCTCAAGATCACTAGATGGTGCACATAGTCACGATGATAAGGAATGATGTGTAGTATTTGTGCATGTACATGTCAATCATGAAAATTGGTGGACTAAAAAGGCAAGTTAGTTGAAATCCACATAACCCAAATATATTGTGGAAGAGATAAAACCTACTATTTATTTAAAAAAAAAAAAAAAGAAGGAAGGATGACATAGCAGTTTTTGACGTGTCATAATTTTAAATCCTGGACAAATGTTTCCAAAGCGGCTTACCCTAGGGTAGAGAATAATCCTGCACTGGGCTTAATTTCTTCTTTGGAAGAGGTTCACCCATTCATGCTTTGTGGGCTTTGGCTCTGAACTCAGAGAATTTTTCTTTTTTCCTGTTTCTGTAAGCCACATTTATGGTGGGCTTTGGAGAAGATGAGCTCTGAGAAATAAACCGTTTCTTTGGCTCACTCATGGTGTGAATGTTTGGTGACCAAGAGATCACCATAATAATCACACTATCTTTTAATCCAGGCTGGCAATAGTTTTAGCAGTATAAATCTCTCAGAGGAGTTCTGTTATCTCCAGGTACCTACAGATACCAACAGGTCTTATATAGACAAACATTTTAGACTTACATGTATATGTGTTCAATATAGAAATTTTTACCTGCATTTCTTTTTTCTTTCAGTGTAGTTCTTTGGCTTTTGGTGGAAGAACCACATTTAATCACTTTTTTTCTTGAGCTGTTTTGCCTAGCTGAAGGGTTTTAATCCATTCAGAAGTTCTAACAGTGGGTATAAAGCCCATATCGTAGACTGGATCCTTCCTACAAGGTTGGGTTTTTATCAGCTTTTGTCATTTGGAATTACTTTTTTTAAGATTTTATTTATTTACTTGAGAGAGAGGGAGGTCATGAGCGGGGAGAGAGACAGACAGAGAGGAAGAAGCAGACTTCTTCACTGAGCAGGAAGCCTGATGTGGGACTCAATCCCAGAATCCCTGGGATCATGACCTGAGCGGAAGGCAGACACTTAACCAACTGAACCACCAGGTGCCCCTTGTCATTTAGAATTCTGAAGTTAGTTACCTTTTCAAATTCTACAAAGTCCATCTATTTGTGAATCTTCTCTCTTCTATTTCTTCTTGCAAAGTGACCCTTTCTTTTTTGAGTTCAGCGTATTCATTTGATAGCTTATCAGCTACAAGCAGCAGGGATCACCACATGCTATTAAAGTTCTTTTTCCTATCCTCTTATCTTAGGGCTAATGTTAAGTACGTCTACAAGTTAGTCCAAATCACAGTTTACTACTGCACCATTAGATAACATGGGTTATCATCCTTTCAGTCTCCAATAACTCTTTTTTCACTGCTTCCTATCTGCCCCTTAAGCTAGTACCATCTGTTCTGGGTGTTTTTGTTATAGCCGCTCCTCATCTCCTCTACCACTTTCCATACCTGTCCGTTTAGCCTAGGTTATGCTGAAATGAAAAGCAATTCAGACTCTTGGGTCAAATATCAAATATTTATTTCTCAAAAAATATTTAGATTTCTAGAAGTAATTCAGAAATAGATAAACAGCCCCCCCCGAATTCCACAGATACTAATAAATTTGAAAATCTAGATGAAATTCATATTTTCTAACAAAGTATACTTTATACATTTAAATTATGATGAATTAGAGTGCCTAGGAAAAAATAACAATAATTTTGCAATTATAATGTTGGGTTTGGAAAGATCTCTCTAAGCCTGGATAGCACAAAACGCAGAATACAAAAAGGAAAAGGCTGTAGAATTTAACAAGAAAATGAGTCAAATACCATTGCCAAAGTTGATAGATGCATGAAGAAGATATTCACACTGATCTCTGCACATAAAAGAAGGTGGTCATATAATTAGTATTAAAATATGGTATTTTTCACTTCTCAGAATAATCAAAATTTTCAGGGATTGAGAATATTCTTTGTTAAAAAGGTTGTAGATACACAGGCATTGTCTTATATAGTATAATAAATACAAAAGATACAAGCGCTCTGAGAGTGATGGTTAAATAACTCTGGTTCTACAAATTACTATATGGAGGCAATTAGACAGGTGTGCAGAGATGTATACAAAGAATTTCATTATAGCAATAGGATTATTTATATTAGTGCAATGTTGGAAGAAAAAAAAAAAGAGTGAAAGGCCAAATTACCCAAATGGATATCAATAAGTGGTAGTCAATCCATTAGAAAGCATGTAAACATTGAACCTTATTAAATAGAACACATGTTTTGGGTTAGATATACTGACATATGAAGATGCTTATGATGTATCAGTGACAAAGCAAGTTTGAGAATGGCATATAAACAACTCTTATTCCTTGGCGGTAAAATTAATCATTTTCATCAACTATTATATAAATCACATTTTTTTTTCATTTTTTCCTGATTTTTTTTTAAAACAGATGTGACCAAAGTCAATAGTGTTCCCATTTTGGAGGGGAAAAAAAGTTTTATTCATAAATATATGGCCATAGTGCCAAATAGAAAACATGATATTAAATAAAAGGCTTTGATTTTATTGATAAGTGGAAGTGAAATGAACAAATAGCAACAAAAAAATGTGAATACTGCTAGAATTTTTAGCAAATACACCCTTGTCCCCACCACAAAAGCTATTGTCAAAATACTAAAATATTTTTTTCTATTTAAATTATATTAGTATTTGAGTCAAAAATGCCTTTCTTCTAGAAAATTTGAGTAGCTATGGAAAACAATGAAAATTTGAGTAGCTATGGAAAACAATGAATTTTCTAAATAGCTAAATAAATATGTTTATTGTTAAATCATAGCATATACTGTTTGTACTTCTGTATATTGGGCCTTCTTTCCATTTAACTAACCCTGTGCAATTTTCATTGAAAACAAATTATTGCTCATGCATTCAAAGGGCAATGAGCAATTAGAACATAATTGATCCAACTGAGCATCTGATTTCAGTTTTGTGCTGAGAAAATGGTCTTGAAATAATGTCTTTTCCATTAGCAATTTCACCTAATTCAGAAGAATATTTTCTTGAATGTGAGAGTGTATTGACCTGAATGAGAGTCTATCTACTACTATCACCAACACTATAATCCTAACAGTTTCGCAGATGTTTTAATATGTACAGCACACTTAAACAATGAAATATTGACTAATTCATGGTAAATTATGTTTACATTTTTGGTACATTCCAAATGGTATGCATTTTGTTATTTTGTATCTCACTATGCTTCTTTGTAATTTGGAATTGAATATTTTGGTAAGACAAGTTTTCTTCATTTCATTAGATATTCACTGAGATATTTACAGAGTTTCTGATAAGCTCAGGGAATACATAATTGAATAAGGCAAGTATCTTCCATCAATGTAATGAACAAATAAAAGTGTAATAAGAAATTGCAGTAATTAATTGGAGATAAGTGGAAAAATGGCAGTAGGTACTAGAAGGGAAGGTCAATATGGGCAAGCCTCAAAGAGAAGGAATACTTGAGCAATGTGATGCTATTTAGAAACTACCAGTTGTTAAGTATCTTCTAGATGGCACATGCCTTATGTAAATTATCTTTAACCCTCACAATACTTGTAGTTGTCATTATCATAATTTTGTTGATAAGGAAACTGAGACTCAAAGAAATGAATAAATTTGCTGAAGCTCACAGCTGATCTGTTAAAAAGAGAGTTTGACTCAGAAATCTCTCATTACTGCCATTGTTTCTCAATCCCTATCCCACTCTACCAAACTGCTCCATTTATTACACAAAAGAGGGCATTTCAGAGAGGGGAGATGGTGTGTGCTAAGGCATGGAAGTGTGGCATCACAACAAAATTGTCTGGAGTGTGACATATGAGCAGGAGAGCTGAAGAAACTGGGTTTAGAAAAATCACAAAAGAATGAAAACATGGAGGGGATGATGCATATGAAGGAATTTAGGATTTTCAAATCATTAATGAGGAACCATTGAATGAGTTAAACACAGGAATGGTTTTGATTGATCTGAGTATTAGAAGGCCGATAGTTCAAAGGTGCAATCTTTGAGGAATTCATCGAATAAGCTACTACTAGGAAGAACAACATGAAATAAAAGGGAGGAATCAGTGGTATTAAAAGGATATATGAGGAAAAGAGGAAGTTCGATAATAAAAAAGTGGTGAGACAATAAAGTCCTTCTGAAATTCCTCTTAGGCTGATGTTGAGTAACCACTAAAGTATCATTTAGGTGCCTTTGCATTCAGAAAGTTCCTCCATTATTTCCACTTAAACACAAATTGTCCAGTTGTATTACATCAAATTTAATGAAATAAAATGATAAACCTATCTATGATTAAATAATACATTGTGCTAAGTGCTGATAGGAAATTAAAGAGGAAATATTAATGTCAATAGCCCCATGTTTTCTCCAGGCATCTCTATGTTCTACTCTAGTCAAAAATGCTCTTCCTTACTACATGTCTTGACTAGCTGTATCACATTATTCAAAACTGTTAAACATTTATTGAATAGGCAACATGTGCTAGGAATGGGGATTCATAGTTGCATAAGAAGTGTACACTGCTTTGAAAGATTTCACATTCTTGTAGAACAGCAGACTTATAAATAAGTTAATCATAATATAAAGCAGGAGCTAAGTAATAAATGTTAGCATAAGAGAAAGTGATAAAAGCATAGGGGCCTACAAACTCTCTCTCTCTCTCACATTGTAGGGAAGCAAAGTCTCTTATGGTTAGTAATCAGCTGGAGATACCTGGCTTCTTGGTTAGTGCTTACCTAGGCACTAGGCTAGCAAGAGTTGGTCTTCTGCATACATAGGACATCCATTGCAAGATTGTGGTGGTTTGTTGCTTCTGTGATATAAATAAAGACCCTGAATCAAGGTAATGACACCAGGTCAAGTCTACATTGACCAGTAGGTCAGGGTATCAATGTGTAAATGTGCGATAATAGAATTAATGTGTTTAGTAGGAGTAGGGACATTATTAAAATTTTGGTAAGGAATAACAGGTTTGAGGATTGACAAAGAGGCAAGATTGTGAACTAAGGCAGTAGGACCTATCCTAAGAAATATATAGAGCCTCCAGGAGTCAATGAGAGATTAGTATTGAATTTGGGGAATGAAAAGAGGAAGAAAGATTCCATTTTGCCACTATGAGGATTCTAATATCTAAAATATGGTATAAGAGTAAAATAGAGGAACTGGGAAAGGAGAAAAATAATTTGGTTTTAGGCGAGTGGATTAATATACTATCAGAGTATATAAATTGATACATCTTTTAGACAGAAGGCACAGATTTCTGGATATCGGATGAGGGATATCCATTTGGGTAATTTGGTCTTTCACTTTTTTTTTATTCCAACATTGCACTAATATAAAAAATAAGTACTTTGTGGTTAAGAATATGGTGTGATAATTAAAACTATATGAAAGTGTTTGGATAAATATACAAGAAAATATAGGTTAAGAAGAGAAATAAAAGGCTAATTGAATAATGGAGAACAGTACTTTCTATGAGGTTAAGGTAACAATTCAGTGGAAAAACAAAGAGTGGTAGAAAGGTAGAGAAGACTTAGGAAAAGGAAGGGCAGTAGATACTAAGGCAACAGAGGGACAAAGAGCCATCAACAGTAATAAATGTCAGAGTTTAAAGATTCAAATAAAAAGGAAAATGATCAATACCTTTCCAATCAGGTGGTCAGTGGTGACCATATGAAGAGCTGTTGTCATGTAGATGTAGATAGAGACTCCAGAAAGCATGGTCAAGTCTGTGAATTAAAGATCTCGAAAGGAGATTAAAAAATACACACACACACACACACACACACACACAAAATCTTGTTTAGGAAAGGATAAAGCACTGGAAATACAACAGTTAAAAGAACAGAACTTTATTGGAAATATTTGGTGAATGAAAAAGCCTTTCACAGTTTTAGAGGCTGAAAGTATAGAGTCTTCTAAGAGAAAGACACTGAAAATACAAAAGAGAAATCAAGCAACATTCCTGGGGGTGGCCAAGAGCACAGGAAGAAGAAAAGGATTTGAATAAAGGGTTGAAGGCCTTCCATAATACAGAGCAAAGGGATAAGGATCTGTGAAGACATAGGCACATTTGTAGATTGTTGGGGGAAATAAATGATGTTAATACTTCATAATGTCTGTTTCCATTCTGAATTTCAAGGATAAGGTATATGCTACCAAAAAAAAAGGGGGACAAAATTAGGAAGATTTAGAATAGCTGTTGGCAGGACTGGGAGCTGATTGCTAGCAAGTAGAGGATTTCCAAGTGGGACTGAGTCCCTTTGAGATTAGTACTGTACTCATGGCGTCTATCTACATAGATTTGCCATTTTTTGCATCTTTATTTTGGAAAGGGTGATGAAGATGGTTGGGTTTAAATTTTCAGCATTTAAATTTCAGAGTTTAAATTTTCAGTGTGGGCATGGTGGAAAGGGGCTGGCGTTCAGCGACTATAGTGCTAGTAAGAAGGTAATGAAATGATAGAAATTAAAATCAAGGCTGGGTAGATGTAGAAGTCAGATCAAAGTAATGCTGATGAGGAGGGGGTCCAAATCAATGAGGGACACTTTAAAGAGTGGAGGAGAGAGAAAAGTAGAAAGAAAAAAGGAGAGGAAGTGAGACAGACATCTGGAAGGATACATAATGAGTCATAAAAACCAATGTATCAGCGTTCATTTCAACTTAAATATGAGAAATCATAGGTTTGTATTTTAAGGATTCGTAAATTGAAGTGGAGTTGATAGCTGTGGTTGACAATACAAGGAATACTGTAGGATAACTTACTGGACACTAAAACTTACAAGATTGTGACAGAATTGGGAATACAAGAAAAATAAAATTAGCATCACTAGAAGTCAATGACTGTGAGGATACAACAGTAAATAATAGGAGACAATGACACTGTGATATAGAAAACAAGTCTGGTGTGATCTTAAAGGAGAAGGATTTACATATATGGAAGGAAGAATAATTGTCAGCAGGTGGAAATGGCGAGCCATGTTATTACTGAGTTTCTTTGCCTTTTATTTGCAGAAAGGTATTAAGAAATGAGCAGAGGTATCTATTATTGGAAAGAAAAGTGTTTTCTGTTAAGGTAGGTTGGAGCAAAGGTCTCTATGAAGAAATTAAGAATGGCTTAGTCATACACAATGGAAAGGTGTGAGGCAGGGTCAGAGTGGGGCAGAGAAAGACAGGGAGAGACACAGAGAGCATACAAAAAAGGTTAAAAAGAAAGAAAATAGGGGCACTTGGGTGGCTCAATTGGTTACACATCCTACTCTTGATTTCGTCTCTGGTCATGATCTCAGGGTTGTGAGATTGAGCCCTGTGTCAGGCTCCATGCTCGGTGTGGAGTCTGCTTGAGATTCTCTCTCTCCCCCTCCACCTAGTCACATACTCTTTCTCTCTTTCTTAAATAAATAAATAAATAAATAAATAAATAAATAAATAAAATCTTTTAAAAAAGGAAATAGTTGTAAAAGGAAGAATACAGTTGATCTGAGGTATATGTATGGTCAGCTGGGTTTGATGTTAACAGGATGCAGGGATATGCATAGTTACCTATTCTTGAGGTTCTAAATATTTATTTTATATTATGCTGTCTCAATGTAGTGGAAATATGTGAAGGTCCTGACTGGTATCTGAACTTGAAATATGCATGTAATTCCTAGTTAATATTTAGTAGGCCAAGCTAAATCCAACAGAAGGATTGCTATTAATAATGTATTTGACGTCACTAATTTAGTTTCTACTATGAAGCCTGTTTTGCTGGTAACAGGAAAGATTTAAGAAAGTTTTCTTTGGAGAATGACTGATTTTAGGGCTTGGGTAGGAACGGGAAAAGTTGAGCTTGAAGTGTTCTGTTTCATCTGGAAAGAAAAGATGTATTGCTAAAATTGACAGGGGATGTTAAAAGGATCCTGGAAGCAGCATGAAACGGTTGCTTCTGGATACATCTTGAACTCTTTGAGCACCAAAATAACTAAGGGCTATAATGAATCACAAGTCATTCACAAAATGTAACTCCATTAGTTTGTAACAATAATAACTAGGTAAAGAAAGACAAAAATGGAGAAGGAGGTAGGACTTTGCTTACAGTAGAATGCCAAATTCAAACTGGGACATTTGGAGAGGATAGTAGATTCAGATGATTCATTTTCCAACCATCATTTAAAGATTGGTCCAGTTAAGAATCATCGATGGATGCTGAATATAGGAGAGGAGTTTCGATAGGAAAGGATATTTGCATTGTTCTGTGATGTTTTCCTATAGACTCTTAATGAGTAGCAAGGAAAAAAAAAGTAATAATACAGTGGAAAATTGGGGACTTCGGGTGATTAAACTTAATGATAAAACCGAAAAGCAAATCCCGTGAGAAAAACCCACATTGAGGGATATTCTACAACAAATCTGACTTGCACTCCTCAAAACTGTATAAGTTATAAAAAATAAGGAAAGACTGAGAAACTGACACAGATCAACGCAGATTAAAATGAAATTTCAACTAAATGTGATATGCTATCCTGGACTTCCTGCTAGAAAAGAAAAGATATTAGTGGAAAACCTGGTGAAACCCAAATGAAGTCTGTACTTTACTGAATAGCAAAGTACCAATGTTAATATCTTAGCTCTGGGAAAAGAGCATGTTGGAGTCCTCTGTACTCTTTGAAACCTTTCTGTAGATTTAGAATTATTCCAAAATAAAAGCTTATTAAAAGTTGAGAGGAGGAGGGCAGATAGGCATTTTTGCCTTCAGATGTGATACCCTAAGAAGGACAGAATTTCACCTATATGGTAACCCAGTTGGCAATACATAACCTGAATTTAACCTTGAAGAAACATCAGAGAAACTCAAAATGCCAAATATTTTATTAAAACAATACTACGTTTGAGACTGTGTCATAAAAGATGAAAGATATGCTGATGGAGTATTCCAGATTAAAGGAGATTAAAAGACATGACAATTAAATGGAATATAGGATCTTAGACTGGATTCTATATTGGAATATATATATTCTATATTCTAAAGGACTTGGTGGTTAAATTTTTTAAAAATTGAAATATGGATGATAGACAATTATATCACTTTAAGATGACAATTATGTTGTATTTATGTAAGAGAATATGTTATTCTAAGGAAATATACACTGAAGTATTTAGGGATAAAGGGATATGGTGTATGCATCTCAATCTCAAAAGCTTCAGAAAAATAAATATGTGAATATAGAGAGAAAAAAGGAAATTAGGTCAAAATATTGATAATGGGTATATCTGAATAAAGAGCACATGGGTATTCATTTCACACTTCTTGTCACTTTTCTGTATATTGGAAACTTTCTAGCTTTTGCCATTTTAAGAAAGAAATGAGTTTCTTCTAAGAAAGACACCGTGACTTAATATGTGAAGTGGAGTAATTACAGTAATAGAATTTTTAAGCTGGAAGGAGCTTCCTAAGATGTTGACCTTAGGGAAAACATTTTTCACATTTGTATTGCCAGAGCTTTGAATATGGTGCTTGGTAAATAAAAGATGTTCAAAGATGCTGAAAGAGTGAAAGAATGGATGACAGCTCTTAGGGACAGTGGCTGGAATTGGCAATATTAGCTACAGATAGATGGCAAAAATTTTTTTTCCTTTCCCTGAATAAGTCGTTCCCACAGACACAATTTTATAATACTGTATCTAAATCCACAGAATAAACCATAAAGGCAACATTAGAACAGCAGGTGAGTAACAGACTCAAGCTTTCCCATCCGTGGTCACAGCTAAAGGATCATTGGTGTCTATGACTGATTTAGATACTCAAAAAAGAGAAAAATGGCATTCAGGTCTAAGTCAGATTGAAGGGAGAGCAATCTCAGGCTATATATATCCTAATCCAGGTTCTTTGCCACAGTGCTATAGGAATTTGGATAAAAAGCATGTAAGCTTTCTCTTTGTTTCCCCATCAAGGGGCCAAGCAGGCCTATTTGCTCATAGGTCATACAAGGGGGAAGATAGTGGAGATCCTTTTATTTCTAGTTGGTAAACATAGAGGAGTGACTGAAAAACTGGGAAAACAAACAAACAAACATTAGATTGGGATAATTGGAAACAAGGTGGGTTTAAATAGAAAAACTAGCCACATCTCTTTGATGACCCCTTAAAATTTGTCGGTATATGAACTTCTGTTGCGAATATACAGAAAAGGTACATTTCTTTTCTATCTATAGATAGCTTCCAGTGATGTCCTTATTTCAGTTTAATGTCTTCAAATCTACTTAACCACCATGTAAATGGGTTTGGCATATGCATAATCTCTTGCTAAGATTTACATTGGGCACTTAATAAAGGATTAAGAAGCAATGAATCCTCAGATAGCTACAATACTGCTTTTCTCACTGGCTTTCCTAGAAGAGGAACACAGATAAACATGTATTTCTGAGTAATCTAAATGAAAAATACAATTTGATTCTCCTATTTCCATAAGAAAATTCCTCTATAAGCAATTGGCATGTTTTCCATTTTAGTAACTGTTCTGTAATGGAATTTTAAAAGGCTGAAACAGAAATTTAGGCCTTTTTTTTATAGCTCACTGTGTTCAAGGTATCTGCTTATCAAAGTGGTTTTCAAAGTGATGAGTTAAATACTAGCAAGGAAGTGACTGGCGGAAACAAGGGTTTTAGTGTTGAGGCAGAATGTGGAATTGTGAACCTTGCTGTTGCCTGTGTATGAGTACAGCACCAGGTGTGGAGAAGGAGATAAATATATATATATATTAATTAGAGAGGGAGAGAGTATGGGCAGGAGGGGCAGAAGGAGAGAGAGAATCTCAAACAGACTGTACCAAGTGCAGAGCCTGTCTTGGTGCTCATCTCCTGACCCTGAGATCATGACCTGAGACAAAATCAAGAGTATAAAGAGTGGGTTGCTTAACTGACTGAGCCACCCAGGCACCCTGAAGCTATATTTTAAAATCCTGTGCAAATCCTTTCATAATTCTATGCATTGATGTATGGGTTGGTTAATTGAGGTTTCCAAGGTTGTCAACTAATATTTGTACTACATTCTGGAACCTTGGCAGAAACATCTCTCCAGAAATAAAAAAGTCTGTTTTATGTGGAAGGAAAAAAGAGAAAGTTAGGGAAATGATTCTTTTTCTATAACACAGATTATCATTTCACTGATAGACAAAATTTAAGTGAATGGCACTGGGAAATAAGCACACTAATTTACCATATTACCATTAGAATTACAGTTGCATTGGAGGAGTTTGGAAAACTCAGAGATGATTTAAAAAGAATCATGAAGTTGGGTAATGGTAGGGGAAAAAATTAAATAAATGAAGTATAAGAATAAAATGAGAAAAATAGAGGAAAAGTTTAATAGAATTCAAATATATATTGGCTATAAAATCCAGATGATGGGGACTGGTTACGTTAAGCTTCCAATAAAGGTAGAGAGAAGCTGAAACTGTCAGTTAAGATCTTTGTTTGACTATAACTGGGACCACAATATGAAAGAAAGCAAAAACAACAATAAAAAGCAGGTATAAACAAATTGTAGGTTTTATTGTTTATTTGTTAATTTTTAATTACTCCCAGATAAGTTGGCACTCCACAGTGGCTCAGCAGGGACAGAACTTCCTTTTCTTTCTGTTCTGCAATCCTTTGTGTGTACTTTTCATATTCAAGGTCATCTCATGGTGCAAAATAACTGCTGGACTCTAGCTATCTAGACTATACTTGAAGTCAAAAATAAGAGAGGAAGGGGAAAAGGCCAAAAAAAATTGTATTTCTAGAAGTTCTATTCAATTGTTTTTGCTTATACTCACCAGGCTCCCCTTTTCTCAGGAGAAATATACATATACATACATATACACATATGTATGTGTATGTATCTACATATGTATGCATATGCATGCATATGTGTATATATATGTCTTTCTTAGACATGTTGACCTTATATTGATTAAAAAGAAAGAAAAATAAATATTAGATAGGAGGCCATGGCATCGACCACGCTAAAACTTAAATGGGGTGAGTTAAAGTCCTTGAGAAAACTCTCAGATGACTTGAGATAATATGAAAGAATATAAGCAAGGTATAAGGAATGAGAAAAATGGAAGAGAGGAAAAATTAGAACTGCCTCAATTTTACCTACTTCTGGACAACCTCTAACTTCATCATTCTCCAATGGTTTGTGTGATTTTCCTGAAACATACAAATGGCATATACTAAAAGATCCCTTTTTGCTCTAAGCATAGCCACTAGTCTTTTACTCATTTTTACATGGTAATGTGATCCAAGAGGTCTAAGAAGGCTGTGACCCAAAGAAACTCTATGCGGACCATCATTTCGTCGAACATTTCACCATTAGCTACTATTGGAACACAGCTGATGCTCCCTATTAGATATTCATTCTTTTGAGTTTAAATAATCTTTTAAAATACAGAGGCAGCTTCAGAACTGTTGGCCAGGCACTTGGTGAAAAAGTGCGGACTATAAAGATTAATAAAAAGTGTTCCTTGAACTCAAGAAATCTATAGGCCAGTGGTGGATATGAATAAATTTACAGAAAAATAAAATACAAGGTTTAAGTGTGATGCTTTTAAAAGCTTCAGGTGCTTAGAGGAAAAGCATCTGAGATACAGTTAGTAGCTTAAAACTTGAGAAAGATTCCTCTGGGAAAAGAAGGACCTTAAGCAGTTACGAACGTTTACAACCATGTCGTGGAGCAGATTTTTTGCATTTCTAGCTGACTGAACTGAAAATACTAACTGGGAAATTTTACCATAGTGAAAAGGTAGGGAGGGGCTTGGGTGTAATGAATACAATCTAGGTAGACCAGATTAGAACAAAAATTGGAGGAGCGGTAAGACGTTGGCAAAGCTTGTCTTTACTTTGCTTTTTTTGTTCGTTTCTGAAATACCCATAGACAGTATAAAGTGTGCATATATAAAAATATATATGTAAATGTAAATATGTATATGTGTGTGTGCATATGAAGCTAAAGTTGAGACTATAGTTCCCCATTGATTCCTACCATTAGCCTATGCAAGAACATCCAGATTTTGAAGGTCTTGGCAGTACACACAGAATGGGGATTTTGCACAAGGAAAGCACTATCACCTTTTTATACTCTTAGCAACTATAGTGTCCAGAAACAACATATACCTCTGTTCAAAGCACTGACTCTCACATTCAACAAGCCACGTGACCCAAACGCTGAAATGTTCAAGTGTCAGGACACAGGCAACCTCTCCTTTTCTCTGTCTTTAACATTTATTTTACCCAGCTTACCACATAGGTAAAGGGTGGGGGGGGAACGTGATTAGGAACATGGAAAGAATTGAAGGAGTGGGTTTTGAAATTTCATAAACTTCTAACTCTAAATTTGATATCAAGAACATAGGAACATGCAATTAAGTCAAAAGGTGTTCTATAGTCAATGTATGTGGATTAACTTGGCAAGTTTGCCATGTGGAGTGAATATGTAGAGAGAAGTAGAAACCACACTTTAAGAAGTAGTTTTTAAAATAAGTATATAATGAGTATTCATTTTTAATCCTAGCTTTTAAAACTTATATTCTTTCAAAAGAATTAAATGCGGTTTCTGCAATTAAACTAATATAAAATTATATATTAAAAAGAGTAGAAATAATCAGAGTAGTGAGAATATGCTATTCCATATACTCAAGTTAAGATAATGACACCGTCTTTTCCTTTTTCTTGCCCAAAATGAAAATAGCTTTTATTTTTGTTACTGTTATTAAAGAAATGGTACTCATTAAAATTTCACACAATATAAAAAAGGTCTAAAGAAAGCGAGATTACCAAAAGTAATAATACTAAAGATGATTATTTATATTTTATTACATAGCCTGCCTTTTCTAAACACACACACACACACACCATCCTATTTTATAGCCTGCTTTTTCACTCAATGCTATATTGTAATTATGTTTTCACATCAATAAATATAAATGTGTATTTTGATTTTAATTACTGGATTCTACATCATCATATAGTTGTTTCATATACCTATATTGTCCAATTCCCCATCGTATTAATTTAAATTGCTTTCAATTATTAAATAGTATAATCAAACTCAGAACATTTCTAGGATAGTCATATAGTCAAGTGCTTAATTTCAGAAATGAGAAAACTCTGAGCTTTAATCAAAATCATTAGCACGGCTGGGGTGTCTGTGTGGCTCAGTCAGTTAAGCCTTCGACTCTTGGTTTAGCCTCAGGTCATGATCCCAGGGGCCTGGGATCCAGCCCCACATAGGGCTCCACACTGAGTGCAGAGTTTGCTTGAGATTCTCTACCTCTTCCTCTCCATCTGCCCCTCCCCTGATCTCGTGCTCTCTCTCTCTCTCTGAAATGAAATGAAATAAATAAAATCTTCAAAATCATTAGCATAGCTGAAAGACTGAGTTCTAGACTGGGCTTACAGGAATAATTTCCAGAACGATACCATGAAACAGGACCACCAGGAGAATGACTGTCTTTCCCACCATCTGGAAGGCTGGACATCAGGAAGCAGTCCTTTGAATTCATGGAACCTCTGATTTATAATCCAAACATTATGAAGCTCTTGGCCCAAGGAAAAGAACATTTAAGCTTTCAAATCAGGAAGGCGCTATTGCCATCTTACCTGTTAGTCCCAGGAAAGTACTTCCGAGCTGTGATTCAAGTATCAGAATGCTTAGGCACAGAGTATATGGACCCAGAGTTTCGCCACACTGTTAAGATTTGCACTGGCAGAGTGAATGTCTTAGGACTTGACTCTCATGAAATTAGTGATTGGTCCCTAGGCTGCTGCCACAAAAAAAAACAGTGCTCCCACACTGCCAGCAGAAAGTAGAAGGAACTATTACATGGCCCCCACGTGAACCCTGCCTTCCAAATCCCATGGGATGGCACCTGCATAAATGACCCTGACACATCGGGAACCCTGGTTTAAGTGAGTCGATTGACAAGTGTTTAAGCTTTCCTGGTTGCACAGTAAAGGAAGGTCTAGAAAAGGGTGGAATGGAGGGGAGCCTGGGTGGCGCAGTCGTTAAGTGTCTGCCTTCGGCTCAGGGCATCATCCCAGCGTTCCGGGATCGAGTCCCACATCAGGCTCCCACATCAGGCTCCCACATCAGACTCCCACATCAGGCTCCCACATCAGGCTCCCACATCAGGCTCCTCTGCTAGGAGCCTGCTTCTTCCTCTCCCACTCCCCCTGCTTGTGTTCCCTCTCTCGCTGGCTGTCTCTCTCTGTCAAATAAATAAATAAAATCTTTAAAAAAAAAAAAAAAAGGGTGGAATGGAGGCTGTGTCCGTCTACTGTATTCACTAAAATTCCCTGGTTAAAAAGACCTGCTCAGGGGATAGACTGATTTCAATGTCACAACTACTGTGACATGGATCAAGTTATTTAACTTCTGTCATCTTGAGATTCCTCAGTTGTAAAACTGGGATAATAATAGATAAAAATCATTTGTAGTGTTTTTGGATGATTAAGCTAGATAACATATATGATGAAATTTTTAAAAATGTCTGCCATTTTTACAATTTTATGGACATCTTTTGCAAGCCTATTTCTTTCTTTCTTTCTTTTTTTTTAAAGATTTTATTTATTTATGTGACAGAGATAGGACAGCCAGCGAGAGAGGGAACACAGCAGGGGAGCGGGAGAGGAAGAAGCAGGCTCATAGCGGAGGAGCCCGATGTGGGGCTCGATTCCGGAGCGCCGAGATCACGTCCTGAGCCGAAGGCAGACGTGTAACGACTGCGCTACCCAGGAGCCCCAACAAGCCTATTTATTTCTTTAGGATAAATTTCTCTAAGTGGAATTTATGACTAATGGACACACACATTTATGTATTACAGTAGGATGTCAAATGTAAACAATGGCCAGATTTACATCCCTGCCCCAAATTGTGAGGGTGATATTTCTCAACAATATCTCCTAGACAGGCTATAGCATTTTTGTTTAAATTTGCAATATTTAATTAATAAGGGTAATCAAATTTTAGTAAATAAAGTGACTGGTTCATGTCTCTGCTAGAAATTGTTTATTTCTTTTGTTAATTTTCTATTGAGCTGTTTATATTACTTATTTATATAATAAATTTCTTGTTGATATATAAATGCTCATTATAAAACATTATGTAAACATTTTGTCATGCATGTTACAAATATTTTCTTCTTCCACAGCTTTATTGATGTATAATTGACAAATATATGCATTTAAAGTATACAACATGATGGTTTGATATATGTAAACATTGTCAAATAATTATAACAATCAAGTTACTACATTTATCACCTCACATAGTCACATTTTGTGTGTGTGCGTGTGTGTGCGTGTGTGGTGAGAATGCTTAAAATCTACTCTATTAGCAAATTTCAAGTGTGCAATACAGTTATTAACTATAGTCACCGTGCTCTATAGTAGTGGGTTGCTGTATCATATGGTATTTCTATTTTTAATTTTTTGAGGAAACTTCATTCTGTTTTCCATAGCGGTTGCACCAATTTACATTCCTATCAACAGTGCACAGTGTTTCTCTTTATACACTGGCCAATACCTGTCATTTGTCTTTTTTTTTTTTTTAATAGCCATTCTAACAGGTGCAAGGTGATATTTCATTGTGTTTTTGATTTCCATTTCCCAGACAATTAGTGATCCCAAACACCTTTTCATATAACGTGGCTATTTGTATATTTAATCAAAAATCATATAAATGTTTTTTATTGTACTAACATAATACATTGTGAAATATATTCCAAAATAGAAAATAACACCTTGAAATTCAATTATATGATTCATATATGTAAATAATATTCCTAAGTTTTCCCCTCAAATCATGATAGATCCCGAACACCCTCAGAGGTCGCTCTATTCTACTGAAGATTGCTGCTCTAGACGTCTTTTCTAGTCCCTGTAATTTTGCCTTAGAGAAGGAGACAGGAAAATCAAGCAAACTTTTATTTTTCTTGTCCTCAAGTTACAAGAGATTTTGGGCTTATAAAACTTGGCAACAGCCATGTGTCCAACATCTTTATTGAAAGAGTAAAGAAAGGGGCTAACTCTGACGATAAAAAGATGGTACCTGCCTGTGCACAAAATAACCTGCTCAAATGATCCAGGCTATTGCAGAAGAATGCTCGGAGAGGTGGAGCACATTTGTCAGAATCGTCAGTGGGATGATGCTACTTTAGGGTCTTCTTGGTCCTAACACCACTGTGTTACACTCCGTGCTATTTAAATTCTAGGGTTGGCAAAACAGTGTTTTGAGTTGCGACATCGCCCTTAGCAGAGTCTCCTGGGTAGTCCCACTGGTGAATATCACAATTAGCACTGAAAGAAGACTCGTAATCGTGATCCATTCTTCCAGAAAGGTATCTGCCGGGGACTTTTAAAATTTTGTGTTTTTAGCTTTATTCATTGTAACACCTCATTTTTGAGACCACCCTTATATTTAAGCTTCCAAAACGTAAATTGGGGACTTTGAAAATGGACATAAATACATGATATTTTCAAATATTCTACCTGTATAATCTAAATTCTCATCGTAATTTTGGTTTTTTAAAAAATTTTACTGTAAACATGGAGTTCATTTGTTTTTTGCTTTTTGTTCTTGTTTGCTTTTTGTTCTGTTTCTATTTTTATTTAAATTACAGTTAACGTACAGTGTAATATTAGTTTCAGGTGTGGAATATATTGATTCAACAATTCCATGCAACACCTGGTACTCATCACAACAGGTGCACTCCTTAATCCCCATCACTTGTTTCACCTGCTGCCCCCCAGCCATCAGTTTGTTATCAAGTTCATTTTTAAGTAATGGTCCCAAAATTACCCAAACCACAAGCAAGTATAGTTTATTTAATTATAAAAAAAGCCTGATTGAATATTTGATGCAGGAGAGACCAAGAACAATGTCTTTTGCCACTTCAATTCTTTTTTCATAACTTTAATCCTAGTTCTTTTTCTCTAGTGATTTCTTCCAGAGTCCCTTCTTTCTCACTTTTCTTATGATTCCCTTCCTTTCCTGATTGATGTTTAAATACATACTTTGGTATTTGGACAGAGGTGGGTTTAGGGATGGTGGTAAAATTAAAATTAAAGAAAGCTAATGTGTCAAAAGGTCTTAGAGAACATTTAGCCAACTATATATGTAACTATATATATACATATATTATATACATATAACTATGTATATAGTAGAAGAAATTGAGGAAAAGAAATGAGACAAATAGAAAGCCATATATATACATTAGAATAATCTATTTTATACTATATCTTATCTATTATCTATCCATCTATATCTTGTATTCTATATGCTGTATTTTATATCATATTTTGCAGGGCTCAATCTTATGGTACTAAAACTGCTTTTACTCAAAACATTCATGAGAAACATTGAATTTGTGAAAATAGTCTTATTTTACATTGCTGAATTCTTTACCTAATTACCAGAATATTGATATTAAAGCACTTGAAACTTCACAGCTCTTTCACATAATATTATTTACTTCTGACAATAAAAGTGGTTAGTCAGATAATATTGTCCCTATTTTAGAGAAAATGTGAAATGTGAAATGTGGAAAGCAAAATCTAGGGCTGAGGTCCCAGACTAAACACTGACAGTGAGGCCACCTCTCCTTAGATGGGAAAGTCCATTCTTTCCTATTCTCTCCCATTTTGTCTAGAACATTAACCTACACTAGGAATCTTTTGTCTCTAAGGCCTCCTAGGTTTTGCTTCCTACTAAAAAGGACTTTCTTTTTCACTTTGTGTTTTACTTCTTGTCTGTCTCAAGACTGAGCATTTGGGATACTAATTTGTCAGCTAATAAAAAGACAGTAATTGCAATTCTTAATTGAATGAAGGGTAAATCTCCTTTTCTACCTTTTCTACAGCTAAAGCCTCACCTGTGAATTATAGAGAAAATTGCTACGCCACTTGTTTCCAGAGATACTTCGGAAGAGACCGTCAAGGGAGGACTCAGCTTTATCACTTTATCCCTTGGGAGGTAGAACAGTGCATCATTGGGGAACTAAGCGCTTAGGTTGTGAACTGCCATTGGTTTCCAGATGAAAAATCTCATTTTTCTCTTCCATCCACGTGTTAGAAGGGAATTAGATGTCAAGGCTAGTCGTTAAATCATGCTGAGCATTACTAATTTAGTAAGGCTGTTATTTGCTGCACACTAAGACAGGTGATTAGGACCACTTCCATGAGTAATTTTGAAATGTGACAACTCACCAGATAATCATCACCAGTGTATCTTTGGTCTCTGAAAATGGCAAAGAATCCCCTTGAAATGCTCAATGCTACCCACTTCCATAGGCTGAGGACATGGCTTAATTATCTATGACTTAAAATTATACTATGCTCAATCAAATTGAACACTTGGATATACGTCCTGGAATCCAAGCTGCTCAGTGTTTCTGGTGATTGCTAGACCTTAAAACACTCGGCTATGCCTGAGCTTTAAATGTATAAGCCTGTTTTGCCTTTCCAACAAGCTCACTACGTAGGCTACCTATGCCTTCTGATTTTCTGTCCTTAAAAACCTAAGTGAACCTGGAGAGTGCCCTGAAGACCTTCTGTGATTATTTCTAACTGCTTTGCAGATTCCTTCAGCACTATTCCCAAATATTATGTGAGATTTCAACCCCTGCCCTTTGTTTCCTTTTAGAAAATACAAAATTCTTGAGATCTTCAAGACTCTTCACAAGTCTTACTTTCTCGGTCAAGCTGTGTCGGCGCCTTCTTCACCCCTGACACCACGGCCTGCCCTTCCTGGCTGTCGGCCAGTGCTTCCTCTAAGCTCCCAAAGCAGTGACATTTTTCTTAGAGTTACCACAATTTATTGTGGTTTATTGTGTTTCCATTCCTCTTTCCCCTAGAATCTTAGGTCCCTGTGGTGTGGAGATGCCTTAATAATATTTGTCGTCAGTGTCCAGAGAGGTGTTAAAATACAGTCAGTGTTCAACTAATGTTGACTTGAAGGAATAGCAGAAGCACTTCACCCTTTTGATGACCCCGCAGCTTAAGAAGGATTATTCCTTTATATGATTTCAATCATTTAACATTTATTTGGACTTTTTTTATACACTAACTTATAGTCTATCCTGTAGAATGTTCTGTGTACTTTGAGAAATATGAATATTCTGCTGTTGTCGGGTGGAATATTCTATAGATGTGTGTTAGGACTAATTTGTTTATAATGTTGTTCAGATATTCTGTTTCCTTGGTGATCTTCTGTCTAGTTGTTCCATCCTTTATTGAAAATGAGGTATTGAAGATCAACAGTTATTGTAGAATTGTCTATTTCTTCAATCAGTTCTGTTAGTATTTGCTTCATGTGTTATGTCCTTTAATACAATGGAATGAAAGTAGAAATCAATAACAGAAAAAATGGTGAAATACACAATTATATGAAAATGAAAAACACATTCCTAAATAATACATGCTTCAGAAAAAATCACAAGGGACATTAGCAAATAGTGTGTGAAGAATAAAAACAGAAACACAGCACACCAAAACGTATGGAATGTGGCAAAAGTAGACCAGATAGAAAAGTGTTTTTTAAAATTCCATTATTGACCTGTGAATGTCTCAGACATGAAAAAGTGTGTGTGTGTGTGTGTGTGTGTGTGTGTGTGTGTGTAAGATCAAATGACATAATCGTATGCACATGAAGTTTCTGTTGTATTTTTGTTATTGTCATGAAATGTGTATCCTAGAGGGGGAGACAGGGGAAGCCAAATAACAAGAAAATAATGAAAAATGCATTTTTTTGTATTTAAGATAAGAAATCAAGATTTAGAGACTACAAGTTAAGAGCCCAAGTTCACATAGCTAGGAAGTATTTTGCTTTGAATCCATGTGGTCAGCATCTTTCCTAGAAAAGACAGGCAGGATAAGGGTACAGCAGAGATCAAAGGAGTGGGGAATTAGTGGCAGTTTTTCTAGGACTCAAAAGATTTTAGAATGAACGTGTGGGGAAAATCTGTTCTTCAGGCAAAGTTAATCTTAGAAGATAATCTATTTCAAGTTATGGCATTTTTGCCATTTTGCAGTGGTATTTTTGTAAAACATAAAAATGTCTATTTCAGTGCCATGTGAGCATAACTTTATATAGAATGTGCAAGTATGGGACGAGGGAAGGGTATGCTTGCTGCTTTAGCACTTCAGTGGAGGTATGCTCTGAATATGATGCCTGTCCTCATGGATGAAAGGTGAAAACAAAAGTCTTTGTGCCGGGAGGAGAAAATAGAGGGAGCTGTCTCTTCAGCTGCACCTGCCCACACAGGTAGTTGTACCCACCACCTGTCGTAGCCTTGGTATCTGCCACCCACTGCTGGTGCTTCCTGTGGACGTCTGGGAAAGAGCCGTAATTACTTTCTTGTCTGGGCTCATCTCACCCAGAACAGTCAGGAGAGATTAAACTCTGACAAAATGCTGATTATGGGAGAGATGGAAGCAAACGACACAAAAAAAGATTTCTACTTTCCATCCAGAGTGAGAGGACAGATCATGGCCGTGTGTATGCTTCAGACTTGGCTTTGAATCCTGGCTCTCTGCCTCACTTTGTGATTGTGGGTATATGACAGGGGCCAAGTTACAGCCTCAGTGACTTCTTTGGTAAAATGGGAGAATAATGGTTACCTCTGGAGGATGAAGTGACAACCTGTAATACACTGATACTTCGGCATTCAACAAATAGCTTCTGTGTTTAGTATTAAATCTACGATTTGGACCCTCCCTGTTCACTCAGCAGAGAGATCCGCTGTTATCCAAAATGGCCAAATATATAAAATGAAGAGATTTGTCCTCCTTGTCAGGTTATGTAAGTTGAAATAGTTGTGTATTTCTTATGGTGTCAGTCCTCAGGTATATTTACTGAATAGTAGTAACCGCTGGTTTTTTTTTTTTTCCTCTCATCCTTAATAAAGTTTCCTTTATATATTCTTAACTATATATCAATTAGTTATTGAAAACGTTATTCTAATAAAATGGCAGCAACGATCATGTTGTCATTGCACTACCTTGGCTAGGAACTGACGATCGAGGACAGCTGAATGATACGATTTGGGGCCCCTTCCCTACCTCAAAATAAAAAGTGCAATGTTTAAGTCTATTTTGCATTTTGAGGAACCATATAACATTTCATCTGGCTAGGAATGGCACTATTTTAAAGAGTTTGAAAGCTGCTACTCGGTAAAATAATTGTTTAACCACTTTTATAGGTAGTGGAAATCCACTAAGGATTTGAACTTTGAACAGATTTCCCAGTGCTTTAATGGAAAAGGAAGGAGGGCCATTTTTTCTCATGTCCTTCTCCTTGTCCTTCTCAATGAATAGCCTAAACTATTGACTAAATAAATAAATGAAAAGGAAAGAAATAGAGAAAAAGAAGAGAAAAAGACAGAAAGAAAAAAAAAATTCACTTGTATTTGTTTCCCGGAGCTACCAAAACAAAGTACCACAGCTGAGTGATTTAAAACAACAGAAATGTATTTTCTTACAGTTCTGGAGGCTAGAAGTCTGAAGTCAAGATTTTGGCGTCTCTCCAAAGCCTGAGGGGAGGCTGCTTCCTGGCCTCTGTCAGCTTCTGGTAGTCCCAGACATTCCTTGGCTCTCTGCCTCCCTCTTCACATGGCACTCTTCCTCTGCCTCTGTCTTCACGTTATCTTCCCTCTTCTTATAAGGACACCAGTCATACCGGATTAAGCACCCATCCTACTCCAGGATGTTCTGTTTTTAGCTTAACTAATTATATCGGTGATGACCTTATGTCAAACTAGAGTCACATTCTGAATTCCTAGGGTTAGGACTTGAACATACCTTGTTGAGGGACACAATTCAATCCATACCTCTAGTTGTTTCTAAAAAAGTTAAGGTAGGCTCTGTGGAGAAAATATGAAGCTTTAAATGGTGAGCACAGATAGTGTTAGCCACGGCATAGGCTTAGGGCTGGCTTTCCTGGAAGACAACATAGCCTGCAGGAGAACTGATGGGAGTCAAACCCCAAGAAGGTCCTCACCCAAAGTCCCTTTACCAGTTGTCTGTGAAGACACCATTAGAAATACGCTGTTGAGTACAATTTTGTATTCATTACAATTCAAATATCCCTCGACAGAATAATGCTTTGAACTGTGATTTTTTTTTACGTCCTTAAATAAACGAGTTTGTCAGCTTTTTCCTGAAGGCAGCTTTTGAGTTTCTGATGGAGATGGTATTAGAGCAGTGGATAACTACCAATTTAAATAGAGGTCAAGACTACCGGAACAGAAATTTGCAATCTGTTGAGTCAGGGGTAGGGGAAGAGCAACTCTTCACAACTCATCACTAGACCACAAAAGTACTGGGCGAATTGTACAGTGAGAATACAGTAATTCTGCATTTCCTGTTGCATTTTGAAAACATGACAACGAGAGCATCTGAAAGAATATATACTTCCTCACTGTGTTCAGTTAAGCTTGGGGAAAGGGGAAAAACAGCTTATTCTTCCTTCTTCTACCAAATGCCTCAAATTATTATGCTGAATGAGTGCTGTTGAATTTCCATTTTCACATTAATTTGCTCCCTAAATTGTACTGTCAGGCTGGTTTTACTCTTCAACTGTTTGGTGTTTTTGTTCTGGTTCTCGCGTATCCCCTGAAAGTTATGCATCTAAAAGAGCAAAGACAATGAGGGGCGCCTGGGTGGCTTAGTCCCTTAAACATCTGCCTTCAGTTCAGTTCATGATCTCAGGGTCCTGGGATTGAGCCCCCGGTCAGGCTCCATGCTCAGTGGGCGAGTCTGCTTCTTCCTCTCCCTCTGCCCCTAACCTGCACTCATTCTCTCTCTCACTCACTCTCTCTCTCTCTCAAATAAGTAAATTTACAAAATTCTTTAAAAAGTTAAAAGAAATAAAAATAAAAGAGCAAAGAAAATGAAAATGCACTTCGCAGATGGATTAAGATTGATTGGCTAGACCATAGAAACGAACTCTTAAAAATGCTTATTTCTTGTAAGAATATTTTCTTAAAATTATATGTTATTTTTAAAGCCTCAAATAGATTTAAAAAAAAAAAAAGCTTAACTAATACACAGTGGAATAAAGTTTGATTTAAAAAAAAATTCCTACAGACATGTTTTGTCAGTATGGATAAATCTTTATTTTACCAAATGTAAATTTTTTTCACCATGGTATAGACTTCCACTCCTCAATCACATTCATCTTTTCCTTGAAACATATAAAAACAGATCGGACTGGCACTAGAGACTAGTTCTCTGCAGTTCTTACAAAAGGCAATAAATACATAGGGTCCTCTGACTATTGGCCCAATAGGACTTTTTAAATCTGCATTCTTAAGTTTTTGGTAAGATAAAAAGAAGATAGAAAGAAGACAGTTGTGTCAGGCATGTGCATGCCCTAGTCATGTACACAGTTCTGGGTTTTTGCAATGGATTAATAGATACCAACCTTCTAAGGGAACACACTGTTGATCAGATAAGAGTATTCTGCAATATCTAGTGAGCAGATTCTCCAGGAGCAAAAGACCTGGAAACCATGTAGGTAATAGTGGAATTAGTTGAGTTGATGCCAAAAAAATGCTGCCCTCAGCTGGGGCCAGAAAGAACTCTATAATGTGTTCATGGCCATGTCCCTCTCTCCCTGTTAGCCTCCTTTCTCATACACATCAGGCGGTTGGTCTGTTCTGAGTGCATTCTTTTTGAAGTCAGGATCCTGAGCTTTTGAGTCCGTTGGTGAAAGGCCATTAATTCTGCATTTCTGTGAGGATTATATTCACTACCCAATGGAAACGATGTAGAAAGTGGAGTTTTACTTTCACATTCGTCCCTGAAAAAAAGTCATGACAGGACATAAAAGGATGTGGAATTTGTGATATTGGCAGCTCAGGAAACACTGTCTGTTGCATGAGGTTTTTATCACCACTGGGAGTGAAAGAGTACAAAGTCTTCCTTGTCGCACAAAATGAATGCTTCTCTGTGGTTTAAAGAAACCATGAAACCCCTTCTCATAACAGGAAAAAAAAAAAAAAAGGTCCTCCTTGGATGAAACCAAATGGTGACAAATGAAGAAACACTAGAAATAGGATTACCCAGTGGAGAACTCAGTGAGTTACCTTTTCTTTTAGAATTAAATAAGATTGTTTACCCCATAAACATGCCTTTGCGAGCTTTAAAAACTCTAGCAATCTAATAAACTTCAGTGTAGCCCTGTCTACTAGCCATTGCAATTCACGCCTATGTTGTTTTCCATTGGTTCTCTCCTTTACGCTTATGCTTTGGAGGCGGGGATGGTTATGAGGGTAATGGAGATGTTGTAAATGTTTCAAATTTTTCATCGCTCTCTAAACTTCTTTGTTCCTAGCGTTTTGTTCTCCCCAAACATCATGGTTTCTGAAGATCCCAGGGCACCGCACGTGCTTTTCTTTCTGGGCAGGATACCCTACCATTTAGCACACACATATCAGCAGGGCACACTTTACCCAGCCTCAAACCTGGTTTCTCGGCCAGATCTTCCTCATCTGACCAATTTGGTTGTTCCATCTCCTGGTCCACCACAGAAAGTTCTACTGAGCTCTAGTATAGTCTTATCATATTACATTATAGTTTTTGAATTCTTTAAAAATGCAAGAATTATTTCATTTATCTTTGTATCACTGGTACTGGCACAGTATCCATCAAAGAGTGGGTTCTCGAGGGATGACTCCTTAGTTGAACTGAGTCAATGAATGAAGGGTGAGTGAGGAGATAGGCCAATGGACACATCTATACATGTTGCAAGACTGTTACTGTTTCCTGAAGGGTACTGCAGACTGGTGCTCTGTTCCATGTGATCATTTGTTCATTTATTTGTGTTTCATTTATGTGTTTACTTAGCAGATATTTCTTGAGGATTGACTCTGTTCAGAGATCAGAATAGACACCAGGGATATATCAAGGCATGGGACAGTTTTTGTTCTCAAATTACCGAAAGATAACCCTGCTCATGGTTTATCTTTGTTTGGAGACTTTTCCCTCTTTAATCAGGGAAAATGCAAGTACACCACAAAAGATAGTCCTCAGCATTACAGCCAGTGTTACAATCTATAAATATCTCTAGCTGGAAGCGTGACTAAGACTCCACTGCTGATATTACCCAGCTGAGCCAAAAAGTGAGCTTCATAGCCTCAAAGCCACCTTTGTTATTTACTAATTGCTTTTAACCTTCCGGGCTGTGCATTCCTGCTACATTGCTGCTCTTTGATTTATAGCGTTCATCCATGTTCCTTTGTTGTAGGTGACGGTTTGCTGGAAAGCTGGTTGTGCGCACTTTGTCTCTTCACTCCCTTATGAAAACGAGATGTTGCATTTTCAGAACCTCTTTGTCCAAGGACAATTTTTAGATAACAACCATAGTAATAAACACCATGCAAGTACCCATAATCACAGACGTGGATATAGATCTTGGAAACAACTAATGGTAATTTATTACATTTTCGTAAAGACTTTAATAGTTTTGCATTCTAAAATGATGCAGGTCTTAAGAATATACCCAAGGTTAACACTATTGAAGGGGAAAAAAATCCATTTGTGAAAATCAGACTTTTTATATTCTTGTAATCATGCATGTGATCTTGTCCGTGTCTGATAAGGGAAAGAAGATAGATTGCAGTTACCTGCAAACCTGTTTTCCTGGCTCATTAATGAATTATATTGACTGAGAGGGTACATTTCATTTCTTCTTGGTGATGGAACACGTTTCCATCCTCTTTTAAATTAATCATGATATTTTCTAAGTTAAATATACTCTTGCATTAAATAATAAGTAAAAAACCAAACTTTTCCTCCTTAGAGAGTCAAGATAGGAACAATTGTCAATATTTCAAACTCTTATGGCAGGTGTGTTTCCAATTAGAAGCATAAATTTAAATTGTCAGTTATAAAAAATATTAAAAAAATAGTCAGTTCTACTTATGAATTGCCCCTTAAAATTTTTTTCTGTTTTTTTTTTTTTTTCCACCAGTCATTGTCTTACCTTCTCCCTCTTCAGTTATTGGTACAGCTTTCTTATAAATACATTCTACAACTGAGATAAATCAGGTTCAGGGAAATGTCCACTTGGCATCACCTGTCAAGACTGGTGTGTTGGGATAGGAATATTAGAATAGCATGTAAATGATTTAGACTATTCCCCTCTTGCAGCATCTTGCATTATGATGTTTCCTAGGAAGGCGCTTTTAACTGGTACTTTCATGAGTTAAAAGTAAATACTTTGTGAATATTAAAAACATTCACAGAATACTAGGTGAGAGTAGGTTCTTATAACGTTCACAGAGCAAGTACAAGTAACGTGCAGTAGAGACATATACACACTTCTTTTTTTTTTTTTTTGAGGATATAGCCATGTAGATGTCTTTCAAATTAACAAACACATAAAACACTTCTTTTAAAATTAATAATAAGGTAAATTCTGCTTTGCTATTAGCCAGAGTCCCATTACCCAATAGAAGTAAAAGGGCTTTAGTATGTTTTTCTTTGGATTTTGTTCTCTGGTGAATTGTGACCTTAACATTCTATGGGGGAGGACTGCATTAATTAGAAAATCAATTAGCAAACATTCATTTTACCTAACAAGTGTCTGAGGATCCTTTTCTTTTGCCTGAAGTGTGTTTTCCCTGTCCCTGAATTCTCATCACAATGTCACCTCTTCCAGGAAGACTTGCTGGACATTTCCTTCTATGTTGGATACTTTACATCTCAAATTCCCATTGGATGGAAAGGGGCAGTCACTACTGGGCCAACCTCTAAAATAATCTAAACTGAGAAAGAGCACTTTGGCTTAGATATTTAGGAAATTTGTCCCAGAGGATATGTAGGTTATGTAGAAACCTGAGGGACTGCTAACGTTCGCTTTGTAGAAAGGAGATGGAAGGACCATCTAATGATTTTCAGTGAAATTTAAAAGAAAAATAAAAAGTAAGTGTGCACATTTCCACTTAATTAAGAAATGATAAAAGATTATATAATGTTAGGACAATTGAGTAATCACATGTAAAAATAAATTACCTCACACTAACTACAAAATTAATTCCAGGTAAATTAAAGACGAAAGTATAAACCAAAGCAAAACTACGTTTTAAAAATTTATGAGATAAAAATATCAGAAGATAGTGTTATCACCTTGGTTAAACAAGGAAGCTTTTTAAAATCATAAAAATAAAAATTATTAAAGAGAAGATTAATTTAACATCAAAACTTTAAGTATGACAAATAAAATTAATATAAACAAAGTTAAATCAGACAATAGTCTGTGGGAAATTGATTATAACCTATATACCAAGTAACACAATTATACCCAGAATATATAAATATCTGTCATTTGATATGAAACAAATGAAGAAAATATCATTTAGAAAAATATGCAAGGGGTACCTGGGGGGCTCAGTTGGGTAAGCATCTGCCTTTGGCTCAGGTCATGATCCCAAGGTCCTGGGATCCAGCCCTGCATCCTCAGGCTCCCTGCTCAGTGGGGAGTCTGCTTCTCCCTCTCCCTCTGCTCCTCTCCCCACTTATTCTCTCTCTCAAATAAATAAATAAAATCTTTAAAATAAAAAGAAAAATGTGCAAAAACTATAGGCAGAAAGATTCACAGAAAAGAATAGCCTTGTAAGAGTATAAAATGTCCAAAGTTTTTTAACCAAAATTAGAAAAATAATTTTTTCATCAGTATTAACAAAAGTCAAAATGTTTTGTACTATCAAAGTTTGGTGAAGTCCTGGGGAAATTGGCATTATCATTTCCTGCTGGATGGTACGAGTTGGTTTAGCACTTTGTAGGTCACTTAGGCAGTAGAGTGAACATCTTTCATATTCATGGCTACCAATCAAGTCTGAATAGCTTTTCCCCATTTAGAGATATTCAACATTATGCATCCTACTTTCTTAACATAGAACTACCGCAGTCGTCAGAGCTCAAACTTCCAGCCTCCCTTTTTATGCGGAGCCCAGGCTTGTGATCCCAGTGCCATCGATAGGAACCGCTATTGCCAAACTTGTGTTGAGAAGTTAGCAATGCAAGCAAAAAGCCTGGGGCTGGGGCTGGGGCTGGGGCTTCGGCTTCTGTGTTCCCATTTTCTCTCTCTCGCCCTGAGTCTGTCTTGCTCTGACTGACCCTGTCTCTCTCTCCTCCCTGCCCCACCGTGCCCAGACGGGAGCTGATGCTCCTCTTTTCATTGAAAATAAGGGCAGCCTGGAAAGATACTCAGGGCTACATGGACAAGTTTGACTGGCGGAATTGGCATCAATAGGGTTCCCTCTAATGCTCACGGGGGCTGCCGCAGTGGCTCTGTGTCTGCTGTAAAGCCAGCTCTGCAGTGCCGCTTGGGACATTGTTTCTGGAAGCACAGATGGGATTCGGGAAGAAGATTCACCAGACCTTCCAGAAACCTTGTGAAGCTCCCAATATCCTTAAAAAAACAAAACAAAACAAAACAAAACCTTTTCTGCTCCACCAGCCAGCTTCTGCTGTGTTTAGTCAAAAACCCTCATTGATAGAAATTTTATGGAAAAGAGTAGAAAGGGAGGAAGGGAGGAAGGGGAAAAGAACAATGTGCCAACTTACACTCTAGTAATTACAAAATATACCATAGCTCACAGCTTAAGACATTCTGACCGTAAGAACACTGTGTAATAGGAGAAAAAAATAAAGATGGCGGGGGGTGGGGGGCGGGGACAGAATATATATTCCTCTGAATTGGGAAATGGATAATAAGATGCAGTATAGTCATATAGCAAATATGTATTTATTAAAAACATGGATTTCTATAAAACATACCCTACAAAAACACAAGTCTATATATATTTTGTTTTTACATAAATATCTACCTATCTACTTCATTTTAAATCTAAGAGAAGGAGGGAAGTAAAGGAGAGAACGGAAATAGGTAATGAGAAATTGAAACTCCAGCCCCATTTATAATGTATCACTCAAAGGAAAATGGATTCCTATCTCTCTAGTAAGTTAAAAATAAATTTAAATACCAATGTCTATGAAATCTTTCAAAGAATTATGAATAGAAAATACATAGAATCGATTACAAATAAATACGTGTAAATTAATACATACAATTTCCAGCCTTAGTGTTTGAATGGAAGTACTATAATGAGATATAAATATATGGAAATGCATTTTGTTTGAGTCAAGAAATGTCTTTCATCTCCAGAAGTCACACTATCTGACAGGAACATTTGAAAGACGTTCGAAGGGAACTAATTGATATGGTCTCAAAATGCAGAGTGGTACATAGTCCTGATGTTTTCACCATTTATGAAGTGTGCCAACAAATGAGATTAGAAGTTCGAAGATCTTTTGTATCCACATAGCTTCTCCATTGCAGGTGTTTTTCTTTCAGGATCAAGATTAAGATATATTACTATGTGAAGATGCATTTTTTTTTTCCCTGTTCCCAGAAGATGTCAGTTGCTACAATAATCAAGTGAGGAGTTAAATTTACTTTTTTAAATGAGGTTTTCAAATTATAAAGCAGATTATAACCATGCCCCAGAGCTGTCTTCTTTCTACTGCATTATTCTTACATAGAAGCCTTCGTGATTCTGATGGCAGAGATTAGCTTGAGTAGGTGGTACTGAGTTAATTCATATCCTGGTTGCCCTGGGAGACCTAAATTTAAGCTGCCTATTCTTTCCCGGGGCGAGAAATAAAAATGAGTCGAGTGCCATTTTCTTGGGGCTGTGCATTTCAAAACCTAGGCTTTGTCTCATTTCTTCTCTTAGAGTTACCATTTATTTACATTTTCTCGACAAGGCAATTTTTATACTGCCAACTTTGGTTGAACATCAGGGAAACCAAAAGGAGTTTGTTGAACATGGAACTTTGGAGTTTAGGTACTAAATGAAATGAATGGATCCATGAATAAGTTGAATGGTGATTTCTAGTTCATTCATTCACTTGTAAGTCATTCAGAGACAGCACATTTAAAAATCATTGGGTGGGATAAAATCATATTGAGAGATTGCTTACCCAGATGGTAAAGGCCCTGAAAGTAGGAACTGTATCTGTACCTCAGTGATCCTGCAGTTGGGAACCCTTTGCTCAGTGGCTTCCCTGCTCCAAACATTGTGCCAGGCATTTACAAAGATGCATACATCGGTGCCATCAATCCCAATGAGGGCTTGGGATATATAGTTGGATGTATGAATTGATATTTTCAAAAAAAATTCAGACAAAGTGGGGTAAGTCTTTATATCCTCTGTAATTCCACTAATGGAATTCTGCCTATATATTTTATAAAAGGGCTTAATATTACTTCGGTGAATTGATGTTTATAACGTTCATTATAAATACAAAACCATTTCTTATCTGATGGCCTTCTTTCCTAATGTCTTTGACTTAAGGAAACTGACAAATACAAAAGCAGGTCCATGGTTTTATCATGCCATTCACTATTGCCATTGGGTTGAGGGGTTAAAGCTAGAAGCTACCCATATCAGAATTGATTAAAATCAACACACATTTTGTGCCTAAATTATTTTCTGTGGCTACCTAAAGGGAAACCTCCTGCTCTTCTATGGCCTCTGATTAAGAAAAGGGAAAAGACAAGAAACATAGTCAAAAGCTGCCTGACCTTTTGTACAGAGCTGTTGTCAAGACCGGTACCATTTTGCACTTGTATGATCAGAAATTGCAACAGTGTTGCATAAAATAGAGTCAAATGACAGTTCAGCATGTAAAACAGGGCTCCTAGCGTCTTCCTGCACCCTCCTCTTAAAGCCTTTTCCAAGCGCTTGCTGTCTCCACGGTAACAGCATCTCTGGGATTCTGTTGAAGTGTATTTTGAAAGCTGCCTTCACCTGAGAAGTTAGCATATGACAGAGCTGTCCATATCTCTAGTCCTCTCAGATTATTTTTCTAATGAAAAAATATATGTAGAATGGCGTTTGCTGAGTAATGATCAGAACTTTATATTATTTCTTCTTTTTCAAAATTTGTGTAAGATATTCAAAATCATTATGATGCCCAAATGTCATTGTGGTATTTAAAAGTGTCATGTGCACAGTTTCTTCTTCTTCTTTTTTTTTTTAATTTGGTCACAGTTTTAACAAATAAATAAACAGATAGATTTTAGTTCAGCCAAAGCATTTGGACCATACTTCCAAATTGCAGAAAATATCCATGGCAAGAACCCTGGATCAAGAACCAGGAGACACGGGTTTCTCTCCAACTTTTGCTACAGACTAGTGTTGGGATCTTCGTCCTGTTGTGTCTACTAGGGTTCAGTTTTCTCACGTAGCAAGTGAGGCTGAACGAGATGATGTTGAAAGCGTTTCCTTAACATTCCCTCATTTGATTACCCAAACCCCAATATTTTTGTCTATGATCATATTCTCTGTTTTAATCAGTGTTCTGTCTCTAATATTCCATCCAAGTCTTAAAAGAACACTGAGACCATCAGTAGCCTTATTGTGGATTTGCTTCTTTACATAAGTTCATGGAAAAATCAATAAATGTAGATCTGTGCTGTGCAGTTCTCTAGCCACTGGCCACATGTGACCATTTAAATTTAAATTGAAGTTAATTGAAATTAAGTTAAAAATTTATGTTCTCAATTGTGCTAGCTACATGTGGGTAAAGCTACCTCATTGAACAACACACACATAGAATATTTCCATCATTGCAGGACATTCTATTACATAGGACTGGCTTAGATCAATTCTCATTTCTACCCCTGAAATGTCCTTTCTCAGTCTTAAGCAAAAAGGAACAGACTCGTGCCTGAGGATTCTGTTCTAGCTATGAACAATGTGACTTTCTTTGTTGGGGGAGCAAACTCATATTTGCAAGATGAAGTCCTAATACTTCAGGAGAGAACCTAATATGTCTAACACCTAAAAGCAGCTCTCAAAGTATTTACTGAATGAATAGCTATACGACTGAATGAACTAATTCAAGGGCAAGTTTGGCAATATTTATCAAATCTGAGGAAACCAGCTTAAAAAGAAAAATCATTAACTCTTTTTGTAGCAGCTGTTGAGAGAACTTTCCCAGTGGAACAAAAGTGATGTCTAATGTGGCTTTAATGATTTGTTCATAAACTCAAGCACCTAAATGCACAGGAAGGTCTGTAATGAATTTAAGGGCCTAGATATAAGAAACTTTAAGGAGTTGCAGACCCATGCCAAACCAAAGGAAACATTCTACTCATTTTCATGAAAAATAAGCCAGAAATCTAGATATGTATGTGAAATTTCTTGTTTCGATGTTGGCAAATAATTATCTATCATCTACCTGGTAGAGTTGACTCGGAGTACACAGTAATATTTTGGGTAAATAGTAGATCAGGTAGTTTTTTTAAGTTTTCTAAATCATGAAATTATCATTTTGAGAGTTTAAGTCCACACTTTCATAACTAAAAATTGGCAGTGCCAGGAAGCAAGCTCCAATTTCCCTTTTCTTTTTCTTTAATGAACATCTATTAATGACAATGAAAAACAAAACCTCATAGAACAATTCATGAGGTGCTATCTTGATTTTTGCACAACAAGCTATCCCAAACTTAATACACAACATTTTTGGAAAATACAACCTGCCAAAGTTTTTTTTTTTTTTTAATTCATTTATTTTTTTTCTTTATTTATTCATCAAATACTTATTAAATTTCTGCTATGATACAAATATCCTGTTAGCTTCATAGAAGAATAGGACTCAATTTAGCTGCTTATATAATAAAATAATAGCAATAGTTATGCAAAGCCCTATTGCAGAGGAAAGGGTTATATGCAAAAATCTCAGCAGGGTGATGACCTTAGGTCAGCCTCTCTCATTTCTTACAAACTGGGGGTTAACTAAGCTCAACTAGGTGATTCCCTCTCAGGATCTCTTATGCAGTTAGTGATAAAGCAGTTGGTATTGGTGTTCTCTTGCAGGCTTTCTTATTTAAATGTCTGGCAGTAAAGGGCAGTTGTTCTCTGGGACCTTAATTAGTTCTCTGGGACTTTAGGGTATTTGGTTGAACATTTATATGTGATTTCTCCATGTGACCCGAGTTTCTTCAAAGCATGGTGGCTGGATTCCCAGGATGAGTGTCCCCAGAGAAAAAGCCAGGTAGATGCTATCACTCCTTTTTGGGACTTAACACTAGAGGTCACATGATATGACATTTACCATAATCTCTCAGAACAATCACGAAGACCTACCTTTGTCTGAGGGGAGGTACCCAGGCTCTGTCTCACGTAACATGAGGGAGCATAACAGCTTTATGGAAAAGCATGGGAGACTAGAAATTATCTTCCAGCTGTTTCATTGGAAAATACAATCTACCACAGAAGCTTATTTTTTATCTTTCTCTAACAAAGCATTCACTTTGTTCATTTATTCACTCATGATTTTTTCAACAAGATTGATTATATTTCTACTATAAGTAAAAGATTTAATATCTGAAATTCTCACTTCCCTTGACTGAGAAAAATTTGGCTAATGATACAATTCCAGGGAAAATAATGTAAAAATATTAATGTTGATACATGGTTCCTGGGGGCCTATGAGGAAAGGCTTATTTGGGCTCAGTAACTTTGTTGAGCCCAGCTGCCTGTTGCTACCAAAGAGGGGACTGAAAAAGTCCTCCTGTCACGGGGCTAAGTCTCAGAGACAAACTGGCTTAAGCCATGAGACAAGGAGTGTGCGCACACAGCATATGGCACAATAGAGAACAAAGGAGTGAGAGCAGAGTGGGGAATGTTCATTGACCTCAAACTCACCCCATATGTAAGTGCTACAAGTATTTTGTTTCTATTTTTTTACGGTGGAGTAGAGAATAAAAGTCATTTCTATGGTACTTTAATCTCCTCTAAAATGCATGTACCCACAACAAAGAGAACTAGCTGGGCCTAAGGATAGTTTCTCAAGATCATGGAAAATTGAGATTATTTAACATGGTGACTAAAATCAAAGTGTTGTTTTGTTTTGTTTTGTTTTTAAATCCCAGCTCTGCCATTTTTCCATTCAATGCACTATGCCAGTTAACCTCTCTTGCCTCAGTTTCCTTTTTTATAAAATGATGACCATAATAGTGTTGACCTCACAAGTAATTCTGCAGGGATTTCATGAGTAAGGTGCTTAGAACAGGGCCTTATAGATTAGAAGTAGTTCATAAATGTTGAATGTTTTTATTATTACTTGCAAACACCGATGGCTTACTCCACAGTCTCTGATGGCACATAGGACTTGGAGAATGAACTGCTCGTAATCAGCCTCCAAGTTTACACTGGACTCCTTGGTGTGTGAAGCTTTGGGAGTAGCTAGAATTATTCTTTAGGGCAATCTCATATAAAAGGTCACCATCTCTCCTCACACTACCCAAACTGGTGTCTTCCTATTTCATGACCTATAAGCCATATGTTTGCTGGGTGCTATCAATCAAAGTGTTCACTGGAGATACACATGGCAATAAATACTTTAATACAGAAAGAGATAAACACTATTATTTTTGCCAGCAGGTGCTATCATATTAATATATTTCCTGCAACTTTTCTTCCTTTCCAGAGCCACTTTTCCTGTCAACTGTCTGTCTTGGCCTTTTGCAAAACTTGCTTCTCTCTTTATTTCATTCCTCAATGTAGTTTTCTATCTCCAGTGGCTGAAACGCACTATGTCCCCAGTAAATGTGGATTGAAATAAAATGAATTAGAAGTCTTTATTTCGTAGACATGAGAGTGTGTGTGTGTGTGTGTATAAAGTTATATTCTTCCATTTGAAAATACGTAGGGTAATTTTCAGTTAATGATCATCAAATAGGAACTTTTTACTCTACTGGTTTCTTTTCAATGCTACTATAAATAATAAGTAAAATGTTGAGAGTATCTCACGTTGAGAGGAATTGACAAAGAGAAATGTCATAGCCCTAAGTCAGTCACCTTGAAGTACTTCTGCCAAATACTGTGTTGTGTGTGACAAGGGAGCACGCGGAGAGCTTACACATGGCATCTAGGATGGCTGGCAGCATACAGATTTCCTGTAAAGTCAATGGGCCTCATCCTAAGAGGCATATTCAATGATGCTTTGATTTAAAGCAGGTGGTCTAAGGCTGTGGGGAAGCCACTATGAAGGTGGGCTATGTCCCTATACGGTTTAATACGACAGAATGTCAGATGAGAGGTGAGATGACAGGGAAAACATGTAAACAAGTTATTTCTATTGTCTATGGCAGAATGTTCTAGCTGAGGGGACAACAGGAGTTAACGTGGGATGGAGAAGGAAGAGGCTATGAGTACCACCTTTAAATCCATAGATTCTGAACCATGAAGTGCTTTGCTGTAATGACACTAAAATCTTAAACAGGAAAATCAAAGGGAAATATGCTGTCTTTCCCAGGGTGATGAAAATTAACATCCCGGATGAGAGGGTATCTGAGACAACAAATCCAAGGAAAGAGTCCTCACTCAGTTGTGCCCCTCCTTGAATTATTCCTGAGCAGGCAGCTGGGCCTTTTCAAGAGTATTAACAAATATAAAGAGGCACACATGAGTCCCATAAGATGAAATCTGCATGAATAAAATCTGCAAACATTAGACATTTTTAAGTGAGAAAAGGAGCATAAGCAAAAAAACAAACAAACAAACAAAAAACAAAAACAAAATAAAAAAATGAGTGAAAAGCACACAGCACATAATATTATCCATAGTTTCAAATACTATAGACAATAGACAATGTGAGTTATTTTCAAAAAGAGCTAAAAAAATATAAAGTTTCAAGAAAAGACAATGAGAGGAGATGTGAAGCTAACTAGCAAACCTCAAGGAACAACTGATTATACGTAAATATGGCTTAAAGACAACATAGTATATGGAATTAAAGAGAACAGTGACTTACAAGTGATAAGGAGGTTGCTACATGGGAACAATTGGAGATTCCACATCAGCATTATTACTGAGAAAAAAAAGAGAAAAAAAACATTAAACATAAAGTATTTCTAACATAAAGACCTATATATTCAGCTGAAAGAGACAATTGTGTTCGAGAAATTGGTAGAAATAATCACAGCAAGCTATATCTTGGTAAAATTAATAAACTTTGAAGGAAAATATCATTTCAATATACAAGTAGGAAAAAACCCATATTTGTAAATTGTTTTGGACACCATGGATTTGGGTGGTCTTTTGATTCTCTGAAGGCAGAATATAAAATAACAGATAACATTCTGAAGGTAAAGGCAGGCTGAAAAATCAAGAAGCCCATAACCCGGGGTGACTGGGTGGCGCAGTCATTAAGCGCCTGTCTTCTGCTCAGGGCGTGAGCCCTGCGTTCTGGAAAGGAGTCCCTCATCGGGCTCCTCCGCTGGGAGCCTGCTTCTTCCTCTCCTACTCCCCTGCTTGTGTTCCCTCTCTCGCTGGTTGTCTCTCTGCCACATAAATAAATAATCTTTAAAGAAGAAGCCCACATCCCTAAGATCCCCATAAAACAAGGGTGCACGGCCTGGGGCCTGGTCAATAATTTGGGCTCTGGACAACCCTGCAACCTCTCCTCATCAGAATGACAAGAAGGAGAAATCCCCCCCCCCCCAGCAAAGAAAAGACAATGAGTCTGTGGCCTCTGCCACAGAACTAATGGATATGGATACAACCAAATTATCAGAAATGGAGTTCAGAGTAACAATGGTCAAGATGATGTGTAGACTTGAAAAAAGTGTTAACGAAAATGTCAGTGAGAATATAGAATCTCTAAGGGTGGAAATGAGAGTGAATCTGGCAGAAATTAAAAATTCTATGAGCCAAATGCAGTCAAAACTAGAGGCTCTGACGGCCAGGGTCACTGAGGCAGAGGAACGTATTAGCGAATTGGAGGATGGGTTAGTAGAAGAAAAAATGAAAATAGAAGCTGGACTTAAAAAAATCCACATCCACGAATGTAGGTTACGGGAGATTACTGACTCTATGAAACGATCCAATGTCAGAATCATCGGCATCCCCGAGGGGGTGGAGAAAAACAGAGGTCTAGAAGAGATATTTGAACAAATTGTAGCTGAAAACTTCCCTAATCTAGCAAGGGAAACAAGCATTCGTGTCCAAGAGGCAGAGAGGACCCCATCCAAGCTCAACCAGGACAAACCTACGCCACGGCATGTCATAGTGCAATTCGCAAATATTAGATCCAAGGATACAGTATTGAAAGCGGCCAGGGCAAAGAAATTTCTCACGTACCAAGGCAAAGGTATCAGGATTACGTCAGACCTGTCTACAGAGACCTGGAATGAGAGAAAGGCTTGGGGGGGCATTTTTAAAGCTCTTTCAGAGAAAAACATGCAGCCAAGGATCCTTTATCCAGCAAAGCTGTCATTCAGAATTGATGGAGAAATAAAAACCTTCCAGAATCACCAATCATTAACAAATTTCATAACCACGAAACCAGCCCTACAGGAGATGTTAAGGGGGGTTCTATAAAGGTAAAAAGCCCCCAAGAGTGATGACATACAAATGGCCAACAGACACATGAAAAAATGTTCAAAATCATTAGCCATCAGGGAAATTCAAATCAAAACCACACTGAGATACCACCTTACGCCAGTTAGAATGGCAAAGATAGACAAGGCAAGAAACAACAATTGTTGGAGAGGATGTGGAGAAAGGGGATCCCTCCTACATTGTTGGTGGGAATGCAAGTTGGTACAGCCACTCTGGAAAACAGTGTGGAGGTCCCTTAAAAAGTTAAAAATTGAACTACCCTATGACCCAGCCATTGCACTACTGGGTGTTTACCCCAAAGATACAGACGTAGTAAAGAGAAGGGCCATATGCACCCCAATGTTCATAGCTGCATTGTCCACAATAGCCAAATCATGGAAGGAGCCGAGATGCCCTTCAACAGATGACTGGATTAAGAAGCTGTGGTCCATATATACAATGGAATATTACTCAGCTCTCAGAAAGAATGAATTCTCAACATTTGCTGCAACATGGATGGCACTGGAGGAGATAATGCTAAGTGAAATAAGTCAAGCAGAGAAAGACAATTATCATATGATTTCTCTCATCTATGGAACATAAAAACTAGGAAGATTGGTAGGGGAAGAAAGGGATAAAAAAAGGGGGGATAATCAGAAGGGGGAATGAAGCATGAGAGACTCTGGACTCTGAGAAACAAACTGAGGGCTTCAGAGGGGAGGGGTTGGGGGAATGGGATNCAAACTGAGGGCTTCAGAGGGGAGGGGGTGGGGGAATGGGATAGACTGGTGATGGGTAATAAGGAGGGCACGTATTGCACGGTTGCACTGGGTGTTATATGCAACTAATGAATCATCGAACTTTACATAGGAATCTGGGGATGTACTGTATGGTGACTAACATAATATAATAAAAAACATTAAATATAATAATAAAATTAAAAAAAAAACATTCTGAAGGTAAAAGTATGGTCCATGGGTTTTAAAGATTTATTTGAGAGAGAGAGAAGGGGGGGAAGAACGAGCAGGGAGGGGCAGAGGGAGAAGGAGAGAATCTCAAGCAGACTCCCTGCTGAGTGAGGAGCCTGACTCCGGGCTTGATCTCAAGACCCCAAGATCATGAACTGAGCCGAACTCAGACACTTAGCCAACTGAGCCACCCAGGAGTCTTGGTCCACTGGTTTTATATACAGTCGATTTGGCCTTAAATTATAAGGGCAACAGAAAAATACTCTCACATTTGAAAGCCCACAGGACTACGGCACCCACGTGTTTGTCTTCACAAAACCATCTGATGATGAAATATAGCCAATGATTACATGAAAAATAAAGAGATTAGAATGTGGGAATTGTGGTAAAGAGAAAAAGACACTGAAGTGATTTAATGCCAAGTTAAATTAATTTTCAAACAATGTCTTCTTTATAAACTATAATAATGATATAGTTAATGCAAAAATGACATGATAAAATATAATCAATAGAAAGAAGATGGACATCATCTTTCCATAGTAAAACATCAATAAACACTAAAATGTTATACTAACAGATATCTAATCTCATAAAGAAGTCAACATATTTTCCCTTATCTTTGGAGGAATTTTCTAAAGAACAGCATACCTTCTTGGGAAGAAAGATTTTTTTTTGGAGTTCTGTCATGCATCTATCTTCTGTTCCATTCAGTTTCTTCTCATTTGGTTACATTGGAGTAAAACTAAACCCCCACTGCTATTTTAAAAAATATATATCTCCTTCTACCTTGTGTATGTGTATATAGGCACAGACAAGTGGTTATGGCATTGTTAATCAAATGTCAGTAATGGTTATTAATGATGGGATTTTGTAAATTTTTATTTTTATGTTTTATGTATGGCTTGATATTTTTATAAAATATAAAAATTTTTATACATCATTTCTTAACAGTAACAAAATTTATTACTCTTTAAAAATTATAAAGGTAATTATTGCAAACAAAATGAATTTTTAAGGATGTCCTCTCAAATAAGAGAACATAGCCCAGCCAGGAATTCAAGCTTAATTCCTAAATGTAAATTTTTTTTTTTTTTTTTAGTTTATTATTTTAAGTAGGCTCCCCGATGTGGGGCTTAAACTCACAACCCTGAGATTAAGAGTCACACACTCCACCAACCAAGCCAGCTAGGCACCCCAATTTTTAATTGTAAATTGATTACTACTCTTCAGAAACTCTCATCCTGGTGCGTGTGTGTGCGCGCGTGTGGGTGTGTGTGTGTGTGTGTGTGTGTGTGTATTTGAGTTGTTGGAGGATTATTGAGGCTTCTGATAGACAAATTACATCAGTATCAAGATACCATCCACAAACACTAGACAAAGTCAACAAATTCCTCAAGCCTATCAGTGTGAGCAAATGAACAAAGAGTGTTAACCAAAGACAGTTGCTGAATAATGCCCCTTGAAGCTCCAGGTAGCAGTCAAGGCATGCACCATGGAATCAAGAAGAAAGGAAAACCTGAAGCTAGTGCATTTGAGTTCTCATAATAAAGTCAGTCTCAGGGGAAACAGATGGAAATGAGAGAAAGTCTCATTTGTGATGCAGTCATTCTTGCTGTCAAAGTTTTCATGGCTTTTCAGCAAGCCACAAAAGGCCAACCCTCTAGAATATGAATCAGATCTTGTCAAGGCCCTGTGGAATAAGGAAGAGACATCAGACCTCCCTGTTTGGATCCTAATAGTTTTTTCCACCTCAGTAACCTCTCACTGTAAACAACAAAGCTAGGACTTTTTTTTTCCCCCTCTCCCTTCAGGGTCCTGGATAACTGTCAAAGATTTAATGGCAAAGTACAAATCCATGAACCAACAGTTTTTTTAAATTTTTTTTTCCCCATCAGCTGGACTGTGGTTTTAAAAAGTATGACATTGTCCCTTGTTTAGACTTAGAAGGATCGGATCACTATGCAGAAAGAAAGTAAATGTGTAAGAGAAAGCAAGAGAGATTTGCATCCCAATTTCATGCTTCAACATGTGACAGAGGAAACACCACTTTTGGTAATGGGAACAGATAATGATTTTTTTTGGTCAAACAAGGGTATTGAAAGTGTGTCGAGCCTTCTCACCCTTAATTTGCTAAAGTGTTTCAACTGGTGATCAAATACTGTTTAAATACATAAGGAAGGCTTTCCATCCTTTTATTGACAGAGCTTTGTAGAAATATTCTCATGAAGGGCTTGTAACAATCACAGGTCTAGTGTCCAAATTTATACTTTGCCTTTTTGTCTCCCTTCATGGATAAATTTAATCATGGTTTCCAACAAAACTGTATCATATTTGCTGATTTTTGTGCTTTTCTTCTTCTTTAGCTTGTAAAATAATAACCTGTTGCAGATTTTAGAAGCTATACTCAGCTTTATACTAGAAAGCCTTAGGGAGACTCTTGAGTTCCTAAAAACCCCTTTATTCCCTCTGATATTATGTCAAGACTCTTGGCATATTCTAGTTATATGCTTGGGCATACCACCCTTGGCTCCATTCTCTTGGTAGGTCTGTCCTGTGCCTTGCAAACCACTTTGGAGATTTGACTCAAGTAAGTAAGGCATGAAATGAGACACTAAATTACATGATGTGAGTGACTATATATATGGTTTATCCTTGCACCCGAGCACGTAGCATAATCACTGATGTTTAGAAAGTGATTCATGTTTAGTTTAGCTTTTTTTTTTTTTAAGTATAGTAAAAAGGAGAGAAAGAAAAGAAAACTAGGAAGAAAGGGTGGAAGCAAATTATCCTATGATGTTTTGTGGGGGTTTTGGATTGTATCTACTTGCCTAAGTGATTCTCCAATCACTCCTGAATGGTTCCAGGTCAAGCTGTCTCAATGAGAAATTGTTGGTGTATTTGTGCAAAGTGGAAGAGGAGAGAACCGTCCGGTGTATCAGACGTGTTTCCTGTGCTGGGAGACAGATGAAGAGGTGCGGGCTGATTCCTGCTTGCGCTCTCTTCCCTCCACTTCTTTCTGTAGAGGGTGTGGACCAGCAGCAACACCAGGCTCAGGAGTAGACAGAGGGACAACATCCCTTCATGGGCAGCCCCACCAGCTCTCCTCTGAAACCCATTATGGCAGCTGGTAACGAGTGGCTGCAGGTATGCTCTTGTCCTCTTCTGACAATGCTCAAGGAAGGCTGCCTAAGAACCTCTCCTTGGGCGTTTGCGCGGCTCAGTTGGTTAAGTGCCTGCCTCCAGCCCAGGTCCTGATCTTAGGGTCCGGGGATTGAGCTCCACATCGGGCTCCCTGCTCCATAGGAATTCCACTTCTTCCTCTCCCTCTGCCCCTCCCCCCTGCTCTTACATGCTCTCTCTCTCTCAAATAAATAAAATTCTTAAAAATTTTTAAAAAACAACCTCTCCCTGAGCTTCCAGCTTTTCTTTTTCTGACCTTCATTTCTACAGTTTCTTTAATAACTAGGTAACCTCTTAATTCTACAATAAATCCTTCATTCCATAATAATTACAAGAATTCTCTTTCTTTGATTGAACCCTGACTGATACAGGCTTATTTTTTATAACACGAAATTCTGGAATGCATAAAAAATTCAAAGAGTCAAAAAAAATTTTTTTTTTCTACAGTATATAATCCTAATTTCCCCTGCCCCAACCCCTCTCATTTTGAATCTAACTGGGTCAGGCTTTTCTAGCAATATTTAATAAAACCTATTTCTTTGCAAAGTCTTGATAAATTGCTAATTTAATTTGCACAGGAAAAATAATACTCTTTCTTATCTATATAATTTACAATCTGTTCCTAGCCAGGCACTATTTCCATGCATAATATTGGTCAAAATAGCAATCAAGTAAAAATGCGTGAATGGTTTACTTCTGGGTGAGCGTTATGGGCTCTATGTCTGCTACAAAGTTCTCTCTACGTCTCTGTTATTTCTCTGACAGAGGCACTGACGCAGGGAAAATTACATAACTAACAATACTAAGGCTTGCAATGTAAGCAAACATGTTAATATCTCCTAAAAATGCTTTGCCTGTTTGTAATCTGAACTTTGATCTTATGTTGCTGAACCTACATATGTTTTCAACCTCTGGGCTTGTTTTAGAATAAAGGATTTTATAAGTATTTTATTAAAACTGTCAGAAAAGATTCTGTTGGGCTTAAACATCTCCTGTGCTGCTCTAGTTTTATTATAAGATTAGGTACAATATTATTTTCATCCCTGATGTGACTTTCACAGTGTTTAAAATTTTGAGTATCACATATCTACCATTATCATTCTAAGCAGAGGACATTCCTTTTTTTTTTTTTTCTCTTTGTCTTCACTCTTTTGTATCTGCCTTCCTGCTTCCCTCCTTTCTTCTATTATTTTCTTATTTGAGGTTTTGTTGTTGTTTCTTGGTGTTTTCTCTAGTTGGAAGTCACAAGGCATCTTTTATATCCTTTTTGTCATTGTTTCTCATTGTTGTAAATCCATGTATATATCATCATGATTTTGTGAATTACAATGCTAAAAATACTTACAGCATTCTTCATATGACTACATTGTGGTTATAAATAAAGGAAGAACATATTTTATTTTTTAACTTCCTGATCAATGATATCTCATCTTCTCTGGGTACTTTTGGCTAGTGAAATTCCATTAAGAGAAAGAAAAAGAGAAATCAATAATAGAAATTATTGTATCTACATTATATTTTTAATCTACATATTTGACTTAGGGAGCTTATTCAGATATTCACAGAGATCTATGTGTTTTGAAAAAGGGAATTATGAATTTTAAATATTCTTAAAAATATAATATATTCAAATATATCAACTATATCTAATATATTCTAATTTATTAGCACTATATTGGCCTCCTATATGAGGATAGACTGTTTTATCAGATAAAGTATAGTAAGTCAATTCAAAATATGGATCTGTATTTATCAGAAAGAAATGATGTTCAAGAAGTTTGTTTTGGACTTCTATAATGTATTGCCCTCTTTTCTACAATGTCCATGAAAGTGATCCTAATGCTGATAATCCTTTTGATTCTGCTTTCTGTTGATGGGACAGTAAATATCCCTTATTGTGAAAGATTTATTTTCTGCACCAACATAATTGAGTCAATCAATAAAACATAATGTTTCCCCAGGTATTCTGCAATGCACAACACATTTCATCAACAAGTGGCACGTTAAGAAAACACCTAAATCCCCCTCTGACACACATGTCACCTTAGAGATTTAAAATAATAACAATAGTATTTTTTTTTTAAGATTTTATTTATTTGACAGAGATAGAGACAGATAGCGAGAGAGGGAATACAAGCAGGGGGAGTGGGAGAGGAAGAAGCAGGCTCATAGCGGTGGAGCCTGATGTGGGGCTTGATCCCATAACATTGGGATAACGCCCTGAGCCAAAGGCAGATGCCCAACCACTGTGCCACCCAGGCGCCCCTAAAATAATAACAATAGTATTAACCATATACATATAGGCTAGAATTTAAATAGCTAAGTCCTTTTTTTTTTTTTCCTTATACGAAGTTGGACATTTATGATCTGGAGTCCAAATGTAAGTTTCCTGAAACTAAAGTGGTAGATTCGATAAATAATTTTTGGCAAAATATCAGCAAGATGGTGGGATAGAAGTTTCCAGTGGTCTTCCTCTCATGGAAACATCAATTTGAACAATTATCCATGGATGAAAATGCTTTCACAAGGGCTAAGGATCCCAGGTGAGAGATTACAGCTCCTGAGTGGAGGGCAGAAACAAGAAAAGACACATTCAAGAGAATAGGAACAACAGTCACCCTGCCCCTGAGGCGGGGCAGCCAGCATAAAGGGCTTCCCCATGGGTTGAGGGAGAGCAGTGAGCACCCGACTTCATCCCAGACACCAGCACCAGACCCTCAGACTCCAGACTGTTAATCTGCCCCAGCACTAGGAAGGCCTCAGAGATCTAACCTCTAGGCAGAGTCCCATGGCCCCAGGTTCCCGGCCTATACAGTGCCAGGCTGGCCCCTGTAGACACCGCTTCCAGGACAGCTTTGAGGGGCCCAGGCTCTCAACCCCCCAGAGCCAGGCCTGCTCTCTCAACTAGGATGAAAGACTTTAATGTAAATCCTGAAACCTTAAAACTATTGGAAGAAAACATAGGGAAAAACCTTCTTAACATTGATGTGGGCAATGATTTTTTGGAGATGACCCCCAAAACACATGCCTAAAAGCAAAAATAGACAAATGGCACTGCACCAAACTAAAAAGCTTCTGCATAGCAAAACAATCAGTATAGTGAAAGGACAACCTACAAAATGAGAGAACGTATTTGCAAACCATATATCTGGTAGAAGTTAATATCCAAAATATATGTAAAATAAAGCAGAAGAATGGTAGCCTGCTCAGATCCTCCAGCTGACTTTCCCTTGGTTGGTCTGCCATATTTCAAGAAGTGATTCTTGGTGGCAGTGGTAACAAATTACCACAGTCTTGGTACCTTAAAATAATACCCATCTAAGAGCTTACAGTTTCCACAGGTAAGAAGCTCAGGTGTGCTGGACTTGGTTCTCTGCATAGAGTCTCATGGGTCAAAATCTAGACATTGACCAAGTCCAGGGTCTTGTCGGAAGGCCCTGGGAGATGATCTGCTTCTAGGCCCATTCAGGATTCTAGCAGAATTCGTTTCCTTCTCATCTCTTCCACGTGCCCCCCCCCACCTCTAAGTGAACTAAAGCAGGTGAAGTGCTTCTTGAGAATGTGGGAGCATAAAGTCGCAGGCACGGCTGAGCCCCATTTTGGTTCTGCCTTTCAGAGCTAGCCCACTGGAGAGGGATTGCATTCTCCACCATTCCTCACCATGCACAAAGAGAATCTGGGCCTGCAGGAAGCCCCGTGGTTGTTCAGTCATGCCAGCAACGGGATGGAGGAATCTGTCAAATTCAGGACAAAGTGACAGCAAGGCAGCTTAACTGGAGATGGAAAGCTACACACTTTAAAAGGCTTTGGAGGTAATTAAATAGCATTTTGCATTTGAGTATCACATATCTACCATTATCATTCTAAGCAGAGGATGTTCCTTTTTTTTTTCTTTCTCTGTCTTCACTCCTTTGTATCTGCCTTCCTGCTTCCCTCCTTTCTTCTATTATTTTTTTTATTTGAGGTTTTGCTGTTGTTTCTGTGTTTTCTCTCCTGCCACCCATCTGTTTGACTCTCACTTGCTGAGCTCAGAACAAGCCCAATAGTTAGAAACTTCGCAAGCCCTAAAACCTCAGTTTCAGTCCATCCAGAGTTGATTAAACTCTGGGGTATGGACTCCTGCATCCAAGAAGAAACAAAAGTAGTGAAATAAACAAATGCCAGTGATCTGGAATTTACAATGCAGTGTGCTTTTCTCATGGACAGGAATGCATGTCTACTATCTAGGGCACCATGTTCTCTGGGATAAGGCTCCATGAGCATATGAAAAATTAGGTAGGAGGTTGATTGATGGGTCCGATTTTAAACAAAGCAAAGTAGATGATCTTGAGGGATATTCTATCTAGGTCATGGAAAATTCTGATGAGATGTTTTATTTTTGTTTTATTCTTATATTTTAGAATCAGAGAATTTCTGTTTGAGAACTGATCCTGCCATTTGCTATATAAACTTTGGTAAGTTTAACTTTTCTGAATTTCAATGAATTCATCTCTAAAACATGAATAATAATAATACAACCTGCCTCATAAAGTTGTAAAGAGAATTAGATGATACATATCATAGTATTTAATCTAGTGCCTGCCAAGTAATAATAGTGTGTATACACGTGTATATATACACACACATCATATAGTGAATCAGTGAATATATATATATTCACTATTATTATATATATAATATATATACACACACATATATATAAAATTTATTATATATTCTACCTCCTTCCATAGGCATAGGCAAGTTCTTCATCTATGGTATCCTTCATGATCTCTAGTAAATATTCTCTTTTTATATTAGTGCATCTTTTATTTTTCGGATCTATTATTATAACATTCTCTTATATATCATTTTCAATGATCATGTTTCAGTCACACGTTCATAATTTGGCTATCTTGTTTGGACTCAGATGGTTTTCTTCCCTCTTTTAAAAAATCCATTTTCTCTCATATGATTTCATAGCATCCTGTGTTTTTCTTTATGTACTTTATCAAGTTCAATACCCACTTTGTTTACTACAGTATTTAACAATCAGCACAGTGCCAGGTATGTAGTTGGTTGTTAATATTGAAAGAATAAATAAGAGAATAGAATGGATGGATGGATGGATGGATGGGTGAATGAAAAACATTCCCAGTTGAATTATGTCTTGTTGCATTCTCAAAATATGTGATTTCAAGTTTTGTGGCACTCTACTATTTCCTTCCTGATGCATTTGTGAAAGATCTAATAAGTATTAGCCTGGGATCATACACTCAGGCTCTTACAAAATCTGAGAATTAATGTACAGTAAGTAAAAGGAGCAATGGGTAAAATGACAAATGGCATTTGGCATTCTGTCTCAGTGTCCGGGAGGCTGTAAACTGTGGTAGGGATTGTGGTAACTGACAAGGCGTGCCCTGTCTAGAGATGAGCGACCCTTCTCAACAGCAACTGGTCTTTGCTACATGGAAGTTCAAGCCAATTATTATCAAACATGGCAAAAGAAATCAGAAATCTATCTTTTTTTCTGTGAAATCTCTGTGTCTGAATGGTATGGACTAATTTTAGCATAAACACTCTATCACCAAATACTTGGTTGGATGAATTATGCTGTGGGGTTAGATGTGACCTATAGACTCCTAAGTTTTGTCCCTGACTTTCCCAAGCAACCACATCATTTTCTCTTATCCTATAAGAACCAATTTTCTGAAATGATCTCTAATGGCACCGTCTCAGTGGACAGTGCCAATTTGGTAAAATTCATGTCTGCCTAAGAGATCAGTGGGTTGGTTTCCCGGACTGTTTGGAATACCCGATTGCTTTAATTCCCACCTGATCAGTTTTCCTTATAATTCAACTTAATTTTCTCATTGTTATTTCATTTTTAGAAACTCAAAACTATTAAAGAAGAAAATGGAGAAAACTAAAGCAAAAATGTTTCAAAATCTGTCCCCTCCGCCATGTGTAGATGCTAGCATCAATACCATTGGTGCTTGATTTGGAAGTTATTCTTACTTCCTCAGGAAAGAGTTTTGTTAGAAAGGCTTTTTCCTCCTCTGTTGCCTCACCTAAGAATGTGGAACGAGTATCTGTCAGCCATAGCAAACAGCTGGTCCGTAAGAGAGGGCTTCACACTAACTTCTCCAGAACCTCCCCAGGGGTGGGGAATATAAACCAGAAACCGAAGTGCTGGGAAATAGCACAGACCCGCCACTATGATTCGAAGCAGAGCCACTCTTGGTTTATGCTTCTTCATAGTTTTTTGTCATCATTAAAAGATTTCTATACCAAAAAACAAAACAAAACAAAACAAAACTTAGAAAATTTAACACCAGCACATTGCACACCCTTGCCATATATCACTCCTCAGTCTTCATTTCTCACTTTCAAAATTTGTTCATAGTGTATTTCTCAGTTGCCCCAAATCACAGGCACTAAGAGCAATGTTTTTTAGTCCAAGCATGTTCAAAGTCCCTAGTGGTCAAGGAAATAAAAATTAAAAATCTAAATAACATTTTCTACTAACAATGTATGAATTTTCAAACTGATTAGATACATTGCGAAGGTTTGGGGTAGATATTCTCGTGTTCTTCTAATGGGAATATATATTGGAAAAATATATTTTTTGAGGGCAATTTAGCAAAATGCATTGGTATCCTTAAAACAATTCACTATTTTTTGTTTCAGCAAGTCATCTCTTAGGGATTTACTCTAGAGAAATAATTAGAAAGGCAGAAATATTTCTCCATAGGATGTTTATTTAAGAGTTTTAAAGGGGCATCTGGGTGGCTCAGTTGGTTAATTGTCTGCCTTTGGCTCAGGTCATGATCCTGGGTTCCTGGGATCAAGCCTGGCATCAGGCTCCCTGCTCACCAGGGAGTCTGCTTCTCCCTCTGCCCCTTCCCCTGCTTGTGCTCTCTCCCTCTCTCTCTCAAATAAATATATAAAATCTTTAAAAAAAAAGTTTTAAAGATATTGAAAATTTTGAAACAATTTAATGTATACCTATAGACATGTAGAAACTATTCTTTATATATTAGGTCAAAATAAAAGAATCAAAGTATAAAATAGGACTGTAATTTGATATTGATTTATATTTATTTATTTTTTTAAAGATTTTATTTATTTATTTGACAGAGATAGAGACAGCCATCAAGAGAGGGAACACAAGCAGGGGGAGTGGGAGAGGAAGAAGCAGGCTTACAGCAGAGGAGCCTGATGTGAGGCTCAATCCCAGAATGCCAGGATCACGCCCTGAGCCAAAGGCAGATGCTTAACTGCTGTGCGACCCAGGCGCCCCTGATATTGATTTATATTTAAAATTTTGCTCATTAATAAATAAGATACATACAAACATTTAGTTTAATTAGAAGTTACTACTAAAAGGGGAGAATTGTGGGTAAAGAAGAAAGAAATCCTTCTATTTTAGTTTTCTGCGTTTCATATATATATATATATATATATATATATATATATATATATAAAATATTACTCAGCCATAAAAAGGAATGAAATCTTGCCATTTACAATGACATGAATGGGACTGGAATGTATTATGCTAAACAAAATAAGTCAGCCAGAGGAAGACAAATACCATATGACTTCACTTGCATGTAGAATTTAAGAAACAAAATGGATGAACATAGGGGAAAAAAGAAAAGAGAGAGAAACCATAAAACAGACTCTTAATTAAAGAGAATAAACTGAGAGTTGCTGGAGGGAAGGTGTGGGGGATGGGCTAAATGAGTGATGGGTATTAAGGAGGACACTTGTGATGAGCACCAGGTATTATATGTAACTGATAAATCACTAAATTCTACTCCTGAAACTAATGTTACATTATATGTTAACTAATTGGAATTTAAATAACAATTTGAAGCAAAACAAAAAAGAGTGATTAAGACACTATCAGTAGACTAACCAAAAGGATAATTTGGGTTTTTCTTTTTTTTTTTTAAACATTTATTTATTTATTTGAGAGAGAGAGAGCATGCATAGGTGCAGAGAGGGACTGAGGGAAAGGGAGAGAGAGGGAGAGTCTCTCAAGTGAGCTCCCCTTGAGCTCAGAGCCTGATACGGGATTTGACTGCACAACCCCGAGATCATGGCCTGAGCCAAAATCAAGAGTTGGACACTCAACTGACAGAGCCACCCAGGTTCCCCTGGGATTTTCTCCTATTTTATTTTGTGTAGCTTTAATAACTGATGACCCAATTATGTTTTAGAAGATATGATCTTTCATTGAATGGACTGTCATTGAGTGGCTCGTAAGACTAAGAGAAGGCTCCCCTCACTCTAGAGGAATAGACAAGAGAGCCGTTTTGACAAAGAGTATGAGACTTACTAATGCCCTGGTCCACAGTCATCACCAGGGTTTCACTGCTATGCTACTGCAAGTATTAAATTGTGTATCTTCACCGTAAAAGGAAAAGATGGTCTTAAGAGCAATACGTCCTAAGACAACAAGACAACACATTATAAGGTGCTTTTATCAGAACATTAAGTGAAAATTAGACACAAAAAAGAAATTAGAAAACATCAGGAAAAACTTTGAAATATGTCACTTTTTTTCAGTAACCTTTGATTCATTTTGCTATTTGATGTCCACAAAAGTCAGACACCATGATGGATTCAGTTAGTTATAGGATGCATTTAATATGTAATTTAATTGCATTTCCAATGTAGTAGGACATCTATTATTCTGAGAGAGAGAAAAGTCCGAATCCACTGAGGTTGATATATCCATCAGGATATTCTTAAAAGAATAATTCAGCATTCTCTTTTCAAGTCTGATTTCAAAGCACCACTGATAGATAAAGCAAGGCAGAGTGTAATTAAAACCAATTAAATTCAAACAAAAGCAAAATTGTTTAAGTATATTCATCGTCCAGTTTGAATCTTATTATTATATTCATTTCTCCTTCATTTCGGGGAACATCATTTTGTTAGTGTAGGGATGCATCTTACAGTGGGAGGTGAGGGAGGGGTCTATATACTATCGCAGAACTCCATTACTTCTGAGGACTTGAAATGACAATGAAAAGAACAGCTATGATTAAAATCACAAATGCTTTTGTGTTTGTCTGCAATGTTATAGATCATATATGTATACGTATATGTTGTATTTTGTACCTGCATATAGGATGCATGCATATTGGCCAACAGTCATTGTGGGTTTTTTTAATTATTATTTTTTATTTCTTTTTAGTCATTGTGTTTTAATAGGAAGGTTATGAGGATTAGATTAGAGGAATTCAAAAACAAAAACAAAAGATCAATTGGTAGTAAGGAGTGCAAAGCAACAGCTTGTATGAATTCTCACTTCAAACAATGAATACTTGGGGCACATGGGTGGCTTAATTGGTTAAGGCTCTGTCTTCAGCTCAGGTCATGATCCCAGAGTCCTGGGATCCAGGTAGACAGCATCAGGGTTCCCTGCTCAGCAGGGCATCTGCTTCTCCCTCTACCTACTCCCCTGCTCATGCTCTCTCTCTCTCTGTCAAATAAATAAACAAAAATCTTTTTAAAGAATGAATACTTTGTGAAGCTACTTTTAATTTCTTAGTCACCAAGTCAAAAATACAGTTCTTGTTCATGGGAAAGCCCAGTTACAACATTGTAGTACAGCATGAACGAACAGTAAGTGTTTATACCGAAGGCCTGCTAACAAGAAACACTCTTTAGTTCACCTGGATTTAAGAATTGCCGTATACTAAATGTGCCCCCCTTAAAATTCATATGCTGAAACCTAATCCTCAATGTGATTGTATTAGGAGGTGAAGCTTTTGGGTCAAGAGGGTGGAGCTCTCATGCGCGCCAATAGCACCCTTATAAAAGAGAGGGTAGAGAGCTCCATTACCCCTTCTTCCATGTGGAGAGATGGCCATCTAGGAAGCTGGTTCTCACCAGACACGACATTTGATAGTGCCTTGATTTTAGACTTCCCACTCTCTGGAACTGTGAGGATGAATTTTGTTATTTAAGTCACCGAGTTTCTGGTATTTTTGTCTGAATGGGCTAAGATAAGAATAAAATTGTTTCTATCCTTTTCAAAGTATAACAATTTTTTTTTTTCAATCAAAGGGGAAAAGATGTTTTCTTTCCCATTTGAAGGTGGAAGAAACTATTTACTCCACAAAGAAGAAAGCCAGGGAAAGTTCAACTCTAAGAAGTGAACTGGTGGAATCAAGTGTTAGGAAGACTGATGGCCCCTGGAATGATAAAACAGCAATCACAACAAGCACACACACACACAAATTAAAACAGCAACAACTCATAGTTCTACCCTTGTTAGCAAACTTACAGGTAGAAAAAACAGAAAAGTGATGCAGCTTTTTATTTCCAGACATGCGTGCCTAAGCAATTCAGCCTCCTGGTATATTATAAAAGATTTTTTGGCCGTGAGAAAGAAGGAAATCCTGCCATTTGTCACAACATGGCTGGACCTTGAGGGCATTATGCTGAGGGAAATAAACCAGACAGAGAAAGACAAATAGTGCATGATATCACTTATATGGGGAATCTTAAAAACAAAAACAAAAAACAAACTCATAGAAACAGAGAGTAGAAAAGTGGTTGCCAGGGGACTGGGTGGGGTGGGGGTGGGGTGGTAGTGGGAAAATAGGGAAAGTTTGGTAAAAGGGTACGAACTTTCAGCTGTAAGATGAATAAGAATGGAGTTCTAGGATATAACACTGTGACTACAGTTGATAACACTGTATTGTATCATTGAAACTTGCTAAGAGAGTAAAACTTAAATGTTCTCATTTTTAAAAAGCTGAATATGACAGGTGATGGACGTGGATGTTTTAACTCAGTGGGAGAAGTCTTTCACGGTTATACAGGTACCAAATCCCCACAGTGTATACTTTTAATGTCTTACAATTTTATGTGTCAATTATATTTCGATGAAGCTGAAATTGTAAAAAATAAATTTTTGTAACATGTTCTGGAGTATGATGCATCTTGGAGTTTGTAATATTTCAGATATTATCTGGACATGTGATTGATAAGGCATCCAGAAAGGACTAGATGCTCAAATGAATAGTCATGTTGGGTTGGGGAATGAGAGGAGGATAACATTCACCATTCTCAATTCTTTCTGGAGCTAACATTCCATTACAGAGTATTCATATCCTGATTGTTGCCGTTGCTATTTTTTATCATGTGATAATTCGGCATGTCTCTTCTTAGATTATATTAATTCTATAGAGTAAAGCAGAAAACTTAAAGCACTTTTTGCTATTTATTAGTCATAAATTCATAAGCACAGAATGTTAGAGGGGCCTGAGATGGGGGGGAGGGATTTAATTCACTTGCCAGGTAAGGAAAAGGAAGTCCAAGAAAGGTAATCTGGTTGCACCACATCACCCAGTGTGGTAGACAGAATACTGGGTCCCCAAAGATGTCCACGTCCTATACCTGAAAAAATTTTGCAGAAGTCAGAAGGGTCTTTGCAGATGTGGTTAAAGAAAGGACTTGAGAGGGTCACATTATTCTGGGTTACTCAGAGAAAGGCAGGAGGGCAGAATGAGAGAGTAAGAGTTATGACTTCAGAAGCAGAATTTAGAAGCCAGAAAAGTCAAGGAGTGGATTCTCCCCTCCAATTTCCAAAAAAAGAATGCAGTCTTGATGACCTATTTAAGACACCTGACCTCGAGACAATAAATATGTATTGTTTTAATGCTCTGACTTTGTAATGATCTGTTACAATAGCAATAGGAAACGAATATACCCAACAATAAAGTTGTATCAGCAAGTCTAAAAACAGTGGGTCCTAAGTCCGAGTCCTATGGCTATTCTATATCATACTGCACCTGCAAGTCTGTACATATGCATACAGTCTGTACACATGGATAATGTTCTAACCAGATCGTTTTATCCAAAGTTAGCTTACATTTATGGAGCCCTTACAATGTGAAATTCCCAGGACTAGGTGCTAGACAAGAATAAGGAAAAGGAATGTATTTATACATATGAGCAATCGTACCTATAACAATGTCATTTAGTGTAATAGCATAAAATTCTCTCCCGTTTAGAGTCTGCACAAGCTAGACAGTTTTACTAGGCTGTTAGCACTTGATTGAGAATCTCAGTTATATGACCTTTTAAAAATACACTTGGTTCACCCAACCCTAGCCATATTACAATGACTATGGAGTACCCTTCCAATTTTTACGTAGAACAACATAGACATAAATTAAATAATATATATTAATCTGAACCATGTGAAATAGCCGATATTCTGATACCTTCTGAAATGTGGAAATGGCAATTTTATACCGTTCAATTCTGTAAATGCCTGTGGCAGGCACTGTAATGTGCTGCCTAGTTGCCCGCTCAGGGAGAGATTTGTTGCCCTGTTGTTGTTTTTTTTAAAAGATTTTATTTATTTATTTGAGAGAGAGAGCGTGCACAAGAACGCATGAACAGGGGAGGGGCAGAGGGAGAGGGACAAGCAGAACCCCCATTGAGCGGGGAGCCTGACACAGGGCTCAATCCCAGGACCCCGAGATCATGACCTGAGGCTAAGTCATGCACTTAACCAACTGAGCCACCCAGGTGCCTCTCACTGCCTTGTTTTGAAAGTGCTGTAAGAACTTGAATACTAGCCCCTTGTCTGAAGTCATACAGTGCCTAGATCCAATGACTGATGAAGGAATATAGAGTTTTGGCCAACTCTGAAAGGTCATTCTAGTTCTAGAACTTCCTATGCATGAATTGAGCTATTGCTGTTATGAGACTGCTTTGTAGCATTACACCTATTTCTGCCTGGTCCTGCTTCCTTTTCCTTTCTTCCACAGAGTCATCCTAAGGGCACTCCTGAATAAACATCCTGCATTTTTACCTCCCAGAGAATCCAACTTGCAACAATACCACTTAATATAATAACATATAAAATTCCATGATATATAAAAGCTCAGTGTTGTGTCTGCACTAAAACGATGATGTCACGGGATGGCTGGGAAATTGACATCAGGAGTCAACCTTCATTTGTCAGTGTTGCTCCAGTATGTCTATGGCGTATTTATTATAGAACTGTCCATTGGTCATGCATTGATGATGTAACTTGCATCAGCACTGGCTGTGTTTTATGGAGTAGTAACAAAAATATAAGTCAGGGCTGTCCAATCTTGCCATCCTTGTCTTTGTGCCTCGGTTTCCTAGTCTATAAAATATAGATAATTGTGGGTACTGCCCTATCTGCTGGTTGTGATGGTGTAAAGGTTACTTGAGTTAATACATGTAAAATCTTCAAATTGTGCCTGGCACTTAGTAACCACTCAACAAATGTTGGATGTTAGGTATTATTTCTGGGTACTAAGCCCCAAGAGTTTCTCTTGTATTATCAATCTCTCTTCATTGACTCTTGACCTTTCAGTATACAAATATTCTCAGCCTCTTGCATGAATAATCAAACATGCAAGCAAGCAACTAATGTCCTTTGTCTTTGCTTCCCCTCTTTTAGTTACCCTATTTTTTTCTTTTTTATTGTTTTATAACAGGTTGACTGCCAATCATTACTTTCTCATGATCTATTCAGCCCTGAAAGAAACTGACCCCCTCCCCACCCCAAGCTTCAACCATTTGGTTAATGAGAAAAACAGCTACAGAATCCAGTTACATCTCCAATCCTGTTCAAAGTTTTGTCTGATTTTATCATTTAAATACTCCATTCAGGGAGCCTTTAGTCTTTGTGACACAGGTGTTCAGCCTCCCTCAGAGCCACCCATTCACTTCCCTAGTATAGGGCATCCCCATGAAGGGAATTTCTCTCAGTAATTGAAGAATCAGCATCCTTGGCATGATGCCTTCTTACAACTGTGATCTCTGGGACTTAATTCTATGTCCACCTGTGTGTTGCTTGTTCTGTTGGCATTTGTGGCTGAGATAAATTGTCATCTGATCTCTCATGGCTTGTTAGATCCCCCTCCCTAATTCTTCCTCTATAACCTGACCAATGAGTGTCTATAGACTTCCAGATCCAACCAAATTCTCTCCCTAGCCTGCAGGTCTGATGATTTGCCTTCAACTACAGAGACTAATAACCTCTATCTTCAAATCCCTATCATTAAACTTCTATCACCATGTCTTGCCTGAACATGCTTTGCTAGGTAGTATACTTATCCATACCCTCCAAAGAGATGCTCAGAGAGCAGAAATCGGTAGTTCAATTTTCCCTTCTTTGCCTACCTATACTTTTTCTTTTCTCCCAACTGCCCTAGGCCTAAAAAGTGGGTGGGATTTTCTGTGGTCTCCTCTCCCCATTCCCATCCTACATCAAGTAATCTTCTCATGACTAGGGAGACCTCTACCAGTTAAACCTTTTAATATCAGTTTCTTGATATGCTAATGCACATGACCCTTGCTGAAGGATGAGATAAGGTTTTTCAGGATATTAAGTGCTAAAGGGACACATATTTCTCTTGTCTAGGGACTAGGTCAACTAGCTTGAAGGCTTTGCAGTTACTCTTTTGTATGTACCACAGCGGGAGGTGGTGGTGGTAGACTGATAAATTGAACCTAATTTAAATTGAGAATTAAAAATGATTTGGTTTAATGTTATATTGCTCTAGTCATGTTGAAATATGCCTAGTTACTCAAATACCCAGTTATTGTGCATGTTCTGCTAGTTTGGCCAAGAATGCCCCTATTTCCATTCTTCAACTGAAAAACTTCAACCTATCCTTCAAGATAGAAATCAGATTGCACCTTTTCTGTGAAGTTTCCTTGGATCTCTCCCTGGATTTTCTACACATTTCCTAACAATTGACATACAATACCTATTAGTTTCAGGTGTACATCATCATAGTGATTTGATATTTTTATACTTTATGAAATGATCCCCATGATGAGTCTAGTTACCATCTGTCACTATACAATGTTTTTACAATATTATTGACTATATTCCCTATGCTGAAATTATATCTCCATGACTTATTTATAACTGGAAGTTTGTACCTCTTAATCCTCTTCAACTATTTCAATTTATTTAATATAACAGTATGAGAGAGATCATAAGGCAGTACATGATTAATAGTGAAGTGAGCAATACAGACACTAAGTTCTTGACAAATTTAGAGGAGGGAGAGATTGCTGTAGTCTAAGACGTTTTATAAAATAATAAATGGAAAAATGAGGCAAACTTGAAAATCAAATGATTGGTACAGATTCATCTGGTATCTACTGATTAAATCATGTATACTTGTTTATTAAATGTATGTGTCTTATTTAAATATATACCTATAACTAAAAATTTATCTCTGTGGTACCACAAAGGTGTCTCAATATTATAGCAATTTGGTGGGTCATCTGTATTTATCATGATTATAGGTTTATGAAGGTTGAGAGTTTTAGTTATTCAATAATTAACTCATAACTTCATGTATTAATTCATTTAGTCAAAATATTTATTCCATATCTGCAATGTTTAATGTACTCTGGTAGGGCAGAGGGGAAACTAAGATGGCCAAGATTCTCTCTCAAGAGCTTATAGTCTCATAGAGGAAGATAAATATGTAAACAGATAATGCAATAAAGTATTATAAGTGCTATTGATAGAAATACACAGAGGGAATTATTGAGCATAATGAAGTTACTCAATTCACAAAACAGAGAATTTGTTTAGTCTAAGTCTTGAAAGGTGGATACATGTTTACGAGGTGGAAAAATACAGAAGGAAAAAGAACGTTGTGAAGGAAAAGGGAAGATGAGAAGTTTGGTTCATTTGGAAAATACAGCTAGTAATTTGATATGATTGTATCATAGATGCACCTGGCACATAGGTAGTTGTTGTGATAGAGAGAAGAGGACATTTCAGGAAGAATTGGATCATTTCTCATTTAGTCTCTGCTGGGAAAAGATCCCTCTTTACAACGTTCTATTTTACTTTTATTTTTAAGGATATGTTTCCTAGAACCTCTGTCTCCTCAAAAATCTTAGGCAGCTCTCTGAACCTCACAAAAATTCACTATTTTCTATGAGATGTATTTTTTAGATATAAAGATTCCATAATTCCTATTGTGTAGCCTAGTGTTTCTCTATCTCCAGTGATAACATAGAGCATGTTAAAACTATTGTTGAATCTTATCACCTTGCCACACTACTGTCCCCTCTTATCTTACTCTCAGCTCATTTCCTTTATCTAGCTCATTTATCAATTCCGATAATCTTTACAGTGACCCTATAAAGTAAATGCTATTACTATATCCATTTTTTGGAGGGGAATACTAAAGCATGTGGTCACACAGTTAGTCAACGTCAAATCTGGGATTAAAACCAAGGGGTTTAACTGGGGTTTAAACTTCCACCACCATGTCTATCCACTTCCTTACATCTAAGTCTATATAATTGGTCTTTCCTTTACCATTGAAGACCAACAGTCCATGAGATTCTACCACCTATCTCCTATTCAAGGATATCATTAACTCCTCTCTCTTTTTGTTGTGCATCATCAGTTTGCCCGCCCAGTGCAAAATTTCTGATGGTCATACAAATATGCTCAGCTGTAATATCTCTTATACCTACAAAACCTCTTGACTTTCCTTACTATCATCGCTATCAACTTCATTTATCTTCCTCCTTTGAGGGTCATCTTTCAGGGTTTTTTTTCCTATTTGACACATCAGTAGCATTGGACATAGTTGATTACTCTCTCCATGAAATACTTTCTTCCCTAGATTTCCAAGACAATACATACCCAGGACTCTTCCTTAAAGACCTCCTTGTCACTAACTTTGCTGGTTCATCATCATTTCCCATATCTCTATAAAGGTCAATCCTTGAACTTTTTCTCATCATTTTTTTTAAAAAATCAGAATTAATTCCCTGGCCAATTTCATCTAGTCTCATATTTTTACATGCCATCAATATAGTGACAAACCCAAATTTGTGTTTCCAGCCTTGACTTTTTCCCTGACCTTCAGTTTCATATATCTAGGTGCCTGTTCAACTGTCCATTTTGATATATAATGTGTGTCTCACATTTAACATACTTAAAACTAAGCTCCAATCTTTCCCCAGTCCCATCACAATCTGCTTCTCCTACCTTCTTCTTCTTCTTTTTTTTTTTTTATCTCAGTGAATAGCCAATTCATTCTTACAGTTGTTCAGACTAGATATTTGGACTTCTTCCTGATGCCTTTTTCTCACATATCCTACATTTTATGAATCAACAAATACTGTCATCTCTACTCTTATGACATGTTTACATTCCAAACCCTTTTCACAACCTCCACGCTACCATGAGGGTTGAAGTCACTATCCTCTCTCAATTATTTGTTTACTTTGTTAAACACAGCAACCGGAGTGAATCCTCTAAAATATGTCAGGTGACATCTTTTTCTGCTCAAAACACTCCGTTGTCTTTTCAGCTCACTCAGAGAAAACTTGAGTAGATGGCCTATTAAGTTCCATAAGATCTGTCTACCCCCAAATTATTTCCCTGAGTCATTCTCCTGGTTCTTGGGAGGATGTAGAGTGCATTTCAGGGTACTCTGCATTTCACCTTGTTTCTTAGGGTTTTTTTGAATTTGCTATTCCTTCTGCTTGGGAGAATTACCTGCTCAAATACCTGCAAGCCTTGTTCCACCAAATTCTTTTAGGTCATCTTGCACGGTCACAGGATTTTATACATAAATTTGCATCAGTCCTTTCCCCATTCTGGCTTTCACTATGCATGTTCTCTGTTTTAGTGAATTTCTATTCGTATATAACTACCTAGCATCCTATATATTGTTATTTATTAACTTGTTAATTTTGTTTCTGTTGAAAATGTAGCCTCTAGGAGCCTACACTTACCATATTCAATTACTTATTCGCTTACATAACCCTAGTATCTTGAGCATGAAATGAATGAATATACAGAAGCATATTAGAAATCAGGGTAAATGTTTTCTAGGAAACAAGGAAAAGAAAGAATGAAAAGGAAAGGAAAAAGGAAGGAAAGAACGAAAAATGTGTTTTCAGCTTTTTTGTTCACTTTTTAATGTCAAATGTCTGCAGACTATAAAAACCCTTTTATATCAAGATGCGCACTTCATAAATCGCTGTTGGTTCCCATGCTTGCTCTATGTTTATCATTAGTTGGAAAACCTTACGTATTCTTTTATGTTGCTATTCCAGATTTGGTCAGAAATCAGCATTTTTAATAGATTGAGAATGTTTATTATCTTTGTAACTTATTAGCAGCATAATTATCTCTGCAACTGAATTTTCTCATTTATGAACTGGGGATGATTATTTAAATACCGACTTCTCAGTATTATTGTGAAGGTTAAATAAATTATAAATATAGCTAATCTACCTCCCCAGCACACACCTCACACCCCTTATGTTTTGTAAATAATGAAGTGTGAGTGTGTTATGTTGGTAAGAGCTTTGGAATATAAAAAAAAATTGGGTTTAATCTCAAGGCTGTTACCTACTAACTGGATGATATTTTGAGTCATTTTCATATCTCTGTACCTTGTTTATTCTCCTTATCTGATAATGGGCATCAAAATTAATACCTCAAAGGTTAACTGTGGAGAAAAAGCTCAACACTACGAAAGGCACATATTAGATATCTAATAAATATTATTTTTTTCCTCTCTTTTTCAAAATTATTCTCACCTCTTTCTCACCCCAAACACCATATTCGATGCCTCTCTTTGAGATTACATAGGATAGTAGGACAAAGTTTCAATTAGTAAAAAATTTTTAGAATCTCAAAATATGTGTTTCTAATGTAATGTTTTTTTATTTATTATTAATAACAGTATTAATTTTTCTTCAATAATAATCTTTTTGAGAAGATTTGGGTAGACTGCCTAATTGACCAAGAACTATAGGTTTTCACATACATTGGACAGCTCTTCAGCACTTGCCATTGAATCAGCAACATAGCAGAGCTGACTCAGAAGTACTGGTCCCCCTCTAAAGGATTGTTCCACAGTGATTTTGTTAAAGAGACATAGGAGATTTTAGAGTAAATGTTCAAATCATAAAATACAATATGTGAAACTAAAGCAACATGAAATAAAGTATGAGATTAGCAAGTGTGTGGAGTCTCTAATCAAAAAGCCTGGATTTGAGTCCTTACCTTGATTCAGACCCTTCATTACTTTGCTTCTGTGTCTCAATCTGTGAAATTGCAGTTATGTTTTTCAGAATTGCTACAGAAATCAAATAAATTAATCAACCAGAATGTGATAGGTAGATTCTAAACAGTTAAATAAATGGTTGCCAAATACCATTATTAATGAAGATTAGCTCTATGTGTGTTACGTTAGCTATATGTGTGTTTGTGCATGTATATGCACACACACAGATGTATTTGACCCAATCATTAGTAATTCAAGATTATTTGAGAACAATCTATTGGTCGGTGAAAACATAGAATAAATTAATTGAGAAATAAATGTGAAAGAGAATGAAGATAGTCTTCTCTCATCTGTTTATTCTTTCAAAAAGTCATGACTGATGACGTTTTAAGTACCAAGATATGAGAGTACATCCATGGCCTCATTTTAATTTAACTCATTTGACATAGTCCCTGTATCATTCCTCTATGTATGGCAATATTTTTAGATGACCTTTCCATCGGTCTCCATTTGACTTAAGAAGTATTGTCTTGCATTTTGAAAAGTAATGGATGACCATCCATTGTCTCTTATTATTTTGTTTAGGTAATGCTTGTTTTTCAACACTAGGATTTGTATCCCCGTGAGTGTAACTAATTCATTATGTTTAGATATTGTCTTCTACTGTTTTAAGTTTTACATATTGTAGGGAAATATTTCTGAAAACATAGTGCAGGAATTCAATGTATGTCATTGAAATGAGGGTGGGGTAAATGGCATAATTAGAGTATTAATTTGCTCATGTAACAAACTGTTGTGTATATACTATATTTTTAACACTAAATTTTATTGAGCTTTTAGTTATACTTTATAATTTATGTAGGAATTTCTAATGATTAATCTTGACCTTGATGCTGCTAGTTTTCCTGCTTATGATCTATTAAATTATATATATATATATATATATATATATAATAAAATCATATAGCCTTGGTTTTGGTAACGATACGGAGTTCATTTGGTCCAATCCCCCCAAGCAATACATGAATTTCTTCTTCCATTTGATATGGTTTTCATATTTGTGAGTAAACATCTCACTGATGGGACAAGTTGATATCCAAATGGTTGATATAAAATAGAAACATATGAAAACTTGGAAAAATAAAGCTAAGGGTTTTTTAAATTTATTTTTAGTTTTTGGTAAATCTGGTGTAGTCTAGATTTTTTTTTAATGTTAGTAAAATTCACATGTTCTTAAAATATATTTTAAAAAAATCACACAGTGATTTCAAGCTATCACCATAGCAACTATTTGCATCAGAATAACTATTTTTTCCCAGAACTATTTCTGTATCATTAAATCCTTGATAATACTTTATTATTTGGTATCTGTTAAGTCCATATGCATTTTAGCGTCTAATTTACTTAACAAATTATGTCTGACAAAAGAGAAAACTTTCAGAACAATAAACAACACTATTAATTACCTCGTGAAGCAGGAAACCACTATATTTGTCAGTAGCATTGTGTCTTCAAAATAATGCCACCAACTAATTAAGTATGAACATATTCCATTATTGGGATGTATATCCTTTTTCAAATTTATTCATTATAATGAAGCAAAACTAGAAACTGGTACTAGTGAAATTGCAAAATTGCATTTATTAGAGAGGCTTTTATCCTATTAAAAACAAAGCAAAGGAAATGGAAAAAGGGAGAAAAGTTGTCTATATGTAAGAAAAAAAATGTTGCTGTGGCAACTGCATGCCATTTGTTATATTTTCTTCATTAGACTCTTGAAGGTAATTATATGATGAAAGAGAAAAAAATGCCATTTCAACATAAAACAATAATTTCACGGGGATACATAATTCTGTTTTCCCCTTGAATATTTATTGAAGTGCTATTTTTATTTGAGAAATATCTGTCTTCTTTTATTTATGAAGATTTAAAGGGGACATAAGGATTCCACAGACCTGAGACCATGATAGTTTACTTTCGCTTTTTTTTATTTTTCCCAGTCTGGAAGAAAAGGAAGGTATAAATAAAGAAAACCTTGCAAGAGAGAGCAATAAAGTGCAGTTTGCTTCCATGGCCTCTAGGGCCTCATAAGTTTAATGGTCCATAACTTAGGTGAGTCATGTTATCTGTATGTTGTTTTTTTATTTGTTTGTTTTTTCTTGAGCACTGACATACATTACAGTGGCATATAGTGTACACTGTTCAATTTGACGGCTTAGCTGGTGGTTGCAAAATGCTGAACATGATGCAATTTTACCGAAGTGTTCCAACCTCATATCCTAGTTGCTACGTATACCTTCTGGGCTACTTGGAGGTCAAAGTTCGACTTCGTAAAAACAGGAAATTTCACTTTCTCACTAGGTCTCCGGCGCCACCAGCTGCTTCTCCCTGTTACTCTTACAGTTTCTGTATCCTAATAGCTTCATTAAGTAATGATACGGCTTGATGAAGTAGAAAGGTATATCAACTTTGATAAACCTGTAATTCTAATTTACCCTGGATATTGTTTTGAATTTCAAAACCACTAGTATAATCAATGAAGGAGTACCTGGGAATTGCCTGATTTTTATGTCCCGGAATAAAATGTTGAACTCTATATTGTTCAATTGCTTCAACTAATATTTGAACAAATTCACCTTTGCAAATCACCATTTCACTAGGCTGCTTGAATTAGTGTTTCATATGTGAAATTTATTTATTTAAAATAAAGAATGTTAATTTGAACATTTAAACCTATGTTCTTTATAACTCGATATATTCTTATATAAATAGCAATAGCTGGAAAAACCATTTATCCCTGTGGGTTTTCACATTTTGAAGCAAAATTAAATTGTTTAAATATTTTTAGGGTTACAAATTGCTGTAAAACTACAAGAAGAAGAAAAGGGTCTTCGCCTTTGAGGTTGTAGAGAGCTTTTCCAATCATATGAAATACTAAATCTTCCTGGGCGAGCATGACTTTCTCCCTAAAGCAGAACTATTTTTCTTTCTGATGCTGTCTATAGCAGTATGTCATTTAGAACGCAGTGACTTTCCATGGGAGTTGCTAAGATATGTTCCGTTTACACTGAGCTGTTGAAGTCATCTTTGTCTCAGTCCAGTGGTTAATAAAATTACAGTGTTAAGCAGTATTGAAGAAAATAACTCTGAAAATACAACTTTAAATGGAGCTTTACCACTGCCTCTACCTTCATGCCTGCCTGGAGATCATCAAAGCTCATCTTGTATTTCTCAAGCTTTCCTTTTTTTCCCCTTGTTCTACCCTCAAGGGCTTCCTAATTCCTCAGTCCCAAATACACACATCCAGCCTAAGGGTCCAATTGTTGGTTCTTGCTTATTTCATATCATTATGGTCTTCCAATGCTGGCCAAAATTTCTTTGCTTCCAGAATGGATTTCATGCAAGGCTCTGAATGTCATGACTGAAGTTATTCCATTAGGCTCGCATTTCCCTTTTTCCCTGAACCTCTTGAATTTGTAGAGCAATGTATTTTCACACTAAGTACTAAGAACCCACGGGAGCCTAGTAAATAATTGCTTGTGAGTTTATGTGCATTCGTGGATTCAAGAAGTGGTTATAATGCATTACTTTTCAATTGGTTGTGAGAAGGAACAAAAGGGAGCTGTAAAAGTTACTACTCTTCTCTGTGTGCTTTTCATCCTATCTTCACATGTTGCCTTAAGACAAAACAACATATAAATTTAACAAATCTATTGAAAGAGATAGATAAAAGATAGATAGATAGATGAATGTGAATATATGGATACGAAGGTATTGATACAAATCAAAGCTGAAGAAGGGGTCAGTTCTATTTTTTCACATTTAATCAGCCCCTGTCTTTGTGCAAGATGACTGTGTGTACTGTTCTTGAAAAGCAGTGACTTTTATTAGTTAGTCAACAATCCCAAATGAATCACAATACTGCAATGCTTGTTAAGTCATGGGGTACAAGAACCAAACATTGTAACAACCGAAATAATATGTTTATTTTTTAAGAGAGAGAGAGAAGCAAGTTATTGAGAGGATTGAACCAAAGTGGCTGAATGAGCTCTAATGCCAAACAAACATATGTTCCTGTCTAACCTGTAATACTTTTTAGCTGTAAGATTGGCAGCATGTTATTTATCCTCCCTCAGACTCAGTTTTCTCCTGGTTAATATGGAGAAAATACAAATAATACTGTCATAAGACTTTTGTGAGTTGAAAGTGGATAAATGCAAATTGGGCACTGAGCAATGACAGGCATCGATGTTAAAAATGGCCAGTATTAGTTTATCCTTCCCATGTCATCATCATCAACATCACCTTACCAATACCATTTTTATTGTATTATGATCATAGCTTTGACCAGAAAAAACACCTTTAAGTATTGGTAGTGGTTAAGAGTGAGGACTTGGAAATTCGACTATAGGCTTTTAAATCACTCCCCACCAAAAACAAGATCTTATATACTTCTTTTAATCTCCTAAGCCTCAGCTCTCTTGAAATTTAGCTAATCATAAAGTGATTTTATAGAATTATAGTGAGGATCAGCTGATATAAATTCTGTGTTTTCTGGCACACAGTAGTAACCTGTGTTAGTTTTTATCACCACTACTATTACTGTTATTAATATTCTATAAGATATTATTTTGAGGTTTTTTCCCCCTTCCTGCATCCTCTCATCTCAATTAATACATTCCACAGATAAGATGGTGTTTAGGGTATTCTTTGCTAATTCACTGAGAGAAAATACCAAAGAAATAGAAACTTAGTAAATTTTGAGTTTTTATGGTCTTTTAAAACAACTTTATTGAGGTATAGTTTAAATGAGATAGAATGTCCTCTTTTTAAGTGCATAGTCCAATGGATTTAGACAAATCACCACAGGTTTTGGGGTTTTTAAGTTGACTTTTGAAACTAATAGCATGATAATAGTTTTTAGCAGAAAAAACAACTTGAAAATGCAAGAATTCTAACTACTGGGATTCACCTTCTTAAACCCTGCAAGATTCAGAATATTATATTTTTGCCCTTAACAACCTACCAAAGATGATCTGACCATGTTAGATGAAAATTCCGTAGGCTAAACAGTGGGGTAGGAAGAGTCAGAGAGAATAGACCCAGTACCCTGCCTTCTAAATGAGGTGAAATGAAAGGTCTTGAGGGGTAACAGAAACTCCAAATAGGTTTGGAGGCTCTAAAAGCAGGGGACAACCTGGGAGAACACAGTAAGCTAGCCAGCTTCACATAGCACCTGCCTGCTGAGCACGGTTTAGGAGCAGGAAAAGAGAGATGGCCATACTAGGTATATAGTCAATGGGTATCTGATACACTTAGCATTCCCTGGACAGTGGAGTGTGAAAACAGTGATGTGTTACCTGAGTGCTCAAGAAAAGCAGAAATACTTGAGAGTGAGCCAGACCTGAGAGGCCTGTGATCAAGAATGTAGCTGTCGGGGTGCCTGGGTGGCTCAGTCGGTTAAGAGTCTGCCTTCGGCTTAGGTCATGATCCCGGAGTCCTGGGATGGAGCCCTGGGTTGGGCTCCCTGCTCAGTGGGGAGCCTGCTTCTCCCTCTCCCTCTGCCAGACACTCTGCCTGCTTGTTCTTTCTCTCTCTGTCAAATAAATAAATGAAATCTTTTAAAAAAAATGTAGACTAATGATTAAAGGGCAGGTAAAACTTAGGTTGTCCCAGTTATTTACATGGATGGACAAAATGTTTATTAAAGAACAATGTTTATCTCAGCATAGTTCATCCTGGAGAGGTGGCAGTGACTGAAGACCAGATAGCTATCTTACCCAGTGCATTCGTTAGCAATCAAATAGCCTCCAAGAGACTTTAGACTAAAACCCAGGGTGAGAGGCAAGGGAAAACTTTGAATCACTGAGTCCTTGAACTGACCAAGACTAAATTTTCAAATCCTGCTGGAGATGAAGCTGAAAATAATTAATAAAAATTAAAAGTAATTATGGGGGGGATAATTTTATTTCTACACCCAGTTTGTGGTGTGAGATTTATACCTAGTATATTATTTATTAATGGAAACAAATTTGGGGGAAAGAATGGGGCAAGATGGGATAGATTTCTCTCTTTGGAAGCTTTCTTATATCTTAAAGTCTTAGAAAGAAGGTGGAGTTTAAAAAAACAAAACAAAACAAGAATGCTTGGTTTTCTTGATTATACAGTACAATATTTTTGAACCCATTATCCAGTTATTGATATGTTGACAACATACCTAAAATTACATTCCTTTTGTTTGGCTTTGCTGATGGCATTCATGTGCTCATCACATGACAAGCGTTAATTTGCTGACCGCTGTTAACCCTGGGTTTCTTTGCCTGCTCCTTTTTTTTTTTTTTCTTTCCTTTTTTTTTTTCCAGTTCATATATTTTTCTATCCATTAAACCAAAATTGTTGATGAAAGAATTTTAAACAAAGACATAGAATCAATCTTCCAGAATATCTCCTTTGAATATCAGTGTTTTGGAAATAAGCACTCAGGCTTAAATGTGAATTACAACAGAGAAGAATCACTCAGAATAGTAAAATTGTCAGGAGGATACATAGTTAAAGGAAAAAAAACAAATAAACAGTAATAAAAATCCTTAAGAGAATAAGGTAGACAATAGGTTCTTTTTTAAAGATAGATAATATCTTCTAGGTATTCCTTTATTTAGTAAATAATAATATCTTTATTACATGTCAAAAATAGTAATTTTTGGTACTGTGACTGTAGAGGGTTCTGAATATGTCACCCCAAAATATTCTACTTTGGCAGATTGGTTATTTGGAAATAAAGGTATTTAAGAAACAGCCAACACAATCTTAAAAAAAAACAAAAACAAAAACAAACACACACACACACACACACACACACACAAAACCACCATATTAAAGAAACAGCCAACACAAAAAGGACAATCTGGTAGTCCTTTGTCCCCCTGTAAGTAGATGAATCTCACTTGTGAAAGGCACCCTCCCTTTTCACCAGGCATCCTTATCACCAGAGAGAGGGAATGTAGGGCCTAGAAGACTAAGCAAACCTTGTTACTTCTTCACTAGTTTATTATCTCCAGCCCAAACTCCTTTGTCTTGTCAATTCTTCACAAATGTATTGTTTCTTGTCCAAAAGGTATAAAAGCTTCCTGCCTGGTCACTACTTTGTGTCTCATCTCTTTATGGTGTTCCTGTATGTATTACATAATTAAATTTGTTTTTCTCCTGTTAATCTATCTTTTTATTTGGGGGGATCTTAGCTAAGAACTTTGAAGGGTACAAAAGAAATTATTTTTCTTCCTTTCACATGACTTATGAATAGTAGTCCATGTAGGAGATACAAAGAAGAGCAAAAAAAGTCCCTAATATGAGCCTGTGGGGTTCAACTCAATCGATGCATCTATATGGTATCATTGAGGGGTAAAATTCAAAATGCTTAACAGCTTTTCAGCAGTGACAACAGCTATACAGAAAATAAGCCCTTGCCTCTGTCAGTAATTTGTTTTCTAAACTTTGGGTGGAGTTGGAAAATTCCAACGTATGGACCAAGATCTGACGCAGACGGTTAGGCAACACTCAGAGGCTTGGTCATTGGCTCTTTACCTGCCCAATCAGAGGCATTTTTAATGTTTTAACGATGTATGTGGTTGTGTCAATGCCTAGTGGCTACATTTCAGCCTAAGTAATAGAGAGCTAAGCATTAACAGCTGGTCAGTACTTAAAGGTAACTATTTCACGATCAAAAATTATTCATATGTTCAATTTTTAAGGAATTTAAAAATAAAAATAGATAATTATAAATGTGTTATGAAGGTGCTCTTGAAAAGTTAAAGAAATATCCATTTTCTTGTAAAATTGCAGTAATGATGAAGTGAAGTAATATAAGTGACTTTACTTGTAGTGTTATAATAGACTTTATGTTTTCTGATATTCTAGATAAGAGACACTTAGTCAGTCACTTATGGGATCACTCAATAGAGCTATCTTTACATTATATATTGATGGTCAAAGTATTATTACTATCACCACCATCATCATCATCAGTTTTTCAAGATACCCCAAGAATTAACTCAAGGAGACTAATCCATTCTATGGAATAAGAATAGATCAAATCTCTTTTCTTTTTTTTTAAGAATTTATTTATTTTTTAGATAGAGAGTGAGAGAGAGCATGAGGTGGGGGAGAGGCAGATGGAGAGGAAAAGGCAGACTCCCCACCGAGCAGGGAGCCCAATTTGGGGCTTGATTCCAGGACCCCAGGATCATGACCTGAGCTGAAGGCAGACGCCCAATCGACTGAGCCACCCAGGGGGCCCTATATCCAGTTTCTTTTTAAAAAATGAGTATACATACATAAAATATTTTATGATATAAGGATGCGTGATATTGTGATTTATAAGAAATGTGTATTTGGTCTTCTTTCCCATCCTGACACAGAGCTCCTAAAACCCTTCAAATTTGCTTCAATGAGAGCAGTAAAGTTGTAGTTTGTTATGTGAATGGGATAACTTTTGGACCCCATCTAAAGACTGGGGGTTCTGGCTGCTAGGGGAGCCAATCATGTGATTAAAGTGTTGGAACTCTCAGTCCCTGGGGAGAGGGGAGGGGTAGTAGGATAAGATAAGAAATTGAATCAGTCACCAGTGGCCAGTGATATAATTAACCATCCCTATATGATGTAGCCATCATGAAAACCCAAGTGGCTGAGGTTTTCAGAGCTTCTGGGTTGATGAACATATGCAGATGCAGAGAGAGTGGCGTGCCTGGACAGGGCATGCACCCCTTCCCACATACCTGGTCCTATGCATCTCTACCATTTGGCATATCTTTTTATAATAAACCAGTAATCTAGTAGGTAAAATATTTCTCTGAGTTTTGTGAGCTGCTCTAGCAAATTAATCAAACCCTAGGAGGGATTGTTGGAACATCCAATCTGTAGTAAGTAGGTCAGTCAGAAGCACAAGTAACAATCTGGACTTGTGATTGGCAACTGAAGTGTGTAGGGCGGGGGGAGAGACAGTCTGGTAGGACTGGGATGTGATGCTATCTCCAGGTAGATAGTATCAGAATTGAGTTGAATTGTAGGACATTCAGCTGGTGTCCAAGAATCGCTTGGTGGTGTGGCAACCACCTCCCTCCCCCAACCCCACCCCACCAGCAACACATTCAAATTGTTTGGTGGTCAGAACCCTTAGGAGACATTTCATTTAACAAGCTTGGAGTTCCACAAATGCAGACTTTAAACATGATTTTGACACAGAAAAACTGTGAGTTTTTTTAAGTCTCTTAACCACAATAAGCTTCAATTTCATCCTCATTAAATTTTGATCATTATACCTACCTCACAGAGGGTAATGGGTTAAATGGAGTCCTCCAAAAGATATGTTCACTATGTAATCTCCAGAACCTATGAATGTTACCTTATTTTGAAAAAGAGTCTTTGCAGAAGTAATTAAAGGAAGGATCTTGAGATGAGATGATCCTGGATTATTTGAATAGGTCCTAAATCCAATGACAAGTATCCTAAAAGAGTATGGGAAGAGATATTTGATATAAAATGAATAGGGAGAGGTAGTGTGACCACAGGAACAGGGACTGGAGTGAGGCAATGCAGGGATGCCAACTATCAGAGCTGGGAGGGGCAACGAGTGATTCTCTCCTACAGCCTCCAGAGAGCAGAAAACCCTGCTAAACACTTGATTTCAGACCTTATAACTATGAGGGAATAAATTTATGTTCTTTTAAGATTATGGTATCTTCTTATACTAGTCCTAGGAAACTAAGAAGCAGGGTCACTGTGAAGATGGAATGAAAAAATGTAGAAGTCTTGGAAAAATAAGTCTTAGGATGATACACACACACACACACACATATATACACACACACACGTAATTCCAAAAATTTCTCACTTATAATATTTAAGCTACTATGACTAAAAGGTCTATATCTGTGTGTCTCTACCAGTTTATTGTCATCTATCAGCCCAGTATTGCTTGCTTTATAGTTGCTTTGGTTTAACTCTTGATTATAATGGTATCTACTACAAATGAAGACTTTTAAACCAAGTAGGCATTTGGTCTAGTGGAGTGGATGTGAGCTCTTGATTCAGAATCAGATTGAACTGCAGTATCATTTCAATATGTCTTGTAGCTACCCATGTGATGTGGGGCAAGTATCATATTCTCTTCCTAACTCATGTTCCTCATCTAAGAAATGGGGGTGATAACATCTATCTTACAGGGTTGCTATGAAGAATATTAACACATACACACATGTAATCATATACATACATTTGGTTTGTGTGTGTGCGTGTTTGTGCATATATGAGTGAATATATTTATATAATATTACATCTTTTTTTCTCAGAGAATAAACAAAAACTTTCTTTTATGGGTGGTTATTGTGGATGCTGACAACCTGAAAACAAGGGATAGGAAAGAAGGTATTAGCCTTTTATTAAATATCTAATAAAAGTTCAATAACATAATACGTATTTTTTATTTAAATGTATTACTACTATTATCATTACAATTTTTATTAGAGGGCTATACACTCATGCCTATGCTTTGTACCAAGCTAAATCCTGAAGTGCCAGGTATTTGCAAAAAAAACAAAAACGAAAACCCTAAGATTCATTTTCTTCTAGTGACTGAGATACTGTACCATGTAAGTTTTTTCTTCTTTATTCTGGAATATTAATTGTATATCCTTCTTACTTTCATAATTAATTGGCTATGTTTATTTCTAATAGATAATCCAGCATTGACCTGGCAAATGTTGGGAGAATGTAACCTCTCCATTTGCTGCTAAATTGAACAAAATGTCCTCTCATTTTATTGAATTAACCTGTATCTTCCATTACCTGGACATTAGAGTAACAGATGCAAAATAATTCCTGTGTGAAAGAGTAGTACGTACTATTTTCAGCCCAACTCATTATATCCATGAAACATTAGTAAAAAAAAAAAAAAAGCATCTGTAAGAAGCATATTTATGAAAAATTCAAAATAACGGAGATGCAGAATTTCCACAAAAAGATTTTTAGAACGCGTATTAGTAATGGGTGATATATTTTTGCAGATTTGCTATGTGAAATTTGTATGACTGGTAAGTATCATTTTAATTCCACTGAATTAAAAATTTAGAGTGAAGTTCTAGGTATGGTTATGGTGAAAAGTTTGGGTTCAATGTTCAAATTTTACTTAGGGAAAAAATTGTATAAAAGCATGAAGTTAGAAATCTTCCTAGAAGAAAAACTTAAAACATTTTTTATGCCTACCAATAGAAGAATAATTAATTAGCAAATGAAATTATGGAACATCCATACCTGAAACTTGAAGCTAAGTTTTAAACAAATGAAGTTTGTATTTACTTTCATAGACAGATCTTCACAATATGCTCTTATGAAGCAGACAACCTTTCCAATTGGTGTTCAAAAATAATGACATAAAATAGTATATGTGTGTGGGGGTGTGTGTATTTAAATGCCTTTGTGGGTGTATATGAAGAGATCTAGAAGGAAGCATCAAACCGTAACTAATGGCTACCACTTGAGAGGATAGTAGGATTGGCGGGTGATCCATGTGGAAGGGAAAATGGGCTTTAACACTTAAATCCATTCATTACATAGCATTTGAATTATTTCACAATAAGCAAACAAACACAATGTATTTGTTATAAAAATAATGAATAAAAATTAAATCCTACAGATGGTATATGATTCCCCAAACGATTACAGCAAAGAACTCAGAGTCTGCCTATATTGAAATGAAACCTCAAACTGACAATGCCGTCTCTGTCACATATTGTCAAGGGAGTCACCCACACAGACACTTTAAAATCCATTTTGAAAACACACCATGATGTTTCATCTTTAAAAATAAATATGTGATCTTTCCCAGTTTGAGAGAAATGATCCAGTGGCCCCAAATCAGAGCTGTATTTGGTGTTTTTCAAGGTTCCAATTTTATTTCTGAAGGCTATTTTACTTGTATCACAACAGTAGTCACTTGTCCTGAGTATGGTGGGTGTTTACTTGCAGCACATGGCCGGAATGGGGAATTTTGGTGATGTGGCTTAAGGGTAAAATGTGCAACGGAGGAGTGATAAGAATGGTCCTGCAGGTAATGACCATTTCCTTGAGCCGGCTGGAGGATTTGAATTTTCTGAGAAGAGTGGCTGCTTAACCCCTTTAGTCAGTGGAACATTTAGCAGCTCCTCTCTCGACTAAGTCACATTTCACTCTCTGAAATACATAGTCCTAATGAAACAACAGCAATCAAATGCCTGTTGCTGGGAATTTTGACTGAACTGTAGCCTGGGACCCCAAAATGAAAAACTAAATAGAATGAATGAGAACAGTCAAAAGGTAGGGTACAATAAAAGAAAGTCATGAGGGAAGAAGGCAATTCTTAATATCTAAATCAGTTTAAATTGCTCCTCCCCTAAAGTATCTATCAAGAGCCAATCATAAGCCAAATACATTTTTGTACATAGCAGATATTTAAACTATGCTGTTCTTGGCTTCATTTTATTTCTTGCTCTAGAGCCCATAGGGCACAGAAGAATAACAAGGTTTGTTAATTAATCCCTGAATGATTAACACTTCATCTAAAGTATCCCTTCTAAACCTAGCCTATAAGATCTGGCTTCTATCGATTCTCTTTCCCTGTCTTCCACATTTTCATTTTTCTCTTTTACTAACTTTCAGTCATTCTGGCCTCCTTGCTGTTCCTGGGACATACCAAGCTCAGCTCAGTCCTGTAGGTCTCACAGGAAATCTGAGATTTCCTCTTCTGCCTGCCTGAACTACTCTTTGCTTATTTGATTCTTTTGGTCATTCCTGAGGTTGTTTAGATGTCATCTCGCCAGAGAGACTTCTCGTTAATGTTGCCTGTTGCACATTCTCTCTTCTACTATTTTAATTTCTTCATAACACAGATTTTTTTTCTGAAAATAACATATATTATTTATTTTCTGATTCCCTCAATGTAGTATTAAAATGGGGAGATCAGGTACTCTGTTTTGTGAACTACTTTGTGACCAGATTTTAGGACATCTATTAATAAAAATCTGATGAATGAATTAATATAAAATAATTACTAATTATGATTTAAAAGGAGAATTGCCTTTCAGAGGTAATAACAGATGAAGTAAAGTTAGAGACAGGAGGTCAGGATAAACCTGGTAAGGAAAACCAAAATGAAGAATGTTTGATCAGAAATTTAAAAAATCCAGAACTTATTAAACAGAGCTTTTTAATTCTGGGATCTACTTTGAGGATCACTGTATCTGAAGACCCACAAGACCCAGCTTAGTTCTAGGGGAAAAATTCTTAAACATTTACACATGAATTAAAAGATCTTTGCAGTAGATCAATTATGGTATGAAGTATGAGCTCTTAATCCACTCTCACATCTATTCCTGAATCCATCTTTTACTATTTTCCCTTACTTCCAAAAATAAGGCTTCTAATTCTAGGATCTGTATCCAGCAAGGAAAGGAAAAAGGGGGGGGGGGATAGATTTCTAACTCTAGTGGGATCACAGTGTCCACTTTGTCAAATACAGTTGGATAGTGTAGCAGCCTCACTTTCAATTAGAAGAATCACCTGCTCTTGAAAGCAAGGGGAAAAAATACAATTTGAGAAACTGTGTATGAAACTGTCATGCTCTAAAAGTCACAGACTACGCTGGAGACAAAGGTAATATTATGGATAAGAACAAGTCTTTATTGGTAAAGAAAGAACTCCTTCTCTTGGACAAGTGAAAAAACAGGATAAAAGTGGTCGAAATGTTTCAGTAACCAAACTACCCTACAAATGGTTCTTTCTGTCACCTTTAATCACAACCCAGGTGGCTTCTCAAAGGAGACCTAATCATGACTACCTATTGTTACTAAAATTGAGGAGTCTTTAGAGTTTTCTGATGTTTCACGTAGATCCACAAACACTGCTGATGTTAAGTATATCCACTTAAAGATATCACAGCAATCCAGATTTTTCTTTAGGATATCAGTTCCACAAGAAAGGATACCATTAGCTGAAACAAATTACTTCGTGATTGAAGAGGGAGAGTTGGTTTAAATTATTATTGGCACAGTATATGCATTTAAAAATTTATTGACTCCACATAACAATATGTGCTCATTCAGATGTTACAGTCACACGAATGTCACATGCTTACTCAGACATACCAGTCAGCGCCTTCCATGCCTGGGTGCTGCCACTGCTGAATCTTTATCTTCTTGTGCAATCAGCTTCCTATCACAGAGAACTGCTATTTTTTTCTTTCCTTCTACAGTTAATAGAAATTGGCTTCTTGCCTTCAAGGGGGTAATCTCTTTCGTTGCAGGTGTCTCACATTACTTTCTCATGACAGGTTTTTTTTTTTCCTTTTTTTTTTTCTTCTGTAGCTATTTGATAGGACCCAACTTTAAATAATGGGAACTGATTAATTTATCTCCAAGAATTGACACTTCTTGGCAATCGTCTTATGTCCTTCAATATAGTTCAAGGTTCTTTTGACCATACCAATTGTCAGCTCTCTTCCTTTACCCAACCTCTCTCCTTCCCATCGTATTTACACATCACACGTACACTCCTTTTATCTGTCCTCAATTTCTTAGGATTATACAGTCAAAATCATTAACAATGGCTTCAATGACATTATAGCCAGATACATTAAAAGGCCAATGGATCATAACTCTTTCCTATACTGCAAAGATTCTTGTTAGCCATTACCTTCATCTCTGCACTCAGCCTAAGAGACCTATTGAAAATGCCTGTGCAAGTAATGACGCTGACCTCTCTTTTCAGAGGTCTTTCTTGCTTTCTGTTTTTTTCCCGCCAAGACATAACTGTTACTAGGCATTAAGTTTGAACAGCAGGGACATCCTTCCCTGCTGCTGTCAATCAGGTACCCTTCATTAGATCCTTATCTAATTAGTATTCCTTTAAAAATTAAACTTATTATGTATGCAGTGATCTCTCACTCTTTACTGTTCTAAAAGTCAGCTTCCAACATATTGTTTGTACCTTCACCATATGTTGGAGTCATTAGATAATGACTTCCATCCTGCAAAGACTTTGCAGGTAAGATGCTTATACATTTTTACAATTAAAATGGTCTGACTTAAGAGACTAATTAGCCATGCCATTTTTGTGTAGAAATTAGCATATCTGTTATTTTATTAACGAGCTTGAATATCAGTTGCACTCCCACAATGTAAGGCATGTCTCTGAAGTATTGTTCTGACATTTCAGGTTGGTCTCTGACAGGCAGACAGACTTAATCTGTCAGGTTTTACATGGTTGAAAATCAAGGATTTGGCTCTTTAAATGTTTGAATTGGCCAAAGGTGCTGGTTTATTTTGAGCGCAAATCTTACTTGCTTATAATTACTTGTGCCTATTTGATTGGATCAAGTAAATATTCTTTTGCCAAGTGCAGTCAATGTGGGATGTGGTCATAGGAATGTTTGGTTTCAGAGGTCCCAAGGCACATGAATGAGTTCACTCTAGAATTTGATATTATGGCCCTCTGGGAGAAAAACTTGCCTTTGGCAGAGAATGTTCTCAGGCAAGTATATATATCACTCAGCATCCAGAAAAATCGGTGAAAACATGGGAAAAAATCAAGAAATTTTCATTTGAACTAGCGTAATGGCCAAGACAAATCTAAATAAGGTTTTGTTGTGTATGTAAACTCTGGACCAACTCTGCTAGAGTGGCCCTCCTTTCAACAGAAGTATTTTATTTTATTTTTTTAAAAGATTTTATTTATTTATTCGACAGAGATAGAGACAGCCAACGAGAGAGGGAACACAAGCAGGGGGAGTGGGAGAGGAAGAAGCAGGCTCATAGCGGAGGAGCCTGATGTGGGGCTCGATCCCATAACGCCGGGATCACGCCCTGAGCCGAAGGCAGANGACAGAGATAGAGACAGCCAGCGAGAGAGGGAACACAAGCAGGGGGAGTGGGAGAGGAAGAAGCAGGCTCATAGCGGAGGAGCCTGATGTGGGGCTCGATCCCATAACGCCGGGATCACGCCCTGAGCCGAAGGCAGACGCTTAACCGCTGTGCCACCCAGGCACCCCAGAAGTATTTTAATCTGCCATCACTTAGAGCTCTGCTATCAGGAGAAATGCTGAGAATGAGGTTTTATTGGTGTTTTTAAAAATGCTTGTATTCGTATTTGCATGCAATCTATTGAATGGTTATAAGTGTTGTGATGAAGTCAGCCAGTTAGTAATGCTTTAAGAGGATCACCACATCTCTTCATGAAGTGTTAAGCATTATAACAAAAATGAGAATAATAGAGGATAAAGCAGTTCAGTCATTTTGAAGCCGGGTGGCACATGCAGGATGAAGCTGTGTAGCCACTGTTGTGAGGTAGAAACTGTAAAATCTATAGGAAAATGGCAGGGATTGGGACTGAAAATTTGACACAGAAGAGCAATCCTTGACCCAAAGGTACTCGCACGTGTAAAGAGATTCTGTGAGTGGCACTCGGCACTCGACGAGTTTCTGAGGGCATGAGAAGCAAAAATCAACTTCCTTAGCTCTGCATTTTATGGCTAGTTATTCAGGCACAATAGTTTCTCTGATGCTAACATTCTGTAACAAAAGCACTTGCTTTAGACTGATGAGCCTAGAAAAAGATACTTCACCTTGTTTTCTGAGCATTGAATAGTATCCGGTCCAAAAAACTCTGACCACTCTTGAGCTCTTACAGCCAAGTATTAGTTTCATTCTAGAGGTGGTTACTTCCAGGCAGAGAAAAGAATATAAGAAATAAATTTGGCTTCTACTGTAAGTTGGATGGCTGGGCATATGCCTTTACATTTTATCTCTCCACTTATAAATCCCATTGAATGAGAGTAAAAATGTACAAACAGGAGTAAAACCTTAAACATAGGAATTGGAGAATGGAATAGCAGAATATCAGAAATTTTGGTGACTCCTAAAAGCAAAAAGCATATGGAATATATCAAAGATTAAAAAATAGTTACTGCTAGCTAACAACTATAGAATCTTCATGCAAATGGCCTTTAACTGCTCTATTTTCATGCTGTAATTGCAACAGCAATATTTGTGTCAGTTTAAAATGATCAATATACTCTAAAAATTGAATGATATAGTTGGACCAGGCTAATGAGTATCTAGTATAGATTTTAGCTTCTGAGAATAGAATCACTCATAGTTTAGTCTACCTGTCTCTTGCCCATCTAAAAGTTAGAACCAAAAATGCTCTTCCATAAAAGATCTGAAGATCAGTAGAGAAAACCCATAGAAAAACTCCAGTGGAGGGCTATAATAGATTTCTATTGCTTCTGCAGCTACTTACCATGAACTTGATGGCTTAAGACAACCACACACATTTATTATTATCATTCAATTCTATAGGTCAGAAGTCCAAAATGGGTCTCAGTGGTCTAAAATCAAGAAGTTAACAGGATTGCATTTCTTCTGGAGGCTCTAGAGGAGAATTTGGTTCTTTGATTTCTTCTTATTGTCGTTATTTTTATGGCTTCTGGAGGTCACCTGAATTCTTTGCCTTATGACCCCCTGCCACCTTTAAATTCAACAATGGCCAGTAGAGTCTTTTCTTCTGCCTTTACACTTAAGGACCCTTGTAACTACATTGGACCTACCAGAAAATTCAGGATTATCTCTCTATTTTAAGCTCAGCTGATCAGCAACATTAATCCCATTTGTTACTTTGATTCCCCTTTGCCATCATGTATTATAACATATTCAAGTTTCCATGGATTGGTACATGGTAATCTTTCAGAAGCCATTATTCTATCTACCACAAGGGCTAAATGAATAACCTTGTACTTTGTTATTAAACATGAATAAAAAATGAACATTATTTTGGAAATATGAGTGAAAATATCAGGATCTAAGTCAATAAATTGAACAAATGATGACAAAAGAGACAGTAATAATTCAGAAAGCACAATTCAAATACATATACATATTTTGTATATACAAATATATATAATGTTTTCAGGAAAAATTTGTGAAGATATTGCAGTCATAAAACAAGAATAGACAAATGGAAAAGGAGTAATCACAGAGTAAAACAGTGCCCTTAATAATTAAAAATATAACATTCAATAATGAAAGAAAAGTTGGATGAAAAGTTGAGAAATTTCCTAAAACTATAAATTGAAATGACACAACTATGAAAAATAAAAATCAAATAGTCAGACAACTGATGGGTTAGTTCAAGAGGAACAATCTGTTTAATTGAAAACTGAGAAAGATCAGAGAAGAGAAAATTTGTAGGGAAAGAAATGTAGAATAATAAGTTTCCTCTCAATCTCCATTATTTTTCTTCACTCTGTAGCACTAACAACCACCTGTGATTTTATATAGTAACCTGATTATTTATTTTCTCTGTAACTCAGTTAGAATGTAAAACCCATGAACAGGAAATTAGATTATTTTACACCCTAATATAAAACTCTCACCTAGAATTATGCTTGCCACATAATAGCTCAATAAATTTCAATTAGATGAATGAATGAATCTTTGCTTAACAGTAAGTAGTGTCTAAGGAAAATATACACCTTTTGTCCCTTTCCTGCTTCCCACTTCTATTGACACAAAATGAGCAAACCTTTTAGAATCTCTAAAAGTAAGAGAGTTTTATTTGAACTCAGGTTGAAACAGCTGCCTGAGAAACACTCTTCACAGGGAAGGAAGTGTTCTGGAGAATGAACAGTTTTCACAGTTACATACTTTTTGTGTCTTATAGAAGCTCTAAAGATGATAGATTGGCATATAGGCAGAAATCATCAGTTTTATCATAAAGGAATGTAATGAGTAGGAGAACTGATTGGTATTTCAAGGACGAGAGTTTTCCCTTAGGCTACTCATTCACAGAGCATATGTACAATGCATGAATGGTAGACCATAAATTAGGCTTTCGGTTTGAACAAAGTTTATATACAGTCATGGTGATTTAGGAAGTAATCTAAAATGGCTTCCCTTGAATATTAGGCCTTTAAAGAGTTTTTCTCTCACCACTTGCACCACTTCCATTCCAGAGAATTTGCAGTTCTATTATAAACCCAACATTTAGGCTTATCTTTAGATCTTTAGGATTCTGTGGTGCTCTTCTTAATGTTTATATGCTCTAGAATTTAATTTGAAGAGATTGGCATGTTTGTCAAGTGTCAAATGAAAAATTATTTGGACACTTTTATAAGTGACCAGCGCTCAACTATGTCTTTGAAGGGGAAATCAAGGTAACATTTCAATCCTTAGATTTACATTCAGAGTTCCAATAACTTGAATTTTTTCAAGAATAGACACTTGGTTTGGGGGGGGGAGTAATTTTCTCTCTTCCTTTCTAGGTTCTTGGTTGAGGACTCCCTCCCCCGATATTAAAAGGCTAATTAACAGAAGAAAAATGAACGGAAGTTTAATAACATCTATACTCCTGGGTACATGGGCGATGCCCAGGAAAACTGAGTAACTCTCTGAAATGGTCCAAGCCACAACTCTAAATACCATTACCAGCTAATGATAAAAGAAGATGTTGTAGAGGGTCGGGGATCCAGTTATAGAAGGCGATTAGGACAAGAACAGTAAGCAAGGGTAAGGTTGTGATGCAGATTTAGGTTCCTGTCTTCTCCAGTGATAAGAGTTTCTAGAGATTTATACCTCCTCTTCCTAGTACAGAGGGAGACACTCTTACAATGGAGGTTTCCCTCACAAATGTAAATTTCTTTTACAGAAGGTTAATTTCTACGTGGTTTTCAGAGCTTCTCCTGCGTCAGTTTTTAAAAATAATCAACTCCAGATAAACCTTATGCCAAAGAGGCATATTTTCATGTGGCAAAATCTGTTCTCCTTCACTATAGTACAATAATAGGAGGAAATTATAAAACTCTAGGAGCCATCAAAATAATTTCTGAAATTAACAGCAATGGAGGAGAGTTTGAAGAAAGGCAGGGACAAGGGGCCCCTGTTCTAGGAGGAAACCCTTAAAAGGGAAAAGACCCCATCCTCTTACCCTACACCACTCTGGAAGAAGCTCTCCACCTTTTTCCCTGTGAACAACTACCTGGTAGGTAGGGACAAAAACAGGACAAAAACCTGTTTGGGTGACTGGCGCATGGAGGGTTAATCAGATTAAAACAGCTTGTCAATAATCTCATAAAAACCCCTAGACTTAGAAACTCCAATGACAACCCTCTCTGATCCCCTCCCTTTTGGGGAGTTTTGTACTATTGCTCAATAAACTTTGCTTTGCTGCCCATCCTTCTTCCTCTGGTCTACCTCTTCATTTTTTGAAGGGGCATGACAAAGAATGGCAGGCACTAAAGGAAAAGAAATCCTGAAACATCAGTGCCCTGCTTAATATTGTTAAAAAACAAAAATTCAACTAAGTAAATTTGACAATCTAATTGGTTTTATTAAAGATTCACAAATCAACAGCATCCCATCTAGCAAACAGAAAATAGCTCTGATCAAGGGTGTAAAATGGAAGGCTTTTATAGGCAGAAACAGGCAGGACAAGAACATTCTTAGCGAAAGAGGATGAAGGATTGGTTCAGATAAGGTCACCTTCCCTAAGGGGGAAAGGACAGGTGCCTTAATCATGCAGATTACCTGACTGGTGCTGATCAGGAAATTCCAGACTGATTGGTTTAAAATTCCACTCCTGGGAGAGGCTGCAACTGCCGTGGGCTTAGGTATTAATTCTTGGTAGGAGTTAGTAAAAGCGACTCCATTTTGGACCTTTTTTTTAATTTATTTTTTTTCAACACTATCTTTAGTCATGTTTAATCAAAGCATCAGTAAATTGGTGTATCTGGAAGGTATATGATCCGAAAGGGCTGTGCCATTAACAAATATTTTACCCAACCAAAATTTGGGTTGGTAGAGATGCGGGAAATGATATATGACACTATCTATGTTCTCTTCCTTGTTGTTAGCTAAGCCTGAAGTATAAAAATTGCAGTTCCCCCCTCCACTGGCTTATTTTTAGCAAGATTGTCTAGTTAGGCTAAAGATGATAAGAGGCATATTATTGTTAATTATATTTTTATGCTTGTTTGTTGTTTTTAAAAATTGGTATAAGTGAGGAATTTGAGAAGATACTACTCAGGCATGTTTTAATCCTGTTCTGCTTAAGAATAATGATCTAGTTCTACCAAGGAGAATCAAACTGATTGTTTGATTCAGGAATTTTTCAAAAATCTATTTTTTGAACACCATGTAACTCATCTTACTCTTATTAGGATATCCATCCCTTTCCCAGAGCAATAGCTAGTATTAAACATCTGTTTACTCTTTACTCACTTCTAAAAAAAAAA